>NC_092572.1:20882488-22082488 GCF_037975245.1 Apostichopus japonicus
CCAGTCAGAGCTACTACTGCGCACAACATATCGAAGAGTCCGAACGGTTCTTTCAAAAGAGCCCAACTAACGAACCCAACCAGAATGAGGGATAAATAGGTTATTGTCACAGTGTCCCCGACATCCAAATTACGCAGCGCTAAAGAGAAAAGTGTTAGGTAAGCTGACATGGCGAGACCCGCAATAAGAAGCCACGCGTACTGCTCGTTTGTTTTGGGGCGGGAAATGTTGTTTCTAACAAGAAGAAACGTAGCACATCCTGTCATGACGATTGCCATTAAGAAAGCGACAAGAAATGGACCGAGATCCCCAACAGCAATATCCATTTGAAAAGCTTGTCCGGAGTAAAATACAGCAGACAGCAGTGCGAACAGTATTCCTTTACTTCGACGACGAAAAACTGTGAATCGGTCCACATGAATGGCTTCGGGGTGCGTCGAATCGGGATCCACTGACGGACGTAAAGTGTTGATGCTGCAGGATGCATCCTTATTGTCCCCGTCCTCTTTCAACAGGTCACCATCACTTATTTGCAGCTCACATTCTTCTTCGACCTTCATACTTCTCGCTTCATGTTTGCTTTTTTTTTCTTCGGATGAAATTGTTCTGCAGTTAGACGTCAAGAAACGTCCCACGGTGCCTGAAAACAATTTAGAGAAATTTGACGAACTACTACTCCCCACCAAATAGTGTTCGTCTGTTTAAAGACAATTAATGACACTGAAGTTTGTCATAGTACCATAAAGAAAATTAATTTGCCTACATGTATTTATATTTTGTACTAATGTGAAAATTACAGGGAAAGCTGAGGGAGGAAATCTAATATAAATATGACCATAGACAGCTTTTTACGATCACAGACAGAAAGGAATGTCATGCAGTGGCCGGACTAATGTGACCCCTGAGACCATATATAGGCAGACCAGCTCTCCATCTGTGGATGAAGGACACTTAATTAATAACAGGTGCAAACTATAAATATATTAAAGGGCATGACAGTAATAATAATTCATAATTACGAATTAATAATTATATTAATAATTATCATAATATATATATATATATATATAAATAAATATATATATATATATATATATATATAGTAGAAAAGATGAGGAAATGCCTTTAAATCCAACATAATATTTAGAATAGAATAGAAATAACTAAACGCTACACAAATTTTCGGACACCCTGGTCCTTCGTCAGGCGTAAAAAGAGTGATTGAAATCACGATGGTCTACCGTAAGCCCCAGACTGCTCAAAGTGCTTAAACCCGGAAAGAAAAGCCATATCCCTATTGAGACCATGACAGTGTGAACGTACTTTAAGGATCAATTCGACTTCCTTCTAGTTTCTTTTATTATGGTCAGACAAATTACCCAGGATTATGGCAAACTTAAGACAGTCCATATTGTGTTGTAGAAGATTAAAATGTTCAGCCACTGGAAAACTAGTTTTGTTGAGTCTGTTTGTGCTTTTGTGATTGTTAAGTCGTAAACGAAAGGGAGTGGAGGTTTGTCTCAGTGTGAGTGGGCAAAATGCAACTTTTGCCCTCAAAGTCAAACTTTCTGGCCCGCTTAACACACATTCTGATATACATATATATTATATATGTGTATTATATCCGTTTGTGTTCTGATTCTTTTTAGTTTTGTTATACACTGTAGATTCGTCCTGTAAGATTTTATGAAGCTCTACTAAATATTAGCTTAAGAGCCGGTATGCTGAGAGAGCAAAACAGTTGCAGTTTGCCCACTCACAATGCGCCTTTTCTTCTCCACAACTTGCGTCTTTTAAAGCTTCCTACTTACCCGAGAAGCTAAAAAGGATTTTAGGAAAGAAGAAAGTTTTAAAGTTTTAACTATTGCATAAATGTTTTAGTTCTACGTGGTAATATCAGAAAATTTCCATTGTACCTCTGTTTGTGTACATACTCTCTTTCCTATTAGCTTTAGAACAGGTATGCTGACATTTATGCAATGACAAAATACTTTAAGCTTGGATTTTTATAGCCTACGTCACATTTTCTTTGATTATTGTTGGGAATAACCACCAAAAAATCCTCTAGTTACACCATTGTAAAACACATATCTGCATTTTCGGTCTGCACTTTAACAGTGCAAAAAGCTCAAACCCAACCACTTGTTGACACATTTAGGTTTAAATGCGTCCAAAACAATTCTTCACTTTTCCCACTATTTCTGCCATTGTCAAAAATATTTCTGCATTTTTGACATGCTTAGTGAAAATAGCTTCAACCACCTTGGGGCATATTAGCTGAAAAGCCCCCAAACCTCTTCTACAACTTCACTTGACAAAATCATCTAGTTTTGCCATTGTAAAACTAGAGCACTAATGGTGCAGAAGCTCATACCTTTTTGAGCTGAAAAATGTAGGGCCCACAAAACCAATTTTGGGCCCATGAGGGATACCCCCCCCCCCCTCCGTTAGCAGAGTCCTGGCCACACCACTGGCTATAATTCCTATTTTCCCCCTTTAAATCCTATTTTACCCACTCTCTCAAACAATACCATGCACTGACCTACCCTATTAAACTTTCTCCCCTCTACCTTAGCAGACATAACTTCACAAGCACTCCCTACAAGACATAACTTCACAAGCTGCCTACATACCTCAGGCTCAAAGACTTCTAAGAATCGGCAAGTGCTGATTGGCTATAGGGCTCTCATGCTTACAGTTCAACAGTTAATAACAACTCCCAGTGCTGCTTTAATTCCACTAACAGCCTCTGCAGAGCTTAACCACAAATGTAAACAAAAACTGCAGACACTGGGAGACAAATTAAAGGAGCTTTGGCAAAAAGTGAAGGCTCAGATTTTTTTTAAACAATGGGGATTAATTGTAATTAATTAACTTTTGACCAAAATTTTTTAGGCATCACCTTATTCATACACAATCCAACAATCATCAGTTCAACTTTGAATATGATCCATCAAAATCTTGAGGAGATTGAGATATTTGAAAATATTACAAAGAATGACCCCCGATGATCCCCTAAATGACATTTGACCTCAATTTTCCGAACACCCCTCGTAACTCTCATCCCGAGGAACATTGTGACCAAGTTTCATTATAATTGGCCATACACTGTACGAACAGGAGCAATTTGAAAATATAGGGCCGCGGCCCGGGCCACAAAAGACCCCTAGTTGATCTTTGATCTCAAATTCATGAACACCCTGAAGGTAAAACTACCATAGTACTATCGTGACAAACCCTCAACATTGTACCATGGAATCTGTAGGAGAAGAAGCATTTTGCGTATTTCCACAAAATGGCCCATTACGGCCCACAGGTGACCTTTGACCCCAAATTTTGGACCATCTCTGATGGCCCTATACCCAATGGTCCTTGTGTCCAAGTTTCATGAAATTCCATCAAACACTGTGCGAGTGGGAGCGGTTTTACCAATTGTTGACGGATAGAGTGATAGACGCCGCACTGTAACAATAGCTCACACCAGCATGCTGGTATGAGCTAAAAACAACCTTTCCACGTTTTCGACCTGTATTTAGTGTAAAAAAGCCTCAAGACACATCCCCACACCTTTGCTGGCACATATTGCCTGGAATGCACCTGCCAAAAACACTTCTTTTCCCTCCCATAGCACCCTAGTTCCGTGTTTGTTAAAAATACATTTCCACGTTTTCGACCTGCATTTTGGCGCATATTGACTGAAATGCGCCAAAAACTCTTAACCCTCCCTGGTAAAAATCCTCTAGTATCGCCACTGTAAAAAACATTGCGGCATTTTTGACTGGCATTTAGTGAGAGAAAAAACTTATACCCCCACTCATTCTTGGCGCACTACAGCTGAAATGCGCTTAAAACACTTTTTCACCCTCCCTTGACAAAATCATCTAGTTTCGCCATTGTATAAAAAACATTCCGCATTTTCGACCTGCAATTAGGGAAAAGCCTACAACCCCATCACCTTCTTCTTGACTGAAATGCGCCGTAAACTCTTGACAAAATTCTCTAGTTTTGCCATTCATTGTGTAAACAAACATTTCCACGTTTTCGACCTGTATTTAGTTTAAAAAAATAGCCCTTCCCACACCTCCTGGCGCATATTGGCTAAAATGAGCTAAAAAAATTTCTTCACCCTCCCTTGACAAAAAACTCATCCTCATATGCAACTCATCCTAGACTCATCCTATGTAGCAAGATCAATAACGCAGAAACCGTTGATATCAAACCCGGTATCTCGATTACCAAACTCGGTTTATCGATTTCCGCGGTTTCGGGTTATCGACCTGGCCTGTTGTCTTCTTCAAATAGAGCAGTAATCATTTTGTTATTTCTTAGACCCAAGCGAATATAATAGTGAATTCGCTTCACACGATTTGCCTCCATTGTCATCCAGCAGAACCTAACAATGGGTGCCCAAAGTCAACGTACACATTAATTCTTATATCTTATATCTAGATTCACATAAGCTCCACAATCAAGTAGGTCTCTACGTTCAAATAATATTCTTAAATTTATAAACTGATCATTCCACGTACACAGAGGGTCACTTTTGCTTCAAGAGCAATAAGTGTATTTGGCGCCGAGCAATGGAATAAATTACCTAACCATGTCAAACAATCTGAGAATCTTGCAATTTTTAAAAGAAAACTCAATACATATTTATTTCCTAGCTAATAACTTTTATACTCAATTTTTCAATTTTTTAATATTTGCATTCATTCTATTTCATATTTTTTTAATTTTCTTTTAGATTTTTTATAACAAATTGCATTTTCTATTTTTCTCTGTTTTTCTTAGCATTTGTATATTTTTGTACATTCATCTAGTATATTTTTCTACGCCATTTGAGATCTTATTTTCTTTTGAATGGTTTATTCTTTCTTAGTATTTTGTTGTAAAGCGCAACCGAAAACTTTGTTGGGGTTGCGCTATATGAAATTCAATAAATAATAATAATAATAATAATTCTTACTGTATACGACTAATTTTAATAACTGATTATTAATTCGTTATTACGAATTACTAATTAGTAATAACGGATTATTAATTCGTAATAACAAATTATTAATTTGAATTACAAATTATTAATTCGTTATAACGGATTATTAATTAGTAATTATAATGAATTCGTAATTACGAATTATTATTTCGTAAATACGAAATATTAATTCGTAATTACGAATTAAAAATATATTTTGTTTGGCACTAATGGGCTTTGGTAGAATCCAGTTCAGTTCTGCTCTCACTACAAATCTGTCTTCATCTATTCGTTCGCCTTGTCCATCCATCCCTCTTAGCTGTATTGTACTTAGTACAAGCTTACCATTCCTGACGGAAAATAACGGTCAGCTTTGTTAATACTGAAATTCCCATGCACTCTACGGTAGTTATCACGCTACTCAAAACAAATCCCTGCTCAGGCTAGGCGGCATACACACAGTATAATAACAATCCAATATTACTTTCACACAAACTATACAAGTGATCCATTTATTCCTTACTTATTTACTAACAACAAGTCATCAACGCATTGAACCAACATTAAAAAAAAACCCCATAAGGTATGATTTGAAGACGATCTTACCTAGAGAAGAGAGAACGATGAAAACTTGATGTACTTCAATAATGAGTTCTCACTCAATATTTGGGGCTTCGTTGACATGATCACACAACATGATCTTTAACGAAACATATCACCGGTGTGAAGTTAGATACTTATTCCCCGTTCCTCGTTCGACATTCGCGAATGAGTAACTGAGCTACCTATTCAGTTACGTATTCGATCATGGTATCGACGTAACACCTCTGGCAAGACAAAAGCTTTATTACAAGATGTTCAACATTTGGTCGTGGAAAGAGGTTATCTATGGCCCATGGGTCATATGAACTCTAATGACTATGAAGAAGGGTACCATAATGCATCTTGCAAGGTCCAAATAGTTCTTGACCAACTAAAATGACCACTACTTCATCAGTTCTTAAATTAATGTAACGGGACCTGAAAAAATCACTTGAGGCCCTAATCAAGACTAGCACGCCTTGGACCACCTAACCAATGGGTCATATGAATTCTTAACACATTGCAGAAGGATACCATAATGCGTCTTGCCCGGTCCAAAGAGTGCTTGACCAACTAAAATGACCACTAAATCAACAATTTTTTAAATGAATGTAACGGGAACTGAAATAAAAACATTTGGGCCCTAATCAAAACAGGCACGCCTTGTACCACCAAACCAATGGGTCATAGGAACTCTAAAGACATTGAAGAAGGGTACCATGATGCGTCTTGCCCGGTCCAAAGAGTGCTTGACCAATTTAAATGACCACTAAATCATTACTTCTTTAATGAGTGTAACGGGACCACAAAAAAGCTTTGGGCCCTTATCCATGCAGCACGCCTTAGATCACCAAACCGATGGTTAAAATGAACTCTGAGGACATTGTAGAAGGATACCATAATGCGTTTTGCCCGGTCCAAAGAGTGCTTGACCAATTTAAATGACCACTAAATCATTACTTCTTTAATGAGTGTAACGGGACCACAAAAAAGTTTTGGGCCCTAAACCATGCAGCACGCCTTGGACCACCCAACCAATGGGTCATAAGAACTCTAAGGAAATTGTAGTAGGATACCATAATGCGTCTTGCCCGGTCCAAAGAGTGCTTGACCAATTTAAATGACCACTAAATCATTACTTCTTTAATGAGTGTAACGGGACCACAAAAAAGTTTTGGGCCCTAACCATGCAGCACGCCTTGGACCACCCAACCAATGGGTCATAAGAACTCTAAGGAAATTGTAGAAGAGTACCATGATGCGTCTTGCCCGGTCCAAAGAGTGCTTGACCAATTTAAATGACCACTAAATCATTACTTTTTTAATGAATGTAACGGGACCACGAAAAAGCCGCCCTTATCCATGCAGCACGCTTTTGATCACCAAACCGATGGTTGCCGTGAACTCTAAGGACATTGTAGAAGAGTACCATAATGCGTCTTGCCCGGTCCAAAGAGTGCTTGACCAATTTAAATGACCATTAAATCATTACTTCTTTAATGAGTGAAACGGGACCTGAAAAAGCTTTGAGCCCTTATCCATGCAGCACGCCTTGGATCACCAAACCGATGATTAAAATGAACTCTAAAGACATTGTAGAGGAGTACAATAATGCGTCTTGCCCGATCCAAAGAGTGCTTGACCATTTAAATGACCACTAAATCATTACTTCTTTAATGAGTGAAACGGGACCACGAAAAAGCTTTGGGCCCTAAACCATGCAGCACGCCTTGGACCACCCAACCAATGGGTCATAGGAACTCTAAGGAAATTGTAGAAGAGTACCATAATGCGTCTTGTCCGGTCCAAAGTGTGCTTGACCAATTTAAATGACCATTAAATCATTACTTCTTTAATGAGTGAAACGGGACCTGAAAAAGCTTTGAGCCCTTATCCATGCAGCACGCCTTGGATCACCAAACCGATGATTAAAATGAACTCTAAAGACATTGTAGAGGAGTACAATAATGCGTCTTGCCCGATCCAAAGAGTGCTTGACCATTTAAATGACCACTAAATCATTACTTCTTTAATGAGTGAAACGGGACCACGAAAAAGCTTTGGGCCCTAAACCATGCAGCACGCCTTGGACCACCCAACCAGTGGGTCATAGAAAGTCCAAGGACATTGTAGAAGGGTACCATAATGCGTCTTGCCCGGTCCAAAGAGTGCTTGACCAATTTAAATCAGAATCTTTCAGAATCTACGAAGGGGGTTACAGCGTTCACAACCACTTTCAAGAAAAGGGACGTGAACACTTCTTTGTTCTTTAAATCTGTAAATATAAGACGGGTCTACGGGTGAAATGAATAAAAGAAATAAAATTAAGTTCTATGAACGAATAATTGAAACAAAAACGTTTTCAGTGCGTTGCCAGTCTACAGAAATCACTTCATTCTGAAATTGTAGTTGCGCTAAGGTCCTCCCCCCCCCCCCAAAAAAAAATAAATAAGAAAGAAAGAGTGCGCGTGTGTTTCTCCGAAATGGGAAGGAAACTTTGTATGCTGATGATTGTAAAGCACCAATCAGCATTAAACTTGCGAGCCAAAGGTGTTGCTTTTGTTTTGTATCACCACACTGGAACACAGACGTACAGTTGAAATTCAAAAAAGAAGATAGTGACGAATGTACTGGATAATGATTCTGCGTTAGTCGTTTGTATTGGTAAAACACTCTTTGGACCGGGCAAGACGCATTATGGAACTCTTCAACAATGTCCTTAGAATTCATATGACCCATTGGTTGGGTGGTCCGAGGCGTGCTGGTTTTGATTATGCCCTTGCGTGCGTTTTTTTGGTCCCGTTTACATTCATTTACGAAGTGATGATGTAGTGGTCATTTTAATTGGTCAAGCACTCTTTGGACCGGGCAAGACGCATTATGGTACTCTTCTACAATGTCCTTAGAGTTCATGTTAACCATCGGTTTGGTGATCCAAGGCGTGCTGCATGGATTAGGGCCCAAAGCTTTTTCGTGGTCCCGTTACTCTAATTAAAGAAGTAATGATTTAGCGGACATATAAATTGGTCAAGCACTCTTTGGACCGGGCAAGACGCATCATGGTACCGTTCTAAAATGTCTTTGGACTTCCTATGACCTATTGGTTAGGTGGTCCAATGTGTGCTGCATGGATTAGGGCCCAAAGCTTTTTTGTGGTCCCGTTTCACTAATTAAAGAAGTTTTGAGTTAGCGGTCATTTAAATTGGCCAAGCACTCTTTGGACCGGACAAGACGCATTATGGTACCGTTCTAAAATGTCCTTGGACTTCCTATGACCTATTGGTTTGGTGGTCCAAGGCGTGCTGCATGGATTAGGGCCCAAAGCTTTTTTTGTGGTCTCGTTACACTAATTAAAGAAGTAATAATTTAGCAGTCATTTAAATTGGTCAAGCACTCTTTGGACCGGGCAAGACGCATTATGGTACCCTTCTACGTTGTCATTAGAGTTCATGTTAACCATCGGTTTGGTGATCCAAGGCGTGCTGCATCGATTAGGGCCCAAAGCTTTTTCGGGGTCCCGTTACACTCATTAAAGAAGTAATGATTTAGTGGTCAATTAAATTGGTCAAGCACTCTTTGGACCGGGCATGACGCATTATGGTACCCTTCTACAATGTCTTTAGAATTCCTATGACCCAATGGTTTGGTGGTACAAGGCGTGCTGGTTTGATTAGGGCCCAAATGTTTTTATTTCAGTTCTCGTTACATTCATTTAAAAAAATTGTTGATTTAGTGGTCATTTTAGTTGGTCAAGAACTATTTGGACCGGGCAAGATACATCATGGTACCCTTCTACATAGTCATTAGAGTTCATATGACCCATAGATAAACTTTCCACGACCAAATGTTGAACATCTGTAATAAAGCTTTTGTCTTGCCAGAGGTGTTACGTCGATACCATGATCGAATACGTAACTGAATAGGTAGCAGTTACTCATTCGCGAATATCGAACGAGGAACAGGGAATAAGTATCTAACTTCACACCGGTGTTTGTATACTACTGTCCTTGGCCTTGGCCTTATCGATACCGTCAGATAAGAACTGAGTGTTAGTTTATCACCACTATCTAGTGCGAGAGTATATGGAACGCGGAAAGGGAAAACTGATTTCGTTGCTAAGTTTAACGTAAGTTTAAACAACTAAACGACGTAAGTTAAGACAACGTATTTTAAACACAATCCTCGCATTAAATTACATTACACAACACATGCCTAGGTAGGGTCAGTTTTCATCCAAATTTAAATGAGAAACGATTTACGAAAGCCAGATTTGCATATTGGGTATATCAATAATTAAATTCAATACACTGACATCCCCCCCCCCCCCGTGTCATTCAACAATTTGCAATGGCAATGCCGATGTAATTTCTTTACTGCTCGAAATCCTGGAATGATGCATGCGAATCGAATACTGTAAATTACACAAATTTGCACTAACATAGTAACACATTAAATCCATTGTTACAGAATACAGCACTCGGCAGTTTCGGTAGGGGGGGGGGGTATGTTCAGCCCCCAATATATGCCAAGTGCTCCAAGAAGTCGGGACCGCGGGAAGAATTTCGAAGTGGGTGCTGAACATATTCTTGATCGATCCAAAGACAATATACTAAAAACTTTAGTAGGAAAGAACTGTCTAGATGCGATTTATTGTTACCAGAGGTGTCATTTTTGCTGATCTAGGATTTCCTTTTTGCTTAAATTTCGACGCGCCGCGCCAACTGATGGTGGCACACCGCCTAAAAAGTGACGTATAAGCTTCAGTTGTACATCAACATATAAGTTCTTCTGTCCATCCTCCCTAAATTTACACACGTTCATTAATTGTTTAGATGCAATCAGTAAAGCCTATATGGGTGTTAATTTTACCGATCTAAGGGTACCTTGCATCGAAAATTTCGACGCTCCTTGCCAACCGATGATGGCCCTCTGCTTAGATATTGACGTATAACAAAAGTTGTACATCACCATCTGACCATATGTTCTAATTGCAGACATGAGATCCATATTTCAAGGATGGGTACATGCAGCTAAGAGCACTCGGGAAGTGCCGTTTCCGGCCATCTGGAGGGTTTGTAAAGCCAAAAAGTCTCTTGTACGCTACGCGCCAACTGATGGTGGCGCTCTGCTTAGATAGTCTAGCTGGCAGGTTTGCCCCACCCCCCACCCCTCTCTCACAACTCAAAGCCCGCCCAAGTTTATGTGTAATGAGCTTACATGAAGGCTTACATCGCGATCCCCAACACCACCGCAGAACACAGGTAAATTGATGTCTCTCCTATAGTCCTACTGTACTTTGATTCCTGGCTAACCAGTTGAGCCAACGTAACGGCTTACACCAACCGTAATCCGAATCAGAGATTGTTTGTACCAGGGAGCTGCTACTCTTTAGCAGCTCCCTGTTTGTACGGAGGGCCAAGGTTCAAAGGTGTTATGCATATTACTAAGACGCCGTGTTTTCGAATTGCAAGACTCCGGGTGACCTGTTCTTGAAAGCATCACTTGTGAACCTGCCTCAACTCGATAAGCCATCGGGCCCGTCACAGCAAGTACATGTTAACTTGACTTAGGAAATCTGCTCGAATGTTTCAATTATCACTGTATTGGCTTTGTGACTTGTGATGATTGAGACCTTACATTGAAAGGTAGGACACGGTGTTTGGCTGTAGTTTATTTAACGTTAGGCTAGTAAGGGCCATATTCTTTGCGTAGGGCCCAAAAGGCGACAGACAAAAGCTAGGCTATACCTACTAAGGAACACTGCATTACAGGGAAGTGTGTACAGCCTAGGCAACAACTACAAAAGGTCCAAAATATTGCTGCTACGCAATGCCAGTGTGTATTATTACTGTGGCTTGCTGGGACTTGGATGGACGAAGTCGCCATGATCCATCATCTCTGGTACTCCACCATGTTTTCTGACTTTCGTGTTGAAGTTTGTATTTTGACTTTATTTTAACAGTACATGATATGAAAAACTTCAAAGAATGATTTAGGCTAGGCCTAACAAGTTATGCAAGGCAGCGGGGCATAGAATGAATTTCTGACTATATAGGTATTTGCCTACAATGAAAAGCAGTACGTCTTAAACAAACAAATTACCCGAAGGAAGATAAAAATAACATAGACCTTTTCCTAGCCATCCAAGTGTTTCATTCTTTGGAACTGAAAACTTTAAACCATGAAATCAGACGTGTGTAGTTTTTGTTATGTGAAGATATGGCCTAGGCCTATGCCTAAAAATATTAGGACTACCATGTTTCTTCACATTGTCAAGACTGTTGTTTCTTAAGGTCCCACTGCCATTCCGCCATAGGTACATACCGCCATACCTTTCCACCATAGGTTCCGATCGTTTCCGCCATGGTGGAAAGGCTCTAAACCTATGGCGAAAGGTACATTTTAGGAATGGATTTTACACAGGAATGTATCGGTTAAAAAAATTATTTGCGTAGAAGGATAGGTACACCGTCTGCAAATGTGAGGGTTCGCTGGATAGACTGAATTCTAGTTAAGACAAGATCAGTTGGGGAATAGATATACAGTCTTTTATGTAAATGTTGATTGAATAGTTTTAATTGTAATTTCATAAGAGTCTATACACTGTCTTTGAACAAATATAATAGTTGGTTGAATAAATTGAATCAATTTAGGTTGATTGTTTATCAAAAGGACCGATTCTGATTGTTGATTAAAATTACCAATTTTGTGGATTTTGAGGGCCTAGAGGTAAGCAAAGCAATATACAGGTCATATAGGCCTACAGTGCACCCACAATAATGTGCTCCTTCCGCCATACAAAAAGTTCTTTACCGCCATTGGGGTAACATGGCAGAATGGCACGTCCCCCGTTTCTTACAAGGAGAAGCAGACGCAACCATCATGAATGGTAAATATTGATACTTGTGTCAATGTGATGGACAAGTTCTACAAACAGCTGCAAAATTGTGGGAGATATCACTCACTGTTTTAATATTCCCTCACAGCTCACACACAAGACTATGAGTCTTGATAAGTAATTGAGCTACATATTCTTCTGCTGTGACAGGTTTTCATTTCTTTTCTTACAATGTTTTAAAATACCTAAAAGAGATGGGTTTTAAAAGCCGAATCTAAAAGTATGAAGTTTTCATAATGAACACTGGCGTTTGCTCAATTGTCAGTACAAAAGAAATCAGGGATATTCATAAGGTTCACCTTCTTTGGTATACTACATTGACCAAATAATAGCCTCCTTTCACTAACCTTGGGACTTGCTATTGGTGTTAACCCCACTCATAGGTTAACATCAAGGGTTATTACTGTACCTGCACAGTACATGCTGAAGTGAGCGGTGGCATTTTCAGGGTCACTCAATGTTTTCTTGGTTCTCTGTTTCAAGGATAATACTGTAGTCAAATGTCCAAGTTTAGAAAGCCTCATCCAGAATGAAGTAAATTCTCCATGATAAATGTACCAAAAACTGTACAGTTGTAAACAATTATAGCATAGCTTGCAGAGGCCATGTGGGAGATAGAGACAGTCAAAGAAGACATGACACAACCAGAGTCAGTGCTGAACTGTATTTTCTCCAACACTGCACTGCATACAGCAGTGCAGTACACCAGCTGCAAGGCATACCATACAAACATTAACATAACAATAAAGGGTTAAGTGCACATAACAATAACACCAATAAGATGGCATGCATACTGTAGCATGCAATATTTAGTCTTACACTACATACCATTCCCTACAAGGTTCAGGCTATCTCTATGAACAGGAGACTGAACAGGTAAAATTGAATTATTCAAAGTCTTTAGACAAATTCCCGGGATATTCTCGGGACAGTACATTTAACAGCTGGGGGTTTTTGCAGGGAGGCTTATTATGGTACAGTATGTGGAATCTGGCCAGTCTTCACTTGGCACTGTCAACATTTCTTGTTACCTTGCCTATAACGGCATTTATACCCTGATATCTTCTCAAATGAAACTAGATTCTCCTTGGATATTTCAGAATATTTCACGACAAGGAGGACCATCATATCATTTATAAGCTAATATTGCTTAGGACTCCTTGAGTGAGTCAATAGATGCTGTTGACAGATTTACTCTAATAATAGTAATTGGACATTAATTGACATTTCTCAACTTTTTTCTTGTGTCATAGTACTTGCTGAAGTGACAGAGTGGATTGTGAACCACGAGAGTCATGTATTCCCTGCGTGCCAAATTCCGTCATTTAGAAGATACTATTCAAATGGTAATTGCAGGAACTTACATGAAGGGACTCCTCCTTCTAAAACTTGTTACTTTAGAGTTCAAAAAACTGTCCGGAATAATAAGTTTATATAAGCTTAACGGATGTACTACTTACTGAAGTGACTTTCCTGTATTAAATCAATGATGTTTGTTGTACTGGATGCATGAGGCAAGAAAGGACACTCTCAAAGCTAAATATACAGAATGCTTGCCAGACTTTGTGATTTATCAACAGACAACTTTAGCCTGAAGTTAATTAATTTTTTGATTGACATCTGAGACATATATATTCATATTAACTAATCGATCTTTCTTTAGGAGAAGTCAGAAACAGTAACATGAATATTACGTTTTTAGCTTAAATTAACAACCTGATGCTATGAGTATAAGTGGTTTATGTCTTTATTCATCTTTTGGTGTGTAGCTTGGTTCTAGCAAGAGCGGGAACTATCGTAAACTACAGCAACGCTCTCCGGGTCGTGGACATGAAGAAGTAGATGGACAAGATGTGGCAGTGGAGGAGACCTCAGACTCTGGATCTGATGGAAATAATGACTCGGTAATCATGAAGAGAGAGATGGTCAACATAAAGAGGACATTGATTGAAAAATAGTTTAATGTTCATCCCCACTTTCAGGAATATATCATTATTCACATATATACTAACAGTATTAACTCCACATAGATAATGTTTTCATGCCAGATCCTCTAAACATCACAGTAGTATACATACTCTTGTATTGTCTTTGTTAAAGCAATTCATACTGTAATAAATTGATTCCTCTCGTTCCTGTGTCCGATTAACATATATGTACTCCAGTGGTCCTTAACCTAATAAAATTGGCAACATCTGATCACTGCCCTCCCACTGACTCACTCCGGGTTGGTTCCTCCTTCCTGAATCATGTGTGGTGATTGCGGGTGGGTAACTCTACGCAATTATATTCCATGTAACAAGCTTCGAAGTGGTAGTGCTTACCCTAGGTAGTCAAAAATTATGTTTCATTGGTGGGAAAGGTGTCGTATGAAATGTGTTGGGGGTGGCATCATATCTTCAAGCTGATATATATGAAGTTGTGGGTATGACACTAGCCTAACCACCTGTTAGTTACAGTAACAAACTCATCCAAAAGGCTTTAGCAATAGGTAATGGCACTATCCCAAACATACCTTAGAGAGCTGTATACTGTAGGTATCCAAACTATTGGACAGTGTGTTATAATGGAAAATGTTTAGCATGTTCTAGAGATATGAACACCAGCAGCATTTTCACAAACCTCAAAGTTTGTATTTATTATTGTTAAGTTTAGACATCTTCATTTTTTCTAGAACTTTCATGTGTGTGTTTGAGTGTGTGCTAATATTTTGTATTGTTTTCAACACTTCATCTGTCACTACTTGTTTCTATTAAAACCAACTTTGTGTCTTAATCATAACTGACACTGTGTGGTGTGTTATTATTTTGTTATTGTTTTCAACCCATCATCTGTCACTACTTGTTTTCTATAAAAAACAACTTCTGTCTTAATGATAACTGATCCTTTTATCTTTTCTTAACTTTCTTTTTGATAGGAAAACTTTCCTTTGCACTTTTTCTTTCCATATTTGGTAACAAACACATCTGTGAGATGAACCATTACTACATGGGTCGTCATATTGAGCTCTGTAAGTAAGTATTCTCACTTGACTTGCCATCACCTAACTATCTGTGGCTCATATTTCTTCAAAGTGGTTATTCAATGGTGTGCAATGTGACCCATACATATGGTATAAGACCAGTGAGTTGAAAACGTCTTATCTTAATACTTAAAACATCCTTTCTACAGTGTTTCTACCTCAACCCCCCCCCCCCTCCACCCACCCACCCCCGATAATACTTGAACAGGAAAATGCAAACAAAATGACTGGACTTTGATTTCATCATGGCAAATATTCTTCAATGTCAGTTTTTTGGTTGGTGAAATATTTGTATCGAACTATCAGAGTTTGTTGCCAGGTGCATAGATATTGTCCAAACCTGCAAACATTACTGAAAGTCGCTGTACAGTAAAATTAGTTAAAGTCGACTGGTTCTCAGGTCTAGGGATCTAGATCAAAGAAATAAACAAAATGATGCCTAACTGCCTTGAAGCAGTTTGGGATTTCAAATACTTTACCAAACCATACTGAGCTTATTTGGCAAGTTTTACTTCACCACAACAAACTAATTTTATTTAACATGCTCCATTGTTGACCACACCATGTTGATCTTATCTAACAAATTAAATACTCGATTGTGCCATTTTGACTTTATTTCAACAAACTGTAAATTCGCTCACTTGTACTTGACCGCACTGTATTTGTCTATTTAACCCAAGAGTAATCAATGTTTAGTAAAGAATAGTTTTAACTTCCCCAATATCGAATTAGTACCAACACATAACGGTTGATAACATTCAATCAGGGTAGGATTGGGGGTGGCTGAAGGGGGGTGAGGGGGGGCAGTGGTAAGTGGAACATTATTGGATGACATAGGCTTCATTGATATGTCCTAGAAAGACTGAGAATATATTGGTTATGTTTCTAAAGATGTTGTGGTTTTCACACTGTTCATCTTTCAAAATGTACAGATGAACACCTAGTTGGGCCATTGTTTGGTATACTGTAATTTTATGTCCTGCTTCAGAGCATGAATATCATGTTTCCATCAGATCAAGGTTAGGAACTGTTTGTACTGTCAATACCAGTGCTTTGAGAGCATGATATTGTCTTACAGTTTAGAGAGGTATTAGCATCAGGAAATTGCCCCAACTGGCTGAGATGAACTGTTTATATTTGAATATTCATATATCAAAAAGAGATGCATCCAAAGGAAAAAAAAACTGGACAGACAATAGTGCTTTTATAATTGTCTTATAATACATTGTCTTATATATGAAAAGTTTGCGCTAAAGTACAGCAGCCTGGGCTGCTTTGAATCAATGTTGGGTCCAAGATAACTGAATTTCTTGTCGAACCACCTATTCCATCCTTGAGTGATGTCCAAATGATAACTAGTTTATGCAAAGTAAAAGCACTCAGCTTGTTATACAGTATCATGTATACATTAATCATGTTGTACAGCCTTCTTTGCTATTCAGACAGATTATAAAGAGAATCGCAGTTTTATTTTGTTTTCCAGCTTGAAGATAAATTAAAATTCAACAATCTTCTTTTTTTATTTTTTTTGTTCCACAGTTCAGTGATGACTCTCAACTGGGTCCAGTAAAATACCAAAGACATGATGAGGAAGATAGGATGCCAGGTGAGCTTGCTGTGACAGGACAGACCAAGGAAGATGAAATTAATGATATGATTAATGTGAGTAAAAGTCTCAATCTACCTTCATTGTCCAACTTACTCATGATTTAACATTTATGCAAGCTTTCAGCACACTTCTTAGGTAGTTTGTAATAATCTGTTAATACACCAATGTTTTACAATGTCTAATGATATAATAATAATAATAATAATAATAAATAAGTTCTTAATATAGCGCCAAATACCAAAAGGCCTCTTGGCGCTTTTCAAAACCTAAAACAAATGAAAAATAAAAAGACAGAGAAATCAAAGGAATAAAAAGTCTAGAAAACACAAAAACGAAACTTAAACAATATGTAAATTACGAACACAAAAATCTAAAAACACAAGAAGACTATAAAACAGACCAAAACCTATATCCTTTGAAACCAGAGGAATAATATTTCAAGGTGTTTTTGTTTATGTCTTGCCAGTCATACTTCCCCTCTCAATCTGACACAGTGTCTAGTCAACTTGTTACATTGTGCTCTGTATATTCTTGTAGCTCAAATATTGTCTGTAAGTGCTATTTATCCAACTTGTTATATGGTTGTCTAAAAACTTAAAAGCTGAATACATCCAACATATTTCGGCAGGATGCAGGTTAGTCGTATGGCCTTTTTGAACGTTAAGCATCCTGTATCATGACAATTTGCAGTGGAAAAGTGTCGTTGCCACTTGATTTACAGAGTTGAGGTTAGATTGTCAATGTACACAGTGGTTACAACTTAAAGATTACTCAATATAAAAGTTGACTTCTGAATGACAAGGTTAATTAATTATTAAATATTTATTCATAATATTCATATTCATAATATTCGATATTCATAATATCATGAATAATCATGAATTTTAGCCTGACACTGTGTAAGTTAGTCTTATTAACCTTCTCTACATAAATGTACTTATAAGAATGCTCAGCTCTCCTGTTACTTTGTTCTCATTATACTGCTCCACTTTCCTTCTGTTGTGATTATCCCTTTATTGAGTTTAGTTACATACATGTATTCTGTTGGAACTCTTACAGGCTTTCAAAGACATACCTCCAATCACCATGGCAAGAAGGCAAAGTTCTGCCACAGACAATCACCATAGCGATCACCATAGCGATGTCACCAATGAAGGGAGCTTTAACCATCCTGGGTATGACTCATCAAATGAAAACGAAGGAGCTGAGGAAGATCCATCAATGTATGATATTTCTTCTTTTGTTGTAATATATTAAGAATTTAAGATCCTTCAAAAATATTGTTTTCAACTAATTAGTAGTTTTTGGTTCTACTTTGCTGTATTTTTGTACCCGTGTTGCATGAGATATCTCTGTATCAGATATCTCTGCATGAGATATCTCTGCATGAGATATCTCTGCATCAGTTCAATGATGGATACTTCAAGGATAAGTTTTGTATCTGGTCTGGAACTGGATTGTCAGCTTTCATTCCAAAGCACATCTCTATCTGGGTCAATGTAAAATAGAGATATGAGATGCCATTGTCTATTAGTTGTAAAACCTTTGATGGTTACAGTGCTATAACCACTAGGGTCATGTAACTCCTCCCCCTGATTAGGGGATAACTGAATTACTAGCTTATCTTTTTTTTCAATTTTTCTTTTTCTTTTCTTTAACATTTTTCCCCCTTTTCTTTATTTGGAGGGACTAGGGGTGGGTAGACAGAGCGATAAAAGAGAGAAATGCGGGTTATGCGGCCACCAATGGTCACACAAATGTCTGAAATACTCGGTCAAAATATAGTAGTCACAGAACCATAAGCAAAGTCTGCAAACAAAAATCAACATGTGTTCTTATTGAAATGCAGCTTAAGCATACAACACCTATACAGCAGGTGTGCTTAAGCCTTTACTTAATTGATGTTGTCATTGTCTGAATATTACCAGCACATTGCACCCTACTAGTTTACTAGATATTACTTTTAATATGCTGTTAATTTAAATTATGAAGTTTACGTTTATTATCTATCCACAGAACGTATGATCTGGTTGAATGTGACAGCCACCCAGAGATCAAGGAGTTGTTACAGCATGTATCACACCATACACAAGAGAACATTGAATTGCAGTGTGTAACGAATCCTTTAACAGAATTCAGTGCAGCGGTTAGAGATGTTGATCAAGTCAAAAAGGTACACACAAAGTTTTTGTGTTCTATACATTATTGATCAGCCAGCCAAAACTGGTGATGTGAGCTGATCCGATGCTTTTCCTAAAAAAGACAAAGTTCCAGCAGTTAAGGATGATGATACATTTCAGTGATAATTTATGTTATTGTGCATCAAAATCTACACACAATGGTCGGATTATTATACCAATGTAAAGAATATCTTTCTTCACAGAACCTTAGTGTTTCCAAAAGTTTATTACAAATCCCAGATAATTTTATTGGGGGAGGGAGGTGGGGGAAATATACATACATGCATATTTTCAACAAAACAATTTCATTCCCAGAGGTGCAGTACAGATTTAGAGAATAGGGAAGTGCTCATGAATCAATCAGTCATGAAAAAGAATGCAAATTGGATTGCATATTATAGAGCCAAAAAAAATAGAAATGGACAGAATGCTCTGTAGATGCTGACTTATGAATGTTGGATACTCTTAAAGGAGAGAGTGGGTCGGATAAAGGAAGCGGTGGAGGGATTAAAGCCTTTTTCATAAATTACAAAGATAAATTGATTGCTTTACAATCCATAGCTTTAATGTATTTTTCTGTCCTTTTATAAGTTATATGGTATATACCTTTAAGGCAATATTTTTGTACTATTGCTTTTGATTGTTTCCTGTATTTTAAATGTTTCCTGTATATTTATTGTTTCATTTCCTGTAAAGCGCTTCGAGCAGCGTTGCTGATGAATGCGCTATTTAAGTACTATTTTATTATTTTATTTTTATTTTTACAGATTGAAAAGCAAGATGAGAAGAACAGCACTTTGGGATTAATAGTCCTGGATGAACCATCTGCTGTCCAGTCAAGTTCGACAGCCATTAGCTCTGAACTAAATGCCTTTCCCGCAGCCTTGATAACCTGGTAGAAAGTTTCTGACCAGAGCGAATACGATTCCAGGTCCAGTGAAAATGTGAATGTTCGACAAGAACTTCGTTTCGATGGTGAAGGGAGCCTTCTAAATGTTAGATTCAGAGGTTTTGGTCAAGTACTGGTATTGTGTGTGAACCTTCTTCTTTCAGTGGTCATGTAAGCAGTATTATACTCTAAGAATAACCAAAGTTGTAATCATTGAAATGTTATACAAAAATTGACAAAATAATTAACTTTGTAACTAATTTCTGCACTGTGAGCTTCCTGCTACTGTCTTGTGTAAGATGTCAAAGTGGTATGTTGTTAACTTCCTGTGTTTTTCCCACAATTTTAGTGAGGGACAAGGAATGCTTATCTGCTCATGTGTGATATATTTGTTGTTAAGGAGTAGTTTTAAGCAAGATGTTATTTAATAATTTTACAGTTTTATATCATGGAAAAATTGTTGCCATTAAAAGTAATTTTGTTTCACTGCTAAGACCTCTAAAGCCCGCTGCTCACTGTTTCACTCAAGTTGTCTCAACTTGACCATGGTTCCATGAAAAATTTCTGTTGGTCGAGCAGTGTGCTTGCGAGTTGAGACTATCATTGATCAAGATTTTTGGAAGTCATGTCTCCTTCAGTCGGGAAAAGTGAACATTTAGACTTTTCATGAGTCTTCACAATAATGAAAAACTAGTACGGTAGAGTTGAGAGTCTGTTCGGGAACAGTGTGCGGCAGGTTAACAATGCGTACACTTCCTACACATTGCCATGCATCATCTGACAAGACGCTGTTTATCCTGAATTGATTTCAACTGACATCAACGAAATTAAATTATATTGAAGTTTCTAAAATATTGCATTGAAGTGACATGCCTGTAGTCTTTTAGAAGTTGAGTTAGCCTAAATTTGATTTAATTGTGTGTGCGGTTGTTTATTATGTTTTTTGTAAGATATACCTGTTAACTGATTTCTCTTGCCAGCTATGGATCCAAAATACAATCATTATGAAAATGGAAACGGATCCAACTAAAGTTTCTGATTACAAATTATTAGCGGTCCCTTTATATTATCATTGATATGCATATAAATTTCATAATGAAAGCATTTTTGTACATCTAACACATATGCTTTTCTGATTGCCCAATCAAACTACTGAATCCATCAAAAGTACATAATTTAACTGGCCTAGAATATCACAAGTTAGACAATATTCTAAAAATAGCTAGTCTTTTAAAAGACAAATTTGCTTGCTAACATCAAGTTCCCATTTCCACACATGAGTTAATCTGTTGATTCAGATGATAATGTTCTTAAAATGGACTGCCAGAAAAACTTGTACGTGCCTTTCCGTTTTCTAATGGCCTGTTTAAAAACACTTCTCAATGTTTTCTTTGTATTCATCTTGTTGTTGTTGGCAGTAGGGTAGTGTCTACCCTAGCTGTTCCACGAGTTCTGTATTTACAATGATCATCTGGATTGGTCCCAAAGTTTATCATGTAAACATTCTTAACATGAGTTATTCGCGGACATTAAAGAACGTTCACTTTATACGGCGAATATCTCAACGAGTAAGACTTGGAGAGCATTTGTAAAATGAGACTTGAAGTCAGGTAAACTAAATGATGCAGTTACTTTGAAGGTCCTTTTTGTCCATATTTTTATTCTTAATGTCCCTTTTTATTTTTTGCAACAATATCTTGTCTGTTACTAATTTCAAAATGTTTTTATCTTATTTTTAATATGCACACTCACCCAAAGTTTAATAATGTTTAATTATACCTTGTTTAAATAATGTTTAAATAATGTTTTAATATACCAGTTAGTCTTTTTTTCATTTTTTTAGTTGTTTTGTTTACCCTTTCAATATTCTCTGAAACAAGTGTATGTATTTCACTTACAACTGTGGCCCTTCGCCAAAATCTCTTTAATCTGTGCAAGGTATAAAGTACATTTAAAGATAAGATAGTACAGCTCTGTATGAGTATTCAAGTATGTGCAATCAAAGCATCTCTCATCCCATATACCCAGTAGGTTCTTCAATTAGGGGGTTTAACGCACCAACTTTCAAACAGTAACACAAAGTATCATATAAAATGGCTACACAGAAGAACCTGTAAAATAGTTATACTGAAGAACATGTGTTAACCAGAGTGAAACCCTCCCAGTGGTTACTTGCCTTGACAGTATATGCAGAAGCTTCCAAATAGGTCACTTATTCTAGTATATTCTGTATATGAAAAATAGACTGGTCAGAAGTTGAAACTAGCCATGTCATCAAACAGTACAGTAAAAGAACCAACCTGAATAGAATAACCAGAGCTTCATCCCTCAAGAGACTTGTTATAGGTCCAAACTATCTGCAACTACACACACACAAAAACTGACCTACCTGTTGCAGGACGTTTACACAAGTACAACCCTTCCCTGTAAGTGCTAGGTAATTTATACTTCCCAGGGGAGTGGGGTTATCCACCTGTTTGGACATTTTGCTTGTAAAGGATGCATGACTGTTCAAGAGTGGCTAAGAAATATGACCTTTTAATAGGTCAGTGCAAAACTCTAACAAGCAATAGCTACAGTAAAGATAGGGCATTTTAAACATGATATCACATAACATTGCATAGCTCATTGGAGAAGTGATGGCATTATCTGGGCTGTTACTGTTAATATCATAACATAGTTTAACACTAGTACCATCATGTTTACAAGGTTTTCAAGATTTGACCTCTGCTGACCAAAAATGACCTCCAGAATAGTTTTAAAATTGTACACAGTATTACACAAAACTACCATGCAAATATGAGCTTCCTTGATGTTTGGGATCTGGGGATAAAGGACTTCAGATTTCCATGTTTTGACCTCTGCTTACCCCATGACCTGATATGAGAGCTGCTGTGCATACCTATCTCAAGATATCGTGCTTACAAGCAAGGGCGTCACATTGAACACATACGAACTTGACTGCACAGCTTTTATTTGCCTGCCTTCGGCAAGTAACCAATAAAAAGTTGGGGGGGGGGGAGGGGTTATCTGATTTCTATAATCTACACAACCATAATGGATCCAACTTTGGACATCCTTGGCAGCTGACTTGTTTGAAGACAAAAGGAATCTGTGCAATTGTGATCAATTGCTCTTCAGGTCACATACTTTATGTATTTAATAATCAAAACTACAGCCATATAGCACTGCCAACAACAGATCCCCACAGCATCAGCACACACTCCAGTTTTGTTTCAAAATTTGTGGGGGACATTTGCTTGAGTGCAGGCGCGTAGCAACTTTCATCTCTGTTCGCCCGCTTTGTGATATTTTACTGGTTGCTACAGCCCTATTTTCCTTTTTTTTATTGGCAAACCAAATTGTATTACGGATGCGGTCGGTCTAAGCTAATTTATTTCGAAAAGAGTAAAAAATACTTCGGTGAAAGTCTGTGAAGTTTTTTGGTGATATTTAGTAACAAATTGTGACACAGTTAGACAGGCGGGAGGGGCGAAGCTTGTATGCAAACTCTCTAAGCGTAGCACCATCATGAGTTGGCCCGAAGCGTAAAAGAAAATTCTGCAGAAAATGCCTCCCAGTTCGCTGGAAATGGCACTTCCCAGGCCTTGTAAGTTGCATCTAACCATTTTCTATTTTGAAATTACTAGCGATATCATAGAAAAATACAAAAAAATATGCTTAAGGGAGAGGGGGCAGTCGCCCCCTTCACCCCCCCCCCCTTGGCTACGCGCCTGTATTTATTAGAGCAGGAATGATATAATTCGACGGTCGTTAACATGTGTTTTCAGTACAGTGCGACTACTGTAGATGTCTTCTCAGCCTATGCGCTATGTCACGTCAGGTTTTTCAGCAACTATAGCCTACTGCCGGTCCGCGGTCGAAGGGTCGTTCATGAATGGTCATCATGGAGATTCGAGACCATTCAGACCAATGATATATTTTTCGCACATGTAATTTTTTTTGGACACCCAAAATCCCAGTGGGAGGGCGACTGGGGGGCGATAAGCATTCATGGGGGCGCCCCCCTGGCTATGCCACTGCCTGTGGGCTAGTAACCAGGTAAGGGGAGGGGGTGGGGGTTTGATGGGAAGGTGGGGTATTATGTATAGTACTAGTATAATGTGTCAATAGTTATGCATGGGTCTGAGTCAATTCTGTGGGCTATATAGTTGCTAGATAAGGCAAGAGGGGGAGATTGAGGAGTAGGTTGGTTATGATGTATAGCAATAGGCAATCAAATAGACTTGAGACACAAATTATTATCCAGAACCTTTATCTTGATGTTTGCTTAGATGATTTATATTTTCTATCCTTCTCAGTCCATCAATGATTACATTAAATGTTTGGTACATTATCGAACATTATTCATCTGTAACATGAATTTCCAGTCGCTTTTCAAGTATCAGATCTGCTCTTTGCACTGAGAATTAGCCTTGGGCATGTTCTCAGAACTCAGTCTTACAGCTCCCCATCATAATTAAGGCAGTTATGGGCTATCTTATTGAAATACCTAGCCCCTAAAATAGTAATATTAAAAACAAGATTACCGTACATTCGGTTAAAACTTTAATTCTTCTTGTTTCCATTTTGAAGTGTTGCAAATAGATTAGCTAAAGCAATCAAGGGTAGAAATCTTTGAACTCTGGGGTAACTCTCCATGTAACTGTGTCGGCCTATAAAGCTAATTAGGAAACGTAGTTGGCATTATTTCATGGCACCAGTTCTATATTCTCATAATATGCAGCTTCTGAAGAGACAGTATATGCAATGCTCCTGCTTTCTACTCTAAAAACCTTTGTCAAGATTTGGTCAGAGTCATCAAATAAGATCAGCTGTAAATTATGTTAAGATATCGATCTATACATGGTAAGTACTGCACCAATTGGATGAAATCTAACATTTCTATGTAGAGTTGTAACCAATGTCTAACTGGGGGAAAACAGTTTTCTTAAAATGTATTATACATTCAAAATATACCAATGAGAAAATGCCTAAAACAAAACTCAATCTGTCGATGTATATAAGACAAACTGTCAAAGTAGCTAATGAAATTACTGCAGCTACACATGATTACAACAGAGATAAAGACTGATTTCTGTGGCATTGACCAAAATAGATTTCCTGCCATGAGTTTGTATCCAATTTAGATCCAAAGAATAATTTAACAATGAATGTAATTGCATATTTCCAAGAAACTCAATGAAACTGCACATTTTCATGCACTATTAAAGACTATAGTACAGTATGATTTATGCACACTGGTTGATAGCAATGCTGAAAGCAAATAAGACAAATTATTCTCAGAATTTTCCAAACTAGAAATCCAGTCATCAGAGAGTGCTGTCCAGTTAATTTACTGCATGAAATGTGATCAACATATTGATTTTACCATCAACATATGTTCTCTCTCCTGGTTCTTTCCTACACTGTAGTGTGATTATATAACTAACACGGATCCCCAAAAAATTATTTCTTCTAACCTCTCTGAGGATAGGAGCAGAAATCATTTATAAATAAAATCTAATATTGTTCTCTTCCTAGAAGAAAGTGTAAAAGTTACAGTCCACTTCTCTGGAGGAAAGAGGGCAGGGAAAGAAATGATGGAAGAAGGCGACGGTACATATTGGACAAGGAATCATCAAATCTTATATTGTTCTCTTCCTACTGGTGCTGACGCTGATTGGCTCCAGTTTCACTGTATCTAGTTTGCTTCTACATGGTGAATGGCTAGCAACTCATCATACCTACAGAAGTAACAAGAAAATGTAAAAGTTACAGTCCACTTCTCTGGAGGAAAGAGGGCAGGGAAAGAAATGATGGGTGAGGGCGACGGTACATTGGACAAGGAATCAATCAAATCTAATATTGTTCTCTTCCTACTGGCACTGACGCTGATTGGCTCCAGTTTCACTGTATCTAGTTTGCTTCTACATGGTGAATGGCTAGCAACTCATCATACCTACAGAAGTAACAAGAAAATGTAAAAGTTACAGTCCACTTCTCTGGAGGAAAGAGGGCAGGGAAAGAAATGATGGGTGAGGGCGACGGTACATTGGACAAGGAATCAATCAAATCTAATATTGTTCTCTTCCTACTGGCACTGACGCTGATTGGCTCCAGTTTCACTGTATCTAGTTTGCTTCTACATGGTGAATGGCTAGCAACTCATCATACCTACAGAAGTAACAAGAAAATGTAAAAGTTACAGTCTACTTCATTGGAGGAAAGAGGGCGGGGAAGGAAATAATGGAAGAGGGCGAAGGTGTGGGTTCATACCAATGTATCCACCAATCAGAGCCACCACCAAAATATTCTTAGCTGAAGATGTAGAGACAACTAACGTAACAACTGAGCACAAACATCAAATGAACTCCAATTATGCACATTAGACTTTCGCTCTCAACACTCAGTAAAGGGTGCTTCCATGGTAACAGCAAAACAGTTGAGTTCTCAGACCAGGGCTTTTCATTGTGATGTACGTACATGTGGCCTCTAGTCCCTGGTCAGTCCAGCACTCTTACGAAATATCAGAGCACTGGATCAGACGAGGGTATTGCAGCTTGGCTACCCTTTCATTTTACTCAACTGTACATTGGTTTCAACTAACTGGTGGAATATTCCATAGGAATGCCTTGAAGCTAAAGTACTAGCATACAGTGGCAAAAGGCACATTAAGCTTCCTGCTACAGTTACAAAGTTATGTAAATAACAACTTCTGTCCCAATCCTAATATGCAAAGTAGTCTGGCCCCGGGTAAATGTGCTATGAGAGTATAGTAGACTCGGACATTTGTGTAGAAAACATCTGCATTGAACAGTACCAGACTTGATTGAAGTATGAAATATCTGTTGTAAAAGCAGCGTAATTATCTAAAGAATTCGTATTTTAATCCTTCAAGAAAGTACTACAGCCAGCAGCAGCTCTTGAGGGGGTGCTTAAAAGTTATTGTTAACTTTACACATGTTTGACATTCCAAAGGGACCTACCTGTTTTGTACAGAGGTACTTTCACAAAGCAAAAGGAAACAAACGATTTACACAATCACTGCACACACAAAATACAGGTTCACCTTCACGGGCGATTAGTATAATCACTGTAATACTGATAGTACTATTTGCATTAAATCTTCAAAAAGGCAATAAACTTTTCAATTTGAAATGAAACATACCGAGTTGGTTTCTCAGGGATATCAGAGTACTTCTCAATGAAAGCCCGTTCGGCAGTCCCTTTCTAATTCGAAGATGCTGCTATTGTTCAACTTCCTAATCTTTGGTAATCTAGCAATCAATAATTCCCGAGACTCCTTTTCATCAAACTCTTCTAATAATGGAATGCCTCGCAGCTTAACATCTTCCAAATTCGGGAAGTGGTTTAGATTGTCAAGTTCTTCCCAAGTCAACAAGTTTATGTCTGTGATGTCGAGCTGCCTCAGACAAGCAAAATGTCTACCAATGTCCTCTGTTAGGCCAGAGAGAGGGTTTTTTTCTAGGTGGAGACTTTCGATGCTTGGAAACAATTTTCCCAATGTAGCAATCTCTGACCACTTGGAGAGCAGGTTTCTGTTGAGGTAGAACTTTCTGACACTGGTGAAACAGGTTTCATCAATTGGTGTGGGAATGGATGCCAGGTTATTAGTACCAAAATGTAGCTCTTCAAGGCTATTTTGGAGAAAAAAAAAGATGAATAAATTTAAAAACTTTAAGAGCAACTTTCTGTGTTTGATCTTAATATAACCTTTCATGACATATCTACAATTTATTTGTTTGATTGACATGATTATTATCCACTACTATCACATAGCATAAGGTTGGTACATAAGGTGTGAGTGGAACAAAACTGTAAATGCTGACACTTCTCTTTGACCTTGGTACCTATGGTAACAGCAAAAAACTGCCTTGCAAACTTCAATTAAATTCAAACCTCCAAGCTACAGACTGCAAGGGATCTATATATATGCAAGGGACAATATGGATTGATCCTTCAAACAAACTGTTGGTATTGATCTGGTTAAAGACTCAGCTCTTCCAGTGTTGGAGTATTTTTTAGTTTTAAAACTTCCATAGACCTTGCTAGTTTTCATGCATCAATTCAGAGAGGTAGCTAGGGACCTAGTGCGTTGTGACTCATCCTTCATGGATCGTAGCCCTCAAAGTTTAAGGACTACTGGCATATAGCCAGTATTTATAGACAGTATATTTACAGACAGTATTTATAGCCAGTATTTACAGACAGTGTTTACAGACAGTATTTACAGCCAGTATTTATAGCCAGTATTTATAGCCAGTATTTATAGCCAGTATTTATAGACAGTATTTATAGACAGTATTTATAGACAGTATTTACAGACAGTATTTATAGACATTATTTATAGACAGTATTCATAGACAGTATTCATAGACAGTATTTATAGACAGTATTTATAGACAGTATTTATAGACAGTATTCATAGACAGTATTTATAGACAGTATTTATAGACAGTATTTATAGACAGTATTCATAGACAGTATTTATAGACAGTATTTACAGACAGTATTTATAGACAGTATTTATAGACAGTATTCAGAGACATTACTTATAGACAGTATTTATAGACAGTATTTATAGACAGTATTTATAGACAGTATTTATAGACAGTATTTATAGCCAGTATTTACAGACAGTATTTACAGACAGTATTTACAGACAGTATTTATAGACAGTATTTATAGACAGTATTCATAGACAGTATTTATAGACAGTATTTTTAGACAGTATTTACAGACAGTATTCATAGACAGTATTTATAGACAGTATTTACAGACAGTATTTATAGACAGTATTTATAGACAGTATTCAGAGACATTACTTATGGACAGTATTTATAGACAGTATTTATAGACAGTATTTATAAACAGTATTTATAGACAGTATATATAGACAGTATTTACAGACAGTATTTACAAACAGTATTTATAGACAGTATTTATAGACAGTATTCATAGACAGTATTTATAGACAGTATTTTTAGACAGTATTTATAGACAGTATTCATAGACAGTATTTATAGACAGTATTTATAGACAGTATTTATAGACAGTATTTATAGACAGTATTTTTAGACAGTATTCATAGACATTATTTATAGACAGTATTTATAGACAGTATTTACAGACAGTATTTATAGACAGTATTTATAGACAGTATTCAGAGACATTACTTATAGACAGTATTTATAGACAGTATTTATAGACAGTATTTATAGACAGTATTTATAGCCAGTATTTATAGACAGTATTTACAGACAGTATTTATAGCCAGTATTTATAGACAGTATTTATAGACAGTATTTATAGACAGTATTTATAGACAGTATTTACAGACAGTATTTACAAACAGTATTTATAGACAGTATTTATAGACAGTATTCATAGACAGTATTTATAGACAGTATTTATAGACAGTATATACAGACAGTATTTATAGACAGTATTTATAGACAGTATTTATAGACTGTATTTATACAAGTTGCAACATACCATGGTAGACCAGAAAGAGCCGAGAGCAGATACGGCCATTTCAAGAGTGTGTCGCTGAGGATGGCAGTTTTAATGCTCTTGAATTGTTGTTTTCGTTGAGCTGCCTCTTCATCAGCATAGACAACACTCAGATTAGTAGAGGTGAGGTTCAAATGCACCAAGTTGGGCATAAATTTTATAATTTCCTCGACCTAAATGTAAAAGACAAATAACAAAATTCAAATATTTTCTTGAACCCAATGTACACACTTTGTAACCCAATGTAATTGTAATCCAATGTACACACAATGCACCATGCTATATACAGAATGCCTTTTTGGCTAAACTTTTAACAATGTATGTTACAGATAACTTCTCTCTCAAAATGATTTGGCAAGAGCTATGTGAAAATTCCTGACAAACTGGCATATGAGTTTATTCTCTGAACAGGACCAACATCAGTCACCCTTACCCCAGTCCAACAACACAAGGCATTGTGTGATACGTCCAGCTCAGTCACAACCTGAAGTTTATCAGCAATTTCCTGACAATCACCAGCTGCAATTAAGTACTTGTGAGAAAGGATAATTTGCTTCATATCATAGTGTGCTGAAAAGAAAAAGCACAAACTTCAGTCTGAAGTTCAAACATGGAATGATATGTAAGCTAAACTACATAGAAAGTTTGAAAAGATTCATTCAATGTTGTTATTCCCATGTACATACAATTGACAGTGGCTGATGATTATCATAAAATCACCACCACAAGAATGAATTGAGCTGTTTGAGAGGAAACATTGCTTTGACCCAAATCCACCAAATGTCTCAGTAACAAATGAATTTGGCTGCTTTTGTTTTTGAATTTGCTTGGTAACAGCTAAAGGTGTGATAAACTTGGTACTATGACCCAATAAACCATCACCATGGATACACAGAACACATAAGGCCTTATCCAACTGTAATGATCTAAATGAAATGATCTAAATAACTTCAATGATTGAATTGTATCATTTATTATTTCATTGCAATCTCTTTCATTCTGCTTAAACTTTGGCAAAAGGGTAAAGTAATGAATAGCTAGAATGGGGTTCCAACCAGTGAACTCTTGGATAAAAACCTAGCACTCTACCAACTGAGCTATCCATCCCTTGGCTATTTCATTGCTAGGAGTGCCAGTCAGCAGCCATACTGTGTAAACTGGGACTACACCCCAGTTTCATTCAATACAATCTCAAAAGGGGCAGGGAAAGGATTTCAAGAGAAAAGTCAACTTTATAAGTATAAATTAATAAGCAACAATGAATAATACAAAATATAAGTGAAAATGGATAGAAAACCCAGTACAGACATTTTCTATCTTTTTCTTCTCCTCTTGCTTTCCCTTCAGATGACGATGGTATGAATAAGATAGAAGTATAACTAGCTACAGACGCCATCTCGCCTTCTGTCAGGTACTTGGCAATGAAGGCTTCAGCAAAGGTTGTAAAACTTGGTGTTTTGGGCTGTAAGAATCACAGACAAAACATCTCTCTTATATACTCCATCTCTAAAGAACGACTTTCACAAAGTACACAGCGATCCTGAATATGACTTATTAGCACGATACAGGTATTACTCTCTCATGTTTTCAGAGAATATGTCAAATGCTGTATTTTGATACTAAAATTTCATAAACTTTGAGGTAACCAAAAAATGCTAGGTAAGGGTTACCATATTTATGTGTTAACAAAATGGGGCATTGGAGTGGTCTCAGAGAATCTTTTGGACATGATTAACTTAATGAAACTCACCCCACTTCTGATCTGGTATATGCAAGTAACAGGGGCTGACACAACACTATTCTTCCACAATTAACAGATGGATACTGCCTGTTACATGTAAAGATCAGGGGCTGACACAACACATATTTTATGTTATTTTTGCTAAAGTTGGACTAATATGTGTTAGGTGTCTCTGGCCACATCAGTTACTTTTCACCATCAGTAATGATTCATTGTCAATAATGTTTATGCTAACCTCAGGAATCTTTCTCTTCTGTAGTTTACTTTATATCCTGCCAAAGGAGTAAGTATTACTTTATGGATGATTCAATTTCTTGCACAGTATTATGATTTTAAATGTTTCTAGCATATATACAATTATAAGTCAATTAACTGTCACATTGTTTGGGGAGTTAAGCATTAGGCTACCGTATTTATGTTACCAGTGGCGTAGGAAGGTACTTCTGAGTGGGGGGGGCTGAAGACTGATGGCCGGCCTGGGGGAGGGGTCTAAGGGGAGGGGGTGTCCCCCTCCCCTTTGGTATTTTTTGCATTTCCAGGTGGCCTCAGATGCAATTTGGTGCAATATAGCACACTTCAACACCCACTCCATTTTGTAAACTTAATTTTGTATTTTCACCTGGCCTTAGATGCAATTTGGTGCTCCAAATGAGATTTTTTTTCTCATTTGGATATGAAAAAGGGGTTTTCTGACTTGCGAACCGGGGGGGCGGAATGATACTTCCGCCCCTCCACATTTTTCACTGGGGGGGCTGGCGCCCCCCCAGCCCCCCCGGTTCCTACGCCCTTGTATGTTACTGTTATACATAGCCTTCCCAGCCTAAGTATATACATCATCTTCGTCAGAGAGAAATAGAGAGAAGTGATTATGGTTTGCTAATGACTGCCTATACATACGATAAGGTCTGGGATGTTAGTGTCTATTCTGAATGGAGTATTAGAACAAGTAATATTTCCTAAGTGGGTCTAAAGGAGCATTCTGGTAAAATTTTAAGAATTCTGATGACATGCATGGTGACATATTTGAATTTAAAATATTAAATTTGTTCCTAAATCATAAAAATAACATGTAGGAGTGACAAATCTGAGAGCTGTGATTGAAGATGAATATGAGCAGATATATATGAAAATAAAATGCATACGTTGGCGTTCATAGCGCGTGTAACTTCTTGTGGCTCTGATTCTTCCAGGGTTATTTCATCTCCATCTCGGATATTGTACCACTTCAGACTGGTGGTTCGGGGGTCGAGCACATCAATCTCAGAGTCGCCCTTGGCACTCCAGTACAGTAACCGTATATTGGAGCGCCGCACTCCAAAATGAGACGCCAAGGTTTTCTTTAATTGTTTACAAGTTTGCTCTGTGGAAATAGTCATTGTGTCTGTTTTCTCTTTATATTTGATGGTGATGGTGGCACTGGTTACCACGGTCATATCTACCTGTGCCAGTCTGTGGACATTCTTGTGAACTGATGATAGTTCTTCATATCTGCGAGAGAAAAAGCATAACTCTGAGCAATATGAAGAGAAAAGAAGGAGAAATCAAGTTTCAGACTTTGATGCCTTCATGTGACCTCATGTGACCAATTTCAATAGGATTCTTGCACTCACCAAGCTGCATCTACATGCTAGGTATGAAGTTCAAGAAAGATGCACTTGTTGTGTTTATCTTTTTACAAAATTTTCAGACTTTCACTAAAGTGTTGACTGCAAATGACCAGTAAGACAGATCCACATACCAAGTATGAAGTTAATTCAACCATTAACTTTTTGAGTTACCCTTTTTACAAGCAAGTGTCACATACATACACACACATGCTCACACACACACCATCACCATCGCATAGATTCCTGTTGCCTCCGCGCCAAGGAATCGACCAGAAAACGAACACGTTTAGTGGTTCTGATGTCTGCACAAATTCATATTGTGGTAAACCATACATGGTATTATTCATGAGCTTGTGCTCACCAACATGAAGAGGACTATATATTGACTAATGAGGCAATATATAAAGGAAGGTACCAGGAATCAGTTATCAAGTTTGACAAAGTCTGTTTAGTGACATAGTGTAATAAAATTTTGCACCTAAGATGGTCTCAAGAATCTTTGGCATCAACAAAGTGACTCAAAAGTATCTTTGCCCCCAAAATTTACCCCAAGGAAGGTGGGCCCACTAATTCCGGCCCAAAGAATTTGTCCCAAAATGCATTTTACATGGCAATAAAATTTGGGACCACTCAGCCTTATAATGCACCCAGAATTCTGATCCAATTTATGGTTGTAGAGTTATTGCAATTTGAATGTTTTGGGCCCTCCCCCAAAAAATATTTGACTCAAACAAACTGACTCAAAAATATATTTGCCCCTCCAAAATTGAACACCACCAATTCTGGGCTCAATGGTTCAAAAAGTTCTGAGCCCACAGAATGTGTCCCAAAATGCATATTGAAAATAAAATAATTTGAGGCGGAAATAAAATATGGGCCCACCCAGCCCAAAAGTGTGCAGAGATTTTTTGGGCCCCCAAAACACCTAAGCCAATTTGTTGCTGTGCAGACTATATATATATTATGTAGTTAGATCATCATATCACAAATAAACTAAATCAGACATTACGGTTGCAGAGATATTGACATATAAGCCCCAAACCAAATAGGGCACATCTACTCAGTATAGGGCATCTATCTATCAAGTATGACATGGATTCAACTTGTGTTTGTTGAGATACTGTGTTTTTCAACCTAGGGCGTCACATACACACACATTCACGAACTTGCAGGTACCAACATACACACAAACGCTAACTTGACTACATAGGTCCCAATGGATGCAAACATCAGAACCCAAACCACAACCTCGTAGCATTTTGCATTTACAACAATATTCATACTTCAAAGTTTGGGGATCTTGGTGTTTGTTTCATATTTTTATTGATGTATCTGGTAACTTTACAGGAATCACATTTACCTTTTGGGTTTCTCCGTTGAGTCCATAAATTTCCGTATGAAAGCCCTTTCAGCATCCTCTCTTTCTGGTTCAGAGATGGGACTGTTATTTAATTTTGTGACATGTGGTAACCTAGCAACTACCAGCTGACGAGATTCCTTTTCCTTGAGTTTCTTCAAGAGGGGAATTCCCCTCAACTGAAGCTCTGTAAGTTTAGGAAAGTGGTTGAAATTGTCAATATCCTCCCATGAGGACAATTTAGTGTCCAAAGTACTAAGCTGTTTGAGACAGGCAAAATGGCCACCAATGTCTTCTGTGAGGCCGGAGAGAGGGTTGTTAACCAGGAGGAGGTTTTCAACATTTGGAAATAATTGTCCCAGCTTGGCAATCTCCGACCATGATGTCACCATGTTGTCGTTGAAGTAGAGCTTTTTGACACTGGTAAAACGGGGGTCACCATCAGACGGTGTTGGAATGGATGAAAATTCATTGAGGCTCAGATGAACTTCTCTAACGCTGTTATATGTATAAAAAAAAACAGTTCTGTTCATAACCAAAACAAACTTTTTCAAGATATCATCACATGCGGTCAGACATTATTTTGAGTTCATGTACTTGGGGTGGGATGGCTCTGGGATCATTGAAGCTGATATTCATGTCTAAGGATCCTCCCACTCTAAATAAATGAAAGTTTATACAACAAATAGTGCAATGTGAGGCACAATTAGACCATATGCTTTTGGGTCTTACTCTTTAGTAAGGTCTACATGTAAGGTTGTGCTAATAAATACATTTGAAAGTCTGTGTGAGATTGAAAAGGAGGGTGCACTGCCCCTTCACCCCCTGGGTTACCCACCTGAGAGGATATATTTCTTCACCATATGAATGTAGAAAAAAAGAGTTGCTTTGGTGGCAATGGACATAGACCTAGTTGACTTGCCGTGTAATTGTTGTCAAGTACTCCATGCACATGAGACTGATGGCTGACCTTGTTCCCTATATATACATGTGGAGCTATATTTAAAGCTCCCAGGGCCCCTTATTGTGTGCTAGGCTTCTTCAATAGTATTCAGCAGTGTGCAACTTTGACAGATTGGTAGCACAATTTATTTTAAAAATTGGGAACGACTAGAGTACCTTAGACCAAGCACAGTGTTAGGGGATAGGTTGGGGGTATGGGGACATCCATACCATCTCCCCCCCCCCCCACCAAAGAAAAATCAGACCTTCTTCCCCAAACACCATCTGATACCCCTTTACCCGAACAAAATATTCTCAAAGGTAAAGGGCCAAGAAAATTCAAACTATTCAAATATCATACCTAGGGAAGCCGGCGAGGACCGATAGAACAGAAGGCCAAGATAAATTAGTAGCATTGAGGATTAGAACCTCAGTTCTCTCTTTTCCCAGTCTTGTACATCTGATAGAATCTGCTCCACTGCAGCTACCTAACTCTGCAGAAGCCAGATTGAGAAATTCCAATCGTGGCATGAATTTTATAACTGACTCCACCTAGAACGAAGCATATAAATATGTAAATTAAAATACTAAAATATATAATGACACCTCGATGAGAATTTGTAACAAAGCAAGCAACACATCTGGGACAGTTCAAGGATAACCTGGTGGCTGTGCTTTATTGCTTAGCAAAACTGCTGAAAAGTTTCAGAGCTTTTAGACCAAATATAACATTCTCATAGCATTTTGAAAGGCAACAATATGAATTTTTCAAACTTTGTGATAATTAGTAAATTGCATCTGGCAACAGTAGAATGGATCATGTCATCAGGGCAATTCAGCTGAAAACATCTTTGTTTTTCTTTATAATCTTTCAATCATTTAGAAAAGGAAATTTAATAGAAATCAGAATGCAAGAATGCATTTTGGTTTCGATGATGGAACATGAGCAGTTTTCTTCATGAATGTGACGTAATGTATCATGAGGGTGTACATGTTTCAGGGTTCGTACACTTTTTTCACAACCAAATTCAAGCACTTTTCAATCACTTTTCAAGCACCAAATTTATGTATTCAAGCACATGCTTATCATTAACAATAGACATTCTGTGAGACAGAGGCATAGAACACACAAAGCTGAACAAAGTAATCAAGTACAAATTCTTTAACACCCTGATAAAAAATAAAAAAATACATACTGTACAATGAATGGAACAAATCTTTAAAGGTATACTGACAGATACAGGTTATTCTCAGTATCAGTAAAAGAGCATTAAATTCTTAGTATGTCAGTCTTTGAATTTTGAAAATAGCTATAAATTATTCCAATAAAGATCCACAAAGGATAAAAATGCTAAGTAGAGCTTACTAAAGAGAAATAGAAACTGCATGTACATGGTTATTTTAAGTATCCAAATACTATACAAAGAGATTGAGTTCACCGAAACACCCACTTTTCCCTTACACCTGAGGAAAACCGTCTTTTATAAATTATAGTACCATACAGTACTTTACATTTGATACAAAAGTTACTTCTAAAACAGCTTTGTATTTGTCGCAATAGGTTAAGTTTTAACCGCGCAGCACAGTACCATGATTTGCATATTACACCAAAATTTACACTCGGCGCCCAGATGGCGGGAAAATGGGTCATCATGTTCAATGTGTTGTTTCATTCCCATGGTGCGATGAACTTGGGCAAGTTCGAATGTCGATGACCTACAGTACTTATGTTCCGTGACCAATGTCAATGGGAATTATGTGTGTAAAAACTCAGGTTTTTCCACGTGTTATATATATAAAAGTTTTACGTAAGCGGAGCGAATTTCGGGGCGGCTCGTTGATTGTGAGGAAGCACTTATCTAAACGTCAATACTTGTGAAAAAATATGTTTTTCTTCAGAAAATATTTTTGACTAGTAATTGGAATCTCAATGTATTAAGAAGTACTGGGGTAAACCTTATCATTGCATTTTGGGGGAAGTCAGATATTCAAGTGCAAACTATTGGTTTTTCATTTAAGGTTATCGTGGTTTTCTTGCGAGGTGTATACGGCGTAACTTTCGATGTAGGCTAAGAGGTAGGATCGGCCAGGACCTACCTAGTTCTCATGAATTGTTACCTACATTCAATATAATGCCTAACGGAAGCAACTCTTATAGATAGTAAAAGACTGGGGCACATTGTCGTAATTAATATAGTTTCCTTGCTAAAGTTTTTGCACTGATTGTATCCATAGTTTGTGCTCCTAGTTGCGCTGTTTTCTTTGTTACTCTTAGTCTTATCGGCTTAAGTATATGCTAACTCTGTGGTTGAACATTTTGGAAAGTTATCAATTGGGCTTGGTGCGATACTGAGTTTACTGACTCTTTTCTTCATCACAGTTTATTCTAACCCATAGAAGCTCTGTTATGTAAAGCGGCTGCGAACACCCTACGTTTACAGATTATACGAGATTGTACGTCTTTTCGCGCGTATAATCCCTATTCAGGGGCACTAGAGCGAAGCCCTAAGCCGCGTAGACACGGCGTAGACACCTCGTAGACACCGCGTAGAAAGTTGAGTACAGAAACGTATAACAAAGTATAATCGCGTAGATAAACGTAGAGTATACGTCTACGCGGAGTTATACGTGAGCGGTTCTGTAGGTGATGTCCACAGATAATTATAAGCCGCTGCGGAAACTGTTAAATTCAGCGTGTTCAAGATCACGCAACCTCCAGAGCCGTATATTTATACGGCTCTGGCAACCTCTAATGCAATGTGTACGCTGGGTATATAAAGACATGATATTATAGAGCCACAGATGCATTACGCACAATATGCGCTAATTGCAAGCGCTGTCACAACTCTTGTATCACTATCTGTGACTATTCAAAGTACGTTTAAACCTAGAATTTTGTGACCAAATGTTTCGTAATTTTTAGACAACTAAGACTTTTAATTTCTTTTGGTCACAATTTGACTATTCTACGGTAATTATTGTGTAACAATTACATACTAAATATGATTTGCATTAAGCATGTTAAATTTCAAGCACTTTTCAATGACATTTTCCAAAAACATAAGAATTCAAGTACTTTCAAGGCCTTGAAAACTGACCAATCAAATTCAAGCATTTTCAAGGTTTTCAAGCACCCGTACGAACCCTGATGTTTACAAGGATTTCAAGATTTGACCTCTGATGACCCCAAATGACCTTTGACCTCCGCCAAAAACAATAGGCTTCTTTAAATCAACGTGGTACCTCTACACACTAAATTAAAGGTGGGCCCAAGCTTCCAGTATTGAGATGTCATGTTTACAAGCTGGGCATCACAATGCACTCACACACACATACACACATACATACACACAAGCCATCATGAATGCATAGGTTACGATTATCAACGAAACCAAAAAGAGACATTACGATGACATTCTAAGCACAGAGAGTGTTCACAGATAAGGAAACATTCCAAATGTTTCAGGTTTCACGAATAAATCAACAGGCAGATTATCATAGGCTAGAAGTAAAAGCTTTTGAAGTACATCTGCCCACAGGATATCACAGAGCCCCTACTGTATCTACTAACCATATCTCAAGTTAGGGTCAAGATATGGATTTCAACTAGCAGTGTGAAATATTTGTTTCTCTTCAATACAAGTTTCACATTGTTTTGCCACCAGAAAATCATTTTAAATTAAGTAATATTCCAGTCACTAAAGGTGCACACATCTCATCTCTGCAATTATTCCTCGTCATCTACATTTCATAAAAAGAATGAACTTTCTCACCACATTCCAGGATCCAAGTCTGTTAGCAGAGAGGTCCAGCTCAGTAACATTTCGAACCTTATCGGCGATTTCTTTTACCTTACCAGCAGAGGTGATGTTCTGATGATCAAGGACGACTTGTCTTAGGAAGGTATTTGCTGAAGTGGGAACAGACGAAAATAGTTAAAGGTACAGTAAACTTGAGCGTTTTCCTCAAACAAGAATTTTAAAAGCATATCCATATATACTTTGATGAAAGGAATTGATAGTTTTTAAATATTGTCTTCATATTTTCTTTATTTAACCAGCATATTTTGATAATAAACATACCACCAGGTTTAGATTTTGGACAGAGTATAACAATTCCATCATCAGCACCAAAGTCTGTTTCATCTTCCTCTTCCTCCTCCAGGTATTTAGCAGTGAATGCCTCCACAAAGCTTTTTCCAGTCATACTGTCCTCTTTATGTAAGAGAACATTAATTCAATATATGTAACACTGGGTGGCACAAACATTAATTCAATAAATGTAACCCTGGGTGGCATATTAGCACAGCAGCTCAAGTTCTTTGAGTTGTAACTACTCCAAACTGCAAACAATAAATAGTAATAAATAATAAATAACATTTATGAAGCGCCTAATAAAAAATTTTCTAAGAGTTTAACAAAGGAAAATAGAAACATAGCAAACAAACACTACGAAGAAAAAAACAAACGTTTTAGGCTGTCTTTTGAAAGCTCCATCCAGCTAAAATTCAGTCTAGCGAACCATCACATTTGAAGATGGTGTACCTACGTATCCTTCCACGCTATTCAAACAAAGTTTCACCGATACAAACAATCCTACACCAAGGTTAAATCCATTCCTAAAATGTAACTTTCTGCCATAGGTTTCAAGCCTTAGCCGCCATGGCAGAAGGATCGAAACCTATGGCTGAAAGGTATGGTGGTATGTACCTATATGGCGGAATTGCATAGATCCCTCTCGTACTACACTACTAGTATTAGTCACATTATAGCAGTACTTGCAATGTCCTTTATATAAGGCCAATTCAGCCTATAAAATAGAGTACGTTCAGTTAAATATTACACATGGCCTAATTAACATTAGCCTAACGTTTTATTATAGTAACCCTTGCCTAACTCACAGTTACACAGTAGCATAGACCTTAATTAGTGAGATCGTACTATTACCAGTACTAGGCATAGGCACTATAGTACAGGCAGGCTACAATGCCCTTGCTTCGTTAGACCTTACTCAATACTTGGTCACGTTGGATCCCTTTTGGTTTCTGCTGCAGCTCTATTGTCTCTCGTAATGAGTGGATAAATGGCAAGCATTGAAGCTCCCGTACCTAGGCCTCTCTCACTCGTTCAAAGGTGCATTACGTCATACATTACTCAAATGTAAACAAACATCATGATAGCTGACTGTCTTGCATGCATGTCGTTTGTTTCCGTTTTTCGTTCAGGGAGTATCGCTTCTTTAGCAGATCTCCGAGTTCACACGCTGTTCCCGCAGTAAGTAGGCGGGCCTGTACGACAACACTCTAAATGCGTGGACATTTCAACGTAAAGCCTTCCAACGTGGAACTGATACCCGGGGAAATGCGGCTATATTAAGGGCCACAAAATGATCCAAAAGAGAAGCTTGTGTTTTTTTTTTAACATGCAACTTATAATAATATAACAGTAATACTAATTTAACCCGAGCAATTGAGCTAGTTCCCCCAGCTATGCAAATATATTTCATTAATCCACTTATACAAAAAGTATTGAGACTATTGTCTGCCACATATGAAAATACTCTCTCATTGAGGATATTCAATGAGAATTGTAATACATTTTCATGATCCATAACAAAAAATGTTATTAGAAACATGCAAAGATGAAAAAGTCGTTCAATATTAAAGGAATCAAATTGTACATGTCCAACTTTCTGGTAATGAGGCAATTACCATATCTCAGTACAGGACAAAAACCCACTGGAATGATGCATAAATTGACTCGTATGTTCTTTAACTTTTTTTCAGCAGAACTGCATGCGTAGCAAAACAAGAAAGATTTGGAACTGAGATTCAAAATGCTCTAGAAATGTGGCATAGCAAAGTTTTATAAAGACACTAACATTATTCAACACACGTTGACTCACTACAATAATAAATATGTGTAATATCAACTTGATAAATTTACCCACTATCTACCAACACATTAATACCAAGTATGAATAAATTCTGACTTCCGGTTGCGGAATTATTAGCATTTGGAGATTTTCACGTTTGACCCCGACCTCAATAGTATTATTCATGAGATGAGCACCAAAATTAATAGTGTACATCTACTCACTATGGCGCATATATGTGCCGAGTATGACTTCAATCCAACTTGTCGTTGTTCAGTTACCGTCTTTACAAGCTATTTTAGTGAAAATCAACTTAAGCCCCGCCCCTAATATATATGCATAATATCAATTTGAACATATCTCACCATGTACCCGCTTTCTATCAACACATTAATACCAAGTACAAATAAATTCTGACTTTTGGTTTCAGAGTTATTAGCATTTGAAATTGTTTACGTTTGACCCATGTGACCTCATTCATGATGTTATGGGTATGATTAGCGGTGCCCTACCCAAAATTGTGTTGTTTGTTTTGGCATTCAATAGCGCGTATGGTGGGCGGAGCCCAGAGGTTGATAACATGTGCCTTAACGTTATAACAACTATATGCTAGCTGTTTTTCCTCTCTACGTCTCACAGTTTTACAGGTAGATTGGTGGGGTGGTGCTTGGGTCCATGCTTCCAATGGGGATTGAGATATCCGGGTCTTAACGAATTGGCGACCCTGCCAGGACTGAAGTAACCAATAGATTAGACCTGGAGAGTGGAGACCACAATGAAGACGGGCCAAAGCACCTCAGCCGATGATGTCGCGGAAACGGATATGAGGGAAACGGTAAAAATGTATGAGCGGAAGCCCAAAGGACTTGGAAGCAGAGTTTGAAAGATATCTAGGGGAGCTAAAAGTGACCACATCAACCGGGCCCTGAGAAGGAAAGTCACCCTCCCACGGACCATGCTCTGCCATACAAGAAAGAGTTCAAGATACAAGGACAGATCGGGGACGTACCTGGGCAACGTGACAAGCTAGCATTCATGTCTCTGGTCCACCAGATTGACAGTGGACTGAAAAGAGGGTATCCTGAGAAAGAAATCGTAGAGGCTGTAGTTAGAGCTGTAACACCTGGGACTTTTTGGAGGGACGGGACGACTTAGACCTCCCCATTACCAGACGTCTGCTGATGGCTCACTCCCAGGAGCGGGGAGCTACTGAACTGTATCAGGAGCTATGTGGTATATATCACAGGGTAGAACTGAGACGGCACAGCATTTTGTCCTCCGTACCCTGGCACTGAAGCAGAGAGTACTCTTCGCATCAAAATAAGCCAAACCGAAGAACGCCAAATTTAAATATGATCAAACCCTTGTAGAGTCAATGTTTAAACATGCAGTGTCAACTGGGTTGTCGAATGCCAAAGTTAAACAGGAGGTAAAGAGGGCCTTCTCCAGCAACACATGCTGCGAGAAAGATCTCCTAGAGAGGGTAAACCAAGCATCTCATTCCGAGGCAGAAAGGGCGAGAAAGATGCAATTGAAGAAGCCAGTCACAGCATCGGTTGAGATGACAAAGAATGACCGACACATTCCTGAAGTAAAAAGAGAGAAGAGCCCAAACTTGTACGAAGAGGTACAACTATTGAAGACACAAGTGACTGAAATATACAAGACATAACAGCAGGGAGAAGGGCGAAAACGTTTGAGAGGCCTCGGGATGCTCCGATTGTCAACAGGATGGTGTAGGAGACCGTTACGTCATTGTTATAAATGTGGTTAATCCGGTCACCTATCCAGGGGTTGCTTGGCAGGTAAGCAACAGGGAAACGCCAATAGGTGTCCTCTGGTGGACGAGAAGGGACCTCGGGCGATGTCCATGCAGTAAATGTAAATGGGCTTGAATGTCCCGACTTGCTTAGACAGGTTACAATGAATAACGATTAGTCTCGAAAGAGGAGAGAGAAGACTGTTGACCTAGCTGGTGAAAGGGGCATTGTAAATGGAACCCTCAACGGGATTGATAGTGAACTGCTGTGGGATACGGGTTCAGCTGTATCTCTAGTCTCGGACATTTGGGTCAAATATCACCTTTCTCATGCTGAAATAAGAACAGTTGAGTCCACCCCTTACAGCATTTGTGACACCGTGGGGCCTCCATGAATGAAAGAGAATACCGTTCGGGTTAAAAAAACGCCCAAGCGGAGTGGAGGGATGCCTGTATGGTCTGAACAACGACATTTGTTTTGTATATTGAGATGATGTGCTAATCCATGGCAGTACATTTAAAGAACACTTGGAGAATCTTAAGAAAGTACTGGCCAGACTACAGCAACATGGGATAAAGCTAAAGACCTGTAAATGTACTCTTTCAGACACAGGTCAGGTACTTGGGCAGACTAGTCACTGAAGAAGGACATGTTAGACCCTACAGATCTTGAACCAGTCCTTTAGCTCAAAGATAAGAAAACATCAACAGTTGGGGAAAATGCTAGGGTTCATTGGCTACTTCAGGAGCTCCATTCAAAACTTCTCAGCAATTGCCAGTCCTCTCTTCAAGCTGTTACAGAAGGAAAAGGGTTCTACACAAAAACCCAATCGCAGAAACCAGAAGAACAACCATCTACCCAACTCGAATCAGAAGATAGCCAGTACTGAGGAGCATCAGGAAATTTTATGTAGTCTGATTGACCTACTAACGAGACAACCAGTTATGGCATTCCCTGATAACTCTAAGCCATACATTCTCCACACCGATGCATCGTTAGTTGGGCTTGGAGCTGTACTCTACCAGGAACAGGAGGGGAAACTGAGAATAATTGCATATGCCTTCCGAACTCTCAGTGCTACAGAGAAGAATTACCACTCCACAAAACTTGAATCCCTGGCACTGAAGTGAGCGGAGACAGAAAGTTTTCAAGATTACCTGACATGTGCAAAGCACTCTGTGGTCTACACAGATAATAATCCCCTCACTTAATGACGACAGCACGTTTAAATGCAACAGGTCAGAGGTGGGTATCAGATCTTGCCTCATTCAGATTTGGTATCAAGTATCGACCAGGGCACAGTAAGCAGGATGCCGATGTGTTATCAAGGATGCTCTAAGAGACCAACATCAATGAGTACATCCAGGAGTGTACTGCAGAAGTTCCGGGATGTGCTCTCCAGACATTTGTGTATGCAGACTCATTTACTGCTGATATATACCTGTGTAATATCACGAACGTGTATACATTCAATAGTATGGGTGCCAAGGTGATTCTAGTAGTGAGATGACTAGTAAGGTTTATATCTCCAGCTTGTTATTAGCAAGGCTAAAAAAAATTAGAACAGTATAGAGTGCCTTTAATAACTTTTATTAACCATTAGTTTCTTCTTACATTGAATTTTATATTTCTTCATACCATACATGTTTACATGTCAGGAATGACATCTCTAGAGGAGGGGAGAGTGTTATGGGTATTAACATGATTAACATGTGCCTTAACGTTATAACAACTATAAAGGTAAACTGTTTTTCCTCTCTCCGTCTCACAGTTTTACAGGTAGCTTGGTGGGGTGGTGCTTTGGGTCCATGCTGCCAGTGGGGATTGAGAGATCCGGGTCTTAACTATAGGTTTATTCTACCCAGTATGGCGAATATACTAAGTATGACTTCAATCCATGATTCAATTACGAGCCAAGGGCGTCACATACACACACACACCCACACACACGCAGTCACCATTGCATAGATTCCTTGAGCCTTCAGGCAAGGAATCAATAAAATCTAATATTGTTCTCTTCCTACTGGCGCTGATGCTGATTTGGCTCCAGTTCCACTGTATCTAGTTTGCTTCTACATGGTGAATGGCTAGCAACTCATCATACCTACAGAAGTAACAAGAAAATGTAAAAGTTACAGTCTACCTCACTGGAGGAAAAAGGGCAGGGAAGGAAATGATGGAAGAGGGCGACGGTACATTGGTTGCTACTACCTGGTGGAATATTCCATAGGAATGCGTTGAGGCATAAAGTACTAGCATACAATGGCAAAAAGCACATCAAACTTTTTACTGCAGTTACAAAGTTATCTAAATAACGACTTCTATCCCAATCCTCATATGCAAAGTAGTCTGGCCCAGGTAAATGTGCTATGAGAGTTTAGTAGACTTGGACTAGTACTATTTGCATTAAATCTTCAAAAAGGCAATAAACATTTGAATTTGAAATGAAACATACCGAGTTGGTTTCTCAGGGATATCAGAGTACTTCTCAATGAAAGCCCGTTCAGCACAGTCCCTTTCTGATTTGCTGATGCTGCTATTGTTCAACTTGCTTATCTTTGGTAATCTAGCAATCAATAACTCCCGAGACTCCTTTTCATCAAGCTCTTCTAATAGTGGAATGCCTTGCAGCTGAACATCTTCCAACTTGGGGAAATGGTTTAGATTGTCAAGTTCTTCCCAAGTCGACAAGTTTATATCTGTAATGTCGAGCTGCCTCAGACAAGCAAAATGTCTACCAATGTCTTCTGTAAGGCCAGCGAGAGGGTTTTTTGCTAGGTGTAGACTTTCGATGCTTGGAAACAATTTTCCCAATGTAGCAATCTCTGACCACTTGGAGAGCAGGTTTCTGTTGAGGTAGAACTTTCTGACACTGGTGAAACAGGTTCCATCAGCTGGTATGGGAATGGATGCCAGGTTATTAGTACCAAAATGTAGCTCTTCAAGGCTAGTTTGGAGAAAAAAAAGATAAATTAATATACAACTTTCTGTGTTTGATATTTACAGACAGTATTTACAGACAGTATTTATAGACAGTATTTAGACAGAAAACAGTAACTTGCAACATACCATGGTAGACCAGAAAGGGCCGAGAGCAGAAACGACCATTTCAACAGTGTTCTGTCGAGGATGGCAGTTTTAATGCTCTTTAATTGTTGTTTTCGTTTAGCTGCCTCTTCCTCATTAATGATAACATTCAGATTAGCAGAGGTGAGGTTCAAAAGCACCAAGTTGGGCATAAATTTTATAATTTCCTCCACCTACATGTAAAAAAGAGAATAAAAGTGAAATAACACAATTCAAATTACGTTCTTGAACCCAATTGTACACACTTTGTAACCCAATGTAATTGTAACCCAATGTACACACAATGCACTGTGCTTTATACAGAATGCCTTTTTGGCTACACTTTCGGCAATGTATGTTACAGATAACTAATATCAATGCAGGTTACATTCCCGTACCACTTTTCCTTCAGAGAGAACACTTTCTCAAAATCCCAAGAATGGCCTTCTTCTCAAGCCATGGATTAGTGTTGCTGTACATAAAAATGTTGACAGTAAATTCAGCTATTGAAGTGAAATTAGCAACTTTGATCTTTGGATAACAACAGAGGATGTTTTAAGTCACTTTACGTCAACTCAAAATGATTTGGCAACAGCTATGTGAAAATTCCTGACAAACCAGCGTTGCAGGCAGATGAGTTTACTCTCCAATAGGACCAACATCAGTCACCCTTACCTCAGTCCAACAACACAAGGCATTGTGTGATACGTCCAGCTCAGTCACATCCTGAAGTTCATCAGCAATTTCCTGACAATCACCAGCTCCAATTATGTGCTTGCGAGAGAGGACAATTTGCTTTATTTCACAGTGTGCTGAAAAGAAAGCACAAACTTCAGTCTGAAGTCCAAACATGGAATGATATGTAAGCTAAAAAAAAAGCTTAAGTTTGAAAAGATTCATTCAATGTTGTCATTCCCATGTACATACAATTGACAATGGCTGATGATTATCATAAAATCACCACCACAAGAATGAATTGAGCTGTTTGTGAGGAAACATTGCTTCGACCCAAATCCACCAAATGTCTCCGTAACAAATGAATTTGGCTGCTTTTAAACAGTTTATAATGACTAAGGACATCGACCCATGGAATTTGCTTGGTAACGGTTATAGGTGTGATAAACTTGGTACTATGACCCGATAAACCATCACCATGGTTGCACAGAACACATAAGGCCTTATCCAACTGTAATGATCTAAATATCCTCAATGATTGAATTGTATCATTTATTATTCCATTGCAATCTCTCTCCGCATTCTGCTTAAAATTTGGGAAAAGGGTAAAGTAATTAATAGCTAGAAAGGGGTTCCAACCAGTGAACTCTTGGATACAGACCTAGCACTCTACCAACTGAGCTATCCATCCCTTGGCTATTTCATTGCTAGGGGTGCCAGTCAGCAGCCATACCGTGTAAACTGGGACTACATCCCAGTTTCATTCCATACAACCCAGAAAGGGGCAGGGAAAGGATTTCAAGAGATAGTCAACTTATAAGTATAATTTTATAAGCAAAAATGAATAATACAAAATATAAGTGATAATGGAAAGAAAACCCAGTACAAATTTTTTTTTTATCTTTTTCTTTTCCTCTTGCTCCCCCTTCAGATGAAGATGGTATTAATAAGATAGAAGTATGACTAGTTAAAGACTCACAGTCCATCTCGTCTTCTTCAGGGTACTTGGCAAAGAATGCTTCAGCAAAGGTTGTATGAGTTGGTGATTTGCGCTGTAACAATCACAAACAAACATCTCTCTATTATACTTTAAAGAACAACTTTTACAAAGAACACGAGACTGAATATAATTTATTAGCAGGATACAGGGATTCTTCTCTCATTTTTTCAAAGTCCAAATGCTGTATTCTGTTACTAAAATTTCATAAACTTTGAGGTATCAAATGCATGGTGACATATTTGAATAAATCACATTTAATTTGTTCCCATATGGAAACTTTTGCTCTATAAACGGCCCGTTGACGGAGAATTAAATGATGATGCACGCACAGGAAGTGTTGCGGTTTTCACTCTCCGAAATTGCTGTGAGAGCACTGCACACTGTGCTGTGTTTAGATTAGCAGCGTAAAGGAGGACTTCTCAAATTTCTTACTATGCTATTGATTTGCTGGTGAAAAGTACAAGCCTTAAAATTGACCAATCAAGTGGAATTTTTATATCACTAGAGAAACGAGTCAACGAACTTTTCTTTGGCATAGGAATGAAATTGGTTATGCAAGCACACTCCCAGCAAGCACAATGTAAGCATTAAGAGATAGGGACATTTTGAAGACGTTCACTGCTTTCCGAAGTGGTTTTTACTTTTTCAGATTAAAGAGTAGGGGCTTTAGTTCACACGCATAATAAATTACGACACATCATTGTAAAGAGGACACAATATTCTTCAAAATGACATAAAAAAGAGTTGTCTGAGTGCTATACTTAGAAAGTTATGAAAAGAGTTAGCGCGAAATGTGCTTAATTTGTAGCAATATTTGCTACGTCACGAGGTGTTTTGTGCCGAGTTCGGCAAGGATTCCATGTGTTTCAACTTAATGATTAAATCATATATGAATGCAGGAGTGACAAATCTGAGCTGGGATTGAAGATGAATATGAGCAGATAAATATGAAAATAAAATGTATAATTTGCATACTTTTTGTTCGTCTGTATCTTCCAGGGTTATTTCATCTCCGTCTCGGATATTGTACCACTGTAGACTGTTGGTACGGGAGTCAAGCACCTCAATCTCAGAGTCGCCCTTGACGCTCCAGTAGAGTAACCGGATCTTGGAGCGCCGCACTCCAAAATGAGAGGCCAAGGTTTTCAATAATTGCAGATAAGTTTGCTCTGTGGAAATAGTCATCTTGTCTGTTTTCTCTTTATATTTGATGGTGACGGTGGCACTGGTTACCACGGTCATATCCACCTGTGCCAGTCTGTGGACATTCTTGTGAACTGATGATAGTTCTTCATACCTATGAGAGAGAAAGCATAACTCTGAGCAATATGAAGAGAAAGAAGGAAATTTGTTTAAATACAAATTAAAGACATTTTACTTCAACTTATACTGAGATTGAGGTTCCTCTTTCCTTCTTTTCTTTTTCTTCCTTTCTTCTCTTTTTCTTAGTTCTTTTCTTAATTCTTCCTATCACATTCCATAACTCTCTGTATTCGCTACTTTTGTTGTATATATGTTGTGAAAAAACAAATATTATAAACAAAAATTAACGAAATGAACAAACGTACGCCAACTTGGATGCAAACATTGGAACCCAAAACACAACCTCTTAACATTTTGCATTTACAACAATATTTATATTTCAAAGTTTGGGGATCTTGGTGTTTTTTTAACATTTTTATTGATGTATCTGGCAACAGCAGGGATAAATGATGTCATCATGACAATTGAGCTGAAAATACTTTATATTTATCCTAAGAGGAAAATGGTATTTCTGCAAACAGGAATATATCCCATTGAAGAAAAGATAACGTAACTCGTAAAATAACCTGTTACTTTAGTGCACTAGAATCAACTTTATTAATTTGCCAGTAACAAGAGTATATTACATTCAATTAGTGGGATACAAAACTTTCTGTATTGGATTACAGACAACTGACATATTAGAAATAGTCCATCCAGCCAAGCACAAACAAACATTCACTTAGTTAGATTTAGAGGTATCCAAATAGTACATGTCTTTAAACAAATAGAAATTCAATGAATAATGTAACTTTACAGGAATCAAAACTAAGACATTTACCTTTTGGGTTTCTCCGTTGAGTCCATAAATTTCCGTATGAAAGCCCTTTCAGCATCCTCTCTTTCTGGTTCAGAGATGGGACTGTTATTTAATTTTGTGACATGTGGTAACCTAGCAACTAGCAGCTGACGAGATTCTTTCTCCTTGAGTTTCTTCAAGAGGGGAATTCCCCTCAGCTGAATCTCTGTAAGTTTAGGAAAGTGGTTGAAATTGTCAATATCCTCCCATGAGGACAAGTTAGTGTCCAAAGTACTAAGCTGTTTGAGACAGGCAAAATGGCCACCAATGTCTTCTGTTAGGCCGGAGAGAGGGTTGTTAACCAGGAGGAGGTTTTCAACATTTGGAAATAATTGCCCCAGCTTGGCAATCTCCGACCATGATGTCACCATGTTGTCGTTGAAGTAGAGCTTTTTGACACTGGTAAAACGGGGGTCACCATCAGACGGTGTTGGGATGGATGAAAATTCATTGAGGCTCAGATGTACTTCTCTAACGCTGTTATATGTATAAAAAAAAAAACAGTTCTGTTCATAGCCAAAACAAACTTTTTCAAGATTACATCACATGAGGTCAGACATTATTTTGAGATCATGTACCTTGGGTGGGGTGGCTCTTGGATCATTGAAGCTGACATTCATGTCTAAGGATCCTCCGACTCTAAATAAATTAAAGTTTATACATCAAATGGTGCAATTCGAGGCACATTTAGACCATATGCTTTTGGGTCTTACTCTTTAGTTAGGTCTAAATTTTTGCTACAAGATTGTGCTAATAAATACATTTTGAATGTATTCTCAAAAGGTAAAGGGGCAAGAAGATTTAAACTAATGTGATTTTGCTTGCAGACAATAGATGTCCGCAGCCTAGACATTGCTTCTAGGTTTGAGACTGGGCTTAAAGCTGTCTGCATAGTGCAAGCATTACTTCAACACTACAGTACTTAGCTAATATATCTTTTTCTTTCAATAGTTTCATTTTTAATTTTCTGAGATGTTTGTGCCTCTCTCGCTGCTGATATTTGCAGTTCTGATAGGAATTGAAACAGTTTAGAAAGACAGCAACAAATATCATACCTAGGGAAGCCTGCGAGGACCGATAGAACAGAAGGCCAAGATAAATTAGTAGCATTGAGGATGAGAACCTCAATTCTCTCTTTTCCCAGTCTTGTACATCTGATAGAATCTGCTCCACTGCAGCTACCTAACTCTGCAGAAGCCAGATTGAGAAATTCCAATCGTGGCATGAATTTTATAACTGACTCCACCTAGAATGAAGCATATAAATATGTAAATTAAAACAACAAAATTTATAATGACATTTTGATGCGAATTTGTAACAAAGCAAGCAACACTTCTGGGACACTTCAAGGATAACCTGGTGGCTGTCGTTGATTGCTTAGCAAAATTGCTGAAAAATTTCAGAACTTTTAGACCAAAAATAACATTCTCATAGTATTTTTTAAGGCAACGATATGAAGCTTTCAGACTTTATGATATTTAGTAAATTGCACATTCCAAATGTATCAGGTTTCAAATATAAATCAACAGGCAGATTATAATAGGCTAGAAGTAAAAGCTTTTGAAGTGCATCTGCCCACAGGACATCACAGAGCCCCTACTGTGATGGAACTTCCTGGAGTAGCTGAAGGTTTAGCCAGTCAAAATAGGTTATATTCAATCAACCATATCTCAAGTTAGGGTCAAGATATTGAGATGGGGATTTCAACTAGCAGTGTGAAATATTTGTTTCTCTTCAATACAAGTTTCACATTGTTTTGCCACCAGAAAATCCTTTTAAATTAAGTAATATTCCAGTCACCAAGGTGCACGCATCTAATCTCTGCAATTATTCCTCGTCATCTGCATTTCATAGAAAGAATGAATTTTCTTACCACATTCCAGGATCCAAGTGGGTTAGCAGAGAGGTCCAGCTCAGTTACATTCCGAACCTTATCGGCGATTTCTTTTACCTTACCAGCAGAGGTGATGTTCTGATGATCAAGGACGACTTGTCTTAGGAAGGTATTTGCTGAAGTGGGAACAGACGAAAATAATTAAAGGTACAGAAAACTTGAGTGTATTTCTCAAACAAGTATTTTAAAAGCAAATCCATATATAAAAAAACTCTAGCACAACAGAGTGTGTCAGTGTGATACACACAGAAACAACACACATCACCACCACACAAACTCCTCTTGCTTTTTCTCAAAGATATTTGGACTGCTTTGAGGTAAAAATCTCATTAATGACCATTTAGGATATAAGTTTAGCAAATGAGTGCTTAACTTTGATGAAAGGAATTGATGGTTTTTAAATATTGTCTTCATATTTTCTTTATTTTGACTAGCATATTTTTATAAAAAACATACCACCAGGTTTAGATTTTGGACAGAGTATAACAATTCCAGAATCAGCACCAAAGTCTGTTTCATTTTCCTCTTCCTCCTCCAGGTATTTAGCAGTGAATGCCTCCACAAAGCTTTTTCCAGTCATACTGTCCTCTGTCTGTAAGAGAACATTAATTCAATATATGTAACACTGTGAAATACATGGAACTAGTGGGGACTGTGACTGGTGTGCTTAGTGCTATACATTACTATTTTATGTGGAAAGAAAGTAAAATGTCAATGTTCAATGATCTAACAACATCTTGGCTAGGCCAAGTGTTGTGTACTGACAATTATTACCGCATGATTCTTAATAGCGCCACCAGTATCGATCCTAGCAGGTTATACTACTTGACAGACTGGTCACATGAAGTTGTTGTTCTACAAAATGGCTGAATAAACTAATAGTACCAAATCCGTTAATCTCATTCGTATTTTGTCTAGAATCTGGTTAAATCCGATGCATCCGACGTCGCACCAAGTTCCTTTCTTGTGAAACTATGAAAATGCTGCTACCTTATGAGAGCATGAGGCAGTTTGTTAATCAATCAACCTGAACATTAAAAGACTGTGTATCAATTCCCCAAACTTGTCTTGACTACAATACAGTCTATCCAGCTACAATGCAATCTATCCAGCGAACCATCACATATGAAGGCGGTGTACCTACGTATCCTTCCAAATGATTCAAAGAAAGTTTAACCGATACAATCCTACACCAAGGTAAAATCCATTCCTAAAATGTTCCTTTCGCCATAGGTTTCAAGCCTTTCCGCCCTGGCAGAAGGCTCGGAACATTTATGGAGGAAAGGTATGGTGGTATGTACCTATGGCTTCTTGGCCTTTTGGCCTTTTGGCTAAGATCATGTGTAGCATCTGTTCCCTTTCGAGGGCAATGGTGATGCACACCCGACGATGATCACACAATCACTGTCCCAATGCAAGGTTGACTGGGTTGAGAGCGGATCAGTCGTTCGGTAGTTTGGTTTTTCGTGCCCAGGTTCTCTCCTGGGCGACTTTTTCTTAAAAAGTACCTACTGCGGAATGGCACTAGATCCCTCTCTTACTACTAGTACTACTGCTAGTAACATCAATAACAGTTTGCAATGTACTTTAAGGATTTATTTAAGGCTAATTAAGCCTATAAAGTATAAACTAGACTACCTTCTGTTAAATATTACATATGGCCTAATTAACGATAGCCTAACGTTAGACCCTTGTCTAACTTACACAATAGCCTAGACCTTATAATTAGTGAGAACTTAATACTGGTAATAGGCATAGGCACTACAGTACAGGCTACAAAGCCCTTCCTTTGTTAGACCTTACTCAATACTTGGTCACGTTGGATTCCTTTTGGTTTCTACTGCAGCTCTATTGTCTCTCGTACTCAGTGGATAAATGGTTAGCATTGAAGCTACCTAGGATAGGACTCTCTCACTCTTTCCAAGGTGCATTACGTAATACATTACTATAAATGTAGACAAACATCATGATGGCCATATACCCGTGATCTACCGTTATTCGCAAATATATGACTGTCTTGCATGCATGACGTTTGTTTCCGTTTTTCGTTCAGGGAGTATTGCTTCTTTAGCAGATCTCCGAGTTCACACGCTGTTCCCGCAGTAAGTAGGCGGGGCCTGTACGACAACACTCTAAATGCGTGGACATTTCAACGTAAGGCCTTCCAACGTGGAACTGATGCTCTGGGGAAATGTGGCTACTAAACTCACGTCCCTGGTATAAGCACTATAAACTTTCTACAAGAGATATTTACTTGCAGCTTACACGCTTGGAATAATTATACCTTCCTCTTTCTGACACCTGCTTTCAGTGTAACCGAGAACCAGAATATATTAAAATCGAACTTAAGGATGAGAAAGTAAAAATGTAATTTCTCTCTGCACACAAATTTAGTTATACGAGAGAACAAGGAATATCTGAATACGCTTGGCCCTGGACCCCACTAGGGTCCTGAGATACATTCCGTATAGAAACGTTAATTAAATTCTTTTCTCTGACATGTATTTTTTTCGGTCCAAAATCCCTACAAATTCTCGGAGTTTTCTGCACTCCCAGCTACTAAGTTACTTACAGTATCCTGGTTGTAATTATTATGTTTTTGTTAGTTTATTTTTCGCCAATAGATGTCGATCATTGCAGGCGATCGCAAAAGGCCAAACCGGTTTCGAAATCATGCATCAACATCAGTGGCGTCACCAGACTTTTCAGTCTGGGGGGGGGGCACCAGCATTTGATGGGGGGCACTTAGGTGGATACGGATCGCCGTCCTGGGGGAGGGGTCTAAGGGGAGGGGGTGGAAAATTTTCGGGTGTTACTAAAACGAATGACAATTGCGTTACACATAACGAATGACAATATGTTGTACACACTAAAAAATTGCGTTGACTAAAACGAATGACAATGAATGACAGCACAGACATATATTGTCGGTATATTAAAGCCACGCATACCGAGTGGACGCGAAGTATGTGGCTTTCAGATCTAGTAAAGTACGGACAAGATACAAACGCACCTTATAGTAAGCGAAATTGTTAGTCTGATTTTAAAAAGTAATTTTAACGTCATTTTCCGATATTAATTGTAAGAAACTAACAATACTATAATCTTGAAACGGCTAAAAATTTCAGGAAGAGTCCTTATATTGGACATTTCTATGAAGAACAAAAGATTTTTTTAGGGGGGGTGCAAAAAGGACTGGAAAAGGAGAAAATTTGCGCCAGTTATGGGGCACCCTGTGGTTTCTAAACCCTGCAACCACGTAACATGCGATTTTCCACAAATCCTTTTTGCGCAGAAAACCAATAACCGCATTTACTCCACTCCGTTAAGCATTCTATTTCTTCTCACCACCGTCCTTCGTTGTCATTCGTTGACATTCGTTGTCATTCGTTGTCATTCGCTGTCATTCGCTGTCATTCGCGAATGATAATTAACCCTGTACAAAGTCAATTGTCATTCGCTGTCATTCGTTTTAGTTTGTCCCAAAATTTTCGCATACGGAGGATGGGCTAGATGCAAAATGGTGCCACATTTGATGCTAAATTCGATCTGAAGAAATCTCCAGAAATTGCTATTTTTGAGGTAATGATTTTAACAACGCGCAGAATTTTGCAGAGGATATGAACCACATGCTGTCGATATTATATATATGAGTCATGTAGCTCGCGAAGCGGACGTGTATAGCCGCTGGTATGGCGTGAGCACTGACACATTCAATGTACAGTAAATATCGACACCTGTTGTGATGGCGCGGGTTACGACTTCAATACCCGACGGTCAAGGATAAACTTTTTCATTTTTTCGCAGCTCATTTGAAGAAAATACGAATTACTGTGCTTATGAAAACCAACTCAGATGATGGGAGTTGAATATAACAAAATATATATATATTTTTTTACCAACCCAAATCTCAGATGGGGGAGGGGGCACTCGGGGGACTAGGTTTTCCAGGGGGCACGTGCCCCCCTGCCCCCCCCCCCCCCCCCTTGGCGACGCCACTGATCAACATATTCCTCTTACTGTAGGGCTCTACTCACTTCCAGGAATGCCGTTCAAAGACGTTAAAACGTTTTCACGCACGACAATATCGCTTTTCGGCCTTGTGGCTAAGATTATGTGTAGTATCTGTTTCCTTTCGAGGGAATGGTGATCTATGCACACCTGACGATGATCACACCGTCAGAGTCCCGATGCAAGGGGACTGGGGTTGAGAGCGCGCGCGGATCAGTCGTTCGGTAGTTTGGTTTTCGTGCCCAGGTTCTTTCCTGGGCGACTTTTTCTTAAAAAGTATCCACGCACGACAATATCCGCAACACACGCACACAGAATGAATCGTGAATCTGATTCTTAGCAATGTTACTAGTCACGGTTGATCTACCGTTCGCATCTCTCCTTTCTGCCATGTACAAGTACAACATAAATTGAATATCAATAGCGCATGCACCATTTGTATAGATAAACCATCACTACCACCAACCAGGTGCACAGAATTAAATATAGGGACTTTACCTTTACTGCTATGTGCACCATAGTAACACAACTAACAAGAAAACGGTGACTCTTCCAAATTAGGTATACCAATACTCTAAAACAATTTTTAATCCATATAAATCCATGTTTGTCCACTTAAGTATAAGAGCAATACTTCAATACATTTCAAGATTCATAAAGAAATTGCAGTACTTAGAAAAACAACACAATCTTGATATAGTTATAAATATTTTTCATAGATATATGTATCTGGCAACTACGGGTTCCATTCCTTCTACATTCTATGTAAATCTTTCCTATGGCGGACGACTCCGAAGGGGAAACTTCACAGGTGATTAAATGTAGTCCTAGTTTAAAGTTTGTGTTATGCTTCGCGAATAAGATGTGGTTTATTAGTGTTTCATTGTCAATTATTTCGTTTAATCGCAACTTTGTGTGGTTTAAACGGGTTTTTTGTCTCTACTATTGCACCAGGGTAGCCTAATGTTACAGTTTGACATGACTTTGACGATAGGCTCCATATAGCCAGTTAGCCCTATTTTGTTTTCTCCATACGGCCGAGTTGCACCGCTTATTTCACTACTTATCGCTGCTTACATGAGTATATTACTGACGAGTTTATAATATACTTTTTAGTATATTACGTATAATCGCTATTAGGCCTAGGGTATGTGAACTTGGCGATCGCTGTGTTTGGTCAAAATCTCAGCGAATCCGATTCTGAAGAAATACCAGGATTGACTAGGTCTATACAATCGTGCGAAGTAGTCTACAAACTGACAAAGGCAGGAAGTGTGTGGTTATCTTAAGCAAGTTTTCTCCTTACTCTTTAGGCCAACTGTGGTATAGACCTAAAAAAAAAGTAATTGTGCACCGAGTAATTATAGAATACAGGGCCACTCGATGATTCTATCTGAGTATCTGGATGCGCGGATGCTCAGTCTCACCCCAGTACGTATGTGAGTAAAAAATGTCAAAGTCCCAGTGCTTTCTTTTTGAGTGGATGCGCAGATGCGGAGTCAAAAATTTCCTAAGTCCTTTCCTAGTACTTCTGTGGTGGAATTTTAGAGGGCATCGCACATGTACGGATGCCTTTTAAGAACGACACACTATTGATGTGGAATATCTTCGTACATACGGGACTTTCAGTATTGGAAATACGTGATGGTATATGGGGAAACTTTCGAAAATTATTTAAGTCCATTCCTAGTACTCCCGGGGTGGATGCGCGGATGCGGAGTCAAATATGTGATGGAATATGTTGAAACTTTTCGAAAATTATCTAAGTCCTTTCCTAGTACTCCCGTGGTGGATGCGCGGATGCTGAGTCAAAATGAAATACGTGATGGAATTTTAGAGGGCGTCATACGTGTACGGACATGTACAGACACAACGCGCATCCGCGCATCCGGATGCTGGGAAGAGTTAATGAATGGCCCTGTATTCTATAATTGTACCTTGTGCACTAGAGTCTGTAATGTATATTTCTTACATTAACGATATATTTTTCAGCCACGGAGTGAGTAGTGACTCAGAATGCTTGTTAAGGCAAAGGCCCAATAAAACCATTAGTGTGTTCCCTTCCTTCACATACTGTGCTACAGTAATGTAACTACACTTACAGACATTGCAGCTGCCATGTTTATAAGCCTCAAAGCAATTTAAATTGCAAAATTTATGCTATGGATAACAGAATTGTCAATTATTAATTCTTAGGCCCTTTCAGTAAGTATTTCACCCTTTTGATGAAATTATACTGCAAAATCAAACTATATGCAAATTTTGAAATGCCTCGACCTGTTTTACTCAAGATATGGTGAAGTCTGATCAAAGCATCTTTGAAATCACACAGTTGAAGGAGATCCTCATTACCCTTTACATTTAGAGGAACATTTGCTCTGTTAGCAAGTAACCGTATACAATCCTTAGTGTTTAAGCAAACACACTTTATTGCCATTGACCTTTTGAATGTATTAAATTTACTAGGAGAGGAGTAAAACAGAAAAATTTATTGTTCAAAATTTGTTTAACAGTTTGTAGGCTCTGAAGTTTGTCTCTTATAAAATGACAAGATACCTGTGTAAAAAAAAACTGCTAAGTATCTTTCGACTCATACTAATTTGATCATTTTATGATCCCATACTGGATAAATTATTCCTGAGGAACAGAAGCATATAATTTATATACCAGCTGGAGGTAATGAAATGGGTAAGCACGGTGATTGGTGCCAGATATATGGTGAAATGCTTTGTTTGAGACTTTGGTCATGTCCAATTACGTATTTTCTAGCTGCCAGATCTTAGTCGAGGTTGTTAAGTTTTCGGCTATTGAAGCAAACTTAAAACTTAAACAAAACACAGCAAACTATGCGTACTCACAAATAAACAAAACATGTCAGAGCCCATCAACATTAAATTATCATAGATGCTTAAACAACCTAAACTTCTTCCAAATATTAAAAAACTACACTCAACTAACTAATATAACAAGAATCCAAGTCAAGGCAAAAACCATGACCTCTCCAGCAGTTATGTACTTCTGCCCTCTTCTTCTTCATTTTTTATGCCTACGTCACTTTAAGACTAAACTAGTGACCAATCAACCATACGATGAGTCTCTTGATGTACCGGATGCCGAAGAAGTAGCTTCTGTGTACACACCAAGCCCACGACTACCACCCACTCAAGGCTCTGATAGACATCCTGCTGGCAATCAACGAGGGAACGACTCTCAAGATAGCATGACTGACCGTAGTGACGATGACTTAGAAACAGGTGTCATGGAAAATAAAGTAAGTCGTCTTGAACAGTCAGCTACCTTGTGTCTATGGTTTATATGCCTTGGTGTCTCTGATGATAATAGAAAGTTGAAACTACTGTGGTAAGGCGATACATTATACAGAAAGGTTATACTAGATTTGATCCGAAAAAGGTCAGAAAATTAGAGACCCTATCACACATGAAGTTTATGCAACAGTTACAGTCTAGTGAGTATGGCTGATAGTTTTGAGAATATAAACTCAGAAATCAAGTACATGTCGAAGACTAAGAAACAAGTTAGAATCAGTTAGTTTGTATAAACAACACTGTACATAGATCTCTTAATGACAGAGACATTTTAAAACCACTTTTGGTTTCAAGCAGGAGTGAAACAGTATAGCCTTAATCTTAACAGGCTTTATGATTAAGAGTAACCAGCTATTTTTTTTTCCATTTGCTTTTATTATCTTTGACTTAAAATATTGACTACAGGAACTGGATGATTCAGCATCCTCTGAGCAGATCTCCCAGTTGATGAGCCCAGCTGAGGTAGTTATTACTGCAAGATTAGCATGACTTGTCACATCACCTCTAAATTGATCAATGGCTCTCTGCTTGTTCCTAATTCTCGGCAGGATGTACTTCAGAACTGTTCATATCGTGCAGTCATTGTTCAGGGATGCTTGACAGCTAAACAATTGAAGCAGGATACTGTACCCTATGCAGGCACAGTCATTCCTAATACATACATGCTATGAAAAAATTGTTGCATCAAATATGACTCGTAAATGTTAGAAGCTCAAATTGGGTGCTAAAGAGATAGCTAGTGGGAGAGGATCTATTTACATTTCTTTTGGGGGGGGGGGGGTGGAAAGGCTAGGGAGATCATGATAGCTAACTGAAAGGTTCAAATCATCAATTTTGCAATTCTTACTTTCAGGCAGATTCTTATGAGGGGCTTTGTTGGGTGTCACTAGAAGAACACTTTCTAAAGGGCATGTCCTGACCAGCAAAGTTTGTTGTCGAACAAGGCTATTGTTGTTTTGAATGTATTTAATTGAATGCTGTTATACATACAAAACCAAATAAGACACCAAGATAGTTTTGTGTGTCCAACAAGAAACTTACTGTAGTAGATACAGGCAGCCAGACATTCCAAAAATTTGGGTTTGATATCAGAATATATTGTTATATAAAGTGAGTATTGTGAAAAAATGAATATCATATTTGCTCGTCTTAACCTGGTCAATTTCTAAAAGGCTGTATCACTTATTGAACTTCAATAATAATATTTATTGTAGTGGAATGTACTAAAACAAATATGTGAAGTGAGAAATATCACAATTTTATCAAAATTGGGACAACATTATAACTTAAGCTTTATGTCTTTGCCGATTTTACTAAACCCCATTGACCTCAGTAGTATGTAGATTGTAATGTACTGGACGGTACTTTGGTGCAGTGTTACTGAACTGAGAGCCATTGTAATGTGACAGAGTAATGTGTCAGTCATGTTTATTTTTGTGTTCTCTTGCTGGTGCAGTGGTGTTCTCTCTCAACTTCCGAAACCTTTCTCTCTTTTTCAGCAATTTCCAAAAATTCTTTGCCCAGCTAAGATGTTCTACGAAATTTTCATTTTCTCTCTTTGCTAACTTCGTTCATTTTCTAGCATTCGTCTCCAGATTCTTTGCAGCAGTGTTTGTACAATAGATTCTTTAGCAAGTGAAGGTATTGTGTATACATATGGTTGGTTTATTCTTGTGGATGCCTGTGTTATACTGCTGACATGTGCTGTCTCTCTTCGCACAAATTTAAATTTGATAGACCAATGCATATATAGCTTACGTGTGCAGTCTCTCTCCTGGCATTCCGTACTGGCCCTACTCACTGGCCCTTGGTACTGGCTCCCCTCACCGGCCCTTGGTAATGGCCCCCCTCACTGGCCCTTGGTACTGGTCCTTCTCACTGGCCCTTATTACTGGCTCCCCTCACTGTTCCTTGGTACTGGCCCTTCTCACTGGCCCTTCTCCACTGTTTCTCCAAGGGCTCTTCTTACTTTTCTCTATTACCTGGTTTGATTGGTCCTTTTTATGTTCCATTTCTTGTCTTTCCTGGGTCAGAATCACCATATCATGTGAAGAGAAATATATTTTTGCTATTTGAGTATTGACAATCATATAACAGTGAGTGTTGCAGTAGATAAAAACTTATTTAATAATTAGCTTTCATGTATGTATATATATATATATATATGTGTATATATATAAATGCCAGATGATATCTTGGAAGTAGGAACTTTTGGAAGAATTCCAATCTTGTGGTTTATCTTTAATTAGCCTATCATGAAGCCATCTCAACCAGTGAAACCGCGGCAGAATATCCAATCACTGGATGATGATGATGATGACGACGAGGATGAAGAAGAGGATGACGAGGATGATGATGACGAAGATGGTTCTGATTCCTCTGATGATGATGACGATGATGACAACCAGGGCAGAGGAGTGGAAGGGTATGATAACAGGGCCCATTTCTCACCTTCTCAACCCTTTGATTAAATTATCAGCACTGATAAACTTCTGATTACAGAACAGTGACAACAAAGTTTGGGTAAGGTGACCAGATGTCCCCAATTTTCTGGAGACAGTCCCCAGATTTCATGGACTGTTCGCAGATTGAATGTGCGTTTGGAATTGTACCCGAATTTCATGTTCTGTCACCGATCATTCCCAACTTGTAAAATAATGTCTGTTCCTAAAGAATGTATTACAGACATGCATATGACCATCAATCTTGAAACATATCACGCATCTCAACATTTCCATTCCCTTAAAGCAAGTTATGCAGATACTCCCCCTTGATATCAACATGGGAGAGAACATCAATATCAGGTCTCCAGAATTTCTGAAAGAAATGTTCCCCTTGGGCTTGGAGGGCAGAGGGGGGGGGGGCGAGAGAAACATGGATTGCTTAACCTCTTAACACTCAATGTAGGGTCTATGAAGTCAGTATTGAAACTAGTAAATTGTGTGAAGAGGGGTTGAAATGAAAAATTGATTCAATTGATTAAAACTAGTGTGTCACATGAAGCCCTTCTACTACTCTCCCTGTTTGACATGTAGGTTTTAATATGTGTATGTATGTATTAGATTCTATTTTGAAGATGCACAATCTCTTTTTCATATCAAGATATTCTTCAACTGTTGTAATGTGTTTTTATCTGTGTGCAAATCATAAACTTTAGGCCTTCTGTCATTTGCATGCTCGCTTCTGCTGGGATTGATGTTAGATTTGTACAATTTAACTGCTTATGAAGGAAGGGGAGGTGATTTCACAGACCAAGTATAGTATCTCTATGGCATCAACTGATATTCTGACAGTGTGCTAACATGATTCATATATATAGATATGTTATTGTACAGAGTGTGTATATGTTAACAACTGCATGGTAATCTGTTCACAGAGCCTACGATCCAGCAGAATACGAGAACCTCCCTGTGAGTTCTGAGATCAAAGAGCTGTTCCAATACATAACTCGTTACACACCTCAGACAATTGAGCTGGAATATAAACTGAAGCCCTTTATTCCGGACTATATTCCTGCTGTCGGTGACATTGATGCATTTATCAAGGTAACTTCAATCGGATACTTGGTATTATTGAGAGCTAGATGTGATGTGTGCAAGCAAGAAAAAGATTCACAAACTTGTGTGTACTACATGCGCCCTAACTAGAGTATACTACTGGTGTGTACTTACATGCGCCCCTAACTAGAGTAAAATACTGGTGTGTACTTACGTGCGCACTAACTAGAGTAAATTACTGGTGTGTACTTACATGCGCCCTAACTAGAGTAAATTACTGGTGTGTACTTACATGCGGCCTAACTAGAGTATAATACTGGTGTGTACTTACATGCGCCCTAACTAGAGTATAGTACTGGTGTGTACTTACGTGCGGCCTAACTAGAGTATAATACTGGTGTGTACTTACATGCGGCCTAACTAGAGTATAATACTGGTGTGTACTTACATACGGCCTAACTAGAGTATATTACTGGTGTGTACTTACATGCGCCCTAACTAGAGTATAATACTGGTATGTACTAACATGTGGCCTAACTAGAGTATAATACAGGTGTATACTAACATGTGGCCTAACTAGAGTTTAACACTGGTGTGTACTTACATGGGCCCTAACTAGGTTAATACTGGTGTGTACTTACATGCGGCCTAACTAGGGTATAATATTGGTGTGTACGCACATGGGCCCTAACTAGAGTATAATAGTGGTATGTACTTACATGGGCCCTAACTAGAGTATAATACTGGTGTGTACTTACATGTGCCCTAACTAGAGTATATTACTGGTGTGTACTTACATGCGCCCTAACTAGAATATAATACTGGTATGTACTTACATGTGCCCCTTACTAGAGTAAAATACTGGTGTGCACTTACATGCGGCCTAACTAGAGTATAATACTGGTGTGTACTTAAGTACACACTAACTAGAGTAAAATACTGGTGTGCACTTACATGTGCCCTAACTAGAGTTAATTACTGGTGTGCACTTACATGCGGCCTAACTAGAGTGTAATACTGGTGTGTACTTATATGCGTCCTAACTAGAGTAAATTACTGGTGGGTACTTACATGCGCCCTAACTAGAGTATAATACTGGTGTGTACTTACATGCGGCCTAACTAGATTATAATACTGGTGTGTACTTACATGCGCCCTAACTAGAGTAAATTACTGGTGTGCACTTACATGCGCCCTAACTAGAGTATAATACTGCTGTGTACTTACATGCAGCCTAACTAGATTATAATACTGGTGGGTACTTACATGGGCCCTAACTAGAGTATAATACTGGTATGTACTTACATACTTACATAACACTGTGATCATACTATATCTTTAAGACCTATTGCATAAAGTGCATATCAAATGATATATATGTGATGTCAGAATCCCTACTCATTTGCAAACAGATCAACAGACCTGACGGCCAAGGCGATTCCCTGGGTTTGACCGTCCTAGATGAGCCCTGTGCCAAACAGTCTGACCCGACAGTCCTAGATCTTCAGCTGCGTGCAATCTCAAAGCAGACAACATCCAAAGCAATGCAGGTCCGAAGTATAGAGAATGCCAGCAAACAACCAAAACTGATCAACAACTGGGTGGAGAGTATAAGCGAATTGCACAGAAGTAAACCTCCACCCACTGTGCATTATACCAAGTAGGTATTTTAAGGCTGTAATTCTGTAATAACTTACTTTAAACATCTGCCCTTATACAACACCTTCTTATATTCCAGCCATTTGATTGGTCAATTGCTCGTCGATTGCATGCAAAATCCGCTCTATTGCACTCTGTGAAATAGAACCATGTGTTATACTTTTTTGATAGCACTTTTTTCAATGGTAAGAGAACAGAGAAACCTGTCTGTTCAAAACAATCTGGTTGCATGAGTGCATTTTTCATCCAATTATATCCAAATTTGAAGGTGTTGTATAAAACAAATAATGAATGGTTTCCATTCGTGCAATAATGCAAATATTTCATTCGTTGAAAGATGTAATTGTTCCATTCAACTCTTCTTCTTCTGTGCCTCGTTAAATGGAACATTCCATCTTTCAACTCATGAAATATTTGCACTATTGCACTCATAACCATTCATGTTTGATTAGCATTTTTGCAACGAGTTAAAATACATAAATTTGATATTAATAAAATGGTAACAAATGAAAATGAGCTATCATCATAGAAGTGACATATGTATGATGATATTTGATTACCAAGTTTGTTGGGCCTTGCCATGGGGCATGGTTCAGCTTGCCATTTCCATTTGCTTTATCAAATTGTGCACTCATGTTGCACAAACTATACATGATGTACTGTATGGTATGCATCAGTTGAAAACCACTTTGCCACTTACCTGATACCTAAACCACTTTGCCACTTACCTGATACCTAAACCACTTTGCCACTTACCTGATACCTGACAAAACTTTTGAGCATAACAATAATTCTTGGTTTTGATGTTCAAAGGGTAGAATGGCACATACTTTGAATTATAGTGTAGTCCTGTGCTTGTTGCCATAAACCTACCTGTTTGTATGTGTCATTTTTAGAACGATGCCAGATATCGACACCCTGATGCAGGAATGGCCAGGAGAGTTTGAAGATCTCCTGAACAAGATTGGGATCCCCTCTGCTGACATTGATTGTACCTTAGATCAGTACGTGGAGATGATATGTGCTGTCCTGGACATACCAATCTACCAAAGCAAGATTCAAGCTCTTCATGTTCTCTTCACCTTGTATTCAGAGTTTAAAAATTCACAGGTAAGTAATGACCTCTTGATGCAGAATATTTAAATGAATTGTGATAAGTGATACGTCAACTGTATGGCTCTTGCCGTGACACAATCAGTAAGCTTGAGGTCTGTTGTGGTAAGGCGAGTACAATTTGGAATTACTAATTGGTGGTTGCCTGAAAATGTTGAAAGTGATAAGTAAGTGTTGTAGGCAGCACGGTTGGTGCTTTTGTTGCAGAAATGACTGCAGACATCTATTTATAAATTCACTTCTAAGGAAACTGGCAGTCTAAATTGTAAGAGGCTTCATTGACTTAGTATATAGTTACTAATCACATTAGGGCTAATATTTTCTTTCAATTTGTGAGGTGCTGCATGTGGGGAGTAATGTTTACTGATATGTGCAGTGCTGTGTGTGAGGACTTATGTTTGTTTTTGATTTATGATGTACTCCAATTGGGGGGGGGGGGGGTGTATCCTTTTGATTTGTGAGGTGCTGCATGTGAGGACTAATGCATCCATTTGATATGTGATATATATACTGCATATGAGAACTAATGTATTCTTTTGATTTGTGAGGTGCTGTAAGTGAGGACTTGTATCATTTTGATTGGGGGGGGGGGGGGGGGTGTGTAATGTACCCTTTGGATTGGTGAGGAGCTGCATGTGAGGATTTGTTTCCTATGGATTTGTGTGGTGCTGCATATGAGGACTAATGCATTCTTTTGATTTGTGAGGTGCTGTAAGTGGGGACTTATGTATCCTTTTGATTTGTGAGGTGCTCCAATTGGAGGGGGGCGGTGTAATGTATCCTTTGGATTGGTGAGGTGCTGCATATGAGGACTAATGCATTTCGATTTGTAAGGTGCTTCATGTGAGTACTAATGTATTCATTTGATTTGTGATGTACTGCATATGAGGACTAATGTAATCTTTGCTGCAAGTGGGGACTAATGTATCGGTTTGATTTGTGAGGTACTGCATGTGGGGCTCATGTTTCCTGATTTTTGTGGTGCTGTGAGTGGGGTCCTTTCCTTTGATTTTTGAGTTGATGCTTGTGAGGACTGTTTCCTTTTGATTTGTGAGGTGCTGCATGTGAATGTGTTTGATACCTTGTGTGAACCTCACTTTTCTGTTCATTTTTATGCTGAACATCGTGAAATTATTTTAGCAAAATCACTGTTATTTTACTGCAAAACATAATCGCTAGCCTGTACCTACCACAAATTTCGATTTTGACTTACCGTGATGTTGGAATATGATGCTACAAAATAACATCAATCTTTTGTTCTCTTTGCACATGATGGAGTAGTCTTCGACTCTGTTGAATCAGTGTTTGAATTGGGCTTGAATGTGGTGAATAATACTAGCAGAATACTCTGGAATGTAGAGAGTGATACATATATGTTGATACACAGCAGAAGTGGAGTGTTATCATGAGTTTACCTTTGTACGATGTGGGAACACTGGATACAGTAATTGCTAAAAGGTATTAACACCTTTCTTCTTTACACTTGTTTCAGTACTTTAAAACATTAGCTGAAGAAAATAAACTGGACAACAAGCTGAAGTTGGGATCTGAAGGAGAAACAGGGGAAGGCAGTGCAGTAGGTGGCCAGGAAGATGAAGAAAATAGTGTAGTGTTTTAAGAAGCCGGAAGACAAACTTTGGAGAAAGAAAAAAAAACATAGAATGCTTTGAGCGATAGGTAAATTAATGTGAAGACACATTACCATGTGAATTAAGTTAATAAGAGTATAATGATGTTATGTCAGGGACAGTAGCCATACAAGTATACTGTATAATGGAAGAAAAGTTCAGTGTATGGTAGTATTCAGTAACTTGTTCATATGTTCAGTTTATGCTTGTGATTTGTAATATGTACATAATTTTCTGTAAAGCATTCAACTAGAATTGAAACAGTCCCCATTAACTGTAGTTCTACAGCAATTTGTAAGGCATGCAATAATTATGGGATATTTCACTTGCTTAGTCATGATTGAAAATTGGTACCTGTGTTATTGCTGGCATTAACTAATCAAACTTTGGTGGAATCAGTTAGTTGGAAGGCTAAAACTAAAACAATGTCAGATGGATCGTCATTAACGGCAACCTAAAAGAACAATTCTACTTTTACCATTGCAAAATTACCGTCTATGTCCACTTATTCATAATGATATATGTGATATGTGATATATATTCATATATATGTGATATATATTCACAACGATATATGTGATATGTATTCATATGTGATATATATGTGATATATATTCATAATGATATGTGATATATATTCATATATGTGATATATATTCATAATGATATATGTGATATATATTCATATATGTGATATATATTCATAATGATATATGTGGTTCTTTTGGTATTCATAGATTTGAAAAGAAATGTAAACAAAATGTGTCATACTGAAAGTTTAGGTTATATTCTTGTGATTGTGACATGGTTTAGGAAATTTCTTCTTGTTGGATTTGTGAAATAATCCAGAAAATAAAGTACAGGATGAATTTGGGCAGGATTTGATATTGTCATATTCTGTACAACATTGTAAACCTGTCATTTTAAGGCCATCAAAGTCTTTGTTTTACCATGTAGTTGTGTTGCAACTGAGGAACTGGCCTAATAGTCTACATATTAAACAGGATAGTCCAGCCACTTGAATTATAGTCTTATGAAAATACAATTGGGAGCAATGTTTTTGGATGGTCAGCATATCAAACTGAATTTTGTTCACATAGTCATCCCTTCATCTTTAGTGAGAACATTGCATGATCTTGGAAGGTAGATCTTACCTTTTATTTATATTTATGTATATATGCAAATAAGAAATAGACAACTAAGCAAAGAACTTAATGACTAGGGTACTATTGGAATTCCCTTCATCTGTTCCTGTGGTTGCTTTTTACATTTTATTCATTTACAAAAGCATGATCCTTATAAAAAGAGGCTAATGGTGTTTAACAAGTCTACCACCATGTGAATACTTGTGTATAGTGTAGTCACTTGTAAATGATCAACCAATTTTGAATTTTTGGGCTATGATATATTTCCACTAAGAATATCCCTTTCACAAAAGTGACTCATTATCTCTGCATTTGCAGGACAATTGCACTGATTGCTTTGTATGGATCTTGAAAAGCTTTGGGTCTGGTAGTAACCAGTTGTATAAACCTAATATCAGTAATGCCAGGAAAAGTTACTACTCTAGAAATTTGTGACAAAATTGAAACAGTGTATTTGTGGAGATTCTAAACCGAGAAATTTCTGTGTTTTGAGATGGATGATTTGGGGGGGGGGGGGGGTGGGTATATGCACGGTACATTGCAGTTTGAAGTTTAAACATGTACGACCATTAATTTGACCTATTATCATATTTGGGGTCAATATTTCTGGCTTGTCTAGCATTATCACCTTGATGTTGTACTATTCTTTCATGTTTTTTGGAAAAAGCAAAAACTGAAACATTCGGATTCAAATATTCTTGCAATTTTTTATTGTGTTTTACTGTGACTGAGAAAAAATCTACAAATTGTTTGATCTGGAGGAATTTCCCTTCATGAACCTTCTTCCTTGGTGAATAGTCAAAGAAGTTACAAGAGCAAGGACTAGACCCCCACCACCACGATAACTGTCCTCTACAAGAAGGATGAAGTGATAGCATGCAGATGAGTGAAGTTGTAAGCCAAAAAAAACAAAGGGGTGGAACAATGCAGAAGCGAGTTTTGCCCTTGTCAAATTTTCAGATAATTTCAATGCTAGCATGACCTCTGGCTCAAATGAATGGCAGTAAAACTTAGTCTTGGCCCGAAAAGTGGGGAAGTGGGTTTTCGGAAGCAGAGAAGTTCATATAAATTGATCCAAAGAGGCAGCTCGAGATGCGCCCACCCCAGCAAATGAATCAGTGAAAGGTCCTGAGGACTTCGTACTCATTGATGGATCCAAGATCACTCTACCACCTGGGATTAGTCTGCAAGGAATGGACAGGCCCAACAAGCTAACAAGATTGCCCTTTCTCCGTCGGTGATTTTGATCTTGGTTGCTGTGACAGTATTCCCCACACCATTCAAGTTAGTGATGACACAACGATTCGACTTCCTTATAGAAGGGTTTCCCCAACACAGGTAGCCGAGGTGAAGACACTCCTTAACGATATGCTAGAGAAGAATATTATCAGGAAATCCTCCAGTCCCTATGCCAGTTCGATTGTACTTGTTAAGAAGAAGTCTGGGACCTTCAGATTGTGTATCGACTACCGCCAACTAAACGCTGTCACAGTCAAAGATTCGTTCCCACTACCGAGAATTGAAGAGACTCTTGAGGCTTTGGGAGGAGCCAAATCTAGCACGCTGGATTTTTCCCATGGGTATTTCCAAGTGGCTATGGAAGAATCCGCCATAGAAAAGAAAGCGTTTCGAGTTCCATGGGGTCTCAATGAGTTCACTCGCATGCCCCAGGGGCTATGTAATAGCCCGAGTACTTTTCAGCGCATAATGGAACACATCTTTGGGGACATGAACATGACACAGCTGATTCTTTACTTAGACGACATACTGGTTTTTTTCCACCGATATAGACTCGCACTTGCAGAGGCTGGATACCGTTTTCAAACGACTTACACAGAATGGTCTGAAACTGAAGGGAGAGAAGGGAGAGATCTGGTTGGTCTCCAGGCAGTGAGATTGAGCCGTGTACTCCAGAGATCAAAGGATGGCTAAAGGAATTTCCAAAGTTCCTGGAAGAAAATGGTATCTTGTATAGAGTGACTCCTGGCACAGATGGAAAATGTAAGCAGCTGTTAGTGCCAAGACGTATGCATATGAAGCTGTTAGAATCTGCTCACGATGATTGGGGACATCAGGGCATTGGCAAGACCCTCTCTATCCTTAAGGCACGCTGCTTCAGGCCAGATCAGGACAAAGATGTTACAAAGTATGTGAAAAATTGCTTCACCTGTACAGTTACGAAAGCCCCTACTCCGAAGGTTCATACACCACGTCGCCATCTACTTGCGTTCCGTCCATTTGACTTAGTGGCCATTGATTTTTGAAACTTGATGTTGGGAAAGGTGGTTACGAGGATGTGCTGGTCATCACAGACGCCTTCACAAAGTTTGCTCAGGCTATACCTTGCCGCAACCAGACCACACCTGTTGTGGCCAAAGCGTTATGAGAGAAGTGGTTTTCCCATAATGGAGTTCCACTAAGATTACACTCCGACCGAGGTCGCAACTTCGAGAGTAATCTCATCAAAGAGTTGTGTAAACTCTACGGTATAACCAAGACCCGTACCACACCATACTACCCTCAAGGAAATGGGCAAACCGAAAGGTTTCATAGGACCCTCTGTGGAATGATCCGATCCCTAGATCCAAAGAAGAGGAGAAACTGGCCTGAATTACTAACCCACATTGTATTTGTCTATAATTGCACCTCACATAGAGTGACAGGTTTGTCACCATTCAAAATGCTATTTGGCTGTGATCCTTACACTCCCTTGGACCAACTACTTAGCAACACTAAGGAAGACTGGAATGAGGATTTCGTGCAGCGACAAGCAGAAGCAATACAGGAAGCTCATAGAGTGGCAATGGAGCGTATGGAATCATTGCACAACAAGGTGAGAGAGAAACACAATCGACTACCTCTCAGTGATCCAGTCGAAGTTGGAAGCAGGGTACTACTCAAAAGATGCGCTTTTAAAGGCCGCCATAAGTTAGAAGACCAATTCAACCGAGATCCCTATGTCGTAGTACACATGAACCCGACAGGTGATGTCTATACAATAGGACCACTCTTTGGAGGTGCACTCCAGACTGTCTCTTAGTGTTAGATCCTCGGAACGATGAACAGGAAATTATACAGCTGGAAGAACATGGTAACAGTGACTGTAAAATCGTGGAAGTCATCTTACAGAACGCGCTCTACTGTCCGAGCTATCCCAAGAGCATATTCTCTGTGAAGTCTGCGACAGCGAATGGAGTCGAGTTGATGTTCAACAAGGACCGAAGCTGGATGGAGAAAGACGGGATGGTCTTCAACATCGACTTGAAGATGGGCTGTACTATCTTCAAGTAGGTGAGGAAACGGAACAAATGAACTTGTCCATAGATCATTGGCACAAAGTCATGGGACACTGTAACCACATAATCAGACTCAAAGATGTTGTGATCGGAATGAAAATTGAGAAACAATCACAAGGGGAGGATGTATCATGCAATGTATGTGTTGAAGGGAAGTTTGTAAACACCCGAAACAGGGAGTCAGACAAGAGAGCAAATAGCCCATTGGAATTAGTACACACCAACTTGTGTGGGCCGATAAACCCCATTGCAAAAGATGGATTCAAGTATGCCATGTCATTTACCGACGATTACTCAGGTTTGGTATTTGTTTATTTTCTCAGATCCAAGAGCGACTCCGTAACTGCCTTCAGCCAGTTTCTGGCTGACTGTTCCCCAATTGGGCGGGTTAGGCGTCTCCGTTGTGATAACGGCGGAGAATTCACTGGCAAAGAATTCACGTCACTCCTGAGAGAAAAAGGTATCAAACAAGAATTTTTATCACCAGAATCACCTCATCAAAATGGTACTGCAGAAAGGTACTGGCGCACACTTTTTGAGATGGCTAGGTGTCTCCTGCTGGAGGCTGACCTCCCCAATCACTTATGGACCATGCTGTCAAAACAGCAGCATACATCAGGAATCGGTGTTTCAACAGTAGGGTACAGAAAACGTCATATGAAGCATTTACAGGAATCAGAACAAATGTGGGAAACATGCATATCTTTAGATCACTTTGCTATGCATACACCCATGACACAAAGAAACTTGACCCAAAAGCCAAACAAGGTGTATTTGTTGGTTATGACACTAAAAGTCCAGCCTACCTAGTGTTCTACCCTGATGCTGATAAAGTACAGAGAGTAAGGCTCATTAAGATTGTCTCCAAACCAACCAGCAATCAGGAAACACAGACACGTACCACAAGATCTTGTCAATGAAGATGAAGTTCCCATCAGGGAACGGGCTGCGGCCACAAATATAGGCCAGTCTGGCCACTCTGGTGGTGCAATTGAAGGAAGGTCAGAGGATCACTGCCAATCCTCAGGTCAGAACCAAACTGAACTTGGAGAAGTAGAAGAAAACCAACAGGCACCAGATGTTCAGAATGAAACTGATCAATCCAAAACGTACCCTCAGAGGAAGAGGGCACCACCCAAATACCTAGAAGACTACAAAACTAAACGAATAATAATTCGTAATTACGACTTAATAATCCGTTACTACGAATTATTAATTCGTACTTACAAAATAATAATTCAGCTTTTGGTAAAAGCAAACTTGCTTAATCAGTAATCAGCCTGCTAATATCGGTCGATGCATTGTGTTTATCGAGCGAGAATCCTGATTTTCCTGAATTTGGACAAGTAATTGCCTGCCATAAGCATGCTTCTACAAACCCCCAAAGATTGAGTGCTGAGAACTTCTTGCACGTGCACCCTGACCAGATTGCTATCCGTCTACTGTACTGTACCAAAGACTTAATTCACATCTCATACATCGTCTCGGGCCTCTTTGCCGTTTGACCCCTTCGATGCTTCGAGTATGGCAACGAAGTTTTATAATGACTGAAGTCGATGTACTAACGATTGTTGTTCCAATTTTTTTACTGTCAGTGGAGGCAGTTGTGCTACAGTAGAAGTGAGCTACATTGCAACTGTGTTAGGCTAGGCCCATAGTGCCTTACATGCCTAGGCCTAAAAAGTAAGGCTACCATAGAGCCGATCTTTAGTATGTAAGGGCTAGCTGTAGCATAAGTTTACCTAAGAAGGCTAAATCTCACTTCTTGCAATCTCACAATTTGCAATGACAGTGATGTTAGCCAAATCTGAAAGGTCATCTTCCACCAAGGATTCCTGTGACCTACAGTAAAATTTGGACCAATGTATCAAATTTAAATGAAGTTACACATATGAACCATTCCCGTGGAAAGTCTGGAATTACCATAAGTAAGTAACATTTCCCTATTGGGAGTTAACAAATCCCCATGGGATTTGATACATTCTGATGGGAAAAGGATAATTCCCAATGGTAATTGTTACTTGCTTATAGGGAAGTGGTAATTTCCCATGGGATTTGTTAACTTCTCATGGGATTTCATACTGTTTCATCACAAATTGCTTCAGTTCAGCTGTTGGTACTATACTCACTTGGTTACCAGATTTCTTCCAGCTGATTGAAGACATGAATTATCTTCCAGGTTCTTATTGTAGGCCCAGTGGCTGTGGTACCACTTTCTGCTGTTAATACAAGAGATAGGACTTGCAAAGCTTTTTAACTGAAATATTGTTTAGTTGTACACTGAAGGAATACTTCTTAGGTGACTATTTGTACTTTACACAGATCCCAACCCATGTTTTCATGTGTATGTCATTTATGTAAGTTTCATTTTTCAACAGCAGCTGTAAATCATGGGAGAGACTGCGAGCATTTATGCTAAACAGGGGTATCGATGAGAATTGTGTCAAGAAGCTTGTAAATGAGAAGGTGTGTAGTAATACATATTTATTTTATGTATTTTGTTCGGAGTTTGTTATACATCGATCATGTTTTAGGCAAGTATAAAATTGAGAAATAAATGGAACACAAAGGGCAGCTCTCAGTAGGCTTAAAGCATGGAAACATTTCATGTGCCTAGATTTTGATTCCTTGCCAAAGGCAAAAACGATCTGTGCAAGGTGAAGGTGCTGTGCACCATGCACTAAACTCTCATGCACTAAACTCTGAATTCTTTGTAAGCATGATCTTTAAAGAATGGAGCTTAAAACTCCATATGAATGTAGTCCTTGATCGGTAGATAATTTTTCATGGTTTGTATGGAGGTTAAAGCATTAAGGGTCAACTGAACTTAAAGTCTGTAAACTTTGTTCAGGTGATATCTCACCAGATATGGTGCTTGGGGTTCAAATGTGGTATGTAGGTTGCAGAAAATCCCTGCTGTTTTTCATCTGAGGTCAACTAGATCGTAACAATCAATGTTGTTTCACTAAAAGAGGTGAAAGTTGCTTTGATCTTCAGCCTTCTATTTCAACTGTAAGTGCACATCAGTCATTACAGCATGACAATTGTTCATCAATGAACCTTTTGGTCAACAAGACAGAATGGTAAATCTTGCATTGTATTCAAAGTTGCATCTCACATTGGCAAGGAATTACAAAGTCATTTTAATATCTCGTCAAAGGTCAGGAAACAGCTTCCAAAAATTCCCTAGCAATGAAGGGTCAACAGGAATTGAGCTAGTGGTAGCCAATGGATGTTCATAGCTTGACTGGTGAACAATAATTGTATGAGTTTATTCAAAACATCAGTAGTACCACAGTTTGCATAGGATTGTTCATACTGGAAGTCTGCAACTCTGCCTATGTTACCATCTTCCCTGCCTATAGCAAATACCAAGTACAAACTCCCTGCAAGGGTTGGTGGTGTATTATAGAATCCTCAGCCAGTGCGAGCCATTAAATGAAGAAAAAATATGCCCAACACCAACTTACTGTAACCTAACATATTTCTTCAACAGTGACTGACTTTTGCACTTACATCTACTCCCTTAACAGTTTGATACTCAAAATTATTAATTACTCTAACAGACATTACCCGCCCATCTATTGCACTTGATCAGTCAATCCTGTACGCTCAAGTCAGTTTGGCATTGCTGGTGCTCAAGTTCCTCAGTTGCATAGAAAAGTGATGAAAATGCATGGATTTCTTAATTTGGTTTATCAACCCTTGAAAGACAGCTACCATGATAAATGTCATAAAACTCTTTAACATTGATTTGTACTTGTTGAGTGTCCTCATGAAAGATTGATATTTCTGTGTTAGGAAAATTTATAAGTGTAAAAGTACCTTGTTTTTTGTTTGTTTTTTAACACAGCTTGATGAAGACATCATTGCCCTCATGAAAGAAAATGAGCTGACTTCAATAATCCCTGCAATGGGGGGGACAGATATGCTGTCATCAAGTTTTGTCAAGAAATAGCAAATGACAAGCCAGCAACATCAGGATTGTCTATTAATCGAGGAACAGGTAATCTGCTCAGTAAACTAAGGGCTAAACTGAAGCTAAAGCAAAACAGAGAGGAGAGTGATGGAAGTTCACCAGATGAAGACATACAAACAGATCGTGGTAAGCGACTGATAGGGAACAAAAAGGCATCAAAGGGGAAGCGAAAGATCCAACTTGGTTGGATTGATTTCAACTTCAAGGAGGATGAATATAAACAAGTTAGAATACAAAATGGAGGTGGAACAAGGCAAGTACGTGTAGACAGAAATGCTAAACAGGATGATATTCTTGAAATAGCCAAGGGCCTCTTTTTCCCTAACGGAAAGTCACCTCGAGGTAAGCTTTCAGATTTTACCCTCAGCTTGACAGATTTTCGCCGTTTATCTAGGGCTGCCTTTTTTGGACGGTGGTGTGCTGGGGAAGGGTGTTTTGTTTCGCTGCGTGCTGGTCGTCCTTTTGTAGTTTTTTAATATTTCAGTGGGGGGTTGGGCGTTTTGTCTCTGCAGGTCGGTGAGCGTATGTACTTTTTTTGGCTCGCTTGACCTGAGGTTTGTTTGTAAGAATGGGATGGTTTGGTAGTGCCGTTTGGCCGTGACGTTTTGTATCCCGTATGACGGGTCACGTAAAAAGCACCCTCAGCTTGACAGATATCAGCATGCAGGAGGTAGGAAAGGACATGACAATTGGTGAAATGTATGATGCTTTCAAAGTTCCAATGCTCAGGTGCTACATTTCAACTAAGATGAAAAGATTATCAATTGCCAAATAGTTTGATGCATTTGATGATGACATCTTAACGGTAAGCTCTGAAGAGGAATTTCCAAGCATTGGATGTGAAGTGGAAGTAAAGACAAGTTCTCCTGAACCTCAGGATGGTTCCATAGATGATCATTTCAACTGGGAACTTGCACCATTGGAAAATACTTCTGCATGTGCATCTCAAAATACTTCCAATGAGCTCCTTGATTGTGCTTCTGAAAATAGAGATTGTGATACATGTAATGTACACACTATTCCAGATGTGCACAGTGACACTACATCAGGTACACCAACTGTACAGTTTGGGCAAGTGAATGACAGAGAAGTGCTTAACATTACGGAAGAAGAAACTTGCAAATTAAGAGATGAACTTGTTGTCCTTGTGCGAAGGTCTAATGTGGTTGATGACATGGTGAATGCTTTTAGTGAATCCTCAGTATTGGACAAAGAGCTTAAGGTGCGTATGATTCTTCCAAATGGTGATGTTGAGAGAGGGGAAGGAGATGGTGTCTACAGAGATGCACTGTCAGAATTTTGGGCTTCATGTACTAAATGTACCACAGGCAACACATACAAAGTGCCATTCATACGTCATGACTATGGAAAAGAGAAGTGGGAGGCCATTGGAAGGATTCTACTGAAAGGCTGGGACGATTTGAAGTACCTACCACTCATGCTTGCTTCAATATTTATGGAGCACTGCATATATGGAAAGAGGGAGTCAGATTTACTGCACTCATTCATGAAGTTTGTATCAGATTATGAAAGAGATATGTTTGAAAAGTCATTGGTAGAGTTCCCTGAAGACACTGAGGATCTTCTTGATGTCTTGTAAGAGTATGACTGCAAACGACTGCCAACTCATGCAAATTTCAAGTACCTACTTCAATTGATTGCCCACAAGGAACTGATTCAGCGACCTATGTTTGTAACAAACTGCTGGAGGCCATTATTCAAGCCCATCAGAGCAGCAGTACTTCAAAGTGAGTTTCTTGACATGTATGAGAACCTCATACCAACACCCAAAACAGTTCTAAAGATCATATCTTTCCCTGAAAATCTCACAGCACCCCAGTACAGTGTACACAGCTTTCTGAAGAAGTATATAAGATCTTTGAACCCAGACAAGCTTGGACTCTTTCTAAGGTTCTGTACAGGGTCTGACATTCTTTGCTGTAAGCAGATCAGGGTAAGATTTACTAAGCTGGAGGGATTTACACGTCGTCCAGTAGGACATACATGTGGGTGCATTCTTGGTCTGCCTGAGACATATGCATGTTACATTCACCTTAAGAATGAGTTTGATGTCATTCTTGCTAGTGATGTGTGGATAATGGATCTGGTTTAAGCGCCCACCTTACCTTGCTTTTGGGGATCAAACTATTGGTAACACTATTGTATACAATTATTTTTTGTTTAAATAAGTACAGTTACAACTATAAGTTTAAGTTTTTCAAGTTATATGCCAAGAGGCAGAGCCAGCACCTTGTAATGATGATGGTTTTCATCCAGATGGTACCATTATACAAGAGTATTTGGTTTCGTCAGCCACAGAACGGTGAGATGCTTCCATCCATGCAGCAAATCAGTTGATATCGCGTTTTGTTTCAAAGTTCACTTAAAAAAGTTTTAAGGTTTAAAAGTTTTATGTTCCTTTTATTGTTTCTCAAAAAATTTCCAAAAAACTCAGATATGGTAAGACACATATAATACTTGAAATAAAAACTTGTTGGTGATGATATGCAGAGGTAGTGTTACTTTCATTGTTACAAAATGATATGGTAAAACTATGTTTATTGTTATGGTCATATACACAGTTTTATTACTTTATGGTTCCTACAAGTTGAGTTAACCTGTCAAGTTTTTGTTGTCATTACTGTTTCTCAGCAAATATGCAAATAATTCAGATGCACTACTTTGAAACACTGTAATATGAAGAAAAAGTTAGTGAAGTTTTTATATATTCAAGTGCAAGTTGCCACCAGGGTATATGCAGGACAAATAAAGACACTGGTGAAATGGGTTCTCGCCTTCTTATTCAAAGCATAAATGCTTTCGGAGGATACACTGATATATGTTTCTGTCGTGATTCAACAAAGCTGCCCGAAGTTGAAGCTATTAACACTGTTTACCTGTCATTCAAGACTAAATGTAATAAACTGTTGGAAACAGTTTATGCCAATTGTTTCATGTTTTCTTGGATACCTTGTTGGTTCTGTCCGTGTCATGAAGTCATCAACGGACCCTGAGCAAGTTTCTGATAGCTTCCCTTAGGTACAGATACACAGCTTCCTGGGGGCTAGTTGGTGGCAGCCAGTTTCGCTCATTCATGAGAACACAACAAAGCTCGAAAACCTCTTGAGAACATGGGAAATCATCTTCAAATCGACACTCTTCTCGACAAACTTCCAATTCATCTGGTTCGACATGGTGCATTCGTGGTGCAAAATACATCATTGTTGGCCTACCGAATGGTCCTGGGTGTAACCTTGACCTACTGATGCGATGAGTATTCCATTCCAAGACTGTATTATCCAATTCTTCCTGTGTAGAGGTAAAATATTACATTGGTAACATGTAATGGTAACATATATTGCATTCAGTAGGTAAGAGAACATTTCTAAAGTTGGTTGAAAGCTTGTGCTAAAACTCAACATTTGATGTCTGTACTACTTATTTTCCTACAGTATGTTTGCCTGCCTGTTCTTGACATAACTGGTACGGGGGGGGGGGGGGGGGACAACACAACATATCTGTAAAGGTCACAGCTGCCTGCATGTCCTGACTGCTATTGACCGAGCTAGGTTATTCTGTTATAATAGAACACTTTATATGAAACTAACCTGAATGGTATTCGAAAAGCAAAACTGAATTAAATCTTTATCTAAGTAACTTCCGTCGAAAGCTGTTTCCACGTTTTATGATGAAACCAGCGGTATCCATGGAGCTTACCAGATCGTTCGAGTTCATTGTACATATATATAGCTACATCGAGAAGATCACTGTGGTTTTTCCGTCGGAAAAGTCCTTCATTGCCCATCAATCTTTTCAGGTGCCGTTTGCTCAGAGTAATGTTGTCTAATTCAAATAGAGCAGTGCATTTCGTTATTTGTTAGACCCAAACGAAAGTAATAGTGAATTCGCTTCAAACGTTTTGCCTCCATTGTCACTGAAAAGCTATCCAGCAGAACCAAAGCAAACGTATGCATTAAACCTACGACTAATTTGTAATAACTGATTATTATTTCGTAACTACGAATTATTAATTCGTAATAACGGATTATTAATTCGTAATTACGAATATAAAATATTCTTTTGTTTGGCACTAATGGTATTTCGTAGTTTTGCTTAGGCTTGCTTAGAACTATTTCGTGCTATTGCATAGTATCTCCAGGAGAGTTATTGTTTTTGTGACTTAGATTAGCTTTGGTTGATTGGATGTGATTGATATTGCAGTCAGTATTTTATTTTTCTGGGACATTTTTGTATAACAATTTATTCAAGTGTTTGTGGAGGCCTCCTCCTACTCTTAGAAAATTGTTTTGCTGGATTGGCAGGTTCATTTCTTGCCCATAGTTATTGTTATTTTACAATTGTTTTGGGAGTTAAACTTAAGGATTTTGTATTTACATTCGTTGTTATTTGCCAGATTAACTTCATCGAGGGCGATGATGTGAATCGGGGGGAACCTGTAGCAAAGTGAAATATTGCCGTTTTGTTATGAGCGTTACCCCCTCTAAGGGATGTGATATGTAAATGTGCACCTCTAAGAACATCCAGGTTTCTAGAGCATGAGCCTCATGGGAAATTAGTGTCATTGTTTTTATATATTTTTGACCGTAATTTACCTCTTTTTGAATAGTATTTCCGTATGTGTTGGATTGTACTTGTGTAACTTTCCGAGTTCCATCATTTCGGGCGTTATTTCTGATAGTTTGATCAGTTTATCAATTTTTGAGTCTTGGTTGTTGAGATGAGCATGCTTTCACTGGTTCCTTTGTTCGCTTCGACCATCGTATTTTCGATAGAGAAGACGCACACTGGTTGAGACGAGAATATAATTACAATTTGCGATGTAAATTAACTTAGTTTTACTGATTGATAAGGGTTTGGCGGATTGATGAACCTAACAGGTTACCTGTGCTGACTTGATGCTGGATGAGTTACTGACCGATTAATTTCTGGGCCGAGGCTGTTTTACCTGTAATAAAGATTGATTACGGCAACACTTGAACTTCTGTCTGCTAGTTTGTTTTCGAGCTAGGATCCCAAAACTATCGCGAAACATCTCGCCCCGTTTTATATCACACAATTTGGTGTGGGTCAAGACTTCATTTAAGGTCACCAGGGGTCATATATTGAAAACCTTGTAAACACTATATTCACACATATTTTGCATGTGGCTTCCCATTGTGTGTTCAATGTCTCAATGTGTGTTTGCCAAATTTTAACTTCGACCTTTCCAGCTTACTGCCCAAAAAGCTCAGTAAATATAACTGTTCTATGTAATTTTCATATTAATATCCATTATTTTTTGATATTTATCTGTCGTTAAATATTAGGAGCTGAATAAAATTCGCCAGAATTTTTATCCAGTCCATAGAGTCTACAAAATTCAATGAAACTTTGCAAGCCCCGCCCAACAGATCGGGCGGCAATCAAATCTCTGTTTTGTTTGAAATTCCATGAAACCCACCTGGTCAGAATGCATTTAGAATAAGAAACATTGAATCTGCTTCGGAAGTTTTTTTTCCCCCGAAATTCATCAGCAAACACATATTGAGACTTTAATGAGTACAAGAAAGTGTTTTTGGTGGAGGTCATTTTGGGGTCATCAATGGTCAAACTCTGTTAAGCCTTTTAATCACAAATGTTGTAAATATGGTCATTTGGGGTCAGCAGAGTCCGAATGTGAAAGTATCAAAAGTACTATATTTGAGAACGTTACCTTTAAAAGAGACGATGTATGCTTGGAATATTATCCACATTTTGGTATAGGTGTAAGATGGTCAGCTCTTACATAAAGTTTTCTTTTGTTCCATAGTTTTACTTGTTTATTAGTTCACTGTACAGTGTGTGTATTTGTATGTTGCTTGTGGTGGTAAAAGGAGGGGGGATTAAGATTTCTCCTTCTGGGTTGCTAATTAAGCAACTATCTTTATTCTTCCTGGAAATTAGCCCTCACAGGAAATGGGGTCTGAGTATACTCTATATATTATAGGAACAAAGGAGTTTTATGAGGGTATAGGGAGTCAGGCAGTTGGCCATAAGTATTAGAGCAAGACAGTTGTAAAAGAGAAGAAATATAGTTTTAATGCTGGATAGTTTGGTTTAAACCTTAATTTACAAGTTCAATTTACTATATAGTCCTTATGATTTTATGGAAGGAGTGATATTCTACAGACAGTCTGGGACAATATTTACTATAAAGAATATTATTTACTTAGAGGATATTATTTTACCATAAAGAATATTCCGGGACACCATTTGTTATAACTGACATTATTTTACCAAGGATATACACATTATTTTACTGGAGGATAGCCTGGGACTTCATTGCTTATTAATTAAAGGATACTATTTTGTTGGGATCAGACATTCATTATACCATTTATCTGTTCAACTCTATACTGAAGTCTTGGAATATCTGATGTCGTGGAAGACCTGTATCTGATGTCACCAGCACGCCAACTCACCAGAACACCTTTATAAATTAAGTGTATTTACTTTACTTTTGGGTGCGCACCTCACTACTGTAAGTTGTTTTATTTAATTCTTTGACTGGGCCCAGATCAGCTGTACTGTATATTGTTTGTTGTTCATAATTATATTTTAATTTGATCCAAACCAGTTGAGTTTTATATTTTTTATGTGTCTTGCTCTGTGTTTGGTCTTCACACCAAACCCAGAGTTCTCTGATCAAGAAAAACACTTATTTTTCAGTGGCAAACACCCTTACATAGGTGTAAGCTCAGGTAAGGTTTGCAAAAGTCACTGCACTCCATCTGCGGTATGAACTTCAGTCAGGGTTAGCTTGCTGCATATGCAATGTATAGAAAGGGAAGTAACTGCTGAGAGGGATTTCCCCTGCAGAACTTTCCCCTCTGGTTTCATGGAGTCACTCCAAGGTTAATGTATGTCGTCCAGTTACCGAGTTGTTGACAATTCATAATCATGGACGTTAAATATGAATCTAAGAGACGGTCAGCTGGCGGATTTCATAAACCAATGATGGCTTCTTCGTGAGTTTCTGGATACAGGAGGATCTAAAATACAAGCATTTTCCTTGTTCCAGATTTGCTTCTTTTGTTTATTGTTTTATTCATACAAAAAAAATTCTTGCGGAGGACTCTATGCGATGGTGATTGTATGTGTGACAACTAATTTTCTTCAAAAACGAATGTGCGCCTGAGTCTATAATTTTTTTTAAAACTTTTCTTAAGCTACTCTTTACCTACATTCCTATGAACAAACTTGAGTGTTCCGGTGCCCACACTAGGAGTAATAGCCGTCCAAAGTTGACCCAATGTTAAAGGTTATCGTACGTACGTACATACCGATTCCTCACACTAATCGTTTCATTATCTGCTGAAGGTGCTAAGATGACTTAATCATAAGAAGATTTCCATGATGATCGTGATCAGTATCGTAAAATTGGATGTTTATCAACGTTATATTTATGTGAAGCCCAGGGCCTAACGATCAACAATTCGTTCTTTTTGTTTTAACCCGTTAACTGGCGAACGTATAACGTAGCAGCGACTAGACTGAGTTAGACCCAGACTAACGCTAAAACAATGTAGCCTATGTTCTGCTGGTGCAACTCAGTGGTAAGTGGTATAGGCACATGTAGCTGGATATATATTAGCCTAAACAAAGTCTCAGCCAGCAAAGGATACGACGTAGTAGGCTAGCTGGCTACACTGTTGCGGCATAACATGGAAGTCGATAGAGGTTTGTGTGCTAGCTTTACTTTTAGTATAGGCTTGGTATTAACCAATACGGGGAACCGATTCAGTATTCATAATCAGTATTCATGTATGTAATAATTTTGTAATGGTGCAGGTTAAAAGCCCTCTACATACATGTCCATGGCAGAGCTATCATTCAAAAAGAAATCATAAGGGTACAGAATGACGAAGTAACAATCAAATTTATTGGTTTTTTAAGGAAAAGTCGCCCAGGAAAGAACCTGGAAACGAAAACCAAACCACCAAACGACCGATCCGCTCTCAACCCCACCCCCTCTCTCTCCCTCACAGGGACTGTGAATTGCATGGCTCAAGCAGACCAGCGATATGTGGGCCTAGCTGGTTCAAGTGCACGGCTATGGAACGCCAAAACGGACATTATTCAATAACTTTCTATGTAGCTTTTAACCTCTACAGTAGTAAATTTGTGTCACATAATGAGAAAACCAATTGGGCAGTTTTTCAGCCAACAGAAAGGTCACCATTTCGGACAAGAATCATATTGTCTTTATTATGCAGTTTTCACCGCATAACGACTTCAAGAAAAATCGTAGTCATTAATGCAGCAATATTTACAGACAAATAATGATCCCGAAAAAAATTATGCGGCAATGTTATTGTCAATTAAGCACTAACGTAAATCTTACTCATCATGCGGCAGTCTTTACTGCAGCATAACAGCTTGTGTTAACGTACTCGTTATTCGGCAACAGTTACTGAATAATGTCCGCTTTGGCGTTCCATACACGGCGAATTAATTGTTATCCTTATATTGCCAATACACAAACAGGAGCAGTGTACACTTCATAGATCATTATGGCGACAGGAAGGAGGGGGAGACTACTGAGCAACATTCTTTACCAGGGTTGGATATGATACAGCTGTCGTATGGATAGGACAAGCAATTTTAGCATCCAGCACAGCTTTGCAGTATTAAGTCTTTTCACATGGATTCTTTAACATGAGAAGGGAATTTCTTTCATTTGTAATCATTTTTCTCGTCTATATATCTACAACACCCCTAATATCAACTACACTGTAAAAAAAAAATCCACACAAGTGCGTATTTTTATTTAACTTCAGAAATTTCTTATCTGTCATTTGAGCATAGCCAGATGAGTACGCTTTTCTCTATCACAGTGAATTGTAGAAGTTAGCACATCTTTTTGGATTTACCAGACTCGTGACTAATTTTATTGGTATTGAGATACTGAACAACAACAACGCTTCAGTTTACCTGTCGCTGTAAGTTCCCGTCACTCCGAATGGTAAACATATTAAAATGTTATGAAGGTACTCTGACGCTATGTATTTCGGAAATTCAACAACAATACATTAGTGTTAAGATGTATGACCTAAAGGCATCCGTAGTTTTCTCCTTGCTTGGCAGAGGATGAACAACTGCCCATAATAACAATCCAGTGACCTTTGACCTGGGTCTATTGCTCATCCTTGTTTGGATGCATCACATGGTCACAAAAGACACTATTGTTTTAATTTGGTTTATTTAGGGAAGAGCAGGTCAAGACCTGTTGGGGAGGAGAGGTTGGGAAGAACAAGGGAGAGATTTAGGTTAGTGAATTACTCTGGTAGAAGGTGGACTACAGCTAAACTACAGATGTAGCTTTCCGCTATAATTGATGTCTATTTCTATTTTTGTGTGTGAATTGTGCATATTCAAACAGTGTTCCTGGTGGGAACATGACATGGTGGCAGCGGTGGGATTTACAGCCAGGGACCTTACTGATAAGAGTATCTGGTAAAGCCGAATGGCACCTTCATCGTCGAATTGTGGTGCACTTTAATGGAACAGTGGAGATCGATAAAACATTGCAGACATGGACAAATCACCAAGAAATCTTCGATTATTACACAGTCATTTTTTGAAATGACTGGTGTTAACTTTTGTAGTACAGTATGTGAGACGTGAGACTTTCGTTTTATGAACGTGATCACAACGGTGAAGAGGAGATCATTTAATGTCATGCTTGTGACGCAATCTACATATGAAACACGAGAAAAGAATCTTTGTCTAGCTTTATGTTGTACGTTGGAATATTGGTCGTCTTTGGAAGTTTTGGTCGTGATTGCGTGTTTCGTACTGGTGTATGGCTAACGTGATGTCGAGGACATTATTGTGCAGGGTTTATTAGCTTTGGCTTTTTAGATACCGGAGTGTGAGGCTCCTTTCTGGTGTGGCTGGTAGTCGACGGCAAACTAGCTGAGGGTTTATCTGTGGAATTTGAAGTGTCTGGCAGACTCGGTGTACTGGAAGACTGAGAGGCTCATCATATAAGCGGAAGAGTGAGTACCCTTCCCCTTGAGTGTATATGAAGCAGAAATAAGGCAATATATTAAGTCATGCACTGTATTTCCTTTTCATAAATTAAGATGGCCAGTAGAGGTAATTCTGGTAGCAGCAATGGTCCGTTAACGAGATCGCAAGTAATGAGGAGGTACAAGAGGGGGCACCCCGAGAATGCTTTCACGTCCTTTGGGGTTGATGAGGATCAGGGAACCAGCCAATCAAAAAATTTCATGCAGGAACTGCTCAGATGCCCTCATGAAATTGCCGGCGCTGACATGAACAAGATCAGCGCAGAGAGCTGAATGCACGTATATCAGCTTTAGAGGGCGGGACACCGATAAGAGACCCCCTTTAAGTTAGATATACCCCGTTTTAGTGACCGGGACAACGTGGATATTTCTTTGAGGGCATTTGAACTCCTCATGATTGCCAATAACATACAAGAGAATTCGTGGGCATGCCACATTGCGCCTCGTTTAACTGGGAAGACTAGAGAAGCATACACCTCTTTACCTGTAGGAAAGTATAGTTATAGTGAACTAAAGCGTGCGATATTGGCAAAATGTCAGCTCAGTGCTGAGGCTGATAGGCAGAAATTTAGGAATTCTGTTAAAGAGAATAACGAATCCTTTGAAGAGTGGGGTGTCCGGCTGAAAAGCGTTCTTGAGAGATGGCTTCACACAGCAGGTGTTGAGTCCGGGAATCCCCTCATTTCCAGGAATTAATCCTAACAGAGCAAGCTCTGGAAAAAATGAGTTGGGTATTTGGTTAAGGGAGAAACAGCCAGAGGGTTTGTCGGAACTTACAAAACTTGCAGATGAGTATGTATTTGTTAGAGGAATTAAGCATAGTGGTCCATCTCAGAGTAGAAATAGATGTAACCAAAAGGCTTTAAAATCAAATCAAGAGTCAACAAGGACATGAGCATTTGTAAGCTTATTATATATTTTCCCCCATCTATGGCGCGAGAAAGCGGAATGTATTATGTACAACAATATATATGCTTTACTTGCAAAATACATACATGGTTTACTTTTACATTTAAGACATATTTATATATATTCTCCAAGAAAAAATATATTCTCTAACACGAAAACATTTATAATATATATTCTCTAAAAGAGAAATATATTTTTTCTTTCAATATATATATATACATACATATATACATATATATAAATATATACATACATATATACATATACATATATATATATATATATATATATATATATATAATAAACACCAACAACCCTATAATCCCCGGTAACCCAGACGAGGAACCTATATATTCATGGAGCATAACTTGAAATTATCCGTTGTCTGACGATCGCTAAAACGCGTGAAACTCCGAGTTACAACTACTAGTGTTACACTAGTCTCAACTAGTATCAACACATATTCCGCTCTGTCCACTAGACATAGAGCACACTGCGCCAAGATAGACGCCAACCAACCAACTCTACCTACGCTCCTGACGAGTCAGTCGAGCACTCTCGCCTATCTGCAATAGATGGAACAATGGAACAGCCGAACCAAGTTAGCTTCAACTACTCCATGAAGACCATCCCTATTCCAGCTGCCAACACCTACAAGAAGAAACTCATCGAAAAAGTCGAAAACTTCATCAAACGTATGAGATGGAAAGCGTCCTTCTTCCTAAAAACATGCAATAAGAACGAAGAAGAAGTCGAGGATGACGAGGACCACCCAGCCCATACGGAGAATTTCGGATTCAAAAGCAAGAAGTGCCCACCGCAAATTGAAGAACTGAAGCTGTTCGAGCACGACTTGCTCCGTATGATTGAGAACGTGAAGTTCAAAAAAGTCACCAACCAATTCCAAGACAAACAGGATCAAGAAATCTACCAAACTGCTCATCCCGGCCGACAAAACCAGAAACCTGTACGAGACAGACACCCGACTACACGGAAAACTCCTCAGGCAACACATCACTAAGAATTACCAGACGACCTCCATGGCATCTGTCAACAGAATCAACGCCGAAGCCAGAACCATAGCCGAGAAACTTGGGATCGACAACCGCATGGAATCGATGGCCACCAAGCAAGCTTTCATCACCCTGAAAGACCACAAAGGCAACTTCGAAAACAACCTCCTATGCAGGCTCATCAACCCGGCAAAGAGCGAAACAGGCCTCATAAGCAAGGTCATCCTAGACAGAATAAACAACGCCATAAGAACCGCCACGAAAGTCAACCAATGGAGGAACACGTCATCCGTCATCGAATGTTTCAAGAACATACCAGACAAACAGAAATACACCTTCATCAGCTTCGACATCGTTGAATTCTACCCCTCCATAAGAAAAAGCCTGCTGGAAAAAGCCTTAACTATGGCCAAAGAACACACCCACATCTCCAACCATGACATACAGATCATAATGCACTCCAGGAAGTCACTCCTATTCGACAACGGTACACCTTGGATGAAGAAAGGACACAACGACCTCTTTGATGTCACCATGGGCAGCTACGATGGGGTCGAGGTATGCGAGCTCGTAGGACTCTACATCCTAAACACACTAGCAACAGATTATGGAAAGGAATACATCGGGCTATACAGGGACGACGGTCTAGCAGCCTTCAAAAACACCAACGGAAGTGCTTTTTACGTGACCCGTCATACGGGATACAAAACGTCACAGCCAAACGGCACTACCAAACCATCCCATGCTTACAAACGAACCTCAGGTCAAGCGAGCCAAAAAAGTACATATGCTCACCGACCTGCAGAGACAAAACGCCCAACCCCCCACTGAACTTGAAAACTGTACGTTTTTGAATGTTTCAGTGGGGGGGGGGGGGTTGGGCGTTTTGTCTCTGCAGGTCGGCGGGCGCATGTTTTTTTGGCTCGCTAGACCTTAGTTTCGTTTGTCAGAATGGGATGGTTCGGTAGTGCCGTTTGGCCGTGACGTTTTGTATCCCGCATGGCGGGTCACGTAAAAAGCACCCCCCACTGAAATATTAAAAAACTACAAAAGGACGACCAGCACGCAGCGAAACAAAACACCCTTCCCCAGCACACCAGCGTCCAAAAAAGGCAGCCCTAGATAAACGGCGAAAATCGCCTTCGACCTGAAGGCGAATGTCAGACTTCACCGCCTCCAGGACTGCCTGCCAACTGGCAAATTTCCCCCTAAAAACAACATCACATCTATTCCTCCAAATAAGTTTTTTTACGACAGAAGAAACATAAAGAATACGCTGCGACACAGCAACGGAACAAACTGGAGGATCTAATCCATATAAAACAAAACCCTGTCCTACCGACCAGGAACGGTCTCCCGTTAAACGGTCGGTCCAGGACTGAAACCACTCCCACAAGTTCAAAACAAAGGGGCAATGCCAAAAAACATGGGCAGTACTCTCTAAGCTGTCACAGCCGGTCCTCGGGCACAGTCCATCACCCAATCGCCAGTGATACCTTTTCAGATTGGTCACCAAGGCACCGTGTGCAATTCTCCATGCAAGATCACGGAGCCTGCAACCATTCAGTCTTGAATGCACCGAACGCCATACTTCGACAGGATGACGTCCCTGTACAAAAATTGCATTCAAGGCCCTATCCCGCAAGGAACTGAGAACGAGGGCCGGCCGTGACAGGTCAACAGGGGGTAACTCAATAAGAGCGGAGCAAATGACACGCACCACTCTGCTTGGTGTGCTACTATGCGGTTCTCTGTTGCTAAACAGCGCCGGAACCCATCGACGCAAGTGCAACCCGCCCCAAAAACGTACAAAATATGAACAAGGCAACCCTGGGTCAGTTACCGCTACAAACAATTGCTTAAATAACAAACAAGTTAACTTACTTCCCAGATGAACCACCCCTAGCCCCCCTTCTCCAGTTTTTGGTACAATATCGCCCTCTTGACCAGCTCTGTACCACCAGACCATATTAATTAAAAAACCGCCCTCTCCAACCGCACCAGGACGCGACGCGGAATTGGGTACACCGCGCCCGGGTACCACAAGATGGGCAAAACGAAACGATTAATAACGGTGACTTTCCCCAAGATCGAAAGCCAGCGGGTGCCAAAGGTTTCGAGTCTGCTCTCAAATACCTCAGCCCTCTCGCTCCAGGTGACATCACAAGGTGCATCGTAGCCGAACCATATACCATTAATTTTGATATTCTGATCCGACCACGACGCATCGAATGGTAAGTCTCTGTATCTCCAGCTACCAAGACGAAGGCCCTTTGTCTTTTCTGGATTCAACTTCGCCCCGGTAGCTCTCTCAAAAATAGATAAATCCTGCGAGAGTGCGCGAAAGGAGCCGAGACTCGAAACAACACATGTCACGTCATCTGCATATTGAGCGCATTTCACTTTGGCACCCCCTGGCACAACGAATGGAACAAGTCTGGAGTCCCTTTCCAAAAGACGAGAGAGGGACTCGCTAAACAAAATATAAAGTAATGGAGACAGAGGGCACCCCTGGCGCACCCCCCCCCCCCCCCTCTACGTTAAAACCCTCCGAACAAAACCCATTTACGATAACAGAACTGAAACTTTCCTGATACAAAACAGAAATCCATTTACGAAAAACCGGGTGCAACTGAAACGTCTCCAATACATTCATTAAAAAACCGCGATCCACCATGTCAAAGGCCTTCTGCTGGTCCAGAGACACCAATGCACATGGCAGATCACGCTCAATAACAAAGTCGGTCAAGTCGCGCATCAACCACAAGTTCTGCTGGATGCAATGACCCTTCACTGCACAAGTCTGGAGATCACCCACAAGATGCGGCATAGCCAGTGCAAGGCGGTTGCACAAAGCCTTAGCCAGCAACTTGTAGTCCACATTTAACAAGGTGATCGGACGCTTGTTACGGGGATCCAAGGGGTCCCCAGACTTGGGCAGCAAAGTAATCATGCCCAGACGTTGACTTTGGTTTAACAGTCCGTTTTGGAAGGCGTCCTCGAAGACGGCTCTGATGTCGGGTCCTATTATTGCCCAGAAGGTTCGGTAGAACTCCCTCGGAAGCCCGTCCGAACCCGGGGACTTGCCATTCTTCATCTTCGAAAGCGCCTTCTAAAGCTCAACAGTGGTTATTTCGCCCCCCAAAATATCATTGACATCGTGGGGAACGGTTTTTGAGATTCCCCTCAATAAATCAGCCTGTGCCGACAAGTCGACATTGCCACGCGTAAACAAACTCGAATAGTACTCTTTATATACGCGGACAATGCCGTGAGGGTCACTAACCACGGTCCCATCAGTAGCGCGTACAGACGGGACGCGTCTGTCACCTGCCGATGAGCTAACGGACTGGTAAAACCTCAGTGAAGGGCGCTCCTCGGCTTCCACCGCTTCGACACGGGCCCTGACGCGGGCACCGTGGTACTTTTCATCGAGATAAGTCTGCAAAGCGATGACAGCCAAAGGGTCGCCAAACTTCACCTCCGCGCACAGCTTCGAGAATTTTTCTCTTCGACGCCGTGCGCGGGTCACGCAATACTGAATTGCGTAGTGTTTGATGCGCAACTTGACCTCATCCCACCATTGGGATGTAGAAGCAAAGGCCGGCTTCAATGTTTGCCATCCTTTGTACCTGGTCTCGAAACCCTGGCGGAACTCTGCCTCGCCAAGAATCCGACAGTTAAGCTTCCATAGGCCCCGCCCGATGGGGAAAATGGAAGGCAAAACAAAACGTGCTACTACAGTGTCATGGTCAGAGAGCGGACAGCTGAGCGTCTCGCAACCCGAAAATGTAAAACTTACGGGCGCATACACTCGATCTATCCTGGAGGCATCTTCTCCGTTAGGCCTCACCCACGTATACACCGTACTACACGGGTGCATATGCCTCCAGACATCGGCTAAAAGGTGTGCCGAAGTGAATCTGTCCAATTCTGTGATCCCAGCGTCGGGACTTGCAGCCACAGAAGTTCCGAGTCTGTCAAGACCCGAGTCTGGGACACAGTTAAAGTCTCCGACCATGACACACGGCGCACTACCAGGAACAAAGGAAGGCAGCGTGTTAAAAAAATCTCGTCTAGCAGAAGGCCGATTGGGAGCATACACATTGCAAATGGCGATGTTACCCTGTGGATACTTGAATAGAATGCAAACCAATCGGCCCTCGTGATCCGTCTCCACCCTAGTGGCACAACCCGCCTGACGAGCTGACAGAAGGATGACAGTGCCACAGGATGAAGACGAACCAAACGAAGCATGCAGCTCACCACCCCACTCATAAGCCCATAGAGGGACATCTTCTTCCAAAATATGTGTTTCTTGCAGGCAAACGCAGTCGACCTCCATTGATTTACAATATTGGAAAATGCGACTGCGCTTGCGATGATCCCTCATGCCATTCACGTTCAAAGTGGCAACTGAAAGTGTATGGGCCATGAGAGGGCAGTGGGGCAAAACTACGCCGACGACGATTCCGTAAGCTTCAAGCGCGCCCTAGACAACATATCGTCGTCCGAGTCGTCACTTGAAGCCGACCTTTTAAGAGAGGGTTCCCCCATTTCGTCGTACCAGCTCGTCCCAGTGGCACGTTTCGGCTCGCTGATCACCGATTCACCGGAGTCGCTGTCAGACAGAACCTCCGGAGAATCGATGACCACCGATTCTCCGTCAGACAAAGCCTCCGGATCTGGCGATACCGGCGGCGGACTGGGGACGGAACTGGACGAGTTGATGGGGAAGCTGGTGGAGACTTTCTCGGTGCGGGCACGGGGTTGGGGTCTGCAACGACGGGGGAGGGTGAACCAGGTGCAGGGGAGGGTAAAATCCCACCAGATTCCCCCTCCTCTCGTGAAGTAGTAGGTGCGTCGGAACTTGACTTACCCCCACTCTTAGTCCTAGAGACATAAGAGGAGGGACAAGCTCGAAAGACATGTCCCTCCTTCCCACATAGTGAGCACACAACCTCGTTTGGGCAAGCGGTGCTATCATGCCCAAGACGAAGGCAGCGCCCACATTTCTTGTTTGGGCAGCCCTTGGCTTCGTGCCCGGTCTCCCCACACCTGAAGCAGGTACGGGGCTGACCGGGATACCGCACGTGGGCTTTATGCCCTGCTATAAACAGGAAGGAGGGAATGTCCTGTTTCAGGTCGATCCGAACCTGTCGGTGCCCGTTCAACACCCCAGGGGCTTGTGCATAGGAGCACATTTTGGCAGCCTTGACAGCCCCGAACCGACCCAAAACCGTTACGACAAGTTCCTGCCGCACCTCTTGTCCTACGTGGATGATAGTTACCCATACGGATCGCTCGTATGGAGTAACTGTCATCCCCTCGACGTTACTCAGCAACGTGACACCTTTCTGACGGGCCACGTCACTGGTAAAACGTAAATCGTACGTATTACGACCCTGGAGAGCTTGCAAAGCATCAACCTCTCCAGGCACAACAACACCCTTGCTCTTCAAAATACTAAAAACTTGCACCGGTGGAACAGCTTGTTCACCGGTGAACGACAACTTAACTATCCGAGAATCACGGCGCGATGCCATGATACCGAAGGTGGCTAGGCCACAGGGGAGTAACACAAAACAAACAAAAGACAGGATAGTGAAACAACAAACGATATACGATATACGAACTGAGGAAAACACACGAACACAAGCTATCACACCCGCCTGGCGGGAAGTATAGCACAGCACAGTACAATAACAGCTGTAACAGATGAAGAGCGAGAGCGAAAACACGTCCGCACTCCACGAAAGCCAAAAGCCAACTGAGTGGTATTTCTTCGATGACAGACCGAATAAGGAAACACCTGATCAGCTTATTTAAAGAACTGGGGCTCAACATCACCATCGACTGCAACCTGAAGATCACAAACTTCCTCGACGTAACCCTCAACCTCAACACCGGAAAATACTACCCTTACAGGAAGCCCAACGATCACGTAGTGTACATCCACAGAAAATCCAACCACCCACCTAACACCACCAGGTCCCTACCAGCCTCAATCAGCAGACGCATCTCCGCCATCTCCCACGACGAGGAGATCTTTATAAAAGCCGTACCAGCCTACGAGGAAGCTCTCAAGTCAAGTAACTACACCGAGGGTCTCTCATACATCGCCCATCAACCAACACAAGATTTTCAACAGAAACACCGTGAAAGTCAGTTACAGTTGCATGCCCAACATCATCAAAGGACACAACAAACGTATAGCAACCACCCATACAACGAATGAAAAGGAATCTTGCAACTGCCGAAAAAAAGGACACATGCCCACTACATGGAAACTGCCAGGCATCAAACATTATATACAAGGCTGAAGTGAAAACCACCGACAACTGCATGACATACATACACTTAAATTGGTTCACCGACTAACATAACGTTAGTCCATCTGGTGCCTCTCCCGACTAACATAGCCGTAGTCAGTTGCTATACCGACTAATTTATTTCTTAGTCGGTCATCTTAGTCCGTCAGCTTAGTCGATTAACAATTTCTTAGTCGTTAAATGTATATTAGTCAGTAACATTAGTTGGTGACATTAGTCGGTCTTTACCGACTAATTAATATGAGCCACCGACTAGTTTATAGCAGGTTTTACATTAGTCAGGATGGTGCCTCTCCCGACTAACCTTTCTTAGTCGGTATCGACTGACTAGAATCACTGAAAGAATTAAACCCGACTAGTTTCACTGACTAGCATCACTGAAAGAAAAGAGAGCAGAAGAAACACAAATAATGTGTACGTTGGCAGTATTTATTTCTGATAAAACTTCTGATGTCTACAAAGGCTGACTTTCGACAGATTGAGAAGAAGTCACTGTAAACAAAAATCTGAAAATATGATTTTATTCCAACAAAGTTAAGACAAGTTAAAGGATCAAACATGAATCGCAAAAGTATAGCACTGCACAATAATGCAAAGTTGAATCTTGGGCAAGGGTTCCTCACGACTGTCGTTTTAAAGTGGTACCCCAAATCGACACCAGTTAAGTCTTCACGAACAAAGAGTGTTTCTCTTAACTACAAATGGCCTCCCACATGTCTTCAGGAAGCCAAAATCTGCACCATTATTGACCTGTGAACAGAAAATATGATATACGTGTAAGCACAGATACAGAAATAGCACATGCCACATGATAACTCACATTATCATAAACATACATTTACATTAAAATTTTATAACATATTGGGAGGTATACATTTAAATCTAGGTCCTTCAAATTATAAGCCAGGAATAGCAGCTTTACGAAATAATTATTAGCTTTGCACAGCATAACACCAAGTTATTTTTCAAAGCTTAATAATTATGTTAATCATGTTAATAATGATCCCAATAGACCGGGAGCCCAGAGGGTTTGGTTAGCTGGGAACCAGACGACTGGCAAACCGACTGTGGTGGTTGTGGCTGGGAGAGCAATTTGCCCATCCTTACATATGAAGTGATACCTATCAGTTTCCTGTAGGTTTCAACTGGTCAAATCATGAGCTCACCTAGGTCAATGGGGGATGGGCATATTGGAGGTCTACTGGCAGGGGTACCCCACCAATAAAAATGACTGGCAATGACCATCCCTTGTATCTGAAGTCCTAACCAACATTTTCCAGTAGGTTTCAAGTGGTTACCTCATGAGCTGACCTAGGTCAGCCGTGAGGGGTCAATTGTTGTTCACTGGCAGGGGTACCCCACCACCAATAATTACTGGCGATGGCCATTTGTTGCTCTTGGGGCCATACCTGACACATTGTTCTTACTTTGATGTGGTTACCATCTAGGTTAGCTATTAGGTGACTTGAAAATAGCTCTCCCAGCCACATCCACCACAGTCGGTTTGCCAGTCGTCAGGTTTCATACACAGGAATGTATTGTGAACATTGTGATGTACAAGGTAATTGGTTACCTTCCCAGCTAACCAAACCCTCTGGACTCCCGCTCTACAGAAAATTTGACCAAACTTATGAAGCTTGCACGTTAATGATATACTAGACTGTTTTTATTTTTTTAAACAGGTTATGAAAAGTATCTTTAATATCGTTAAACAGTTGGGTACAATAGTTAAACTCACTTTTCCATCTTTTTTCTCTATGGTACTTGTTCCTTTGCTTTTTGGACTCTTGGATAAACTCTTTTGTTCTGCGAAGGGTGCCAATATATCATCTTAAAACATGTCTTTAAGCCATATATAACACAGTTCTCCTCTTCTGTTGTTGCCTCCACACTGGTGTCGTACATCACATGAAACCTCACCCTTTACTTAGATATTTGGCTTTTCAATTCCTGCTGGAAAAAAGAAACAGCAAAGTATTCATCATTTGAAAAAAAAATTAAATGAAGTTATCACCACAAAGTTATGTGAGATTTGCTTCCACTATAGTCTCAAAAAACAATCCCAAAGTTTGAAGCAGACTGTATAAAGCTGAAAATTTGAACGAGAGTGTCATCACCATTGCAACCAGAATCATATGCCCAGAATACAGAGATAATAACACATGTGCTAAATCTTTGTTTGTTTTTATGATCTTTAAAAATATAAAATTTTTAGAAACAGAAATGCACTGAGCCAACTTATTTATAGGCCTAATCGTTTTTAGGTGTTATTTTGCTTGCTCACATAACAAGCCTGTTTAGACCTAGGCTAGAGGAGAATCAGTACTTTGTTACACTAAGTTTGTCTTTCGGTCGTTTTGATTTAGTCTTACTAGTAGTACTAAAGTACACAATGGACCGGCGAAGACTAGAGAATACCCAGAGTTTTAGCAACTGCGTTAAACTGTATCATCTGATCTATTATTTACGTCAATGAGTTTCATTCAATCTAGGATCAAAAAGAGAAACTAATTAATCTTAACCTTTAAACTTTGCTACTAAACAGATATGCTTGAATTACAAATAAATGTCAAAAAAACATCATAATCTACGAATCGATGCATATACATATACATAAACAGAATAATTTGAATTCGCGCAAGTGAACCCTGCATTACATTGGACAGAAAACAACGTGCAATTAGACCAAACTAAACATACTAAATTTTCCGTTACTTCTACATAAAATATCAATACAAATACAACAACTTACTCTTTTGGCAGTATACTAAAAGCACATGTTCTAATAACTTCAGACTATCGAGCTTTCCTGAGAAAAAACGGTTAATACTTCTTACAGTAAACAAGTCGACCGTGAAGGAATGTCGCAATTGTTTCCTGGGCGTCACCGGAAATTAAATACTAAAAAATGATAAATGAAAAGGTTAAATAGAACTGAAGCGTGCATCCTGACTGCTCGCAACATATAATACCGTTGACTAGCCAACATAATGTGTTCAGCCTACTGTGACTGTACGTTTGAAGGTCTAGCCTTGCTTATTCAATATCACAAAGCCTACCCATTTAGATTCACATGGTAAATTACAGGAAATCTTTACCAAATGAGTGTAGACTTCAAATATACTATTGAGACTTATAGTTCCAGCATTTGTTTGGGAATAAATTAGAAGATTATGTGCCACTGTTCAATCTAGCCCAATACACACATAACACATTGTTAATTGGTGTTTAGAATGCACACTTTAGTGTTGAGAATGCACTGCAGTACCCAGTAGAAGCCTATAGGCTACTCACTGTCATTGCACTTGTGTATTGCGAAACGCCAGCGTGACAACGGTAGCGTTACACTAACCATAATACAGTACTAGTGCCAGTGGCGTAACAATTAACTTTAATTTTACCTTCAAGTTAAAGGAATAACAGGTAGGCCGATGATGGCAGTTAATACCTCCATTCTTGTCCAAGTCCAGCAAGCTGCCGTTGCCTCTCGGTTTCCAAATTGAAGTGAATCGAAGTGGGTTAAAATACATTAGTCCGTCGACACCGACTAAGCTACGATTATGGCGTAAATCGGGTGTCCGTATCGTTCTTAGTCCATGGGTTAAAATACCTTAGTCCGTCGCCACCGACTAAGCTGCGATTATATTTTCCTAAGTCAGTGTAAACTGACTAAGAAGCAGCGATGAAACGAAGATTTTTGCTAGTCCGTGTGCATTGACTAACGTTACAGATTAATTTAACGTCAGTCCGTGGTAATATTGACTAGTTTATTTGTTCAGTGTAGGCCTAACGGAACCCCCCTTCAAGCTCAGATATGGTAATCACAAGATGTCGTTCAACCACGAAAAACACCAAAACGCAACAGAACTCTCAAAGCACATCTGGCATCTGAAACAGAACAACCAGCCATTCACTATCAATTGGTCGATCGCCAGCAGAGCCAAAGCCTACAACAACGAGTCGAAGCGGTGCAACCTGTCTCACTGAAAAACTCATCATCATCAACGCAGACAAACGGACCCTCCTGTACAAACGCCCAGAGCTCATATCGAAGTGCCGCCACGAAAACAAGTTCTACATAAACAACTACAGTCCAACCACCAAACACAGTCAAGGGAACCACACACAACTAAGGAGTGAACACCGAAGAAAGTTCCTTCCACCTACATCTTTTTCCAGACCACCAACCACATTTCTTTCTGCTGTGTTCGAGTGCAGATTTTTCAACTTGCTCACCATGGCTTCTACTTCACTACCACCGACTTCACCCTCAACATCTAGAATGGAGGAAGATGGCTTTACGATAGTCACCAAACGAAAGAAGCCCTGCCAAAACTCAAACCCAGCCAGACAAGATCCGACGTCAATACCAGATGGAAGATCACTCTCCAGCGGCTGTCATCACCAACCTTCCTGACTCACTTCGAACTCCACAAACCTTCGCCAGATACATCGAACAGGAATTCCCGACAGTCTCCTTCACTGGGATACAGACCACAATCAAGAAAGACATCATCATCGGCGCCACCAACATCACTTCACAGTCCACGCTCCTGAAATCATGGCAACCAACAGAAGGCCGTACACCAATCGCCAGACTACCGGTCTCCACAACTCCAGTTCAGAGAAAACCAGAAGTCATCGTGACTCGCATATCTGAAACAACCGCTACAGACTCTTCCTCCCCTAAACATGCTAACTCTTCCTCCCCTAAACATGCTAACTCTTCCTCCCCTAAACATGCAAACACCTCACCTCCACCAACTCCCACAAGAAACATTAAATGGCGGCCACAAACAGAAACTCTACCATCCACCAACATGGAAAACAGATAAAGCTGAAGAAATGGATGAACTATGTATCTACTGTAGTCCTACCAAGGCCTTCCCACACCAATTTCTTAACGACATCAGCAATTCCACAAAGCACATCATCATTACCGGAGACCTCAACGCCAAACACACAACATTAGGGTGTCGCTCCACCAACCTTGCAGGAAAACAGCTCATCAACTTACTTTCAACCAACAACCTCATTTGCCTCAACACCGGTGAACCTACAAGGTACCCATCTACAGATTACGGAACCCCCGAACAACTGGACTACTTTCTCATCTCTACCAACATCTATCAACTGTTCCACACCCTCAACACCGGTAAAGACCTCGGATCGGACCATTTTCCAGTCATCCTCCAACTTAACACCACAACCAAGAAAACCGTTTTACAGCCCAGACCGAATTACAAGGAAGCAGATATAAAATACTAAAAATTACAAGAACATCACAACTATACAACAAATCGACAATGCAGCGGAAGGAATTACTAAAGTTATCACTGACGCCAACACAATTGCAGTTCCCGCACATCCGCCAGTCAGAAGATTTCAACTCCCAAGACATATCATACACCTCATCAAACAACGGAGACAACTTCGGAAAGCGTTCCAGCGTACCAAGAATGCAGACATCAAGGCAAAACACAACAACATGAAGAAGAAAATCACGGAACTCATCCGCAAGCACAAAGAAGATCAGTACAACAACAGAAGTAAACAACTCTCCAACAACAAAGATGCCAAAGATTTCTGGAAGACAGTCAACAAAATTTTCAACGTCAAATCGAAGCACAGGAATATCCCCACTCTTAACTACGAGGGTCACGCTGCAACAACAGACAAAGAAAAAGCATAAACCATCAGGAACTACTTCAGCACAGTCCACTCGATTCCGGATAAACCACAATACAAAAAAACATCCACAAACTAGCCCACTTCATCAAACGAGGATACCACTCCACCTACCATCCACAAGAAGATGTTTCAGAAGAAGAAGACCAAGGACATGAAGAATACACCCAAGAAATAACACCTGATGACATCCGCAATATACTTAAACATGCATCCAACAAATCTCCAGGCAGGGATGGTATCCAGTACCTGCACCTTAAAGCAGCTCCACCGATACTCCTCGAAGCACTCAGCATGATATACACAGCCTCATTCAAGATCGGACACATTCCAAAAATCTGGAAGTCAGCCACCACCATCGTAATTCCAAAACCAGGCAAAGACCACAAACATCCAGGCAGCTACAGACCGATCAGCCTCCTTCCAGTCCTTGGGAAATGCCTAGAAAAAATCATTGCCAGACGCCTCTACAAGTTCATCGAAGGTTACAACATCATCCCAGACAGCCAGGCAGGATTTCGTCGTCATAGAAGCACAACAGATCAACTATTCCACTTCCTACAACACACTTCAACCCATAGAACCAAAGGTCACCACACCATTGCTGCTTTCTTCGATGCAGAAAAGGCCTTCGACAGAATGTGGCACGAAGGGCTCTTACTGAAACTCAGGAAATACAACTTACCGACCAAACTTACAAGATGGATCGCCAGTTTCCTGTCACACCGAACTTCAAAATAGGATCATCGTTCTCTTCACCACTACACATCACCACCGGAACCCCTCAAGGCAGCACAATCAGCCCAATCCTCTACATCATGTACGTCGGAGACATCCCACAACCGGAAAACCGCTTCACACAGATCTCCCAATACGCAGACGATATCGCCATCTGGACCAGCCACATCAATCCGGTTAGGACAGAAGAATACTTACAGCAGTATATCAACCGTATCAACCAATGGTGCCATGATTGGAGATTAGAACTAAACCCGAAGAAATCACAGATACTCTACATCGCCAAACAGACTTAGAAGACAGCCGTATCTCACACTCAACAACGCCATAATACCAGTCACCAACCAAGTGCGTTTCTTAGGAATACATATCGACAGAGGGCTAACACTTGAATACCAACATCGCCTCACCCACAGAAAAGTTAAACAACGTGTTAGACTACTCTTCAGAATCGCCGGAACTACAGATAACCCTCTTGCATCACCAAGTACAACTATGAAGATCTATACGATGATGATTAGACCACTCATCGAATATGCAGCACCAGCCATGGCTCACATCACCACAAACAACATTGAACAACTCGAAGCCACACAACGCAGAGCATGCAGAATAGCCTACCACATGTCACAGGACACAGACAGTGAAACAATAACAGCCATCGCCGACATTCCATCAGTCATCGAAAGATTAAACCAACTAAGGGATAAATTCCTAGACAGAGTCGCAGCTCCTACACACCACCTACACCAATTCACCAAGAATCAACTGAAACAAACACCGTTCGTCCTGGATGCAAGCCCACTCACAGGCCTGGATCTTGAAATTTGGGACCCCCAACTCTCAGAAGACATTTAATTCCATCTCAGAAACCAGCCAAGTACATCACCTTCAAATTGTATCATCTGTGACGTCCGTCCGTACCATCCAAAGAACCAACCACCCCGTTCATGTATCTTTCCTCCTTGTCAGCTTCCAGAAATATTTCTCCGACCCGGCCCACAAAGTTCATATTTTCCATAATCTCAAAATTTTCAGTTCTCTCAAACCTTGGAGTCTAATTTTTACCGGCCAGGGGCTTTCGCCCTTGGCTTGCTGAAGCACCTTGCGGTGGAAACAGCGTAATACTAGACATAAGTAAGCTTGAAACTATCAGTTGTCTGACGATGGCTAAAACGCGTGAAACTCCGAGTTATAACTACTAGTGTTCCATATATATATATATTATCTAAGAGAAAAAATATATATATTCTGTAAGAGAAAATATATATATATTCTCTAAGAGAAAAAAATATACATATTTTCTAAGAGAAAATATATATATATTCTGTAAAAGAAAAAAATATATATATTCTGTAAGAGAAAAAAAAAATATATTCTGTAAGAGAAAAAAATATATTCTCTAGGAGAAGAAATATATATATTTTCTAAGACTAAAAATATATATATTCTCTAAGAGAAAAATATATATATTCTCTAAAAGACAAACATATATATATATTCTAACAAAATATACAATTGAGTGAAACGCGCCCTGCACCACTGACGTAACAGTTTACATGCCTTACAGATTTCAATCGGCACTTGCGGTAGATCGCAGGAAATTTGAGCTGTGCAAATGAATTTCACACGTTCGTTTCCTTTGCAAGGTTTGGCAAACTGCTTACGTAACACACCGACTAACGTTCCAAACTAATAACCTTGAAATGTAAAGAAGTGAGCAGTTACTGTTAAGCCGGCTAGTTACGGTACAGAAGGCTTCGCTGTCGATCGTATCGTCGTACAATCGGGGAGTTGTTATAGAATAATCCCTGGTACTATCATGTGCAATGTGATATCGCAAACCCACTAACTATGAACTGCATTAAGATTCTCAGCAAACATGTGCGTTTTATGAATGACCAGTGTAATGAACAGGCTGGTCACTGCTGAAGTTACTGAACAACTTAACAAACATCTTAGTCAGCACTTACAGAGCTCTGTACTTTGTACAGCATATATATTTTTTCGCACAGAATATATTTTTCGTACAGAATATATTTTTCGCACAGAATAGGTCTTGAATGTTAGAGAATATATATATTTTCTTTACACACAATAAAAATATATTTTTGCACAGAATATAATTTTTGCTGTAGAATATATATATTTTCTGTCTCAGAATTTATATATTTTGTTAGAGAAAAATATTTTTCTGTCAGAGAATATATGTTTTGGTACTTTGTACAGCATATATATATTTTTCGACCAGAATATATTTTTTCGCACAGAATAGAATTTTGTTGTTAGAGAATATATATATTTTCCGTACACACAGCAAAAAAAAAATTTTTTGCACAGAATATAATTTTTCCTGTACAATATATATATATATATATATTTTTCTGTCTCAGAATTTATATATTTTGTTAGAGAAAAATATTTTTCTGTCAGAGAATATATATGTTTTGGTACTTTGTACAGCATATATATATTTTTCGACCAGAATATATTTTCTTCGCACAGAATAGAATTTTGTCGTATATATATATATACATATACACATATACATATACACATATATACACATATATACATATATCTATATATACATATATATTGAAACAAAATATATACTTTCTCTTAGAGAATATATATTTATATTATCAATGTTTTTGTGTTAGAGAATATATTTTTTCGGAGAATATATATAAGTATGTGTAAAATGTATTTTTGAAGTAAACCATGTATGTATTTTGCAAGTAAAGCATATATATTGTTGTACATAATATATTCCGCTTTCTCGCGCCATACCCATCATGACCGAACCCGCCGATCCTCCGTCGACAACAGGTTATGGGCCCAGGAGGGGATTCCATGGAAGTTACGGAAGACTTATTTTCGATGGGGATGAACGTAAATATGAGCAATGAACGTAAATATGAGCAATGGGAAGTTAAATTTCTCGGATATATGCGGTTGCAGGGACTAAAGCAAACCCTCGTGACTACGGATGTTAACAACGTGGAAACGATCAAAAATGAAGAAGCCTTTGCGGAATTAATACAATTCCTGGACGATAAGAGTCTTTCTCTTGTTATGAGAGACGCTCTGGATAACGGGAGAGGAGAGGAGAGGAGAGGAGAAACAAGTCTAAGTTTAACAGTTACAACAATAACAATCAGTTGTGGTGTAGCAATTGTCGTAGCTCCACACTCAGTGACAATGCCTGTCGTCGTAAAGACAAAGCCGGTAAAGATAAAGTGAGTCAGATTTCTGATACTACTGAGGACGACCACACATTTTCATTCAAGGTTAGTGTATCATGTGACACGGATGCAGGTCATGAAAGAACTGATATGTTGTTGGTTGATTGTGGTGCGACTTCGTATATCATTACTGATGAATCCCAGTTGGTCTCGTTTGATGAGTCCTTTCGACCTGAAAACCACTTTGTCGAGTTGGCTGATGGAACAAGGTCTAATAAAGCAGCCTTAAAGAGAGGAGACGCCAATGTGTCAATCGTCGATGTTAATGGGAGGCGTATTACCGCTTCATTGAAGGATGCCTTATACATACCATCGTATCCGCAGAACATTTTCTCGGTACAGGCTGCGACCAAAAGGGGTGCTACTGTTACATTCCAGCCAGACCATGCAGAGATAATTTATAAGACTGGTGTCCGGTTTGATATTGAGAAGCATGGTAGACTATACTATCTTAATACATATGGTAACTCTAATTCAGACTCAGTTAATTATGCACGTGATCTGAAAGGTTGGCATGAGATATTAGGCCACTGTAATTATGATGACATATTGAATCTAGAGAATGTAGTGAATGGTATGAAGGTAACAAACATCACTGATAAACCGAGTGATTGTAATACTTGTGTAATGGGCAAAACAACACAAGGAAGGAGTAGAAAACCTAATGCTCGCTCAGGTGTCCCATTGGGCCTAGCTCATACTGATCTGGCTGGACCGATAGATCTAATCTCTAAGCAGGGCTTTAGATATGCTATTGCGTTCACTGATGACTATTCAGGGGCTGTGTTTGTTTATTTTATTGAGAGTAAGAGGGATGGCTGCAACAGAGAAGTTTCTTGCTGATTCTGCTCCATTTGGAAATGTGAAACGTATGAGGTCAGAGAATGGTACTGAATTTACTTCAGAGGGGTTTAAGAAACTCCTAAGAAAGAATCACAACAGGCGTCTAAAACAGACACCATATTTTGCCCTGACAGGCCGAATGCCAAATTTGTCTAATATGAGAGTATTCGGATCTGAATGCTGTGCATACAGGCAGAATAAAGGGAAGTTAGACCCCAGATGTTCCAAGGGTATTTTTGTTGGATATGATAGGGGTAGTCCAGCATACTTGGTATACTTCCCAGCAACAGGGAAAGTCGGTAAATACAGAGTTGTTAAATTTCCCACGAAGAGTGCTACTGAACAACAGACCCAAACAGATGCTGTGTTCAATGATGACGATTACATGTTCATGCGTCGTAATGAAGGTCTTAATAGTCCACCCGATGATGGTAGATCAAAAGATAATTCCAAATTGGGGGGTACCAGTACAAGGGAAGAAACTAGTACTGATGATAGTCCAAATGTAAGGTATTCTAAGAGGGAAAGAAAATCCCCAGCCTACCTAACTGACTATGTTACTGATGTGGGGGGAGATGATCAGGTATTGACTAACATTGATTATTGTTATAGAGTAAATGCCTTTCCTGAAACCTACAAAGAGGCAATTGAATCACCAGATTCTGAGTCATGGAAAACAGCCATGAAAGAAGAAATGAGTTCTCTGAAAGAGAATGATACTTTTACCCTAACCACTTTACCTGAAGGTCGAAATGCAGTGCGGGGTCGTTGGGTGTACACGATTAAAGAGGGTTATGACAATTCCAAAACTTACAAAGCTAGGTATGTGGTTAAAGGTTATAGTCAAGTAAAAGGTAATGATTATCAGGAAACTTTTTCCCCAACTGCAAATCATACGTCTGTGCGTGTTTTGATGCAAATAGCAGCACAGTATAATATGATTTTGCACCAAATGGATGTGAAGACTGCGTACCTTAATGCACCAATTGATTGCGAAATACATATGGAACAAGTTGAAGGTTTTGAAATTCCCTCCCAATGTGAAGAGAAGTTGGTGTGTAAAATGAACAAATCCCTATATGGATTAAAGCAATCCGGTAGAAAACTGGAATAGTGTATTACACACTTTCCTACTTGAAAACGACTTTGTGCAGAGTTCAGTTGATCATTGTGTGTACATAAAACAAGATGAGAGTTAAATGACTGTAATACTTATCTGGGTAGATGACTTGATTATTGCAGCAAGCAATGAACAAGTAAGCAAGCAATGAATGAGTATGTCATGTCAAACAGATGTTGAAAGCTAGATTTAAAGTGAAAGATCTAGGTAAACTGTCCTATTTCTTGGGTATTGATTTTGAACAAAATAATGGAGTTGTCACAATGAGTCAGAACAAATATTTGTGCAAAGTGCTCGAAAGGTATCAAATGTCTGATTGTAAGCCAAGGTCCACTCCTTCTGAGCAAAAGATTGAGGGTAATGGTAAAGATCTAGCTGATCCCAGAAGATATCGTGAAGTTGTGGGAAGCCTCATATATGCTATGGTGTGTACCAGACCAGATATTTGCTGGACCATTACCAAATTGTCACAGTATCCCCTCTACAAATTTAAGTGTGCTAGTTGCACGCAGCTTATGCGCCGAGAGCGAACATACAACAACGTTCGTAACTGGCGCACAAAAGTAAGCAACCTGCGCACAACCCACGCGCTCCAAGGGAAGCGTGCGTTTCGTCTTAGCGCGCGCACACTAAGACGGAGCGCGCGCATGCCATCTTAGCAGGCGCACGCTTCGTATTAGCGTGCACGTGCTTCGTCTTTGCGCGTGCGCGCTTGATCTTAGCGCGCCAGTTCTTGGTTAAGCGTGCAAAGAGGACTTAAATACTTTTGCTGACTTCTGAAGCAAACAATTTGGACTTTGAAAAAATTGCTTATATGTCTTTGTGCGCGAGTAGTTCTTGGACTTGAACCATGTGGTAGACTTGTGTAAGGTGGTGCGGTGCGCATACAAACTTCTGGGTCAGTTTCATGGGAACCCGAAGGCCCTTAAGGGTTCTTGAAACAATTGTGTAGGGTATATTGAACAGTATTTAAAAGCATGAGAAATGTTACAGTACAATTAGGAACGCAGGCTTTCAGTGAAATGTTACTTCAAATGATCTTCAATGAAATCAAGATGCTTGTGCACCTTGGGGAATAGGAGGAAAACAGGGCAATATTTTTCAGAGCCTGACAAACAATTTCTAATATAAGTTAACAACACCTTTAGAAATAAGACACCTCATGACAAAGAACATGTTGTGAAATGAAATTTATTTACACTCATCATACAGTACATGTAAGTAATGTATCACATGCTAACAAATAGAAAGAATATCAAAATTGAGGGAGAAACCCATCTTTTGTTCATAAGCCAAAATAAGTATGACACATGTAATGTCAATTGTGAATTCATGGTTAAAACCAGTAAGGGTTTTCCTTGCACTACACCACTAACTTGAGGCTTATGCTCCATTGTTGATAAAGAACTACAATTTGGAATTTACTGTAATTACGTATATCAAGTACTACCACACCTCTTTCTCCACTCAATCCCCCAGCCTCAAAATGTATACCAATTCCTTTTGCCCTAATATGAGCAGAAAGCTGAATATATACACAGCATTTATTCATGTCTCACAATGATTTCCTAAAGAAAACTAAACATTAAAATTGGTAACCTGAAGGCACTCATTTTAATTTGAGGTACAACCCTGAGTATTAGTCTACCAGCAAAAGATATTATTCCACCCTTTAGTCACTCTCTAGTAAATTTGGAGCTTGTGCAATGAAAGACTCTTCTGGATTTTCAAACTGCATGAAAATACATAGCTCAGCAATATACTTTACAGGTATGATATGAAAAAAAATCATCACCTTGATTTTTAACCATCAAAAGATGGTCTAATTTTAATGTTGTTCTGCAATTTGCAGCAATGCTGTCAGCCACAGAGTTCATGTGCTTTATCACAGCAAGATAATCTGAAGAAAAATACATTTCGCAGAGCAACTGCAGCATTTCGTACATTTTAAAAAGTACTTTATCTGCCCAAAAAATGTAACTCCCTCTTTAAGATATCTTACAGTATATGAATTTCTTTTGGTCACAAGTTTGTAATCACTGCTGTAAAGTAACATGTCATTCAGCTGAAGACGAAAAAATTTGTAAAAAAGCTGTGGTTTATAACCAATACATTCAACTATCAATGGCAACAGATCTGACTCAGGGTTACATTGCAAAAGACGACCAACCACTGAAATGAAGCCATCTATCACCTCTGTCCTTGAGGCAGGTTTTTTCTTAACAGATAGTTTTTTAACATACTTCAATGTATCTGCCCCAACAGACACATTTTGCAATAACTCTGGAACCTTCAGCAAAGAACACAAATTATTTGCTATTTTCAAATGTGGCTTTTTTGTGCCCTGCACCATGTGCAATAATTTCCCATTGATATCTTCATATGCAAAGCATGAATACACCCACAGTGGACCAAGATTTCTCACTACACCTGGAAGATGGAGAAGCCCATGAACCACAGAAAGGCAGTACCGGACTCCATATAATGTCCCAAACAAGTAACAAAAGTGGATAAGTAAACTTTCACAGTATTTAATATCATTGACAGAAATACTGTCACTATTCAAAATGACAACTGCCTCTACTAGTAATGCATAATGCTCAAAAATATGTCATTCATTAATCTTTAATACTCCTTGGAATTCGGGAAATGAAATGTGGAGGCTTTATCTTGGTAAGTCGCATATCAATATTTTCAAGCAGAACTGTGTGCATATAATCAATAGCCATTCCATCAGCAAGATTCATACCAAATGAACTTAGAAAAGTAGGCCCTTTGATGCCATTAATGGGCTTTTTCATTTGCATGGTATGCACTTTCATAGCATCACGCAACATTTTTTCATGAGACCGTTTAGGACAGGAGGATTAGTCATGCAAAAAGGATATGTCCACACCGAGCCTTTTCCTGTTGATGTTGAACAGCCTTTTTGTAAGCAATGAGAACACCCAAAAGCACCATTAAACTGCACCATATTTAACATTACAGCTCTTGCAGGAAGGTCACATGTACCGCAGAGAACCACAGCTTTAACTATGATAATTTCCTTTTTGTCCTGAGCATAAACTTCTACACCATCTTGAAGTTCTTTAATGGAAGCAAGGAATGGCTTCAGAAAAGTGCCCACAGCCGGTTTTGAACCAAGCCACAATCCAGCGTAAATCAAATTCTCTTTTAGGAACCGTCGTTTATGCGGCAACTCATTGATTGAAAAAAAAAGGCCAAAGGCTGACCTTTGATGATTTGAAGATGGGACATCCATCTGTATACCACATAAGAGATATGTTTCTTGGTTCATGTAAAAGTTTTCCGGGAGCAAAAAGACGTTTGTACTGCTCTCCATCATAAATATCCTGAATATTGTCACTGTTTTTCTTCTTTCTGTTGAATCTATGCTGCATGTCATTATAAAATCCCTGCCTTTTCATTAAGGTGCAAATTTGATTAACAATCGGTATTTCTATAAAGTAGGATATTCCACTGTTCTCCGAGACATCACTGCTGCATACTGGGTACCTATCATTATCAGAGGAGCTAAGTAAATAATTACAAAAATTGCAGAACTTCAAAGGATTTTTTACAGTTCCATAAAATTTGTTAAATATATGAAGTGTTGTCTTGCAGATATTTGGCTTTTGGCAGTGCATTGAAATTAGCACAAGCAAATCAACCAGTGCAACACCAGTAATGCTATGGCTGCTTGAAAACATCAGAATCATCAACATACTTTCTGCCAAAGTTAGTGGAGCACCTTCATAAAGTGGTTCATCTTCTGCTTCATCATGGATAGGTGGGGATTCCTTGCAGTCAAACCAGTCATCTTCAAGGTCGAACTCCTCTACACTGAGTGGGTCACACCAGTCATCACTTTCATAAATGCCTCCTACCTCTTTAATATTTGCCAGGTGGAGGTTATCATCATCCAGATCCCTGTGATGAGTACAGGAAAAAAAGTTATGGTTCAAATATAACCTGTTTATGTGTGAACAACTATGTTAGAGTACAGCCAAGAACCTTGCATTTTTTTTAGTGAACGGCAAGGAAACATGAGCTTCTTGCATGTTTCTACGATGAAACATTTTTCCATGATTTAAGTGTACTTCTAAAAGTAAAGATGACTAGAAAAGTACATATAGAGGAAATCCCCAAACCCTTGACCAATTTGACAAAGCATCGCACCAACTTCAACTCTATTTTCTATTCTATTTCATTTGATCAAGGATTAAACTGCAACACTAACTAGCATCATACATGTCAAATTAACAACACTTGATATATTTCACCCAACCTGCCTGGACATATTAAAACCCACACAAGCTCTGATCAGTACCATATACAGTATCTTCATTATTGTTAAAGAAACCACATAAGCCCAGGTTGGTTAATAAAAAAATCCAGGCTGTTTGGGCAAATTGTATTTTGGGAATAAGACAGCTGGCCAGTTGGTCCTTACCTATTTCCCTTACGACTACTGTATGTGAGTCTACCTAAAAAGTATCACTAATTTGAGAAGCCTAGGTATACTACAAGCCTAGGTCTTATTACCTTTTTATTCCATCCGTTGAGGAGCCATCAGACAGAGGTAGGCCCAAGAAGTGGTCAGATTCGGAGAAATTCAGATTATTAGATCCTTGTTCCACAGTATGGATGCATTCAAGTTCAGATGACAAATTCTGAGTACCCATTTTATTCTCATTGAATTCAGGTTTTTAATGGGTTGTAAGGGAAGGTTGGCTAGGTTAAAATTGTTTGTTTGTTGCTTGGCCTATGTATTGCGTAATTTGGAGGCTAGTACTAGTAGCAGTAGTAGTACTACCATGGGCATCATGTTCAACTTCAACCTCCCTTGTTGAAACGAAGTCAACTTGCCCTGGCTGAATTTCACTTACTGTGAATTCATCATCTTCTAATTCAACTGTCCTAACACCTAAACTCGCTTTAATCTCCACTTGCTTGTCATACGCCACCGTGTGGTTTTCGAGACAGTTTGTTTTGATGCACTATTAATATCACTAGGCTTAGGCCTTGTTCGACAGCGTGACTGAACGTTAGGCTGACGTGTACACCACCGCTTATAAGCTCTGTGGTCCTGCGTAGGCAAGTAAGGACTTGTTGGATCAACTTCCAGTAAGTGAGACATAAATATGAGGTGGTTTCGAAGTCACCATAACACAACTGCGACAGTGAGTTCATCTGTGCAAAACCTACGAATGATCACCATTTCCCCCCTGATAAAACAACAGGCGGGCTCGGTAGTGCTGACGTTTAAAAATACTTTCACCGGATGGTCGCCGCGCTGTAATAGTTTACTAAGTATGTTAGATTAACGTTGGCAACTTGGAACTGTATACTTAGTTACTACTTGAGAACACTGCTCGTTAGTGTAGATCAGTGCTTGAGAATAGCACTAAACATATCCCGATAATGGTCAATTGTACGGAACAATGTACGATACAACTAAAATGCTTCCACATCGTGAAAAAGAATTTTCTTAAATACGCATCGTTAGATCCTGTTACCAATACAAGTTTTCAAAGATAAGCTCATGCGACTACTTTTGAACCGAATTACTGCTCTATAAACATTTTGACCCACCTTAACCGTGCTATTACCTGTTTTGACAGCTTACGTGATTCTTTCTCCTCCGTGGAAGCACTTTGCCAAACTATACATGTTGCGTAAGTCGATATATATGCAAATATTATGGACTGGTAGATACTAGCCAATCAGCGTAGAACAAACGATCATCGCGCTTTAATTTTGAACCCAAGTTAGAAGTACCGACGTTACAGTACGCTGTCAAGCAAGTTCTTGCCGAAAAGTCTATATCTTTCCCTTGACATCCACTGTAACTTATTTCAATCAGCCATTGCGAAAGTGTTTAAATTTCTTTTTTTATGCCTTGGTATTGATTCCGCTCAACTTTAATTAGGTTTCTAGCTCTTCCGTAGCCTAACCTACTAGCCTAACGTCCTTCAGTTCTACATCCTCGACTTTGTAAACCAGTTGTTCGCTTTCTTTGTATCGGCAGCAGGATATTTCGTTGCATTATCGTCAATATACATTCTTTGTCAACCTGTTGGAGATTGCAGCTTTGCGAATTATCCAGGGAATTTTAACAATATCAAGACATTTATATTTGCAAGTTAGGGCCTTGATAATGGATGCGACTGCCTCGATGCTTTTGTCTCAGATGCAAACAATCCTAAAGTCGTTTCAACGAAACTCCAAACTGTTCGGCAAAGATGCCTTATTTACTGGGTTGACGATCGTTTAGTCAGCATCGAACCTATATCTTCAGTGGTTGAAAAAAATCAAGTGAAAGAAGGAGCTGTTTGTAAAATCAAGTGGAAAGGAAAGGGACCATATCTCGGAAAGCTTATCAAAATCAGTGGTGAGTACTATTGCGATAGGCTTACAAGTAACATTAACTTAAAAGTAACACTAAATTTACAGCTTAGGCTAAGCAATTGTAGCTTAGGCTACCTTACTAATACTACAAGTACTACAGTAGTAACTATTTAAACTTAAAGCCTAGCCTATGCTGTACTGGCTCAAAATATGCCAGATATTCAAAAATGGTTAGCCTAGGCCTACCTGTGATCAAAATTCTTTATTGGCCGTGGCTATTCTTACGACTAGTCGTAACAATTATTTATAAACTATTCTTACGACAAAGGCGAATTCAAGCGCATTAAAGTAAATAAAGCAACTGCGCATGTAGTAGGGGTAACCCTTACTTTAACCCTAAACCCCAATCCTAATCCTAACACTAACCGGATATTATTGTTACTCCTGGTCGTAAAAATAGTACTCCTGTCATAAAAAATAGCAACTGCGGATGCGTAATCGGAAATTATTATTACGAAGTCGTAAGAATTATAGCCACTTTGTTCTTTATTTACCTCACTGGGACATTCAGTCATCTTCCCTAGTAAGAACTTCCAGGAAAGTACCTATATTGGTGCAGCTAATGAATCAATTTGTTACTCTGCGAATCTTTTAGACTTTACCGATATAAACCTTTAAAAGGCGCAATGGTTTTCTTTGGCGTCTATAGTATTAATATAAACTGCCCAGTGTCCAAAAAGAGCTAGCCCAATGTAGGCCCCATAACCAGTGCAGTTAATGCTGTTTCAACAAACTTTGCATGTAATCCAAAATCCACAAAAACATAAACTTGTTCTGATGTAGGCCTAGGCTACACATAACACATTTGATAGCCTATAGCCCTCAACGCAGATGATTGGAAGGCTGCAAAATTGCAGAGCAATGGAATCAGTAAATAGGCTACTTTATATTTATGTTGGTTTCCTCTGACGTTACAAGTACAAGGAACTTAAGGAAGCCTAGGCCACATGCTTATTGGCGTCAAGAAATAAATTAAAAAGAATGTATACTTAGTTATGGAGTCATCATTTCGAAAGCATGGTCCTTCTTTACCAGGTCCAAACAAGACAAATGTTGGTATTGTATGCATAAATATACAAAGCAAAGTAATTTTTCAGAAAGTTGCTCATTGTCTTGAAAAATCCTGTACGAATGTAAATTGATTAGCCTAGGTTTCCCTAGGAACTTTGTGGTGTGTAAAAATTAAAACATTTCTGTGAATAGTGTTAATACGACAAATATGTCGACTGTACACTTTAAATATGTCACGCATCATTAATGTCCATTAATTTATTTCTTGGTACTTTTCGAGTCTACAGTAGTTTAACTGTACTTCGTCCCTTTAATGCATGTCATACAGTCTATACAGTAACACCTACTGTATGACATCAGTCTTCTCTGTACTTTTTCAATACAATAAATCATCCTGCCCTGCTCTTTTAAAACCCCAATCATTCCCCCCCCCCCTCCCCCCTTATGTCTGAAGCTGCATATAACCATACATGTACCATGTTTCTGTAATCCTATTGTTTAAAAAAATTTAGTAACTAGAGTTATTATACTATAGAGGTAAGCAACTGTGATCATCATTGTTTTCTGTACAATCATTCACAGCTGACTCTAAAGTATTACGTGAAGAGCAGTTTAAACTTGAAGAGGCCCTCTTTAAAGTAACGGATCCCCAAAAAGGCCAATCATCTCCACGTCAGGATGAGGGTATAGCTTCTACGAAAGGGAGAAAGAGGACAAAGCCCAGGAAACTACTTGAGGCAACAGATGTGGAGGAAGAGGAAACGGCTGACAAAGCTTCACTGCCACCGCCCACGAAAAAAGCAAAGGAGACCAAGGCAAAGATGTCAAAACTTTCCGCCAAGGTTGATGCCCAGAGGGCTGTCTTTGAACAATATTTTAAGGAAAGCCCCACTTATACATCAACTTCCACAGGAGAACCTGAGCCTGCAACATATATTCCTATTCCAGAACCAATTATTAACAACACTGACAATGCAATGCCTGCCCAGTTTACTTCATTCACAGCCCTACTGAATGATTCAGGAGATGAAGGAAACTGTCTTGAAGGAGCCTCACGTGCTGTAGAAGTTCTTCACGATGATTCTAATCTGTTTAATGACTCTACAAACCTGGATGAAATTCATTTCTTGAGATAGGAAGTAGACAGACTTCTATGGGTAATTGAAACAAATGACCAGGAAATTCAAGATTTGAGACAAAGGCTCAGTGAAGGTTGTGACTGCTACAACTCACCAGCACCAGAGAAGACAGTAATGAATGAAATCAGTAAGTTTATTTTAGCTGTTTTTGGACCAGAATATTATTTTTTTTCTGGCTATATTGTTACACCATATTATTATTTCCAGGACAAGGACCGGTTTCCCTCTTTTCCTTTTTGTGAGAAAACCTTGTTTAATCTATTGGACTTCGCCTAGAAAAATGTAAATTTTAACCAACATTTCAGGTTTCAATTGGTACATACTATAGGTAATGATTGCTAATTGTCTCATTTACCCTCATGAATGGATATGATAGATAAATGAGTTCTTTTATAATCTCCTGTTCATTATATGTGACTCCAAGGAAGATTAAATTCCTCAGTGACCTGACAAAGACTTTGTCCTGTATGGTCACAGAGACTGCACCACCATTGATGACTACGCCACCATCGTTAACTACGCCAGCATCGTTGACTACGCCATCATTTTCAACCATACCTGAAACGAGTACACTGGGGGCAACAACTAGTAGCTTCGTCACAGAAGTAGGGGACACATCAATGTCATCATCACGATCTGGTGATCATAGGCGTAGGAGGCGGGGGGGCTGGGGGGGGCTGCAGCCCGCCCAACCAATTATTTTTGTGAAAATTCGGGCAATATGCTGAGAATTTTTCGGGCACCTACTGGAAGAATAATAATTTGCAGTGTGTTTTTCACTTTTTTTTTGGTGAAAATTCGGCAATATGCTGAGAATTTTTCGGGCACCTACTGGAAGAATAATAATTTGCAGTGTGTTTTTCACTTTTTTTTTGGTGAAAATTCGGCAATATGCTGAGAATTTTTCGGGCATCTACTGAAACAATAATAATTTGAATGTGTTTTCAATTTTTTGGGTGAAAAATTTGGGCAATATGCTGCGAATTTTTCGGGCACCTACCAGTGGCGGAGCGTCCATACAGTCAGAGGGGCGGATGCCCCCCTGACGGACTCAAATGGACTACTGGCGCCCTTTTCAGCTTTTTACCACTTTCTACTTATTCGCGATTGACTTTTTTTATTGCGCTCTCAAATACCTATTGACATTTGTCACATTTTGTTGGTGCAATTTTCTGACAAATGGCGATGACACCTATTTATTCTTCGTTTATCTGCAAATAAGCTAGGCCTGGAAAGGGTCATTTCCGGCGATCTAGGGAGTACCTTTACTCAAAAATTTTTTCTACGCTCCGCGCCAACCGGTGGTGGCGCTCCGCTTAGATAGTGTCGAAAGCGCCCCTACAGACCATTCTCTCCCCCCTGGTCAATACCCTAGCTCCGCTACTGGCACCTACTGAAAGAAGAAGAATTTGCAATGTGTTTTTCAATAGTTAAACTTATATTATTATCCTTATTGTTGTAACGAATTCCACAATAATTATAACCAATATGGAAGGCCGGTAATAACACGAAAAATGATTTATATTATTGACATGTGATGTAATAAGCGATGAATGCCTATATATGATATGCACATTAACATGTGGAACGCGCGCGGAGCGCGCGAAAAATTTTGGTTATATTTTTCGGGCAAGTGGTTACAGCCCCCCCAAATCAAATGAGGCTCCTACGCCTATGCTGGTGATCAGGATGAGGTGTGTTCTTTTGTAGCTTTGTTTCTATTTTGAGCTGTGCAGTAACAAATTTGTCCTGCTTACAGTCCTAGCATATCAAAATAAAAGTGATCTATGAAAATACTTGAAATTCAACTGTAAGTGTATGAATCACCTTGGAAAGGCAAATCCTACCTTGTAAGTACAGGTACATATGAATAAGCAACAAAAGCTTGTGTCTTAATCAAAAAAAGAAAAATGTTTGTAAAAAACTTCAGGTAGAGATTGCACAACTCGTCCCAGCCTGTAATAATATCACAAAGTTTGCACACTGCAGGTTCTGGAAAGTCAGGGAAACTAAAATAGGAATTTGAAGGTCTGGAAAGTCAGGGAATATGTATAATTTTTCCAAAGGTCATGGAAAGTCATGGAATCTTAAGAAACCATGTATTTTTTACCCTGATATTCTCAATCTAAAATTTGTTTATAATGTAAAAAAAAACAGAAGTGGGAAAACAAAGACACATTGAAGAATATTTCATTTGAGGTCCTTGAAAGTCATGAAAAGTCATAGAAATTTTTGCTGTTGGAATGGGTACAAACTTTGTTTCAACTTCACATTTTTTGGAAGTCTTCCTGACAGCAACCCATTCGCCCCCCCCCCCCCCCCACTTTTCCATTCCCCTTACTAATGAAAACAAATTGACAGTGATAAATATTTAGTCATTTTCTACATTTCATTGTCTCTTTGCAGAAAGTTGAATTAGTGAAAGGCACTGGTGTTTATGTCACTGTGCCAGAACAAACCAGTATTGCACCAAAAGGGAGAAAAGGTTTAGGTGTAATGTTGAGGAAAATTCTAGAAGTCCTCTTTTCCTTTGATGAGCTTCGTCGTGGCTGTGCTGTTGGAGGAAGACCAAAGGTTTGCAACAAGCAGTCTGTTGACGTGAGTGTTCCGCTTGATCCCAAACGCTTGAGTGCAGCCAAAGGTGAGTTACTGTTAAAAGGTGTACTTTTTCTATTTATCAAGAAAAAAAAAGCTTGCAAAAGAGAGCATATATTTTAAGGTAGGTGTGTGCATCAAAAAAAGGAGTTGAGTGTTTCAAATTGTTTGCTGTTTGCATTCTACTTTGCATTTTGGTGATTGACAATTTATTAAAGGGATATTTTGGTGGCATGCAATGTGCATTTACAGAAAAGACAAATTTATAAACCAGAAATTTTGTACCTACAGAAATTTTTTTTCAGTGCACAACTGACACTTTTTCATGTGTTAAATATTATTGACATCAATGTCTTGTGCTTTTGTCAAAAGAAGGGTCTGCCAGCACCGACAGAGACTGACATCAATGCCATAGTAAACAGCAAGTGCGTCGCTGTTCGTCGTAGCTTCAAGCAGAAGTTTTCCAGTTTCACAGACAAGCGGCAGTAACAATTCAAAACTTCCCTGGGGTTGGGTATATTATGTATGCTAAACTTTATAGGTCACTTAAAACTTCCTTGTATGATAGGTACTCAACAACCTTTGCAACTCTATTTAGCCTTGCCATTTTTAAAATGCCTTTAAATCTTGAATTATTTCAATTATATTCTTAAGCTGCAACTGCACATTACCTAAACATCTCTCAGTATTCCATTTTCCCCTTTGCCATTTTTATACCTTGAAAACTTTTGGTAGTTTAGGTTACACCAAGCAATCCGAATCGAGTTATTTTAGTTAAAAATCAATGATTTCTTTCACCTGCCATTTTTCTGCTGCACAATTAGATATTTTTTGATATTGCATCAACCTTTTTTATACTAACTATGATATCTTGCTAGTTTTTTATATTCATATTAATTAAACTGTTAACTAAAACAACATTAGTTCATTACTCATACTGTAAAGTTGCATAGCACTGTTCACTTAATGAACAAAGTCTATGTTAACAGCTTTAAGCCTTGTTAGTTTGTCCAACCTGTAATAAAAATATTAAATCACTCAATTGTATTAATATTCTATACGTCAACTGCCAATGCTTACACCCTAAACATTTCTACTTATCAGCAGTATTCTCACCAAAATCTTTTCTTTTCATTAAAATACCTTTTAATATTAATCTGTGCACATGAGACATGTTGTCTCATTTTACTTCACAATACATTTTATTTTAGACATTTAAATTGAAAAATTAGTTTTCTCTTTTCTGCTTTGGCACTAAATGTGCTTATATAGCTGCATGCACCCTTTAGCTTCTTGTGTGCTTCAACAACAACAAACCGCAGCGCGCTCAAGTAGCTAGCAGAGCGCTCAAGAAGCGTGCATTGTTTCTATGCTTCTGGCGCTACAGTGCACAGCTTGCGTGCGGCACGCTACTTTTGTGTTTGCTAGCGTAAATTGTTTCAAATCGCACGCGATCCGTTTGCGTTTCACACGCTTAAAGCTGGACCGCGCGGCACGCTGTAGCGCGCAACTTTTGCTAGCGTACATAAAGTTTCAAATACCCCTCGATCCGTTTGCACTTCGCGCACTCTTCTAAAATCGCACGCGTGCAGACATGAGAAATATTTGTAGAGGGGATATGTCAAAACCACTCGAAGAGCACTGGACGGCAGTCAAAGATGTTTTGAGATATTTGAAACGTACCCTAGATTATAGGTTGTGCTATAGAAAGTGTGAGGATGGCTTGTCATTGATAGGTTACAGTGATGCTGACTGGGCCTCCTCCACTGATGATAGGCGTAGCATTAGTGGGTATTGCTTCAGTTTGACCAAATCTGGTCCTCTGATATCCTGGAAGTCCAAAAGGCAGCCCACTGTGGCCTTGTCATCGTGTGAAGCAGAGTACATTGCACTGGCAGCAACAGTACAGGAGAGTTTGTATCTCACACAGTTGTTAAGTGATTTTAGAGAAGAGAGCCATGTAAAACCCACTCTAATTTTTGAGGACAATCAAGGCACAATTGCCTTATCAAAAGATCCAATCAATCACCAAAGATCTAAACACATCGATATTCGTTATTATTTCATTCGTACTGAAGTTAATAGAGGAAAGACTATTATTCACTATTGTCCAACCGAGGACATGATTGCAGATGTGATGACAAAACCCGCAACAAAGCTCAAATTAGAGAAGTTTGCAAAGTTCTTTTTCGGTGTGTAAACATTCCTAATCATAAGCATAATTCATAAGTGAACGTTTTAAAGATCATTACCAAGAAGTATTCAAAGTTGCTTTGATGATTATTCGCATCTTGACATTAAGCAAGTTATTTTAAGTGATTAGTGTTAAATATTAAAGTTTTGTTTATGGTCAGGTGTGAAAACATTTTCTGTTTTGAGATCAAGTGGGGGTGTTACAATGTGATCTCAATGTTGTGTCATGTCCGGCGTCCAATACAGTTCAAAGAAGATGGCGACCAAGTTATAACTTCGTGTCCTGTTCATTTGTAAGCTTATTATATATTTCCCCCCATCATGACTGAACCCGCCGATTCTCCGCCGACAACACTTACTTTACAACCAACACACATGAATGGTAAATTTCTCTCTTTCGGTTAGTGAAAATAAATTATCACAAAACAATATAATGTATTGTCCTGTTGATGCTTTTGTTACACTTTACAGGAAGCTTTTTACACGAAGGGAGCTACTGGTCGCCCAGCAAGTGCTTTTTACGAGACCCGCCATGCGGGATACAAAACGTCACGGCCAAACGGCACTACCCAACCATCCCATTCTGACAAACGATACTCAGGTCAAGCGAGCCCAAAAAATACATACGCCTACCGACCTGCAGAGACAAAACGCCGTACCACCCACCCACTCAAACCTTTAAAAAACCATAACAGGACGACCAGCACGCTTTAATACAGAGTGTGCATCATATATAGTTTAGATAAAATTTGCTACTGCTTGAATTGCGTTTTACAAATGATGAATGTCACAGGGAACATTTAATTTTTAGAAAAAGCAGCAGCCTTAATGGTCCATTTTGTTTTCCTTATATTCCATTAGTTCATAGGCTAAATGCAGCCGAAGGTTAATGCTAGGTCATTTCGATTAAAGGTAGTCCCTATTGGCACGTTGCCAATGAAATAAATTCCAAACTTCTAAACGTCACAAGTTATAATGAGCCAGCTGGTTAGTTCTACAATAGGAATAAAGTAGGTCCAACTTGGTAGGGTATTGTTTATACACTCTAATAAAGGCCGGTTCAATTTTTTGAACCTTTTCCCGGTTCAGAATATTTCGAACCGATTCGGTTCATATTGACCCCGGTTCTGTTCATCCCTCAAGGATCATTTTCAAACCAGTTCAAACGTTTACGGTTCAATAACTCGTTTAGAGGTATGATTGGCTTGTTTATATCACGTGTATGCAGATGTTGGCCTGCAGCATATGTATGTGTCGCGTCGGTAGAATTTAACTGCATTTACGCGGCAACTGTATATCAGCCCTAACTTTAGACGACTGTATCACCCGCCGTTATCCTGTTTTTTCGTGTTCGTTCGGTGTTGTTGTAGCTTGTGTTTCTCCGAAATTTTGAAGTTCATGGATTTCGTTGAAGAAAAACTTCGTGAGTGGGGCCTAGAGAGATTCCTGCCAGCCTTTCAAGGTAATTTTTTATAAACATTAGAGCGGCGCTAGGCCGAACGCCTAGCCTAACGTTGTTGCCGTACTTACTTGTTGCTGCAACAAGTGTAGGCTACACACAGTAAAGCACTTGAGTTGTAGGCCTAGCCTAACGTTACGTTAGGGCCTCCATTAACCCTTTCCAGGCCAGCCCTAACATGTACAGTGTGCATTGGCTAGCCAGAGCACTTTTCAAATATTTTAATACTGTCAAACAGTTTCAGGAAATTATTTATAGAAAAAAATTGGTTGCTTGGATTCATTCGAGGTCTAGGCCTAGGCCTACATCATTTTTGAAGATAAAGACCTTGTCTTTCCATTTCTGGAGGTGAAAATGAGCTAGGCCTAGTAAATGATGTCACACCAATCCAAGATGGCCGCCGAAATTAAAAATGGTGGACAAAATTATACTGATGTTGCACTTAGCACCAGGGCTTTAGGTAGGATTGTGCTGGTACTGGCAGTGGTAGGGTGTGGTTTATGGAAAGCAGGGTGTTGCACTTGTTGAACGCTTTGCGCAATAGCGTGGGGTCAAGGGGCCCGCTTAGGGCCCCTTGTGGGGTCCAGGGGCGAAGCACCCTGGAAATGAAGCGATTTGGTGCACTTTACAGGCCTGAGATGGCGTTAAAATGTGCTCTGAAAGTGCAATTTTTTGGGGAGCAATATTAGTTTTAGCAAGAAATAAGACATACTGTACATAAAATGAATAAAAGGTTTTAAAAGAAATTACCTTGTCTTAAATGTTGACCTCTGTCAAAAATGTATGTATAGTAAATTATAGTACACTAGTACAGGTAAAGGCTTTGTCATGGCTTAAGATGTTAAAAAACAACTTTAAATAATAATGAATCGTAACATATTTTTATGTAAACTGCAATTTTTTTATTTTGCTCTTTGCATTTTACTTGTCTCATAACTTATTAATTTATTAAAAGAAAATAAAACGTCGAGAAGAAACTCCACTATTTCCAATGCACCAATTCACATTCTTTAAAATATCATTGAGCCATGTCCGGTTGAAATTATAAAACCAGCAACAAAATCAATTTTTATCGCGCCCGTTGTCAGTTTGCACACCATAAACTGCGCGAAAGTAGTTTAAACCTACCACAGAAAATCTTTAATTATTTCACATAATTACAACACAGGTACATAAAGGTATTCAAACTGTACTACAAAAATTAAATTCAGTCAGCAAAACAGCCTGAATGAGTGAAGGTTAACCGTTTTTCGAAGTTAGGCTCCCAGTTTAGGCTAAGCATTTAGTACCCTATTGCTATCTTTGGGGCGGTAAAGTGCGCAAACTTACGTCGGTTGACAAGCAACAATAAAATTTCGTCCACCAACCTCTAATAAACTATCTATCGTTAAATCGACAGGTGGCTTGCTTGGCCTAGCCTGGGCCCTAGACCTACAAAAGGACGTAAAGTTATGCATTGCGCCATGAAAATAGCATCACCTAACCGGTACTTTCAGCCTACATACTTCGGTTAGAATGAGTTGTTCTAACCGCTCAGTGACCCCATCTTTTAGACATAAATTATACCATACCTTAGTAAAAAAGTGAAGCATAGTCCGTTTCATTTTGCAAGCCTGCGTTCTGGACTTCTCGTTACGAAAAAAATGTCTCCGACTGACACTGTTCGACTCGATAAAAATTCGGCCTATAGCTTGGCTTAGTAAATAATAGTACCATACCTTGCGAATTTTATGTGTTCCGTCCTGGAATCTCCCAGCGGATCTCTTAACATTCCAATCCGCGAGGCCAGATGATTTATATACACAACTTTTAATTGGTTGCTGAAGTTGGTTTATCTCCGTACAAAAAAACCCATCCTAACCGGGGAAAAAAAACGAGCCACTCCAACTGGTGATGGGTGATATATACAGATTTGGACTGTGATCTATCATATGCAACAGTGTCTGTTTCTTGATCGAGGGAAACTACACACTATATCAACGGGGGTTAACTTCGTGTTGGTCGTCGAGCAAAAAATTTACATCGCCACTCGCGATTTTGTTTTTCATGGTACAGTTAGGCCTTGCCGTATGTTGTTGTATCCGGGACTCTTTGTATTTTTATTACGCACGTGGTAACATTTTTGAGAAATGTCACATCGCTCGACGCTCGGTGTATGAAGAATGTACATAGTTTTTCTGTGAATTCCATAATTTTGTGCAAGTAGTAACGGCAGCTGTGTTTTTTCGTTATTATATATTTATATATTTATTTTTGAACAACTCAATTTAGCACGGCTTGGTACAATATAGTAAGGCCGTGTTAGGGATTATAGGCCGTGTTTTTTGTTAGTTAGGCCGTGCCAAACACGGCCGCGCGTCCGGCTGCCTAAAGCCTTGCTTAGCACATTTATAGGCCTAACTGTAAGTGTTTGATTACCACGGGCCCCGGGGCCCTGTTGCCTGTTGGTCAACATTGGATCTCCTAGGCCCAGCCCTAATTTGCTCAGATCGTTCGTCATCACTGCTTTCAGACTCACCTGGTCCTCCCTGTGTCGCGTTTTCCTCTCCACCCTCCACATCGAAGCTATCATCCCCAACTTTCCGTTTTTTCGCGGAACTGGTATGCACAAAACCTACACTAAAAACTACATCAGAATCTGATGAATTGTCGCCGGAATCATCTGATAAGGGTGTCCAAATCAAAGTTATTTTCGTCAAAGTTCTCTGATTCATCACCGCTAGGCTCGCTACTTCCACTTGAATCTCGCTCACTACTACTATTTTCCATCATTCAATACCGTAAGATTGCCGAAACACATGGCCAAAGAACGTAACATGCGACCAAAGATTTCACTTCCGAGTTGAAGCAGGTTCTGGTTGAAGTCAGCAAGCATTTACAGCCTGACTGGTGCACTAGAGAGACTAGGTGTCAATGTATCCACTAATGCTGAAATTGTCTACTATCGCGCTATGGTGATTCTGTGCAAATCGGATAAACTATCACAGAGCTATGGGAGGTAGAAGAGGAGCAAGTGGAAACACGTATTATTACGTATTTGGCTAGCAGCGGTAATATGAGTAGCCCATATTATTACGTAGTTGGCCTGGAAAGGGTTAACAAATGTGCGTAGGCGTACACAATCCTTTGGTTTTAATACGCATGAATGTACACATCAGGCCCATCCAGAGAATTGACTTCATTTTCAATCATGAATTTTCATTCTTTCTTATCTCTGACAATTTTTCAAATTACTGAAGTAGGCCTAGGGGCCTAAGTAAAAAAAAAGTTTTAGGCCTAGGCCTAGGGCCTAGGCTATAAGTATAACAAAAATTATATGGTCCCAATTTTGTTTGTTATGACCATTCTGCTAAAATATATCTCCTTGAAGATGAGATTGAATGCTTGAAGGAACTAATTCCTGCTGTTGGACCTCGATTAAAGTTAAAAAAGGAACTGAAGTTACTGAAGGTTAGTCTTTAGCCCCCTCACCATGATCATTTGTTATGGAGTGCTGATCATGGTTCACTGCACAGTAAATTATGCCTAACATCAGATTATGTTATGCTGCAAGCTTGACAATACATGGAATTTTTCTTCAAACCATAGAATTTCCTTGTGACCGATTTGAAACATTAAAAATATTACATATTTGGCCTAGTTACGTTAGGGGCTGTGTGAAACCTACACCCCCCCCCCCCCAAAAAAACACTGTGAAATACCGGTATTGTACCCGATACCGGTATTGTATTGTCGGTAATACCGGTGCTCAAAATTCACAGTACCATCCAACCCTAATGTGATATTCCACCCGAACCTTCAATATTTTTAAGGCTACAGGTATACTTTAACAGACTGCAAACGTATGACAGAAAAAATGATGTTGTCATCACCCACAATTTGAAACTTGCAAACAGGCCAAGAATACAGCTGACATGAGTCACAAAACATGAACTTAACAGTGTTCTGTTTTGTTTTCTTGTTATAGATCATGTCAGCTACCCTGGAAACATTGTTCCTGTAGAATGCTTTTATCCCATTTATACTGTACTGTATGTGAACTTGATTTGTGACTTGTACTGACTTGTATCTTGTTCAATATGGGTTTCGTTTGCTCACAATGTGGAATTGTCATAAATGGGTCGCCAAAAGCATTGTTGTGGCATCTGCGAATTGCCCATCACCTAATTAATGGGCATGTTTTCACCAAAAGCATCGCTTGTGGTCAAAATGGATGTGAAAGATCGTTTTCAGGACGGACTGCTGCCTTTCGCAAACATTTGGGCACTCACAACTATGACAACGATGATGTTCCTGTACACGTGCCGGTGCCAGCACCACCTGATGCTGATTTTGCAGATGTTCCCGCAGACAATTTGGATGCTGACCACGATGAGGTTGAACCAGATGAGCCAGAAGGCGAGCTATGGGATGAATTGACTACAGAGGAAGTTGAAAACCGTGCAGCAATGCTTGTTGCAGGTTTACTAGCATCTAGTAGTACAGTACACTCCACTGTTACACAGGTTGTGGAACAAGCATCAGACTTGATTAATGACATGTCCTCTTTCATGATGCAGAGAGTGAAACAATTTGCCACCACTGTAGGCATTCCCCATGATGACCAGCACTTGCAAGCCTTGTTGACAGATATTGATGGAGTTTCACATCCCTTCAGGAATGTTGGGAGCCAGTACAAGCAACGTAAATTTTTCCAAAACTGCAAAGCTTTTGTTGCTGCAGAAGAACTGCCCATGGGCGTGGCATATTATCCAGTGAACAATCCTTCAACTGGTAATGTACAGCAACATATGAAAACAGTCACCTTTCAGTACATCCCAATAAAGCCGCTCATGAAGATGATCCTGGAAGAGACCGATGTCCTCAAAATATCATCTACCCACATGATGAGTGAAGATGGTCTCTTAAGGGACTTCCAGGATGGATCGTTCTGCCGTGAGAGTCCCCTGTTGTCATCTTCTGCCACCATCAAACTGATTCTGTATGTGGATGACTTTGAGGTGTCCAACCCTCTTAGTCCAAAGGCTGGTATCCATAAACTGGGGGCAGTGTACTTCACAATTGCTAATCTGCCACCAAAGTATAGATCAACATTGTCCAACATGTTGTTGCTCATGCTTTTCAACTCCGGTGATGCCAGTTTGTATGGATATGGTGCTGTGTTTGCTCAATTCATCCAAGATATCAATGAACTCATTGCTGATGGATTGCACATTGTGACAAACTTCTTTAATGGTAACGTGAAGATAGCAATAGGACAAATTGTTGGTGACAATTTGGGAATCCATTCACTATTTGGATTTGCAGGTGGTTTCACAGCTAACTATCTCTGTAGGGTGTGCAAGCTGCATCGGGATGCTATCAGGACATCTGTAAAAGAGCAACAGGGTCTTCTCAGGACCTTGGAGAACTATCAAGCTGATGTCGCCCAAGATGACTTACAGCAGACAGGAGTCAAGTCGCCATGTGCTCTAAATGACATCTCACATTTCCATGTTATAAACAGTCGTTCGCCAGACATCATGCATGATATCCTTGAAGGAGTTTGTCCACTAGAGTTGAAGTTAGTTTTACAACAACTGATCCACAAAGAACTCTTAACCTTGAATGAACTGAATGCAAGGGTCACTAGCTTTAATTATGGCATTCCTGATAAGCGCAACAAGCCAGTACCATTCACTGCGAATGCTCTTCGCTCTCCAGATGGGGCCCCAGGACAGAACGCAGCCCAGATGTGGTGCCTAATCCGTCATGTTGCAGTAATGCTTGGAGATCTTGTACCCGAAGGAGATGAGCATTGGGAATTGCTTTTGGCACTACTGGATTGCCTTGACATAATCTTCTCACCAATTATTAGCAATGGGGATACTAAGTATCTTTCTGAACTCATCAGTGACCACCACCAACTTTTCCTGGAATTATTTCCCGAAAGACACCTGAAACCCAAGCATCACTTCATGACGCATTACCCCTCTGCAATCCGCCTGAATGGGCCACTAATTCACTTATGGGTGATGAGGTTTGAGGCATTCCACAATTTCTCACGGCGACTATCACACATAGTGTGCAACTTCCAAAACATAGCAAAAACTCTTGCCTATCGGAATCAGATGTTGCTATGTTTCAATATCCTGTCCAAGAAAGCTTTTGGAAGTGAACCACTAGAGGTCGGACCTGGAGAAACTGTTATCATCGCCTCTCTTGACAATGGTGCTGTGATTGCCCGAAATATGCACATGGCACTGTACGATGAAATTTTTGTCTGTAAGTGGTGCCGGTTCCATGGCGTGGAGTATCGTAAATATCTGATGGTAGTCGTGGGGAAAGAAGATGGTCTTCCAGTTTTTGCAAAGATAATACAGATATTTGCTTATGAGTCTATTGCAACTTTCATGTGTGAACTATGGCACACTGTGCAGTTCTCTAGGCACTACCATGCTTATGTTGTAGAGCCACTGGGTGCCAAGGACATCGTATTCGTTGGTGTCAAAGACCTACTCGACTTTCACCCTCTGCATGCAGTGAAGGGGAGGAATTGCTCGAAGTTCCTAATTTCTCCACGTCACATTATCGGATAGATGGACTTTGTTATACAGTAGATGTCAAAGTTAGGGATCGGACAAATGCGCGATTGCGTTTTTTGCGGCGCAATTTGCGTTTTTTGAGGTTTATTGCGTTTTTTGAGGTTTATTGCGTTTTTTTAAGATTTATTGCGTTTTTTGTTTAAATTCACCAAAAAATGTATTTTTTTATGCCCAGATTAAGTCATTGAGAATTCATTCTGAGTAATGCATTATTTAATTTTGTTCTGAGCGTTGTTTTACAAATCACCCCACAAATATTTTCTGTGAAACTAGGTCCCGTAAATAATCCAACATCGTAAAATGGCACGGCCTAACGTTAGAATTAGATCGAGCTACATACAGTCCCACACTCCTACTGTAACTAGCGACCACAGCGAGCGAGCAACAAATTATGCACACGGTAATTAGAAACAACAGTTTTTTTTATTCATTTCATAAGAAAACTTCTCTTATCCAATGCAAGCACTAAATGATATATCCTGGAAGAGAACTCATCGGGCATTCTAACCGTATTATCCCAGTGGCTGTACTCCCGACAAAATCGGATGATTATAAATCCAAAAAGTTTCGTGAATAAAATATTACAGCAATGGTGGGAATACAGTGAATAAGTCAAGTGTACATCAGCTGGATACATGTATGCATAGTCATAATGTCATTGTCTCTTCACACAGTAAACTTTATTGTACGTTCATTGGCTAACACTGTATGTTTCTCATACCTACACAGCAAAGAAATATGGAATTGCGCAATTCGCCGGGAGGGTGTCTCGCTATTGCTTAATCAGTAAACACCCAAGGATGTTGCCACCTAGAGTCGTAGACCAAAGTTTCTGAAATTGCATGGTTGTTGTTGTTGTTGTTGTTTCAGGCGATAAATTTCAGAGTTTTTATAAATTTAGCATTTTAATAGATGTATTATTTCTAACTATTATTTTGGTTAATTATTAATATTTTGAGGGATTTTCTTCTCACTGAAAATTACACAAAAAGTTGTAAATTTGAAGTGGCACCGCTGCCCATATTTTTCAATTTCCATGTGCTTTCACTGGTCATTTGTAACTCTGTATCGTAACAACATGGCTCCTGACCCACGATCTCGCTGCCTCATTAAATTTCCGATTAAGTAAAAAACTACACAGCAACAATAAGAGTGATATAAAATAAAAACAACAAAACTTACAACTTAAAAACAGCTTTTAAGACTTAAGTTCGTGTTTTAGAAGAAATATGATTATTTTTTCCAGTTTTTCTTCTTTAAAGTTTGGAGACCATTCAGCTTAAAATAATAATAGCAATAAAAATTATTGTAGAGACGAACATGCCTGTCGCAATTCAGACTTTCGGCAGCGCACTGACCTACCGGCGGAATACGCAAAAAAATGTAAACTGATAGCTAGTTTACGTCATAATTATTCCCATTTTCTTCGTTCTTTTCGTGACTTTTTAACTGGGATTGAAATGCTAAAAAAACAGCGCTGTTACACGTGCATAGACAGGTCATAAGTAACGTTACGTAAGTGCGTTTTTTTAATGCGTTTTTTTGCCATTTCGATTGCGTTTTTTGCGTTTTTTGTTAATTTAAGGTGCGTTTTTTGGTCTTGAAAATCGCGCATTTGTCCGATCCCTAGTCAAAGTGCATTCCCAATTTCATGTACAGTGCAGTTATAATGTGGGTACAAGCTGCCACCAGCAACACTTTCCAGAGTAAAAATCGTGGCTACTTGTGTCAACCAGGGCTTTACCAACTCGAATGACTGCAGTGTTTCATCATTCCTCATATAGTAAGTTGTCATTATTTAGTACAGAAGGAATGTTGATGAGAACCATATTCAATGTGTAGACCGTCTGACCAGGGGTCAACAGACTTTTGGTGGCCATAGGCCTTGTTATCTTGGATATTTTACAAATGAAATCATGGGAGGTCGCATATTAAAGGGGGGGGGGGGTACTCGCATAATATGAGTATACAATTTGGAAGTAAGCAGTTTGGCCCCAAGATACACATGGGTCTCTCACTCTCTCACTTGCTTGAATTTTGAAGTCAAAATTCAAAACAACGGCCATAATAATATAATAAGAATATGCAACCTAGCAGTCCGCTAGAGTCTAGTTATGTGTCTGTATTTTATGAAACAGATCCACATTTGAGGGAACATCATTATACTGTACATGGGTACCCTTTTCCTTAGAAATGACCCCCAGAAATGGATATGGGTTTTTAGTCTGACATGGCACACCCCCGACCAGGCGACCAATTGCAAACCGGATCAAATAAGCCCACTGGCCTGATTCCTCATGATCACAGGCCGGACCTGGCTCACTGGCTTCATGTTACTGACCCATGGTGTTGATAACAACAATCAAGTTGCACAGGAGTTTCAATAAGAATATATATGGACTAGTAATTCATGTTGTTTTCTTTTACATGCGGCAAATGGTCTAATTTGTGTACAACAATCAAGTGTATAGTACATGTACATGAGTTATAGTGACATGCCCAGGTAATCTTGACTGCCAATTGGTCCTGACTGATAGTGGAATTGCTAGAAAGTGCCTGCAAAGTACACTATGTATGAAAACTAACAGTTAAAAAGCAAAAGAGTGCACATTAATATTCTTGAGAATCAGACATTAATGGCTTGAAGGACTGTTGATACAAAGGCAAAGGAAGCCAGAGCAATTAAACACAGCCATGGCTATATCATCTTATTCTGTAACATAATAAATAGTAGGCATCGGACAAATGCACGATTTCAGGAGCCAAAAAAAAGCACCACAATTTTTCAAAAACGCAAAATCGCGGCCGAATTTTATGCAAAAAACGCACTGTAAAACGCACTTGAAAATACACATAGATTGGCTCCCTTTTTATGTTAAAAATTCCCATTAAAATCACTCCAAATATCGTAAGATATTACCCAATAAAGTAGCGAACTAGCACTGTTGGGTGTATTCCAATTGAGCAATTGCAATAAACCCTCCCGTAGGCCCCATGTCATCTTACCTGCACTGGCCGGCTGGACTGCACTGCGCTTGTTTGTACTATCGTAATCACAACATTATGACACATGCCGTAAATTTGTATGGAAGCGAAGCTGGGCCGTGTATACGCGAAGACAGAACACTGTGGAGGTTTTCGTGTGAGAAATAAAAAATAAAGCTGACTGCTCTACCTGGCGATCACAATGTTTTGGACGCACAGAAATGATTTTGTACCTGGTTTATAAAGGCATAAATAGATCAAGTTTCGTAATTTAAAAAATCCTAAACATCATACATTTAATTTCGACAGAAAATGCTTCATTTTTTATTCAGACATTGAAATTTTGCGTAGCTGACGGAGATTATAAAAAACCGCAGTGAAACACCAGAAAAGCGCGATCATGCAGTTGTTCGATGCCTACCTAAGAGTATAATAGCTCTAAAATTATCCATGTTGATTTGACAGGCTAGTGATGATGCCAGACAAGCAAGTGGTTCCAAACTACTATCAAGCAGCTCATGTGACTCTGACAGCGGAGGCTTTACCGATGATGGATCATTGGTATCTGATAACCTGTCAGAAGCAGAACCAGACCCATCGATACATACACCGGTGAGACCAGGTTCATCATCAACCCCGACGGCAAGCGCAGGCAGAGGCCATATAAAATCTAATGGACAACCCTCAAAGCGAATGAGAATGGATTTCGTAAGTGTTATATTTTCATCATGTTTCACTTGGGTGACATCAGGGTTTAATATGGCAGTGGAATATTTACGGCTAGTCAAAATGTTTACAATTTGAGATTTACATCATTGTTTTTACCGTTTCACACTACTGAAATCCGGCACAAGATCCCCCATCGTGTGCGTCTTTTGGGTATCAGTTCGTAAATTCCTAACCCAGTCAGATTCAGTTATCTGCTGCTTACTCTTCCTGGTACCAGACAATGCACGGTGTCAAGCATGCTCCATGACTTTTTTATGTTTATCTGCAAATTTTATTCAGTCTCAAACATATGTGATGCACAACTTGTAGTCTAGCAAGTTGAATTGTTCTGTAGATAATACTGTATAGTTTAGGAATGTCCAAAGTTCTCCAACCCTTTGCCCTGGCAGGGCTATGTGATTCCTGAACCAAACTGATTAAAATCATAATTTCCATTGATTTATTTCATTTCAAGTCAGGAATTATCCAGCTTAATGCAAAATTACCAAACTTGACCCGGGCTTATATGTACAGTAGGCCTATATGTGCAGAGGACAATTTGAGAACTTATTTTGTTTACTATTTTGGTCACACAGTAGAAAGGATTAATTTCAAGGGGATGCCCTGGTTCATACAGATTCCGTCAGATTCATCCTTAATTTTGGGCAAAAGCCCCTGGGGCCCCATTTATGAAACCTTGTGTACATGTCAATATCATTGCCTGTTCCTTCTCAGTGCATTGCTTTTTCTGAAATGCTTTCACAGAACATAACAGAAATCCTGAAAGCGGTGCATGGAGGTGACGAGCTGGTGGAGGAAATGTCTTCAGGCCTACTCTCTCCTAAGACAAGAAAACGTGTTGTCAACACACTGGTTTCATGTTTGATTGAGAAGCATGGAAAGCAGTGAGTATATACACTTGTCCAATCACAAAAGACAAAACCAATTTTTAATAGTTAATCCTTATCACTCCTGTTTCTCAAACCCTGATGGTGGTGATTGATCACAATAAGCACATTCTGCAAGTTTGCAGTGTCAACTTGTGTGCATGGTACAACATGAAGATGAGAAGGCTGCTTGGACCTCAACCAATACAAGAGTTAGCTCGTGAGCCCCCCCCCCCCCCAGTTTTCAGAAAACCCTTGGTCTATTACACTGGATTCTTCATTGACATACAAGTCGTTAAATTGGTTCAGACGGGGCTTTTCACTTTGGTTAACAGCCATTAACCTAGTTGGACTGATCATTCAAATGCACAGTGGTCACTCATCTTCCAGACTGCCAACCTTTATTGTGAGGAGTGCTTTGGTTTCTGGCAAATTTAAATGATTCATCTATAAAGGTTAAGATTATGGTTATTTCTTAGTGCTGGGTGAAGCATTCTTGCAGTCATTCTTACCTTGTAGGCAGTGGCGTGTCATCCTCTAAGCGGATAGCTGCATTGTTAATTCTTTGTATCTGCAAAAGCCTGTGTAGGGTTTCCTACACCTCGGATATGGCGAGGCATTTGTTTCTCTTATATGGCAGTTGCTTTTACGTAATGTACAATTCTCACTGGTTGCTAATGTCACTATAAACTTGTATTTTCATTCATAGCCCTCCAAAGGATGTCAAGATGTTGATGACAAAAGCGATCATGGCAGAATTTCCATCACTTGATAACGAAGATGGTGATGGACATGTGAGTAGTCATTGTGATTTTAGGCTACAGTATAGGCTTGGGGATTGATTCACATACACACGAATCACACACAAGGAAAGGAGATGAAATGGAAAGCATATGTTAGCAAACACAGCATACGTGTGTACTATAAAAAAAAAATTGCATGGATGGTCATGTGAGGTACTCAGTGGCAAATGCCTGTAGCCCATGCAGGGAACGGAAGAGATAACACAAGTAGTAAAATATGTCAGTGACCATATTCAGTCATCTGATGCCTGCAATGGATACTTTAAAAAAGACTGTCCTAATGACAAGCTACTTTTTGGTGTGACACAGTAAAGCCTTAGTATTGAAGTGATATACAGAACCAATGTTGTATATGAATATTATTATATAACTAGAAATGCATTTGCTACGCAAACACTACAGTATATCCCCGGGACCAGGGAGTTCCAATCAGCCACCAATGACCTTAACAAAGGTACAAACCTCTCAAAAGAAAGTTTGTTTGGACCCATTGGAGAATGGAGATGACATCCACCAAGTTTCCTTCCAATCCTACCAACTTGAAAAAATTTGCCAAAATCCAAAATGGTCGCTGCTATGAACTTCGATGACCTCCAAACTACATGAACTTCATTCGGGACCCAATGTAGATCACATCCACCAAGTTTCATTCAAATCGGACAAACTTCAAACTTCGCATAAATTATGCAAATTAGCGGTTCCCTGGGGGCCGACACTGCCCAATTTCGAACTTGTCCGAGCTTTCATTATGGTGAACATGTATACCAGGATTGAAGTCAATGGGGGTATGCGCTGAAGCGTGAGAGTGCTAACGCCTAAAGTTTCCGACGGCGACGGCGGTGAGGCCAAAAACATAATATTCCCGGACTTTGTCCCAGGGATATAATCACATTTTGAGAAAAGAATTTCCTGACATTCAATTCAATCTACAGCGTCGGCCTATGATCGTTCGGCCGAGTATTGGAAATGTTAGCGCTCTCACGCTCAAGCACATTGACCGATTAACTTGCAACTTTGCAGATGTGTTTGTTCTACTAAAATCTCGGATGAGTTCGATTGTGGGTGTCGTGGCGCACCGGGCACTGCTAATATGCATAATTTGCGCCAAATTTTTAAGTTTGTCCGATTTGAGTGAATTTGGTATATGGGGGGGGGGACTTTGCGTGCTGAAAAAGATGGCAATATTTCAAGGTCAAATTGGGCTGTTAATTTGCATAATTCACGCCAATTTTCCAAGTTGGTCCGATCTGAACGAAGCTTGGTGTACGGGAAAAGCTTTATGTACAAAAAATGGGGTGGTCATTGCTAGGTCATCGGAGGTCAAATTGGTGGCCATTTTGATTTCTTTGCGAAACAGGTGTGTCGCTGATTTGCACGTTTCGGAACATGGCGATCGTTTTGGGGCCCACTTGCAGTTTCGCACCATATCACCACCACCCGGCGGCCATTTTAGTGCGGTATGGTGTATCGGGATCGAACAGCTCGAAAAGTACACGGAAGTGTGGGGTTGACTAGTTGACTATGACCAGGGTAATATCTGTGAAGCGCTTTGAGACTGGCTTCGTCGGTATAAAGCGCTAGCGAGATATTATTATTATTATTTTTTTGGATTTTTTTACGAAACTAGTTTGTTGCTTATTTGCGCGTTTTGGGACATGGCAGTCGCACCCAGTTTCGCACCCATGTGACCCCACCCGGATTGCTCAGATGTGGGCATATACACGTTGGCGGTTTACCCGCCAGCTGATGTCTAGTTATTTATGATGAATATTATTAAGCATTCCGTTCTTACAATATGGTGGCCTAAATGTAGTAGTATTTTCAAAGTTTTGTTAATTGCAATACCATTTTCCAACGATCTTCAGATTGCAAAAATATGTTCATCATATGCAGTAATCATTTTATGTTAACTTATACAGCTAGCTTGGTACACCCCTGGAATCTGTGGCCATGATGCATCTGGACTCCTTGAGAACAGATTAAGGAATCTCCGGAAGAGGAACCTGTGCGAGAAGGCTGTGACTTCACTCAAGGAAATTCCAAAGCCGAACCTAGTCAGTACAGTTGATCTAGCACTCTCTGAAGGTGAGTCTGAATTGATTTTCAGCCAAGTCACAAGAGAATCCCTTCAGTCAGGAATGTGCCCGAAAAAGTGCAATGCAGTATTGGAACATGCACCATATAAAACAACCTGGATAGGTTTTTATAGTAATTTTACAGTAAAAAGTTACCAAGTGCGTGGGAAAATGGATATACCCACACAAGTACCTCGGGAGAAAAACACGAGTGCACTGCTGGGTAGTGGGTACTGACACCCATTGCCGACTGGCAGGGGAGAGCGGATGGCCGTGTAGTACGGATCTGAACTCTGGATCTTAGGATAGCTGGTTCGGGTCCTCCTTGGGGCTTTTCGGTGTGTCTCATCGTCGCTCAGTTGAGTTAGTTCAGTACCCTGTAAAATTTTATCTCTGCTTCAGCAAATTGCGACACCCCCCACCCCCCCCCCTCCTGGCCGCTGTCAGTTGGTGCAAGCTAGAGAATATCATCTCCTCATTTTATCAAGCGGTTAGCTCAAATGGTAGAGCACCCGCTTTCGCCTGAAATTCAAACCCAGAACAAGTCTTGCTGAAGACTTTAAAAATGGAACATACTGCCAGCGTTCATGGTGCTCAGCATTAAGTACAGAGTATGAAAGACGAACCAGTGATGGAAAAAGATGGCGCAGATAAAACCATGACGAGTTAAAAGTGAGCTCAACTTAAGAACCAAACCTTTCATTTTAATTCATGAACCCTTCAATTCCGGACCACAATTTGGAGCTTCTTTGAAGGCCGCTAGTCTGTTTAATGGGAATTATTCTTTATCTTTCCTAAGATATGCCTGAGGATGCTGACATGACTGCTATGATTAACTGGCTAAAGCACCACAATGCACCTGCACAACAGGTCACTGAAATGATGAAGCAGACTTGCCGGTACCGTGCTAACAAGATACGGACTGAAAAAGAAAGGCCGCTGCGTGAGCTATTGAAGGAATATCCACGGCTCATCGATACGGATGGAATGGTAAGTGTGACAAATTTCAGTAAATCATAGGAGCATTGGCCAGAAAGACCCCTAACTGCACCAAACTTTTGCCTATAAACACTGGTCTACTCTTGGTGATCAACCACAAGGGTATCTACCTACCTGCATCAACTATGAGCTATGAAACTATCTTGGCGGTCTACTCCCATGTTTTTTCACTGCAACATCCCCATACTTTTCAAAATGTTACAAGTAGTTTCTCGAGTTAGACATTAACTAGTCGGAGAAAATAAATTTATTACACTGGGTGGTTTTTACTTCTTTGTGACTTTGTTCAGCCTGGTTGCCCTATTTTATGACCATTTTGTTGTCACGAATAAACAATTCTGTGCCCCTTCACTTGCCCGACAAAGAATACGCATACTATGAGGAGGCCTCTTAGTAGGCTTCTGCACAGCGTTTGGCTAGTTCGTAGAGTCAATCAAACTTCATTGAGCGGCTAATATAGTGGTTAAATCTTGGCTTCCAAAATTCTGAGGGTGGACTGCTGACATGCCAGACATTATAAAGTGCACTTGGTTGTCTGCCAGTTGGCATGCCATAAACTGCATAAAATGCCAAACCGCATCGGGGGTGTTCAAAGAATCAGACAGCTACGCCAGTTAAAAGGTCTACGTGAACTATGAATGATCTGTGACAATTCATGTCACCCTGGGGCACGAAGGGTTAAATATTGGCGCAAAATGTATGTGATCTGTTTAGAATTACAACATGTTTTCCCGTTGTGCTATCTGTTACAGGTAGAGCAGGATTTCAGGATTCTGTTCCCGGAGCTGTGCGATTCCCTCTATATGAAGTGGCCGGGATTCTGTACAAAAGTCATACAGTATGCCGACCGGCAACTGAAGTGGAGACCCCTGTTGAACTTACGTGGGATGACAGATGGGGGTGAGTAAAGCATTATCTCAACTATAACGTTTTCCCTGGCAGGAGACCTCTTAGCATGTGATATATTTCTACCACACTTGTATGGTGAGCTCTTCTATCAGGTTGTGTTCATCAAACAACCTGAGAGCGTTAAGGGGCATGTGTTCTAACTAACTTGTTGGTGGTGGTTACATTCCTTCCCACCCAACCCCCTATAATTGTGTAATGTTATTAAGATTATTCCTAGAGCTGTACAATGCACCCGTTCCTTTGTTCCATGGAACCACTAAATTGTAATCACTTGCTAATGGAGAGCGGTTTGTATATTTGGTGTATAACTTTCGAACCAATTCTCAGCACTTTTTGTCGATCAGATGCTCTCCAATAGCCTAATTTCTCAAATTGCTAGCCTTCTTGTTTCTTTGTAGTCTTCATATTTATTAGCAGCCTTTGTGTGAACGACTGACAACAGATTATTTCTAGCTGAATGAATATTACTATGCAGGGACAAACTTACAGACCTGAAATGTTGGTATGTCGCACAATATCGGCAACTCCATGTTGCAACAATTGACAGTGTCCAGTTGGTTTGGTTGGAGTTTATTTCCTGTTGGTAGGCCTTGAACTCGCACTGCAAACATTATTTTTTTCTGAAGTTTTATTTTCATAACATATGCAATGGCAATTGTATAATTGTTTCCTTGTATTACAGATGACGAGGAATCTAACGTTGCACTTCAACTTTTGGGCCTCCTCTTCCCTACTGGAAGTCAGCGGACAGCTGGAAGAAAAGGGCCCGACAAGAGAGCAACAGTAGAAGAAGCTCTTCAGTCTTTCATTCAAATTGAGGAGGTGAGACATGAATCGCTCTTCTGTATTTGGAAAGTAGTTTATTTTCATCTTGTGCTTTATGTACTATAGCAATGTATGATGCGTGCTTGACATGATGATGGTACGATAGGTACTGCTGTTTGTGACAGAGAAGCTGGTCATTGTGAGTGAGTGCCAGTGTAAGGCTTGGGACCTATAAGGTTTTTTGATGATGGAATGTACTCTGCAGTACAATTTTGACATGGAGATTGCATAGAAACAGACAGACCACACCTTGAATGAATCGGTAATGCTTAATGTCCAAATGTCATTCAAAGTGTGAATGGAGACATTGTTTGAAATGGGTTTTATTCATTCATTTTTTTCATTCAAGGCTAAGATTGCCACAAAGTGCCCTTCAGGATAATTGATATGTGCAACAGCCTATGCCAGTAATGTGGGGAAGAAATCCACAATTAGTATGTCATCAGCATCTGTCATTAATATAACTCGTATTTTAGTGGCAATTGCTTTTCCCCACCCCACCCCTAAAGCAATGTTGTGGGTGAAGGAAACATCTGCAACCTACCTGACGGGTAACCCGGTACCCTCGTTCCATTATTCTACCCGATGCAATCACTACTTATTAGGGATATCGCTCTTTCTAAAGACTGGAAGGTGTCGATCAATATGCAGTGGCGGGAGTGTGGCTTAGCGGTACAGTGCCTGCTTTGCATGCGAGAGGTCCCCGGTTCGATTCCTGCCTGTCAATTCTGGGTAAATTTTCCAGAGGTGGCTGCAACTGCAGTTGTGATGGACGAGGTCTTCGACTTGAATTCCTGGTTCTGCCGAGGTCTGGTGGACTTGTGAAATGGTTGGGGTTGGTGAACGGGGCTCTTGAAATAAGTCTCGCTCATCAGCTGTAAGCAGTGACGCTGGACAGCTCCCGCTCCTCCGGGTTCTGAGAAAGTGGTCAGCTCCTGGAGTGCACTGTCGTCCGTCGGATGGGGACGTTAAATGGCGGTCCCAAGAGCAGGATGGGATTGGATTGGTTACACCCCTGCCTCGACGTCTGGGCACTCTTCGAAAAGAGAAGGCGAGTTATCATCCACGCCCAAAACCAGCCAAGGTTCCTCGATGAGCCTTCAGGCTTTCTGAACCCTTAGTAACTAAACTAATATATTTTGTTCTATTGTCTTCCAGATTGGTACCAACATACCCACATTTTTGGAGGGGAACAAACAGACGCAGCCGTTCATCCTAGCCCTTGGGGAGAGAAAGTCTCCGGAACAGTTGTTTGTAGTGGTTGAAGGACAGACAGTCTCATGCAGTAGCTTATTGCATGCAGTGGACGTGTGTTTCAAGCTTTTTTATTTGTTAGACGTCCACTACCCATGGCAATGCTCCAATACGTGGGATTTTGTCCAGAAGTTTATATATGGGATAGGAGATGGCAAAGGCAAAGGACGTAGTGCCTCGGCAGTCACACTGCTTTGTAACTATCTGAAGGCAAAATAGGGCACATAGGAGTGAATGCTTCGATCAGGAACCTTGCATTGGGTTCTACAATTTAATTGTTCATATTTAGTTGTTGTTAGGCCAAGTAAAAAATAAACATGTTTCTCGTCCCCGCCCGCTTCCATTTTTGGGGACGCGTTTTTTCTATTATTTTTTATTCATGACAACTTGGGGTCAAACCAGGAAAATAGGCATATTTAAGCCTAAAAATATCAAAATTAAATAAAAATTGCAGAAATGATTTAAGTCATCCCTTAAAAAAAACCATTAAAACGTAGTATAGACAGTGACACCACATATTTGCATGATTTTCAACGACAAAATGCTCTTAACGTTTTTTCGAAATGGTCAGAAAATTCCAAATGCACAATCGAATGCGACAAAAAAAAATCACAAAACTGGTATGTGGCAATTACATACAAAAATCGTCATGACAAGCAATCTCGATTTGGTGAAAACCAGTTTTAAAATTCACACTATTTAGTAAAAGAAAAAGTATTCAAATACCCCATCAACTATATCCCTGTATTAAAAATTTATAACTCGCATTCGAGTAATTTATGACAAATAAACAAATTTCTTGTTTTTAAGCTTGGTTGGTTTGGTTCACAAAATCACAATTGGCCAGGCCCTAGACAAGGCTCAGCTAGTCCATGAAACTGTGGTTCGGTAATTGTACCTCATACATCAGTCACAAACCAGTATTCTTCTGATAAAACTGCCAGCATCAACTCGACGGCTCTCCTTTTGCGATTTGCGATTAGGGGCAAGGCTAAGCCTATTAATAGACCCTGAACATTTTGATTTGAAGTACATAGCCGCAGCTATCATCAGATAGTGCTCATTTTGATTTTATTATGAATTTGTAAGATTGAAATGCGTGATGGTTCAAAATTTAAAATGCGTAGCCATACATAACCTTGCACAGTCTCAAGCAGTGACGCCCCATCTCCTCCTCAGCTTAGAAAATTCGGACGGGAAACATGTTTTTTCTTCTACTTGGCCTTAACCTTCCGTTGTATATATACAGGGAGTCTGGGTAGAATTTGTTGTTAAGAAATTTTGAATTGGCATAAACTAAAATACTTACTGCACATCAATTATTGCAAAACAATTGATGAACGCAACCAGTGCCTCGAACATCTTGGAGACCTTGTTTTGGTGGACAGTGTTTTTCTGTAATTTCTGTAACATGTCTAATATGGACTAAATGAAAGATGATGCTCACATTGCTACCCTAATAGTTCCTTGGAGGCACAATGCTTGATTTAAATTTCATGGATGCAAATGCTATCATCAGAATTTCAGTATGAAGTGTTTGAAGGGTTGGATTTTCATGACTTTAAAGCTGTAGTTATTTAGTTGTAGTGTCTAATTGCACAGTTTAGTATCTAGTTATTTTGACATGGCATCGTAGCTGTGGTTTGTTCTTGATCACCACAGATTTTCCTTCAGATTTATTGTAATATATTGCACAGTTGAGTTACCATGGCAACATTCCATGGGGGGGTGTGGGGGTGGGAGTTAAGTATAATTGCACCAATTCTGGTCAATGCTTTAAAACTACAAATACACATTTATCTACAAACTCTCTAATGCCAAAAGAAAATATCCAATATCTTATTCGGAGTGCATCTTTTTCACTTTCTTGATAATAATCCTCCATGTCAACACGGCGCAAGTTGAATGTTGTTAAAAAATACACTTACATATGTGGGTAAAACTGTAGAACTACGACATGTGCAATCGCAGTGACACATCCCGTAAATGTAAATGAGAAAATCACTTAGTCTCAGAAACATTAATTGGAGGGATAATTCTGCCCCATTCATTCTTGGTTGGTAAATAATAGCCTCAAAATTGGTACACTGCCTGCCCAATGTTATCAAGCCGACCGCCCAAAAACATTTGTGGGCCTAGGCTAGGGCCTAACATTTTTCACTACAGACCAAATGTTGAATAGCCAAGGGCTCCCTTCTAACGTAACTGAACAAAATTCATCTGTTAACTTCAATAAATTTATTCAGTATGAAAATTACATGTTAAGTGCAAGTTTTGAAAACCAGTACAACTTTTGCTTTTGAAACCATAGTTACATACTTCACACTATTTTGCTATAGATGAAGTAATCCTATAAGAAATAAATAGTTTAACATAATGTTCTGAAGTTGCCCTTTTACTTGAACTGTTTTCTTATTTTTTAGGCATGACTGTAGAGATATTTTAGTTTGACCATGTGTTAGTCCTGTGTGGTTTATCACATGGTAAAATCAGTTTTGCCGTTGATGCCCTGCAACCAGTTGTCAATATCAAGGGTGTGTGAATGCAGCCAACTAGACGAGGGAAGAGCCATTTCCTGCAACCTACGCAGTATATGAAACCCAAAATCTTCTGATGCCCTCCGGGCCAACCGATGGTGGCACTCCACTTGGATAAGTCTTGTCGGCAGTCAATTTGTCCTGGGCAGAGAACCCTGCACCAGGGGTCAACAAATTTTGTCCATCGAGGGCAAGGTTGTGTACATTGCCAGGTCATAAGTGCTGCCCTCTGCCATACCTGAAATTTTCAAAACTCCTGTTTGTTTTTCTGATAGTTTTCTATTTTTTTTTCTAAACGCTCCTGACGGGTACTGAAGTTGCTCCTAATAGGGTACTGCACTTAACTGAGCAACGGGGAGATAAAGTGCCTTGCTCAAGGAAACAACACAGCGCCCCTGGATGGACTCGAACTCGCAATCCTATGATCTCAGGACTAGAGTCATTACCACTAGGCTATGTTACCACGATCCCCTGATAGTGATGCATTTGTTAATAAGATAATGGGACAACCATGACACACATTACTTCTTGTTCAGTCTTTCTAGTGATAAGCGCCTTCATATACCCCCTTTTTTTATACATGTATCTATATGGTTTCCCCTGGTAAATTGTGGTTGAATCTATGTTATATTTGCTAATGTGTAAGGCTATACTCTTCTAGGTTCTGAGAGTAACATGCAAATTTGGGAGGCATGCCTTACCTGAATGTGATCAGAAGAGATTTAGTGATCAATGTAGACTGGAACGTCATTTGGCTTGCATTTTCAATGTCGGCTTTTGCCTTGATATATGCATCACTCTGAACTGTAATCTGGTTATCTGAACCACATAGTCGTCCCACCAATGGTTTAAACCGTACACTGTTCATTCGGATTGAAAAGCCTGTTAAAAAATGAACCGAAACGGCTCAAATTTGAACCGAACAAATGATCAAATGTGCACTCAAAACTTTGAACCGATAAATCGGTTCAAAATGAACTGAGACTGTTCATTTTGAACCGATTTATCGGTTCAAAGTTTTGAACCGGCAAATGGTTCAAAATTTTGAACCGCTAAACCGGTTCAAAATGAACAGAGTCGGTTCAGTGCCCATTTGATCCTTTGTCCGGTTCAAATTTGAGCCGTTTCGGTTCATTTTTGAACCGGTTGTTTTTAGAGTGTACACCTTTGCTGCGAGGAATTGTGTAATGGCATTCGAGGTTGAGATCCAGAATGGGTATCAAAATTGTACGTAGAACGTTATTAGGTACAGGCCAGGTATAACGCCTAGTGCGAAGTATTGTACTATTAGTTTGACTAACTGCCAAAGCTACAGAGAAGACACGTGGCGTCTGTCATAGGGGAAGCAGTAGGAACTTTTAAGTTATACCGCAACCTTGGTAAACCATATAATATATGTATTTAAAACTGGTATGATGCATCTTGGAAAGCAGTTCAACGCCTGTGTCCTGGACACCGTCAGCCATCTTGTATGGTAAGATTTCATTCTTTAATTTAAAATTGATATGTTACTGAGATATTATGCCGATTTTCGATACTACTAGAAGTGTAGTTACATGACCGTCCCACAGACGTGAATGAACATGAAACATATTAAACGGAGTAGCGGAATGCATTGAGTAAAGACATTACATATTAATATATTACAACTGAAGCAATTACAATCGGAGAGATGCATTGCTATTAATTGGAAGTAACAGGATGATCTTACTAAATATTATCTATGTTAATAAATTAGGAAACGTATGATTTTGTTAGTTTGAATGCAACTAGTACCTGATCTATTACATAAGAACTTAAAGGCAGATAATCCGGGATTCCTGTCTGGCAAGACGACCTACCAGGTCATACTGGATGATCTTGATAGTTGACAATGAACATTGATCAATGTCGTGTATGAGATGTTCAGGAATTATGGATGACGAGTCCTCTGATGTTGTTTTTGGTAATTAAAAGAAATACATAAATCCATAAATTTCATGATCATTATTGATCGGCATGCCTCACATGTAAAGAGTGTGCGAATAATTAACTATTGCATTGAACATAACATCGTGTTGATTTGCCTTCCAGCAAACACCACAAAGTACCTACAACCTATACAGATCTGTCTTCAAGCCGTTAAAGTTGCACTATGACTATGCAACAAACACATGGATGAAGCGAAACCCAGGAGCGTCTATTAAAAAATACAGATTTAAGTTTGTTTAATGAATCTTGGTCGAAATGACATCCCGACGGAGGCTGAACCTGGTTCAAATGAAATACCTATGGAGACTTTCTATATATAGAAAGCATATGACCAAGTTCATTTATGCAAGAAAAAAAGATGAAGCAGGGCTATGTCTCTTTTTAAGCAGAAGAGAGATGGGAATCTGTGTATATTGCCGATAATGCAGATGAAGCTTATGATAATTTCAATAACGTTATTAAAAAGTTGTATAGTGATTGATGAAAAATGGTTGTAAAGAGGATAAACCATGGCTTACCAATGGTTTAAGAAATGCATGCAAAAAGAAAAAGCAATTTGTTATGCAAATGAGGCTATTATTTTAAGGGATTAACATTTTTATCATTTCTTAATTAATTTTTCTATTTATTACGAAAACATTTTGATATACATCTTTATTTTATTATCATTCTTATCGTTTTTTATTTAAAAAAAATGGTACGATGTCATATGACAGAACGCCCCCTTTCCAAAGTTTTGAGATAGAAACATGACACGTTGGCAACAAGTTCTGACTTATTTACTGACATGATTGGCATCAACAGCGGTGTGTGTCAATGGTTCAAAGGCGTCTTAATGAGGAGCTTAAGTAATGTGCTCTTATGGAAGATGATAAGAATGATGACGAAGCAGAAGGGATTATTGTTAATAACTAATCATAACTTTGACGATGGGATAAGGGTATTTTCACTATACGGGTTTAATTCTGAGAGGAATGATTAAGGGAGGATCAGGACCACATATAATGATGGAAAGGCTACGTTGTTTCTCAACCAATCTCAAATCATTGGACTTCAACTATCTCAAAGTTTGGACTTTTACGGATTCTTTGATTTGGACGCCATTTACATCATGGCTTCTCCAATCGCAACTTCGACACTGCGTACCCATTAATCTGTGCGTCAAGGCTTGAAGAGACTGTGCAGTCAACCCGTCTCCATTGGCCGAGCCCGATTAAGCGGACGCCGCAGTCACCTCCACCAACGGTATCGCCAATGGCTGAGAATTACGACGCAGCAGGTTGCAAACCAACATATGTGAGTAAACTTGCTGTTTCATCTCAAAGACAATACACACGTACAGTTACAAACATTTCGTTGCAAGGCCTAAGTAACCATAAGACGATTTTATAGCAAGGATGGGTGTGTTGCGTTACTACCAGGAAAATTAGGGCTTATTTTATCCGTCAAACAGTGGGGTGAATTAATGACGCATATTAAGAGAACCCTTTGCCTTCACGTTCAATACATGACAAACATCATTTACAACCTGAGAATGAAACTTATCACGCTTGAAAAACCTTTAAAAATGAAAGGCTTATCTAATTGGACGGGGAAGACATTCATCAGTCCTTGTGAGCACATACAATGCAGAGAGTTTGGTAAATGTTATCCGACAAAGAAAGGTATAAATATAACGTGGGAGCAGTGGATGTGGTTGGACGAAAAGCTCGCAGCGATGACTGCTGATTGTAGCTGTATTTAGTATTCATATGTTGTTCGTACTATGTTTCACGATGAAACTGAAGTGATCTGGGTACTGGATTCTGATGAGGAGGCAGAACTGGAGACCCCGATCGTCAATGCACGACAACCGGATATACAGGCACCCAAAGTTGCTAGGCATTTCAAGAGGCGAAACCGCAGATGTCATACAAAGAGGCTGTTGGATCAAGACATTGTCGTAGATGATGTCCAGAAAACGGCAACCGAACATGAAAAGACATTGCAACGGTTAGCAAAGAAAGTCTTTGGCACACTAAAACAAAAATGCGATGATTTGTGACAGTTGTAGTGTGGACCATCCGAGTCAAATTGAGCACGAATGGGGTCTCTTGGCCACTGACGATGAACGCCTCGATATGTTCCTGTAAGAAACTTGGACAATTAATTCATTTTTACGACCAAATATCAAATGTCTTGCGTGGATGTTAAATATGCCACCAAAGGAATTGTGGAAAATTTATCATTATGTGCATTAGGCATTACGCAAAATTTTTGACTTGTTAAGGTTAAGAAGAATAATGTTAAGAATAACTAATGTGTAATTTAACCAATAAATAATTAAGATGTCAGTTCAAATTAATGTAAAAGATTGTGTGTTAAGTAAAAGCTAAAGAAGTATTATGTAAGGCATATTTGTGTTTGAAATTTTAAATGTTAATTACAATTTATATACGACAGTTACAATTTTGTTCGTTTGTCATTTCTGTCTTACAAGTCTCTGTTCTTTTATTTTTCTTTGCCAGAAATATTAAGCTATACCATCCCATCCCTACCCTCACATGTTCCCCATTTCCCGTCCGATCCCCCTACAATACCAACCCTTAAGTACCAACACCTTGTTTAGCCATTTAAGATAATGGTATCATTATCATAGACAGTTTATCATTCACTGTCCGCTCCTCTCAAAACAAAGAACCTTGTCCTTCCTACCCCCCCCCCCTTACACGAGGACTACCCCCGACACCCTGTGAGCTATGGAGGGGTTAACTTTACTCAGAAGTCAAAAAAGAAGGGTGCATCAGCTTACCCTGGGTAGTAGCGATCAAAAATAAATCTGGTCATACCGTATTGAACGCTATAAAAACCATTGTTTCCTCGGGCAGGACGCCATTACAGATTCATATTGACAGAGGTGGGGAAATTGTAAATAAAAACGTTCAAAGATTTTTTAAATGCTCACGTGCCCTTACTGCGCGTTGCTTAAATAGTACATAACGCCCAAGGGAACACAACACGGTGTCGTACACCAATCCGCATTACATTCCCGTTAGATCCGGAAAGATAGAAAACATCCAAATAGATTTAAGGGATGATCTCATACAATTGATTCCATTCAACTCGGGCGTGTGATCGGGAAACTTCACTTCAAGCAGAGTAAATCTTCTCTTTCACCTAAACCAAACGTATCATATGAAGAATTTATTTGAAGACTACTACCTTCGGCAAGTAGAACGTGGACTTCCAGTGTTCACTGGCTACCACCATCGGTATTTGCAACGACAGCTCCGAAGATCTGGAGCGTACCTAATGTTTGAGGTCAAATTTAGACGTTGGTTTGAAGACGAGGACGAGGCTTACGAACTTGTAGAAGGTAGTGAAAAGTAAAGGCTCCGGCAAGATAAAAAAAAACACACACACACGATATTGATTATAGGTAAACGATGTAGGAGAGCTATATGGGGAATTAAATTAAAGCTCATGAAAAAGTTGGTATTTCGGTGGTTAGCAATAATGGCAGTATTTCTAGACATAGGTAAAGTTAAGCCGATCTATGTGAACTCAAGTTACGGAAATCTTTATAGGACCACTGCTTATGACGTTTGACCTCCACCAGAAAATAATAGGACTCTTAAACTAAAAAGATCACTTCCCTATAAAAAAAAAATATATATCAAATGAATCCAAGTATCCTTCTTGAGTTTGTGTTAAAAAACTAGGCCTGACAAACATATATAATACCCAAGCCATGATGACCATGTCAGTTTTTTTCTCCATAAAATAAAAACAACCAGCATAACGTTTTTTGAAAATTGTACTTTATATAGAATGAATGAAATCATTTTAAATGCCTCAGGTCCACAGCAAAAACAGAACACCAGTCGTCCAGCTCAGAGGAGCAAAAAACTTAAGAAGGATGACGGCAGAAAAGCTGCACCCGCCAAGCATATTGAACCGGACATTAGGAACATGGCTATGATGGATCGGTTTTCAGGATTGATGGACGCCATCCAGCCAACTGGATACCCTATCCTTGGTTCAACTATTGCGATGAATTCCGGCAGGTACGTGGTCGGTGTGAACGGCTCGATCCTTACATACTTACATTCATTTCTCGAAACAACTAAAAACTGTTGATGACCCATTTTTCTCCCTTTCACTTTTCGGGAAAATCGTTTCAATTTTTAGGCAAATCGTAAACTGTCTCCCCCCTAAAAAAAAGAAAGAAAAACAAACAACTTAGGCTTACATGATATTGATTATAGCTAAACGAAGAAGGAAAGCTATATCGGGAATTAAAATAAAAACAACCAACATAACGTCTTTTAAAAATTGTACTTTTTATTGAATGAATGAAACCATTTCAAATGCCTCAGCTCCACAGCCAAAAGAGAACACGAGTCTTCCAGCTCAGAGGAGCAAAAAAACTGAACAAAGATGACGTCAGAAAAGCTGCACCAGCCAAACACATTGAACCTGACATAAGAAACATGGCTATGATGACTGGGTTCTCAGGGTTGATGGATGCCATCCATCCACATTGCAACCATCCAGCCAACTGGATTCCCTTTCCTCGGTGCTTGCCGAAAGCAGAGAGGAACTAGAAGGACTGGAGACTAAGTCGGAAAAGATAACAAGGTTGGAGGATCAGGTTGAAGATGAAATATCAAAAGTCTTGGAGCTGCAGTTAAAGCTGATTGAGAAGGGTATGTGTTTATGAACCTATCACTGGTATTTCTTTTCTGTTTCAACCCCAATTATCAGATGCAGAGGAAATACCAGATGATGTGAAGTACCACATATCTTCATTGATGAGCAAGTTTCAGAGTCAAGGTGCCAGCAAAACATCATTTGGAAGACTAAGCAGATCAAACATTGTTGTTAATTGTTACCATCCCAGTGTTAATGATGCAGATCTTCTTCCCACATCTCCACTGCAATGCCTACTCCCACTGACGCCACCAAATTTGCAGACGGAACAATCTACTTCACAACCAGTACCACCACCAATAATATCAGCAAAATCACAATCACCTTACTTTGGACTTCATTACCATTCTATTCTCATTACCATAGTATTATCTAAATTGTAAAGCTTGTGTTCAATTTAATTTTCAGCCACTAATAGTCGACCCAGAAAACAATGGTCGATTTGCAAGTGTCAAAGTTGACATATACAAATTGTATCAGCTGGAGCAGTACGCTGTTATCCCTGCCACCTGCTAAATGGTATAATGAAACTAGTGTTTTCTCAGTTGGAGCTGACGTCGTGTTCCGGTTTGGGACTGGGCGGAGTATCATTTGCATAACCAATGCCGGTATTTTCAACGAGAGCTCCGAAGATCTGGAGCGTACCTAATGTATGAGTTTGAGGTCCAATTATGACGCTGATTTGACAACGAAGCTTACAAATTTGAGTAACTTTTAGGGACTAAGCTTGGTGAAAAGTAAAGGCGTAGGCACGTCATGTGTGGGGTTCATGATTCTGTGAACGTATGCCCTCACCAAATCCAAAAGAACATAACCATGGATTATTTCAGAGAATCTTTTGCAGCAGAAGTAGCCAGGATATCGAGAATAACAGCTCTGGATACTTTCTTACACCGACACAGTGAAAGAGTGGATCTGACGATCAAAGCTCTCTACATCGGGGGATAGTGTCAGGAGGGGGACGACAGCGGGAATGATACCGACGACGCTGGTGTCTTCAAAATGCTGGTGTAATCGGACGGGCGTGTTTACGCAAATAATCAACTGAATAGGAAGAGGGAGATGCCCCTGCAGGTACTGGACGACTGGGCGGAGTATCATTTGCATAACCAATGCCGGTATTTTCAACGACAACTCCGAAAGTCTGGGGCGTACCTAATGTATGAGTTTAAGGTCAAATTAAGACGTTGGTTTGACGACGACGACGAGAGAGAGAGAGAATCTTATCTAATATTGCATATTTAAAATCATCTACATATTCATGAAATCTTTGAATGCAATTGGCATGTAACACAAGTTTACAAAATGACACCGAGAGAGAAGGAACAACATGGAAAAGTGAACACTGGTAGACATGCACACTCACAAATACCAACACACAATGAAACAGACACAAATACATCCAGTAGAAAGAGCTGAGCCCGACACAGAAAACAATGTAAACCAAGGAAAACCAATAAAAGCGAAGCCCACTACGTGGTTGCCACACCTTGAGCTGAGTGAAGCTGAATGTTAATACTACTGGAAAGGAAGTGGTTGAACGATTTGGTCATCAATGCACGGCAGGGCAGAACATATTTAAGGACGCTTCTGGGGTTGGAGGGTTGCAAAATACGTTCCTAATGCAATGTTCTGGGTTTGTGGCAGAATCCTGTGAATTTGTCTAGGTATTGAACTTGATATCCCATTGGATAGTTCTCAGCAACATCGGCATGACAGGCCCAAATGTACGTATTTTTCATAGTAAGGTGCCTAATTGACTATCGTACCCACTGGGTATCGTGAAAGCTGCCGTCTGTCTCTTGCAGATAAAAGATGACCATGACAGAAATGTGGTTCTCCTTGTGAGGATTTTGCCCTTGCTGCTTCACTTTGCACAGGACAAGATCCCACTAAACTTCATTATTATGAGGACGTCATCTGGCAGGGTGTTTTTGAAAACCTTTTCAATAGGCAAATTACACCTTTTGGTATAAAATCTACCCACGCACCGGGTTGTGACTAAAAGGATATACTGCACTTGCAGAAGGCCAGATGGGGAGAAAATGGCACATTGTGTAGAGTGTGAAGATTGGTTCGTAAAAGAGAATACCACACACACACATTCCCGAAGCAGCTGAGAAGTTAGCAGTAGTAGAAAGATTGCATTAAAGGATTTGATTTGACTTATTTCTCTCTTCGACACTCGTACATGATATGGCTCATACAAAAGGCGGTCAACATAGTAATACTTATGATATGAACTACAGAAAAGTTGTTAGCACCAGTGAAAAGGGTAATTAACGTCAAGTTGAACTTCGACATTCTTGATGACACGGACAAAGGACACTCCACGTGATAGTTTCAATTTGAATTTCACTCTGCAGTAACTTAACAGTCTGTTTCATTCCTTGTTCAATGTCGAACGAAGCTTTAAAAGGTGACTTTTTGCGATTGATGCTTATATCTGTAATTGGGAGCGATGGGTGGTGTAAGCATGGGAATGATGCCTGTAAATATATGGTATTGCTGTGAACCAGCTCCATGCCGGATCTTCAAATTTGGTATGGATACCGTGGTAAATATATATATATATATATATATAATTTCCCAAATCCAAAGTCAGGTAAATTTGACAACAGAGGCCAAATTATCTTGCTTGTTTTTGTGGTCAGTGGTCCAAAGCAGTCCTAGTATGAAAACCTCTTTGCGAGAAAACTAAACATGAAGAGTGGTTTTTAAATGGCATATTTCTTGCATGCCTTATTCGTAGATGAAAGCTCCAATTACTGTCTCTAAAACCAAGTTTCGAAGATAACTAACTTTTGTAGCACTGCTCGTGTTAGGGTATGAGTGAGACGACTAGTAAACGCCCGATCCAAAGGAAGGAAGTTCGAACTGTCATATTGGTATGTATAAGTGTGTGTGCTTTTTACGTGCTAAGAAAACGGACACGGTCCAAAGGTCAACAGAACTAAAAACAATCCCAGTCTGTAAAATAACAACCATGTATGACCATGTATGAGTACCACATTTAGTACAAGAAGCCCATTGTTTTGGTTGATATCAAAGTTCATTCGTGGTCACAACCAGCCTTGTTGGAGGTCAATTGTCAATCTGGAATCAACATTTTGTGAACCTTGCTAACTTGATATCTTAAGAATAAAAGTTTGGACAGACCTCGAGCTTGGTATGTGCTACATTGAGTAAATGTAACCTAGAATGTCTTTGGTAGAGATCATGGTTATAGTGGTTCAGCATGATGGGCGGTAAGTTTCCGCTTCAGCCCTCAGCTGTCGACTATATTACTTAACTGAAGTATGCTGTTCATATAACGATGCAGTTTTGCTTTCTTCTTTTTATCGAAATGTGTTATGTAGATTGTCAGTGCTGAGGATATGAATAATTGCTCTAATGTTAAATTGCTTAGGACATCATCACAGGTTAAATTACGAAAATTGCAAAATCTTGTCCAAAGCAAATCTGAAACTATCCACTAATAACCAAGCAATGTGATTGCGGTGTAATTTTTAATGGTTTCATGTAAATTGGATATGAACTTAATTTCCGAAGCCGTATGATGTTATACTTAAATATAATTAAATATAGAGTAAAGCTAGCAATAACAACTTGCTTCACCAGCAGGCACCAATGAGTCGGGCGACTCCGGTGATACCCTCCAGCGTTTGGATGTCGTTTATCATGTGATGCAAACACCAGCACATGATTTACGGGGGGACCTGCAGCTAAGCATTGTTAAAATTGTGTTAGTCATTTTACCTACAGACTTTTCATCTGTTTCACATAAAATATTATGCAGTAGCAACAAAGATGTATTAATTGAGGTTAAGAGATGTAGCTGCATTTTTCAAACGACATTCACTGAGACAATACCTACGCAGGTACTCGTTAAGCTTAGCTTTAAATTGCATGGTTTCGATAGCTTTCATTCGGATTACTTTTTGAAATTCATTTTACGGAACTTTGATTCTTTTATTCTTCGTGCAGATTATTTGAACACAATGGCTAAGAGACTCTACACAGCTGGACTGCGCCGAGGTGTTAAATTTGTTTAAGGAATTTATAATTTTTGCTTTTTAACATGACCTATGCCAGCTAATTATCTAAACTTGGTAAGTTAAATATTAATCTATTTTTACTTCCCTTAAATTGGTGACCCCGACCACGTCATGGCGATCGCTTGTATTTTCGTTGGGATTTGTTTTGCCAGTTTATCTATTCCCTTCAAATGTCTACGAATGGTCACGTAGAAAGAGCCGAAAATCAATGGCAACTGTTAACATTAAACTCCCATCATATTGGCCAACGGATCCTCTGTTGTGGTTTGCACAAGCAGAGGCTCTGAAAGACACGTTAATAAAGCGTACCGCCGTCTCAGAGCAACAACGCCTACAGCAACTCATGAACGAGGTCACGTTAGGTGCAACAAAACCGTCCCAATTATTGCGACATATGCAACAATTATTAGGGGTTAGGAAGCTCGAGGAATCTATCCTCATACAACTCGTCCTCGCTTCTAGCAGCGATGACGTCAAGCTAGAACAGCTCGCTTAGTCGGCTGACAAAGCTGTAGCAACCACTACACCGGAGGTCTCTAACATACAACGTTTAGAACAACAGGTTGAGCGTCTGTCGAAGCAGCTTGATGACCTGTCAATGCAGCAAAGCCGAAGTCTGTCTAGTTCACGCAAGCGCGTGGATTCCCCCGCAGCCAGCGGGAAATGCTGGTGCCATCGCACGTGTGGCGACAAATCACACAAATGCCGTCAGCCGTGCTTGGAAAATACCTTTTACCACAGAGCCCGAGACGAGTTGGAAGGCTTTTAATATAAGGAAACTATCTGCATCAAGTAAAATAAAACTGAAGAGTGTAGTGTCTTCATACTCTTTTTTGGCCTCCATTTTTATGTACTGGTTTGTAATAATTGTTGCTAATGCTACACAGCCCAGCCAAGAAGGTTGAGATGAAATGTTGGAGGAACAGTAAATAAGTTAAGCAGTAACCACTTTTGAACGCACTGTTTCACCAAAATGGGCTATGAACTCACAACTGCTCTGTCCAGTTGGTTACCAGGAACCTTTCTCACGCTTTTTTATCCTTCTCATTTCGCTTGTTTCCTGATAATATTTTGCAATTTAAAGAGGAATAAAATGAAAATTCACTAATTTCAAAACAATTCATGTATTGAAATCATGGGCATACTTTCTATTATTCCATACAGATTCATATAACAAGGCAGGCTGAAGATGAGTCAGACCTACAGACTGAAGATGAGGAAGTAACCATACAACGTTATATTGTTGAAAGCTCAAGTGATGAGGACTTTCCTGCCTCACCAAAGCGACCGAGACCACCATCATTTCCATCAAGTTTAACACAAGTTACTCAGTTTGCTCGATCTCCTGCCCCACCACACTCTCCAACCTCATCAGGCTTCCCAAACACAACTTCACAACAGTGGACAATAGTGTGGCGTCTTCTTTCCAGTTCCCTGGAAATGTTCTTTTAGTCGAATTGAAACCCAACTAAGCATGTATTGATGCTGTGAAAATATGGAAAAATAACAATTTCTTAAAACTAAATGAAGATAAACAGAACTAATTGTTTTCAAGAGCCATTCCGACCGAATATTATCTGTGGACAACATCTTTCCGAATTGGGTAATAACGATATACATCCAACCTCCCCAATAAACGTAATCTTGGCGCTTACTTTGACACCCATCTTACTATGGTCCATCAACTTGGCTGCATTTGCAAATTATCTTTTTATCACCTGCGGCAGGTTGGTCAAGTAAGAAAATATCTAGATAGAGAATCATATGAAAAACTTGTCCATGCTACCATTTCTAGTAGGCTTCATTATTCAAACTCTTTTATATGGAGCAACCTTGTCACAACTAGCAAGATTGCAAACGATTGAGAATACAGCTGCTTTAATTGTTACTGGATTACCTAGATTTAACAGCATCAACCCTACACTTATCGATCTACACTGGCTTCCAGTTAACGCTTGGATTGACTATATTACACCCGAATATCTTCACGACCTTATCCAGAGCGAACAACGGATAGACATGCTTTTTACGTGCAAAGAAAAAACGGACACGGACCAAAGGTCAACAAAACCAAAAACAATTCCAGTCTGTTTAACAACCACCATAAACCCAACTGAAAACCCACAAACAGAAATCTCTCAGTCACCCACAAATGCATTCAATGCAGCGTTCAACGCGACATGAAATGGACACGGACCCAAAGGCCAACAGAACCAAAACAATAACGCTACACAAACCAGCCCCAAAAAGCCAACTCCAAACAGACCCCCCTCCAACCCATATTATGTAACGACCACACAACCCCCCCCCCCCCACACACCTGAAAAATAACCCACTCCAAAACTTCATCCGGGGTACGCCGTCCTGATGGTAGACAACAGGCCTGCGCATTACCTGCGAAGTTTTCCCAATATGGGTCTTTTCAGGCCCCTGGCAGTGTTCCCCCTTTTCTTACGAGGGAGCAGAGTTCTTAGCTTCTCGTCATTGATCGAGTGGACCTCCCTGTTAGGAACAGGAGGTCCACTAGCAACCATCGTGTCCGGTATAACGGAAGCGGCTGCGGGTAGGGTGGAAGGGCCACTCGAGTCAATGAGATCAGTGGCCTGTTTCGTCTCATCAAACCAATCGGAGGACTCCTTAGCCACAACTAATAAGGCTGTAGTGCAGTCCTCCATTGGCGAGTCAGATTTTGGGCCACTCAATGTCTCTTGGGCCGGTTGACTCGGGGTCAACTAGTATCAACGATAGCGGGCGAAGCTACCGGTAAACCGGGAACAAGCGGAATCCTACGCCGCATGCCACTCCGTTAGTACCATCTCCGCCGTTTTGTCCTGCTCTGCCTCAGTGGGCAGGCTGGCAGTCTCGATCAGGGGAGAGGTCGGACACGAAAGGGGGAACAAAGCCTCCACCGGGGCGCTAGTGTCGGACACTGGGGCGATGACAGGAGCATCAGGTGGTACGGTGTCAGAGGCCGGGACGGGGACCGCTTCAAACACGCCCGTAGCCACTCTCGCGGCGTATGAGCGGTCTGGGCATAGACGGGCCAGATGGCCCGTTTTCCCACACGAGTTACACACGATATCCCCTTTACACTCGGCCAGGGTATGCCCAACCTGTAAACAGCGGCTACACCGCTTGTTCGGGCACAACCTGGCCTCATGCCCTTCCAGCCCACACCTCCAACAGTGCGAGGCTGGCCCGGATATGCAGTGTGGGCCCTGTGCCCATTAGCCCACAAGGTAGAGGGGATATCGGACTTGAGTTCGATTCTAACTCGTCTAGTCCCGGTCTTGACACCTTTACATTGAAGGAATTCCGGCTCCTCGTAGCCGGTCACTTTCCCAAAACGCCCCAGTGTCCGCACAACAACCCCTCCAACACATGGACGCCTCGGACGCGGGCAGCCTCCGAGGTAAAACGAACATCAAAACAATTCATACCCCGGAGAGGTTTACGCTGAAGCGCGTCAACCTCTCCAGGGACTTTTAAACCAACAGAACGCAAAACTGAAAAAAACTTGTCCGGGGACGACCTTAGCCTCCCCCGAAAAACTCAACAATACGATTTTGCTGTCACGGCGAGCCGCCATGACAGCTAGGGGTGTGGCAAAGCCACGCACCTATACAAAAACCAAAACGAAAACAAACACTAACTGCAAACTAATGAAAGGCCAACGTAAAAACACAAAAAGGTGTGGTGAAGTAAAGTGGAGAGCAGCCGAAAACACGTCCGCACTCCACGAGAACTGAACTGAACTGTTTGCTGGGAACTCGTTCCCAATACCTCTATGAACGTTCTGTTCATGTGACACGCACGAGAACCTTTGGTGATCGCAGATTGATTCACTTGAACTATATTCTAACGTGCTATTAAAAGTTACTTATTTTCTAAATGCTACACAGAAGTTCCTGGAAGATAACTTCTTTGGAGAAAAAACTTAACAATAACACAGGAGCAAGGAAAAACTGATAAGAATTGTTTGTGTTTTTATTGCACGTTTAAACGAAACTAGTAGTTGAAGCGTTCTATAGTTTAAGTTTTAAAGACTAAATGTAACTTGCTGTAATTTCGTGCTCGATCAATTTCTGCTTTTTACGTGACCCGCCATGCGGGATACAAAACGTCACGGCCAAACGGCACTACCGAACCATCCCAATCTGGCAAACGAAACTCAGGTCAAGCGAGCCAAAAAAACATACGCCCGCCGACTTGCAAAGACAAAAACGCCCAACCCCCCCCCCCCCACTCAAACATTAAAAAAAACTACAAAAGGACGACCCGCACGCAGCGAAACGAAAAACCCCTCCCCAGCACACCAGCGTCTAAAAAAGGCAGCCCCAGATAAACGCCTTCAATTTGAAGGCGAATGTCAGACTTCACCGCCTCCAGGACTGGCAAATTTCCCCCTAAAAACCACATTACATCTATTCCGCCAAACATGTTTTTTTTTTACAATAGAGCAAACAAAAATGATGCGGTGCAACACTGCTACGGAACAAACTGGAGGGTCTACCCCATATGAAATAAAGCCCTGCCCTACCGACCAGTCTCCCGTAACACGGTCGTATGGAAAGCCATTTTAACATTTAATCGGGAATTTTAGATATCTGAAATTGTTTATTTCAAATATCTGAAATTGAATTCGAGATATCTTAAATAGATTTCGAGATATCTGAAATTGATTTTAAGATATCTGCAATTATTTGTAGATATCATAAATAAATTGGAGATAATTTAATTTGAGATATCTCAAATTATTTCGAGATATCTGAAATTCCTTATTAAATGTTAAAACGGCTTTCCATACGGTCGGTCCGGGTCTGGAACCACTCCCATGTGTTTACTGCAAAGCAACAATGCCAAAAAAGAGCGGTGCTTTTTACGTGACCCGTCATACGGGATACAAAACGTCACGGCCAAACGGCACTACCAAACCATCCCATTCTTACAAACGAACCTCAGGTCAAGCGAGCCAAAAAAGTACATATGCTCACCGACCTGCAGAGACAAAACGCCCAACCCCCCACTGAAATATTAAAAAACTACAAAAGGACGACCAGCACGCAGCGAAACAAAACACCCTTCCCCAGCACACCACCGTCCAAAAAAGGCAGCCCTAGATAAACGGCGAAAGTCAGACTTCACCGCCTCCAGGACTGCCTGCCAACTGGCAAATTTCCCCCTAAAAACAACATCACATCTATTCCTCCAAATAAGTTTTTTTTACAACAGAAGAAACATAAATAATACGCTGCGACACAGCAACGGAACAAACTGGAGGATCTAATCCATATAAAACAAAACCCTGTCCTACCGACCAGGAACGGTCTCCCGTTAAACGGTCGGTCCAGGACTGAAACCACTCCCACAAGTTCAAAACAATGGGGCAATGCCAAAAAACATGGGCAGTACTCTCTAAGCTGTCACAGCCGGTCCTCGGGCACAGTCCATCACCCAATCGCCAGTGATACCTTTTCAGATTGGTCACCAAGGCACCGTGTGCAATTCTCCATGCAAGATCACGGAGCCTGCAACCATTCAGTCTTGAATGCACCGAACGCCATACTTCGACAGGATGACGTCCCTGTACAAAAATTGCATTCAAGGCCCTATCCGGCAAGGAACTGAGAACGAGGGCCGGCCGTGACAGGTCAACAGGGGGTAACTCAATAAGAGCGGAGCAAATGACATGCACCACTCTGCTTGGTGTGCTACTATGCGGTTCTCTGTTGCTAAACAGCGCCGGAACCCATCGACGCAAGTGCAACCCGCCCCAAAAACGTACAAAATATGAACAAGGCAACCCTGGGTCAGTTACCGCTACAAACAATTGCTTAAATAACAAACAAGTTAACTTACTTCCCAGATGAACCACCCCTAGTCCCCCCTTCTCCAGTTTTTGGTACAATATCGCCCTCTTGACCAGCTCTGTACTCTCTAAGCTGTCACAGCCGGTCCTAGGGCACAGTCCATCACCCAATCGCCAATGATATCTTTTTAGGTTGGTCACCAAGGCACCGTGTGCAACTCTCCATGCGAGATCACGGAGCCTGCAACCATTCGTGCTTTTTACGTGCTTAGAAAAGCGGACACGGACCAAAGGTCAACAAAACCGAAAACAAACTCAGTCTGTTAAACAACAACTGAAACCCATCAATCTCTCACTAACGCAGCGTTTAACGTGACGCGAAAAGGACACGGACCCAAAGGCCTGCAACCATTCAGCCTTGAATGCAACGAACGCCATACTTCGGCAGAATGACGTTGCATTCAAGGCCTTATCCCGCAATGAACTGTGAACGAGGGCCGGCTGTGACAGGTCAAGAACAGGGGGCAACTCAATCAGAGCGGAGCAGATGACACGCACCACCCTGTTTGGAGTACTACTATGCGGTTCTCTGCATATGACTGGAAATTAAAAAAATCGAGAGGAATAGCAGTGGTACACTAGCAGTAGCAGTGCTATTGCCCTGGAGTGGCCTCATGATATTTTTTATAGAAAGCTTACTTCTTCCCAAGGCTTCGTATGAACGTTTTTTTTCCCAATCCAATTAGAATGTTTGTACCAATAATAACATTCGTGTCGCGACAACGAAGGAACATTATCAAATCAAAATTTTCAATTTTAACATACATGTATTACTCAGGCGAAAATCCCCTGTGACAGCAACTTGTTTTTGAGGATTTCAATGATGAATATTTCAACCTACATACTATTCTGCACTGCGAATAAAAACTTTCATCGAGTGTTCCCTCAGCGCTGTCGGTGCCGTGTCTACGCAAATTTTCCGTTGGTTCGACAACGCGGCGGCACAAAATATAGGTGTATTTTTATTCCGGTAAGTTCATTACTTTATAATTATTTCATCCATTTTATATTCCATAAATTAATGTTAAAGAACAGATGGTTATGTGGCATTTTCCGGTCTGACGTAACCTAACGTACCAAGTCACACAAGACTACAGTACTTATCACAGGCGATCGTAACGCTAGGTCCTATATGAAATTACCGTGTGATCTCTCTCGCATGCTCCCTGGGGTAATTGCGGTCATACAAATTTGATGTTGGGGATTCGATGTCAGCACTAATAGGCCTAGTCAGTATAGCCTATGCAGGTGATACAATCAGGTGGGTGAAATGTGGGGTTTGCTACATATGAACCAATTGATTGTTGAGTCAGTAACAGCTTTGTAAACATGATAATTGTTGGACCCCTTGATGAAGGTCTGATCAGTCTTGTACATATAGGCACACTTGATTGTGTACGTACCGGTAAGGTAGTATGTACGTATGACTTGTTACAGCAAGAGTTAGATGCAAGGCTTCAGATGGAAGAAAAAGAAAGACAGGATAGATTAGAAATGGAGGAACGAATTAAATTGAAAGAAATAGAAGCCAAAGTACAAATGGAAAAAGATAAATTAGAAAAACAAGGCTCATCAAGCTTCTCAGACAAATTTGATGCCACAAAGAATATTAGGTTAGTGCCAAAATTTCAAGAAACTGAAGTGGATAAATATTTCTTACATTTTGAGAAGATTGCCGAGAGTTTGAAATGGCCTAAAGAATCTTGGACATTGTTGCTCCAGTCAGTGTTCATCGGGAAAGCTAGAGAAATTTATTCTTCCCTGTCAATTGAACAATGTCATAATTATGATGTGGTTAAGAAAGCAGTTCTTAAGGCCTATGAGTTGGTGCCCGAAGCTTACCGGCAAAAGTTCCGAAGTGCAAAGAAAGAAACCAACCAAACTCATGTTGAGTTTGCAAGAGTACAAGAACAATGTTAGATAGGTGGCTTAGCTCTAAAAATGTGAACAATGAATACAAACAACTTAGGCAATTGGTTTTGGTTGAGAAATTCATGAGTTGTATCCATGCTGACATCAGGACTCACTTAGATGAGCGTGACATAAATAATTTAGAAGATGCAGCAACAATGGCAGATGATTACGCCCTCACGCATAAGTTGAGTACTAATAATACAGGTGGGCATAATAAGTTTAGTCAGTATCACAAGAATAATTATAATAAGCCTAACCAAAATAAATCGTCCCAAAATCAAAATAGCACTAAAGAAGGAAATAAACAGTCAGGTCCCTCAAATCAGGGAAGTAAAGGTCCTTCTAGTGAAAAACCAACCAAGTCATGGGATGGTTTTAAGAAGTCAGTGACTTGTGACTACTGCAAAGAACCAGGCCACACTAAGTCCAAGTGTTGGAAGTTAATGGGAAAGCAGTTGGCTCTACAACAGCAATCTGCACCCACAGGTTGTGCTGTGGCCATGAGATCTCAAGTTAGTTTTCAGGCTGTTAAACAGAAAGATGTTGAGAAAATTAGGGAAGACTTTGAACCATTTGTTTTGGAGGGTTCTGTATCACTTGAGAGTGAGAAAGTTGATCCAAAGCCTATAAAGATCATGCGTGACACTTGTTGTGCACAGTCAATGATTTTGGAAGGGTCATTTTGCCCTTTAGTGAAGTAAGTGCAACAGGTGAAAATGTCTTGATTCAGGGCATTGGTATGGATATTATTAGTGTCCCTCTTCACAAGATGAATTTAGAGTCTGATTTGGTCTCAGGTACAGTCATAGTTGGAGTGAGGCCTGAACTCCCAGTCAAAGGTTTTTCTATGTTGTTAGGTAATGATTTGGCTGGTGGAAAAGTACTTCCTCAACCAATTGTTACCCGTGAACCCTGCACGGAGGCTGGTAATGACGAAAGTAGTGTCGTCTTTCCAGCTTGTGCAGTAACAAGAAGTATGACCCAGAAAGCAATGCTTGAAGCAAATAGTAAGGATAAAGGGGATGACTTGGTCCCTAATCTAGATTTAGAGGGGACATTCATGACAGAGTTGGATGAACCAGGTCATCTTCTCTCTTCAGGGGAGAAAAGCTCTTTAAAACATAGCCAACACTTCAAGCCCATGCTTAATGGGGACAGTGATACTGATCCCTTGAGTCACAATAAGTTAGTCATAGAACAGGAAAATGACCCTCAACTTAAGGACCTTGGTCAAGGGCATTGACTTTACAGGAAGGTGAAGAAGTTCCTGTCTGTTTTTACAAACAGAATGGTGTTCTGATGAGGAAATGGAGACCACCTGATGCTCCAGCAACTGATGAATGGCAAGTCATTCATCAGATTGTAGTTCCCAAAAGATATCACAGGGAGGTCATCAGCATTGCCCATGATAGTCCCATGGCAGGACATCTAGGAATTAGGAAGACATATGATAGGATCTTGAATCATTTTTGGTGGCCTACACTTAGGAAGGATGTTTCTGAGTATTGTAGATATTGTCACACTTGTCAAGTAGTGGGCAAGCCTAATCAGAAAGTCCCTGCGGCTCCGTTAAAGCCTATACCGGCGTTTGATGAACCATTTAGTCGGGTTATAGTTGATTGTGTAGGACCTCTCCCTAAGACTAAGTCAGGTAATCAGTATCTGTTGACTATCATGTGTGCCTCTACCAGGTTCCCAGAAGCTATACCCTTGAGAATTTTAAGGCTAAGACAATTGTGAAGGCTCTAACCAAGTTTTTCACTCTTGTAGGACTTCCAAAGTCGATACAGTCAGATCAAGGGTCAAATTTCACGTCAGGCTTATTTCAGGAAGTCATGTACGAGTTAGGAATAGAACAATACACCTCTAGTGCATACCATCCGGAGTCCCAAGGAGCTCTAGAGAGATTCCATCAGACTCTAAAGAATATGATTAAGACTTACTGTTTCGATTTTGAAAAGGATTGGGATGACGGTGTTCACCTATTATTCAGGAAACATTAGGCTTCAGTCCCTTTGGGTTAGTATTTGGACGTACAGTTAGAGGTCCCTTAAAGCTTCTGAAAGAAAAATGGCTGAGTGATGAAATTGATACAAACCTTTTCAATTATGTTTCCAAATTCAAGTATAGGCTTAATAGAGCAAATGAAATTGCTAGGGATAATCTAAAAGAAGCCCAAAGCAAAATGAAAAGGTGGTATGATAAGGATGCCAAAAGTAGAGTATTTAGCCCAGGAGACAAAGTACTGGTCTTGTTTCCAATACCTGGACACCCGCTCCGGGCCAGATACCATGGGCCTTATACAGTAGAGTCAAAAGTGGGTGAAGTTGACTACATTGTCAAGACGCCAGATAGGCGCAAAAGTAGGCAATTGTGCCATATAAACATGCTCAAAGAGTATGTTGATAGAAATGATGATGGCAGTGTGCTCTGTAGGCCCTAGTAATGATAGTAGTCATGACGACACTCCAGAAATGGAAGTTGATCAAAGTGACAATAGTGATGATAGGCAGCATGAATACCCTATGAAGTTGCAAAACTCTGACGTGCTTGCAAAGTTGAACGAAAAATTAGGCCATCTTTCAGAAAATGTGCAGTGTGAATTGAAGCAATTAATTCACGAGAGGGAAGATATTTTTCCCGATGTTCCTAGTAGGACTAATGCTGCTGATCATGACGTTGATGTGGGTGACCATGAACCAATCAAACAACACCCCTACAGAGTAAAACCACTGAAGAGAGCACATCTCAATAAAGAAATTGAGTATATGTTAAAAAATAACATAATAGAACCTAGCAAAAGTGAATGGAGTTCCCCATGTATTCTGGTTCCAAAACCAGATGGTTCCTTTAGATTTGTGACAGACTTTAGAAAAGTCAATCGGTGCTCGAAAACGGATTCGTATCCGATTCCGTGTATAGACGATTGCATTGATAAAATTGGCAATGCAAAATTTGTTAGCAAGTTTGACCTTTTGAAGGGGTATTGGCAAGTCCCCCTCACTGATCGCGCCAAAGAAATTTCGGCCTTTTGCACCCCAGATGCCCTTTATCAGTATCGGGTTATGCCGTTTGGTATGAAAAATGCACCGGCAACGTTTCAGAGAATGGTCAATTGTATTGTGGCTGACATTGAAGGCTGTGAAGCCTATGTAGATGATTTGATTGTCTACAGCCAAACTTGGGAACAACACATAGGGCAACTCCGTCACTTGTTTAAGAAATTGTCATAAGCCAAACTAACAGTTAATTTGGCTAAAAGTGAATTTTGTCAAGCAAATGTTGTTTATTTAGGTCATGTAGTAGGCCAAGGCAAGGTCAGGCCAATCAAGGCTAAGGTTGAAGCAATTGAGAAATTCCCCAAACCAAAGACTAGGAAAGAGCTTCAGCGATTTCTAGGTATGGCTGGATATTACAGGAAGTTCTGTCAGAATTTTTCTGATGTGGCCAGTCCACTGACAAATTTGTTGGCAAAGAATGTCAAATATGTTTGGTCAGAGGAAACCGAAAATGATTTCAACAAAATCAAAGCCATACTGATTAGTGAACCAGTTCTGATAGCACCAGACTTTCAAAAACAATTCAAGTTGGCCATAGATGCCAGTGACATAGGGTGTGGTGGAGTTCTAATGCAAGTTGGTGAAGATGGAATAGATCACCCTATTTCATACTTCTCCAAAAAGTTTGACAAGCACCAAAGAAATTACTCCACTATTGAAAAGGAGTGCCTTGCTCTCATTTTGGCATTGGAGCATTTTGATGTATATTTGGGTACCACTGTGCACCCAGTGCTTGTCTTCACAGATCATAACCCCCTGACCTTCATCCACAGGATGAAAAACAAAAATCAGAGACTAGTAAGGTGGAGTTTGACCTTGCAGGAATACAACCTGGACATCAGGCATATCAAAGGCAAAGATAATGTGATGGCTGATGCCTTGTCCAGAGTTGGATAGTTTATCATTAACAAGCAAAGAGTTTTAAAAGAAAAGGTGTCATTGTAAATAAATTCTGTATGTAAACCTTTAAGGTTATGAGTGCCTTAAATAGGCTTTAATGTTTTCTTTTCAATCAAACTTTCTTTCTTTAAGGGGGAGGGTGTTACAGGCCCCTAAGTAATCTCAATAATTTGTATGATTTTTGCAACAATTAGTTGTATTATAAATCAATATCATAGAATATTATATATTAATCTAAGAATCATAGTATAGAACTGCCTGGTGTGTGTGCATATCTGGTGTGTGCAGAATCTTCTAGAAAAGTTGAGAAGCTTCTAGAAGAGTTAGAACATTTGAGAACAATGTAGAACATCTCAACAGTACACATTGGAACAAGCTAGAACATTGGAGTGCCGCTAAGGGGACATCCCCTGTGCTATTTTTAGAACACTAGGTGAGGATTTCCTGGAAAGGTGAAATGACCTTTTGGGTTGGTTGAACTGAGCTGGAGCTACTGTAAGATGCTTCTAGAATGGATGGACATTTCAAGATCTTTCTGGACTTGTGAAAATGCTATATAAGCACCTGATAATTTGAGATCAAGAGTTTTTAACCATCTTGGCTCCAGGAGTTTAATAACCTCTCGCTCAAGTGAATCCTACAATTCCAGTGTGAGTAAATACTCACTTAGTTTGACAGTAAAGTTATAGCTGTCTTTTTATTAGTGGATTTGCTACAAGTTTACCAGCTTCGAAGTCGCCCATCGTTGTGTAGCCGTCTTCGGTTCTGTGCCAGTCAGCTCTACTTATTGTGGCCTCTGAGTTACCCAAGGACAGGAATCCAAGGATAAACAAGCTGCAAGCACAACTTGGACATTCATTAGTAGTCGACCTCCGAAGTGGAAGTCATCAAGTTGGGAGCTGGATTTCTTCAATATTGGACATTCGTCAGTCTACCAGTTTCGCTGGAATATTCGCCAGGACTTTTTGTCACTGCGCTCGCGTCGCGGCACACACCAGGTCGTGAGTAAATTAAAGTATAACTTATTAAATCTGTTTTAGTGTAAACTGCTTAGATATTGATAAATGATCTTTGTTTGATTTTAATTACCTTGAACACACAATTAAATAATTAGTCATTTGAGTTGTGAACCCAAGGGGAGGTGTATTCTGGCCTTGATCGAGTTGATCGTAACAGACTACCTGAATTAGTGGGAAAGACTTCTTGAATGCCTATGCTATGGCGAGTAATGTGGCTTGCTTGGCAGATGAATAAATCTCTGGCAAGGTAGGGGCTCAGCAATGAGGATTAATTGCCGTGCCTGCGGAAAGCTTCCGGTAAGGCACAGGTAGGCTACTGTACATAGACCGTGCATGTGTGCACTCGGCCACAGAGGATTTTAATTGTAAATGCATGTAAGGCCCGCAGTCCGCCTGTGACTAATCAAATCAGGGTACATTGCCAATTTGCCATCAGATGCGACATTTCGATTTAGAGAGGCGAGGGGGGGGGGGGGGGGTGCAAAAAGGTACCGGTTAGGAAAATTGGGTGATACCACAAGTCCATCAAACATAATCACAGCAAGTTCCATTCACTGCCTTTTCTATTAAGTCAGCCCATCGTCGCGATGTCGAGTGGGCCTCGCAAAAAACGATTGAAGCAAGCATGCCTAAGTTTCAAGGTAAGAATTATACTAGAAAGTGATATATCCTCATACAATATTTAGTGAAAATTTAGTGAAAATATCACTATAAAACAATTAAAACCATAAGTTGTATTGTGAATCAGAATCGTGTGTTGTTTTCTGATTTCAACCTCAAAATATATTCGTATTATTTTCAACAGACTATCTCTGCCAGGCCAAACAGACTATCTCTGCCAGGTACACCAGCTGCAGACGAGTGTCAACCTTCTGTGGGAACCAGTCCTTACTTGAAGCAATTTCATCAGAGTCTGTTTCTTCAACATCATCGTCGGAAAGGACAAGGTCAGTAGGTGTGGAGATACCACAAAGTGATTTTGGCTTCATAGTGGAGTTGCTGCGAATTTCCGGTGTCATATAACATTAAACAAGGGAACAGGCGGCCTCGATCGATCAACATTCATCTTGATGCGCCGTATGTGTTCTTTTTTGTGTGACGAAATACGGGGGCGGAAAGAAAGCAGTGGCCGGTGGTGGAGCCCAAAAGTTTAGTAGGCTCGTAACAAAACCGCTGATTGATTTTTCTGATCTCACTGGACAAGAAGGGGCCTTGTCTAAGCATGAGAAGACAAACTACCATCAAACCAGTGCACAAATAGCTGGCTAGTTCCTCGTGAGGATTGGTCGCCCAGATGTAGATGTGCGGGCAATGTTGGACAGTAAACGGGCAAAGGAAATCGAGGATAATCGGATCGCTCTGAAAGCTATCATCCAGCCAGTTCGCAGCTGTCCAGAATTTACCTCTACGTGGGCATCGCGATGACCATCCTTTGAAATCGAGCATAAATTCAGAAGGCATGATCCAGTACCCGAAGGAGAAGGATGGTAACTTCAGAATGCTACTACGATACAGGATGCGTGGTGGTGACAGTGCTCTGACCGAACATTTTCAGAACGCTGCAAATAATGCAGTGTATACTAGCAATACAATACAGAGTGAGTTGCTTCAAGATATGTCACATCTACTCAAGAAAGATATCACCCGGGATGTTATCCAGTCACCGTTCTGGGTGTTGATGGCCGATGAGACGACGGATCGGGCTAATCGAGAGCAAATGGTTATGGTTGTTCGTTATGTCTACAAAAGTGGAGATCAGTACGTGGTCCGCGAGGATCCTGTTAGCCTAATGGACGCATTGCCTACCATCAGGAGGGAAATGGACGATTCTAGTGTCTCTGATGAAGTCAGTATGTCTGGTAAGAACACTGGGGCTGTTTTGAAGAGAGAGATCCATAATATGTGCCTTGATACCGAAAACATGGTGGCCCAGTGCTATGATGGCGCAGCTGCAATGTGTAGCGAACGAGTGGACGTAGCAGCGCAAATCAAGAGTATTGCCCCATTAGCTGACTACTACCACTGTGTCATGCATGGCCTCAATTTAGCAACATCTAAGATGCTGAACGATCATACGATCAGAAACGCGCACGGAACACTGGGAGCTGTCATCAGCTTCATTACTGATGGTGCCAAACGAGAGAAAATGCTGTCCAACATGCTGAAAGCTGATGGACGGTCTAAAGGGAAACTGGGGAAGGTTTGTACAACACGATTTATTGAACGCCGTACTGCAGTACTACGATTTTGGGAGTACCTTCCAAGTATCGTGAAAACCTTGGAAAACATGGAAAGATGGAACGACGTTCGAGCGAGTAGCAAGGCAACAACACATCTGAATTGCATGTTAAACTTTAGTTTTAATGTTGGATAGTTTGTTTTATTGTACATCTTCTTAGTGGAAAGTCTAGAGAAAGGAGATTTATTAATTATTAATCATTTTGGATAGTTGTTTTATTGTAAATTTTGTAAGTAGAAAATTATGTAACCCTTCTTTACTTCATCTGGATTTCTGGGACACTATATTTTTTACTTGTATCACCGTTTTATCTGGCTGTCCGGAACACTATAGGGTAGGTGAAGGGAATATGGACCCTGAGAGTAAAACGGACCCCTTTCATGTTTCTAATCTGTACACCATAGGGTCGTGCTTTTTACGTGACCCGTCATACGGGATACAAAACGTCACTACCAAACCATCCCATTCTTACAAACGAACCTCAGGTCAAGCGAGCCAAAAAAAGTACATACGCTCACCGACCTGCAGAGACAAAACGCCCAACCCCCCACTGAAATATTAAAAAACTACAAAAGGACGACCAGCACCCAGCGGAACAAAACACCCTTCCCCAGCACACCACCGTCCAAAAAAGGCAGCCCTAGATAAACGGCGAAAATCGCCTTCGACCTGAAGGCGAATGTCAGACTTCACCGCCTCCAGGACTGCCTGCCAACTGGCAAATTTCCCCCTAAAAACAACATCACATCTATTCCTCCAAATAAGTTTTTTTACAACAGAAGAAACATAAATAATACGCTGCGACACAGCAACGGAACGAACTGGAGGATCTGATCCATATAAAACAAAACCCTGTCCTACCGACCAGGGACGGTCTCCCGTTAAACGGTCGGTCCAGGACTGAAACCACTCCCTCAAGTTCAAAACAAAGGGGCAATGCCAAAAAACATGGGCAGTACTCTCTAAGCTGTCACAGCCGGTCCTCGGGCACAGTCCATCACCCAATCGCCAGTGATACCTTTTCAGATTGGTCACCAAGGCACCGTGTGCAATTCTCCATGCAAGATCACGGAGCCTGCAACCATTCAGCCTTGAATGCACCGAACGCCATACTTCGACAGGATGACGTCCCTGTACAAAAATTGCATTCAAGGCCCTATCCCGCAAGGAACTGAGAACGAGGGCCGGCCGTGACAGGTCAACAGGGGGCAACTCAATAAGAGCGGAGCAAATGACACGCACCACTCTGCTTGGTGTGCTACTATGCGGTTCTCTGTTGCTAAACAGCGCCGGAACCCATCGACGCAAGTGCAACCCGCCCCAAAAACGTACAAAATATGAACAAGGCAACCCTGGGTCAGTTACCGCTACAAACAATTGCTTAAATAACAAACAAGTCCCCCCTTCTCCAGTTTTTGGTACAATATCGCCCTCTTGACCAGCTCTGTACCACCAGACCATATGAATGAAAAAATCGCCCTCTCCAACCGCACCAGGACGCGACGCGGAATTGGGTACACCGCGCCCGGGTACCGCAAGATGGGCGAAACGGAACGATTAATAACGGTGACTTTCCCCAAGATCGAAAGCCAGCGGGTGCCACAGGGTTTCGAGTCTGCTCTCAAATACCTCAGCCCTCTCGCTCCAGGTGACATCACAAGGTGCATCGTAGCCGAACCATATACCATTAATTTTGATATTCTGATCCGACCACGACGCACCGAATGGTAAGTCTCTGTATCGCCAGCTACCAAGACGAAGGCCCTTTGTCTTTTCTGGATTCAACTTCGCCCCGGTAGCTCTCTCAAAAATAGATAAATCCTGCGAGAGTGCGCGAAAGGTGCCCAGACTCGAAACAACACATGTCACGTCATCTGCATATTGAGCGCATTTCACTTTGGCACCCCCTGGCACAACGAATGGAACAAGTCTGGAGTCCCTTTCCAAAAGACGAGAGAGGGACTCGCTAAACAAAACATAAAGTAATGGAGACAGGGCACCCCTGGCGCACCCCCTCTCTACGTTAAAAACCTCCGAACAAAACCCATTTACGATAACAGAACTGAAACTTTCTTGATACAAAACAGAAATCCATTTACGAAAATTTGGGTGCAACTGAAACGTCTCCAATACATTCATTAAAAAACCGCGATCCACCATGTTAAAGGCCTTCTGCTGGTCCAGAGACACCAATGCACATGGCAGATCACGCTCAATAACAAAGTCGGTCAAGTCGCGCATCAACCACAAGTTCTGCTGGATGCAATGACCCTTCACTGCACAAGTCTGGAGATCACCCACAAGATGCGGCATAGCCAGTGCAAGGCGGTTGCACAAAGCCTTAGCCAGCAACTTGTAGTCCACATTTAACAAGGTGATCGGACGCTTGTTACGGGGATCCAAGGGGTCCCCAGACTTGGGCAGCAAAGTAATCATGCGTAGACGTTGACTTTGGTTTAACAGTCCGTTTTGGAAGGCGTCCTCGAAGACGGCTCTGATGTCGGGTCCTATTATTGCCCAGAAGGTTCGGTAGAACTCCCTCGGAAGCCCGTCCGAACCCGGGGACTTGCCATTCTTCATCTTCGAAAGCGCCTTCCAAAGCTCAACAGTGGTTATTTCGCCCCCCAAAATATCCTTGACATCGTGGGGAACGGTTTTTGAGATTCCCCTCAATAAATCAGCCTGTGCCGACAAGTCGACATTGCCACGCGTTAAACAAACTCGAATAATACTCTTTATATACGCGGACAATGCCGTGAGGGTCACTAACCACGGTCCCATCAGTAGCGCGCACTGACGGGATGCGTCTGTCACCTGCCGATGAGCTAACGGACTGGTAAAACCTCAGTGAAGGGCGCTCCTCGGCTTCCACCGCTTCGACACGGGCCCTGACGCGGGCACCGTGGTACTTTTCATCGAGATAAGTCTGCAAAGCGATGACAGCCAAAGGGTCGCTAAACTTCACCTCCGCGCACAGCTTCGAGAATTTTTCTCTTCGACGCCGTGCGCGGGTCACGCAATACTGAATTACGTAGCGTTTGATGCGCAACTTGACATCATCCCACCATTGGGATTAGAAGCAAAGGCCGGCTTCAATGTTTGCCATCCCCTGTACCTGGTCTCGAAACCCTGGCGGAACTCTGCCTCGCCAAGAATCCGACAGTTAAGCTTCCATAGGCCCCGCCCGATGGGGGAAATGGAAGGCAAAACAAAACGTGCTACTACAGTGTCATGGTCAGAGAGCGGACAGCTGAGCGTCTCGCAACCCGAAAATGTAAAACTTACGGGCGCATACACTCGATCTATCCTGGAGGCATCTACTCCGTTAGGCCTCACCCACGTATACACCGTACTACACGGGTGCATATGCCTCCAGACATCGGCTAAAAGGTGTGCCGAAGTGAATCTGTCCAATTCTGTGATCCCAGCGTCGGGACTAGCAGACACAGAAGCCACGAGTCTGTCAAGACCCGAGTCTGGGACACAGTTAAAGTCTCCGACCATGACACATGGTGCACTACCAGGAACAAAGGAAGGCAGCGTGTTAAAAAATTCTTGTCTAGCAGAAGGCCGATTGGGAGCATACACATTGCAGAGGGAGATGTTACCCTGTGGATACTTGAAAAGAATGCAAACCAATCGGCCCTCGTGATCCGTCTCCACCCTAGTGACACAACCCGCCTGACGAGGTGACAGAAGGATGACAGTGCCACAGGATGAAGACGAACCAAACGAAGCATGCAGCCCACCACCCCACTCATAAGCCCATAATGGGACATCTTCTTCCAAAAAATGTGTTCCTTGCAGGCAAACGCAGTCGACCTCCATTGAAATACAATATTGGAAAATGCGACTGCGCTTGCGATGATCCCTCATGCCATTCACGTTCAAAGTGGCAACTGAAAATGTATGGGCCATGAGAGGGCAATGGGGCAAAACTACGCCGACGACGATTCTGTAAGCTTCAAGTGCGCTCTAGACGACATATCGTCGTCCGAATCGTCACTTGAGGCCGACCTTTTTAGAGAGGGTTCCCCCATCTCGTCGTACCAGCTCGTCCCAGTGGCACGTTTTGGCTCGACGATCACCGAGCCCCCGGAGTCGCTGTCAGACAGAGCCTCCGGAGACCCGATGACCACAGAGTCCCCGGAGTCGCCGTTGGACAGAGTCTCCGGATCTGGCGATACCGGCGGCGGACTGGGGACGGAACTGGACGAGTTGATAGGGGAAGCTGGTGGAGACTTTCTCGGTGCGGGCACGGGGTTGGGGTCTGCAACTACGGGGGAAGGGTGAACTAGGTGCATCCGGTTCCCCCTCTTTGCGTGGAGCTTCCTCCGAGGCAGTAGGTGCGCCAGAACTTGGCGCCTTTGATTGACCCCCACTCTTTGTCATAAAGACATAAGAGGAGGGGACAAGCGCGAAAAACATGCCCCTCCTTCCCACAGAGTGAGCACACAACTTCGCTTGGGCAAGCAGAGGTATCATGCCCAAGACGAAGGCAGCGCCCACACTTTTTGTTTGGGCAGCCCTTGGCTTCGTGCCCGGTCTCCCCACACCTGAAGCAGGAACGAGGCTGACCGGGGTAACGCACGTGAGCTTTATGCCCGGCAATAAAAAGGGAGGGAATGTCCTGCTTGAGGTCGATCCGAACCTGTCGGTGCCCGTTCAACACCCCAGGGGCATGTGCGTTGGAGCACATTTTGATGGCCTTGACAGCCCCAAACCGACCTAAAACAGTTGCGACAAGTTCCTGACGCACCTCTAGTCCTACGTGGATGACAGTTACCCATACGGAACGCTCGTATGGAGTAACTGTCAAACCTTCAACCCCACTCAGCAACGTGACACCCTTCTGCCGGGTCAGTCACTTGTAAAACGTACATCATAAGTATTACGACCCTGGAGAGCTTGCAACGCATCAACCTCTCCAGGCACAACAACACCCTTAACTCTTTAAAATACTAAAAACTTGCACCGGTGGAACAGCTTGTTCACCGGTGAAGGTTAACTTAACAATTTTGGAATCACGGCGGGATGCCATGATACCGAAGGTTGCTGGGCCACAGAGGAGTAACAAAACAAACTAAAGATAGGTTGGATAAAATACAATATACGATGACTATATACGATAACGATATACCATATGGCGCACACCCGCCTGGCGGGAAGTATAGCACAGTACAGTGAAAAACGTTATCAGATCGAGAGCGAGAGCGAAAAAAACACGTCTGCGCTCCACGAAAGCCAACTACCAACTAGGGTCGTTGTTTTATTTGCATACTACCACTGCTGCTTGCATTCTTAGAAAGTCACAACATAACGAAGCCAAAATTTTACTGAAAAGTCCGTTGTTTAGATGCTTCAACGATTGAATAAAGTTGGAGGTAAGAAATGTTCACCCTATTCTTTGCGCACAATGTAATATTGGAAAGTTTAGAAAAACAAGATGTATGCCCGGAGAAAGTAAATTTCCGGTGACTATAGTATTGGGAGTAAAGGCCATATTGTTTGGACATCTGTTATCGATCAAACTGTTCGTGGTGAACTGTGATGAACAATTATATGTGTGTAACTCAGGTGATATGCAGGTAATATGGACCCGGTCTCCACAGGCCAGTTAGTTTGTATCGCAGAACTGGTGTCAGTACTTAATGTGTCAGGCCTGAGTGTAGGCATGGATGGATTATGATATTAAATTGGTCATAGTATTAGTCATTCTGTCATTAAGATTAAATTTTTATTCGTTAGTTTTGAATATCGTGTTTTTGTCAATATTTGAGGAATTTGCATTGGACAGGCACAATTCAGGCCAGGCTTCCAGGAAGTCATCTGGGCAGGGCAAACACAGTGCATATGATTTCATACCACCTTTTTCTTGGGGGGGGGGGGTCAGGCTAACTGCCCTTACCAAAAGCCCAGATGAAGGCATACTGGACAGTTAAATTACTAGTCCTGTATTGGGTAAGGCACTAAAGGTTGATTCAGCTGGCACATTAGTCCTATATTTGGTGCAAACTTCAAAATCAGAAGCAGTATTTCTTATTGTGTACAGCTATCCCATGTCTCTAAACAGTAGTGTGGTGTCAAAGTACAGCTACAGACCCCGTTGTGTGCTTTTCTCCCTTTTCGTCTTTAACATGAACAGTACAGTGTAGTTTATGTTCATTCCTTGCAGAATGCCTTCGAAGTATGTCAGGAAGACGGAGCGTGCATCTTGGTCTGAGGAGAATATGCGCCAAGCAGTGGTTAAGGTGCGTCAAGGCATGGGTGTGAAGAGAGCTGGGAGGTACTGGCTCGAAGGTTTTCTTTCTCGCCATCCAAAATTATCGGTACGTAAAGCAGAGGGCCTATCCCGTGCTAGGGCTATAGGCATGAACAGAACCCAAGTCATGGGATTTTTCAAGTCCCTGGAAAATGTCCTCCAAAGGGAAGGGTTCTTTAGGCCCCAGAGAGGATTTACAATGTCGATGAAACTGGTCTTTCTCTGACAAATAGGCCTGGTGAAGTCATTGCAAGGAAAGGGAAACGTTCTGTTGTCAACATAATTAATGCAGAGAGGGGGGAGAATGTGACAGTAGTGGCATGTTGCAGTGGTTCTGGTCAGTATGTACCACCCTATGTGATCATGAAAGGTAAAAGGAAGAAGGATGAGTATGCAGATGGTTTGCCTCCTGGATCAAAGCTGAGCTTGTCTGATTCAGGTTACATTAACACTGAATTGTTTCTGGATTGACTGAAGTTTTTTAGGGGTCATGCAGTAACAGGAAAGGTGGTGTTGATCATTGATGGCCATACATCACATGTGAAAAGTGTACAAGTGATAGATTACTGTATCCAGAATGATATTGTTCTTATTTGCCTCCCATCGCACACTACAAAATACCTTCAGCCACTGGACAGGTCAGTGTTCAAGCCATTGAAAGTGCATTATGATTATGCTACAAACAATTGGACGAAGCGCACACCTGGGGCTTCCATTACCAAGTATAGATTTGGAGCTTTATTCAACCAGGCATGGGGTTAAAGTTCAACTGTTGCCAATGCAGTGAAGGGATTTGAGGCTTGTGGGATTTATCCTTATAATCCACAAGGGATACCTGACGAGGCATTTTCACCTTCAGAATCCTCAGAGAGAGCTGTAGAACTTGCTGGGAAAGAAAGTGCATCTGCATCTGCTGAATCATCTTTGAAGGAAACAGAGAGCAACCTCCCTCAAGATGGAAGCAGCGCATTGAATTCCTACTTCGAAAATATCTTGCCTCCACCAGTGTATGAACGAGCGACTAAGAGCAGGAAGAAACAGAAGACAGGGGAACTGACAACAACGTCATATTTGGAAGAGCTCCGTCAACATGGAGCAGAATCAGAGAGGCAGGGGGGGGGGGGATCACACAACAAATGCATCATTTAGTGGAGGAAAAAGAAAGAGCAAAGCAAAATAACCAAAACAAAATCCAACTGGTTCTGGTGATGACCCATCAAACTATTGTGGAATTTGACATGGCTTTTTCTATGATGACAAAGAGAATGCAATGTGGGTACAGTGCTGTAAATGCAAAACACTGGTTCCACGAAGATGTGTGGATGGGGAAGGGATGAACGTTTTATGTGTGATGACTGTGCCTAAATTTCTATGTTCCTCAGAGATTTTGTAAAGGTTGAGAATCTTGTGATTTCGTTTTTTTTTTTTTTTTTTTTTCTACTTTCAAGTAGATGAAAATCATATGCATAGGCTATGATGTACCCTTTTATTACCTGCATGTTGACATTTTAATAAAGTGAAGCACATACCTTGAAAAATAACTAAAGAGCCATTATTTAGGCAAGATTTTCAGCATTTAGAGTTGAGAAAACTATGGGGTCCATATTACCTGCACATGCAGGACCCAGTTGACCTTTGACCCTTGCCAAAATTGTCAAATTGGCTCGGATATTCTATCCATACCCATGGTTTGATACGCTCTGTTTTCATGTATCTTGTCCCAAGAGAAGATTGATCTAGAGTTCATATGCATAATTTTATGAGCTAAAAGGGACCTAAGGGGTCCATATTCCCTTCAGTTCTGGCTGTACGGAACACTATATTTGTTACTTATATCACCGCTTTATCTGGCTGTCGGGGACACAATATTTGTTTTATATGGATATTCTGTAACAAACTTGCTGGAACACCATTTCCTTTTATATTGTAATTTGATGAACGCCATGCTGGAACACTATTTCCTTTTATATTATTTGACCATTGGAGGACTCCATACCTGTATATACTGATGTCGTGGAATATCAGATGACACCCTAGATGACACCAGCGGGCCAGCCAGCCAACCAGAATCCGAATTTAAATTAAATGTATTGTAATAACATTAACTATTGGGGTGCGCACCTGACAACTGTAAGTCATTTTATCTAATTCTTATTCTGGGCCCTGATCAGCTGTATATTGTTTGTTATTCGTAATTATAATTGAATATAATCCAATCCAGTTGAGTTTTCTATTTTTTACGTGTCTTGCTCTGTGTTTGATCAAGAACAAACATTTATTTTCAGTGGCAAACACCCTTACATACATAAATTTGGAAATGTATTACTCTTTAACTACTTCTTGTAGTAATAATTACACCAAATTCCCTTTTTTATGAAATAAATAAATTTCAACCAATATAATACATAATTTATTACTACTGGATAACTTTGTCCCATAATATATATCATCTTTTATCCCCATCATCTCCTTATATAGGTCCAGATGCTGTCTTTGGTAGGTGGGACTAGCTTGGATAGCAGTGTCAGAAAGATTGTGTCATTCCTAATTGGCCACAAAATTCAACTGGTTAGGCATCTAGGCATCTTCGTCATCAAGGGAAAGACATTTTTGGATACGACAAGGCCACGACCTTGTGTATGATAGTCAGTGACAGACGTCTGCCATTACTCAGAGCTTCATAGAAAAGGGAGATGCCCTACTGCAACAAACGTGGAGCTGTAAAGGAATTTCATTTGGGCTCCACATAGAATCAAGGCAATCTATCACACGTGAGAATATCAGACAAGACGGTGACAAACTTCGTAACTAAAATGTTGCATTATCTGTTGCCAACCTTACCCGAATGGGAAGACCTTATTCAATGACACGCTGCCCTTTCAGCATCCGCCCAAATCACAGGGATACATGGAGGCTTACAAAAAGATCTTCAGAGAGCGACTTGTCGCGATTCCGATATCGGATTGATGTTCTCCTGGAAAAGATATACTCTTCAGTCATATCGCAGCAGAGAAAACTTTCATACAAGTTGCTGTATAGTGTAGGTGGCTATGACTTGACATCGTTCCTTAGGGGCCACTCTTAACGCTGTTTCTAACAGACACTCTACAGACTGAATTTTTACAACTACGATTATTATTCTCGTGGAAAAGGGTTACTATGATATTACTGTAAACAATTCAGTAGTGCTTTCCAAGAAGCTCCTGTTGAGTTTTTTAAAGAAATTTGCTCTAACCACAGCTCCGTGGAAGGTCACTTTTACAGAATTTCTGAAGAATCTGAATGGTTACCATCTAACTTCATTAGCAAGGCTGCTTGGTAGTGGCCTCAAGCCTGCAATGGCAATGTAAATGTGCCCCTTGTCACATCTCATGGTGTGCTTATATCAAGAGACAATTAGTTTTGTATGGGACAAAGGAGAAAATATTTCCAAGGTGGATTAAAATTTTAAAAATGCTCAAGATGGGTTTGCAAATGTAACAAGGCTTCAAAACCGTGTTCTCTATTTTGTACGAACAACAACTATCACAATGTGTGACTTGGAGAAAACACTACCAGTCAATCAAATATAGTAAAAACATCTTATTAAAAAGTATTCATGCTCTGGTTATGCAGATGAAACATCACGTGAATCAGATCAAAGTTCTGTGGTCGATCCTGGAGATGTTATCCTTGATGGTTACAGCACTAATGATCGTTTTTATTCGCCTCTTGCTTTAGAGATCCCGTTTGTGGATGAAACCAACATTTAATTTATTGTTTTCATTCTTCAGTCCAACCAGGGAGACAACTGTGATGATGGCTATCAAACAATGCCCTTGGATTGCAACACGCAAGAACCAACGAGAGTTTGAACAACGTGATTTGGAAGCTTTGTCCAAAAGAAAAAGATGGGGAGCAGCTGATGTTTTGCTCTAAGATATGTAAGATACATATAAGATACATTTTATATATACTTTAGATAGCTGAAAAGTATGATGAACCAAAATTCGCACTTCTAGGTCTTGCTGAGGCATAACTCTCCTCCATGTTCTATTAACAGACTTTAAGTTCCTATATGTACTTCTAGGACTACACGCTCCTGCATGGTGTACTTGCTCCTCTGAGGAAAGATGAGATACTAGCCTGAATTGGTCTCAGTCTGACAAAGGCTTGGGTGCAAGAACAATTGACAGATGTGCTCCATTTACTTCTCAGAAACTCTAACCAGTTGATTAATCAGTTGATTACAGAGAATTCAAGAGTCCTGAATAGTTCAAAGGCAAAATATGTTACAGCATCTGAGGAGTACACTAGCAGTGTGGGAAGGAAATGGAAATTTTATGTTGAAAAAAAGTACAAGTATTATTAAAAGCAAACATTTTACTGGTCCAGGGTACCTAACCATCCAAAAGACAATTAAGTGTTATTCTTTTATGTAATAAATTTGCTTTAGTTCCAGGAGGGCGATATATATTCCATTCCATATGATCATTATTATTGCGAACGACGATGGCTTTTTAACTGTGAATAAATTTGCTTAAGTTCCAGGAGGGCGATATATGTTCCATTCCATATCATCATTATTATTGCGAACGACGATGGCTTTTTAACTGTGAAGAACGTTCTGTAAAGTGCTCTCAATTTAACGCTTTCTCTCCACTTCTTCCCCATTGAGCAAGTGTTTTATCACCACCAACCATGTATATCAACTATATTCTAACTTTTTCTTTGTGAAGTTGTGCCGTTATGGTGAGAGGTAGGCCCAAAGGAATCAAAATAAGCCCAAAATAACTATAACTAGGCCTACAGTGCTAAGTCAGCGCAGACAACGTGGTTCGAGCTCTGAATCAGAGACGCCGCCCAGCTGGAAAGCTGATTTCGAAAAAGGCATCGGTATGTTGGAAATGGTTTAATTTGCTGCGAGCTCATAAACTACACAGAGTATACATATACAACAAGGCCGTGTATAACTTCTGTAGTACTTAATGAGGCTATGCAAGCTTTGTAATTTGACGTTTGGTCTAGGCCTATAGACCAAATGATTATATGATGACCTATCATAGTTCTTAGCAAGGGCCTAGCCTAGTACAACAAGGAATTTGTCTGTTGTTTTCTTATTAATGTTTACATATACTTTCATAAGGGATTCACATTTCATTTTGATGAAACATTTCATAACCTCAGAACGAAGTATAGAACTAGCTTCCTGAGAAAGAAAGGCACAAACAGTATTCCACATAAATAACAGATGCCGATAACTTTCCATTTTTTCATTAATATACTTTTCAGCTTTACATCTTGTAAGCAAATAATATTTTGAATTTGTACGGTTGTCCTTACAATTTCTTCCATATGTTTGAAAAAGTAAATACTTTCATTGACTTGGAATAAGCCAGCTTATTCTGTTTTTTAATCCACTCATTTAAATTAGCCAGAAATGTTGACATATTGAGCAGCAACTTCCTTGCGCATCTTATTGTATTTTGTTATTAATTTATATGGTACCAATGCATGTTACTCTGTCTGAGTCCTTGCTTCATGGATCACGTCTAAGGTTGTTGCTGGCATGTCACTTTTCAACTGGAGTTGCTAATTGGGAGGAAAACACCTTTTCCAGGGCATGCTGTCAAAGAAATATTTCTTCTTCGGCTTCCCTTTGAATATTGACCTCATTTAGAAGTTTCTGTCATCTTCTTAATGTTTTATTCATTGATCTATACTTGTGGAATTCATGCCACATCTAACCCCACACTTTATCAGAAAATGTCGTCCCTCTTAGTTATCGACCACAGTTGTTCTACAGTTTCTGCACCAAACTTGCAACATTTTGCATCTTTCACATCAAGCTTCACTCTTCTTGATAAATATATGACACTTGATGTTAGCGGGGTCTTTAATTTCAATAAGTCGTCTTCAAATATGTTGTTGATGGCAGTTCCCAAAAAAGCCACCGCAAGCATCAACCTTCCTAAGGCTTTTTGCAGGATACGCATTCGTGTAAATGAAAGAGAAGAGTTACGACAGTGTTCGAGGAACAGGCTAAAAGAATAGTCCTACAGCTTTTTTCAACATTGAATGAGAATTCATATTTACGAGTATGCATTTCTTAGTCTTTGGGTCTAAGGATCAACCCCTTCCATAATTCCACACCCCAGTGCTCAGTGCAATTTGTGACTTTGGATGTTTCTTTAATCAAATCATATGCTTCCTGATCATAAAGTTGTACAGAACAGTAATAAATTTCATATAAATGTACTTTTTTTGGCTCACTTGACCTGAGGTTCGTTTGTAAGAATGGGATGGTTTGGTAGTGCCGTTTGGCCGTGACGTTTTGTATCCCGTATGACGGGTCACGTAAAAAGCACATTTCATATATATAACTATATAAATAGTATAGGTGGTGCTATGAGTTACCCTCCTTATGATTGCACAACCCAGTGCACTTTGCATATGACGCATAGTAGCAACAGTTGTAGTGAACAATGATTCACTTACAATTGAGCTGCTAATTTCATAGTAGAATCAATTAAATTCCATTTCTGCGGTGAGCAATACAATGAATGATACAAAATACAAACAACAATTATAATATGCAACAGCTGTATGCAGTCTATACAAAACATGCACGAACTAGCTTCATCAGCGCAACCAAGTGGAACTACAACTCCTGCCTCTCCTACTGAACACTAATGAACGAAGGAAGATGTATGCGATGTGACCCACATACCGGTAAATAAAAAATACAACCATTGGCCTCTATGCAATACTGTTGTGTTCCTATGATGGGTCTTAAAATCCATGCAGGCTCTAAGCCCAAGGCCCTTGAAAAAATGGATTTTCTAAGTAGTTATGTGCAGGCCCCTCTCCTGACTATGTTGGCTCCTTCAAAATGTTCATGTCTAGGTAGATTCCAATGCAAACCATATGCATTGGCTTGAACTGCAATTGTGCAACAATATCCATCTACTGTATTTATGTCCCTTACGGTACTACAATGAACTCACTGCATTGACCCACAGTGGCCCCAGTTATTCGTCACTGCATTGAGCCCAAAAGTTAAGATTTCCTTCTGTTTTATTCAATAACTTTGTGGGCGAGTGCCCATTTGGGGGGCTTGAGGATATTGTGCCAATTATATGTCCGTACATGTTGGTTTATATGTTGCTGAAGTACTTTATGCGGAGTGCCTGGAAGCACAATAGAACACACTAGTCTCCAAGGGTATTATTTTGGACAAATACTAGTCAGTTTGGAAAGGTTTCTTGGATGAATGAGGGGCACTGCATTGTTGTGCAACTTAACAAATGCTATTGCAACAGGGCACCAACCCAATAAACTTGATTATCCTAATGTTTTCAAGTTTATATATCTTTATCAATAACCCTGATGGTCCAAATGTGGACCATTGAAAAACCTTGTTTTTAGAGAATCATTATTCGAGATAGGAATACACTAGAGAGCTTCCCATAGCTTTATTTTGCACATAAGACAGCCTGCATCAATTAACAATTTTTTTTTTTTTTTGGTCTTCAAAGATTTGTTTACATTAAAAAAACCGGTCGTTTTGACCTTTTTTTTCCAAAAAATATTGGGAACAGTGAAAACTTTCAAGTCAACTGCCCCTATCTCATACAACTAGCTAAGACATACAAGGAATCAAATCAGGAGCCTCACAGGCATATGTAGAGAGATGGCTCTATATTTGGAGAAAATATGTCAAAAAATACATTTTTTCGGTCTAAATTAGGGCCAAAACACGGACCATTTTCCGGAATTATTTCTCCAGAATGTCTCACCCTACAGAGTAGATTTTTAGCTCTCCAGAAGCGCCACACTGAAACGCTGGGCTACATAGAAACAATTTAGCAATAGCGCCTCCACTTTGTGAGTAATCCCTAGCAATTCAACTCGAGCATTTTTATGGTTGGGAATTTCGGTCAGCCGCATGTATTTTACGCGTGGGCACGCTATCGGTAACTAACGCGCATTTCATAATGGCGACCCGTTACGATGCAGAAGAGGCTCTAGTTTTTCTTTTTGCGGACAATATGAGCATCCAGCCGTTCGAGGATTTCGACATCGCTGAATCTGAAGAAGATTCTGAAGATGACATCAGCAGTCTTCCTGGAGAGAGTCTGGTTGACGATCCTTCCGCCAGACCCTCTTTGTTGCTCAGAGATCCTGATATGGTAAGCCACACACTACATGTATTGTGTATACATGTACTGTGGTAGTACAATAGGCCTATATGACTCATCGTTAGGCAGGACTGTACCACTGTATTACATGTAAGTCAACTAGTTTGGGGGTTATTGATAAAGATATATAAACTTGAAAACGTTAGGATAATCAAGTTTATTGGGTTGGTGCCCTGTTGCAACTGAAAGGAAAAGAGTATTTGGTGTTTCAGTCCACCCCAATGCATGATAACAGAAAACCAGTGCTAAAGTATACAGGCTGTTCACCCCCACAGGCTATATGGACTTCCAAATTTGCATATTCATGAGCAAAAACGGAATTTTATAGAAAAGGGATGTCCAAACCACAATCAACTCAGCCCCCCTCCCCCCTTGTAATGTATAGTAAATTTGTGTGTTGTAGCTTACCTTTTTATGATTGCACCTTTTTATGGTTGCAGAATATCACTCTTGAAGAGGAAGACCTGCCCATTCCACCACCTCCCCCCGTAGCAGTTGTTGGCGCTGCTGGGGACGTACAACCAGCACCCCCCCAAGAAACGCCGGGGTCGACCACCGATGGCCCCGGTACGAGCAGCGCCCCCCCCCCCACACCACTACCGAGGCCTGCAACTCCTCCACCTGTTCTAGATGCCACTTCTCGTGCAGATTTCAAACAACGCTGTGAAGCTCGCAAGGCAGCCCTTGGGGGCTACAACAAGAAGCTCAGCCCCCAAGAGGCCCATGAGAAGTGGACCTTACTTGTGGAGGACAATGAAGACAGGAGCAACTGCTTAGGGGAATGGCTCTGGAAAGACTTCACAGAAGATGTGGTACGTTTTGAAGACTGCCTTTTTATGTGAATGTTTTTTTTTTTCTCTACAGGGTTGCCTTGACTCATGAAGATCTGAGGGCCTCACTGAAGAATCGATATGACTGGAAGATACATAAATGAATTTACCTTTCTACAGGGTTAGCTCAAATCAATAAGACGTAGTGAATGTTTATCGAATAATTTTCTTATGTTTTATTTCTAGAATTACACAGTGAATGAACCAGATGCTGTTATTTCTTTCTGCAGAAATTATTTATATACATCAAAACTTATTTTGACAAATTTCTTTCTTTTTTCCCCACTTACAGCCTTTCATCAATGAAAACGTCAACTTTGCGTTTGAGACACAAGGTCTTTCACAAGCAGCGAAGGGGCAAATTCAGAGCTAGATTTTTTGAGACTGTTTCTCACTGAACCAGTCTTGAAGAATTTAGTTGACCAGAGTAATCTTTATGCCTCCCAAGAGGGGGTCAAGACAGTTGACGGTGGTGGGAAGTATATTCCTGTCACCAGAGGATCTGTCATGGCATACATCGGGTTGACTATTGCCATGGGTCTCACAAACAAGAGCAAAATTGATGCATACTGGTCTACTAATCAGATACTAGAAACTCCATGGTTTCGTCAAGTAATGCCTCGTTGTCTCTATTATCAACAGCATCAACGTTATTTGCATGTTTCAGATAACACGATGGGAGAAAGACTGCGGAAGGAAGGTTCTCTGACAAGTTGTACAAGATCCGTCCGTTACTTGATTCCTTGATCGAGTCCTTTCAGAAGCACTACAGTCCAGGTAGGGAGTTGAGTATCGATGAGATGATGACTGGTACCAAGTGTCGTCTCAGCTTTCTTCAGTACATGAAGGACAAACCAACGAAGTGGGGCTGAAGGTGTGGACTTTGTGTGATGCCAAGGTTCACTACTGTTTGAATTTTGATCTGTACACAGGTGGCATAGGGGAAAAAGGTTTGACCTTCCGTGTTGTGAATGAGTTGATGCGTCCGTACTTAGGGAGAGGTCATCGACTATACACTGATAACTTTTATACGTCCCCTGAGCTATTGGCGCACCTACTCAGTCACAACACATTGGCTGTGGGGACGGTTCGAGCGAATCGTAAACACATGCCATTGCGATCGAAGTCTTCACAGACTAAGGTCGAGGTAGGTCACTCCATTTTCCTCAAGAGCCATAATATGACGGCCTGTAGATGGATGGACAAACGAGATGTGTTTTGTCTGTCGACAATGCATGGTAATTCTCTCACCGATGTCACCCGCATGAAGAAAGGTAGTGCAGGTGAACGAGAAGTAGTTCAGAGGCCCACCATAGTTTCTAACTACAATGCGCACATGGGCGGAGTTGATGTCTTCGATCAACTGCTGTCTTAACATCCAATTGTTCGAAGATATAAACGGTGGTGGCTCACGCCTTTCTGGCGAGCAATTGACATAGCAATTTTGAATGCATTTGCATTGTGGAAATTGAAACACACAGAGCTGACCTCACAAAATCTACACCAAATGTTTCGATTAGCACTCGCAGAGCAGGTCTAAGGGGGAGGGGGTATAAGGGGGAGGGGTTGGCAACCTGTTAGTAGATATGATTGAGGGGAGGGGAAAGAACTGGATATATAAGTTGGAATAAGAAGTTTCAAAAGTCAAAGCAATTTACATCTCTTTTATGTGTATTGTTTGTACACATTTTTTATTATGCGCATACCAATTAGCCTTTCTGAAGTGCGAAGAAGAGTGGGTGGGGGGGGGGAGGGAGGGCATAGTACTGAAGAGGGGTAACTTTGTTTGAAAACTGTCCTTCTTTACTGTTGTAACCTTGATTGGGATTAGTGTTTATACATCTATTTACAATAAGCATATACTTTCACATTACATAGATGTTGCTATGGGGAGGGATTCATGTGGGGGAGGGGTGGGGTATAAGGGGGAGGGGGTAAGGGGGAGGGGGTATAAGGGGGAGGGGTTGGCAACCTGGTAGTAAATATAATTGAGGGGAGGGTATGAACTGTTTTTTTTTTAAGTTTGAATAAGAAAGTTCAAAAGTCAAAGCAATGTGTTTCCCTTTTTGTGTGTTGTTTGTACAAAATTTGTAATTATGCGCATACTAATTAGCCTTTTATTAGAGCCTTGCTCCAGTTACAGCAACAACTGAGGTGCCAAATATGTGGATGGACAACAGCCTCTACTTATCACTCCAGAAGAACTCTTGACCAGCATGGAGACCATAACTTTGATATAAACCCTAAATTTGGTAGCCTGTAAAATATTATAATTTATTCGCGAAGGAAAATTTAACAAAACGTCAAAAAATCAGTCATATTCCTCACATTCAAATTACATTTTACTTATAAAATTACATGTCTTGAACTCATCAAACTATCAAAAGTCCAGCATAGTTCATCAAAATAATTTGAAATAAGCAAAAGAAAGTACAGTGTATGTATCATAACCTCATTTGCATATTTGCATATCTAATTAGCTCAATAATTTAAAACAAAATTAAAACCTCATTTCAATACCTATCTGTCAATACTAGGGTCCCTATTGACAAAAATGGAAAGATTTTAAGTAATTACAATGTGTAAATATTTTCCCCCAGGGGTCAATGATATGGGGGGACATGGTATATTTAATGAAGAGGATATGTGTCGATGAAAGGCTCATGGGAGATGCATGTTTTAGGTACACAGCTAAGCAAATGATCGGCCCTCTAGAACTTCAGTCAGAAGGCAATATTGAGAGTTTTTTAATCTCTTTTTAATAATGGGATCTGCGAGGAAAATGGTGATGTGTTTGATAAAGCTGAAATAAACTGAAATTTAAGATCTCTTAAATTTGAACAATATATAGCCAAGGATGGGAAAACATCAATGACAGTCAGACAAAAAAGTACATACGCCCACCGACCTGCACAGACAAAACGCCCAACACTGAAACATTCAAAACTAGGGCACCAATGGTGCAGAAGCTCATACCCTTTCGAGCTTAAAAATGTAGGGCTCACAAAACTTTATGGCCCACCAAATTTCAGGCCATTTTTCCGATTCCACCAATTTTGGGCCCATGAGGGATAACACCCCCCCCCCTCCTGGCTACACCACTGGCTATAAATTCCTATTTTCCCTCGTTTAAATCCCATTTTCCCCACTCTCTCAAACAATACCACTGACCTACCCTATTAAACTTTCTCCCCTCTACCTGAGTAGACCTAGAGCACTCCTTGCCAAAATTTTGGCTGGCTGCCTACATACCTCAGGCTCAAAGACTTCTAAGAATCGGCAAGTGCTGATTGGCTATTGGGCTCTCATGCTTACAGTTCAACAGTTAATAACAACTCCCAGTCCTGCTTTAATTCCACTAACAGCCTCTGCAGAGCTTAACCACAAATGTAACCAGAGACTGGGAGACAAATTAAAGGAGCTTTGGCAAAAGGTGAAGGGCTCAGATTTTTTTAAACAATGGGGATTAATTGTAATTAAATTTTGACCAAAAATTATTAGGCATCACCTTATTCATACACAATCCGACAATCATCAGTTCAACTTTGTATATGATCCATCAAAATCTTCAGGAGATTGAGATATTTCAAATTATTACAAAGAATGACCTCCGATGACCCCCTAAATGACATTGCAATAGTTGCAATCGACCAAATCATTTCGCTAAAATGTGCCGTACACGTAGCAAAGTAAATTCGGTCGATAACATGGACATGTTTAAAAGTGATGAGCAAGTTGAAACGGATGATGAACTGTATATACTTTTTAAGAAAAAGTCACCCAGGAAAGAACCTGGGCACGAAAACCAAACTACCAAACGACTGATCCGCTCTCAGCCCCAGTCCCCTTGCATCGGGACTGTGACTGTGTGATCATCGTCAGGTGTGTATCACCATTCCCTAAGGGAACAGATACTACACATGATCTTAGCCAAAAGGCCGAGAAGCGAGAACTGTATATAGATACCATAACTCTTCATGCCATCGGAAAGGAAAGTCAGCATGACAAATGGACAACGTACATTAAGATTGGCAACAAAAGAATTCCTTTTAAACTGGATACTGGTTCACAAGCCAACATCACAGTTTCGACCTACCATAGTCTTGGCAGTCCAGGAACAATGCACAAAACAAGAGTAAAACTCACAGATTACAGTAACCAAAGAGTAGCGGTTTTGGGATCCTGCCGATTGCGATGCTCAGTTAAGGGAAAGACGCAGTCACTGGAGTTTTTGATTGTCAACTTGAAGGCACAGTGTATCCTTGGACTAAGATCCAGTGTGGAGCTAGGATTGATACAGCGTGTTGAAACGGTCAACGCAGACAGTCACCACACCGGTGAAGACATCAGCCAAGAGTTCTCGGATGTTATGCAAGGCATAGGATGCATCAAACAAGAGCACCATATCGAATTGAATGAGGACGGTCACCCATGCGTGCATCCCCCAAGAAAGACTCCACTTGCTATGCGTAAAAAACTAAAAGCTGAACTCGATACAATGGAAAAAAATGGTATAAGCAAAGTCAATTATCCGACAGACTGGGTAAACAGTATGGTCATTGTGGAAAATCAAATGGCAAGCTGAGGATTTGCCTTGATCCAAAAGATCTTAATAAACAGGTCAAAAGGGAACATTATCAACTCCCAACTGTTGACGAATTAACAAGTGAACTAGCAGGAGCTCAATATTTCTCTGTGCTAGATGCCAACAGTGGTTTTTGGCAGATTCCTCTAGATGATCAAAGTTCAGATTTGTGTTGTTTCAACACTCCGTTCGGGAGATATAAGTTTCTCCGTTTGCCATTTGGTCTCCACAGTGCCCCAGAAGTATTTCATAAAACCATGTGTCAAATTATGGATGGTATTCCAGGGTGTCAGGTGTATATTGATGACATCTTGGTATGTGGTAAAACTAAAGAAGAACATGATAAGAGACTCAGACTAGTCTTTGAAAGGGCTAGAGAACATATCCTTAGGCTCAATAAGTCAAAATGTAAGCTTGGGGTCAGAGAAGTGAAATATGTTGGTCATATTCTCAGTAAAAATGGGATGAGAATTGACAATGCAAAAGTACAGGCAATAGTAGAGATGCCAAGTCCAAATTCAAAGAAAGAGTTGGAAAGATTTTTGGGTATCATTCAGTACCTGTCCAAATTCATTCCGGATTTGAGTACAGAGGCAGCACAACTAAGAATGCTGTTGAGGAAAGACGTAGAGTGGCAGTGGGACTGAACGCATGAAAAAGCTTACAAAAAGTTAAAGCAGTTGGCCACTGAAGCACCCGTATTGCAGTTCTATGATCCAAAGAAACCAATCACATTATCTGTTGATCTCAAATTTACCCATTTCTGAGAAAAAACAAAAACAAATGGAAAAGTGTACAAGTGAAGATGAAGTTCTACAATGCTTAAAAGAAACAGTCCTAAAAGGATGGCCACTAAACAAAAGTGAAGGTTCCACTAAGTATAAGAGAATATTGGTATTTCAGAGAAGAAATTCATGTGGCAAATAAGTTGTTGTTCAAGAGTGACAGACTCATAGTTCCTAAGAAATGCAGGCTAGAAATGTTACATAAAATTCATAGCAGTCACTTGGGAATTTCTAAATGTAAACAAAGAGCTAGGGATGTACTATTTTGGCCAGGCATGTCCAGCCAAATAGAAGACTGTGTATCTAGATGTTCTGTTTGCCTACAGAACAAAGGTGCCAATCAGAAAGAGCTCCTGGAGCCTTATCCAACCCCAGAAAGGCCATGGCAGCGCCTAGGTACAGATTTGTTCCATATGAGAGAACTGGTTGTTGACTATTATTCAAAGTTTGTTGAGATAAGTCAATTGCGTGAAACTACAAGTAGAGAGGTGATTAAAAAACTCAAAGAGATATTTTCCCGTGGGATTCCAGATGTGTTAGTTTCGGACAATGGTCCGCAATACAGTAGTAAGTTGTTCAAAGAGTTCACCACCAAGTGGGAATTCGCTCATTTGACATCAAGCCCAGGTTACCCTCAATCTAATGGCATGGCAGAAAGAATGGTTCAAACTGCCAAAAATGTGTTGAAAAAGGCTGAACAGAGTAACCAAGATCCACATCTTGCTTTATTAGAGTTGAGAAATACTCCAATTGATAGTGACCTGCAGTCACCAGCTCAGATTTTAATGGGGCGTAGACTGAAATCAACCTTACCTGCTTCCAAAGAGCTGTTGAAACCACAAAATCACAGTGATTTTGTCAGGCATACTCTAGTACAAAAACAGCATCTGCAGAAAGAGTATTTTAATAGGCAGGCTAAACCCTTAACCCCTATCAGTGAAGGTGATGTTGTAAGAGTGAGAAATCAAACAAATGGAACATGGGAACCAGCTGTTGTGAAATCTAAATTACGGTCTCCAAGATCCTTCCATGTACAGACCCAACAAGTGACACTCAGAAGGAACAGGAAGCATTTGCTTAAAACTAGAGAAAGTCCACCAAATTTAAACCAACCATTTTATGAGGCCTACTATTGAGAATGATCAAGAACCTCATGACAATGTTGTTAAAACTTCTAGTGGTAGAGTGGTTATCAGACCTAAAAGGTTTATTGAACAGTATTGATCACTTGATCCCATGTGTTATGTAAATACGTTTAGTATAGAAGTTTAAGAAGCATGTAGTTGGAGAGATGACAAACACTGATAATTATTTTGTAATATATTTTAATTTTGCACTTTTTTATCTAAACAAAGGAGATGTTGTAATGGTACTTGTGAAATAGCGCCATCTTCAATAAACAGAGTTACAATATGGCTACCTCTCAATGTCATTTATAACACAAAGGACGTAGAAACTTCTTTTCCTCCAAGTTAGTGCAAGGGTGCTTTTTACGTGACCCGTCATGCGGGATACAAAAAGTCACGCCCAAACGGCACTACCGAACCATCCCATTCTTACAAACGAAACTCAGGTGAAGCAAGCTAAAAAAAAGTACATACGCCCACCGACCTGCAGAGACAAAACGCCCAACCACCCACTTAAACATTCCAAAAGCTACAAAAGGACGACCAGCACCCAGCGAAACAAAACACCCTTCCCCAGCACACCGCCGTCCAAAAAAGGCAGCCCCAGATATACGGCGAAAATTTCTGAGACTAATTTGATATGTTACTTTTCTGCTTTAAACCTGATGCCTGGTCACCCCTTTATTTTTTGGCTCGCTTTACTTGAGTTTCGTTTATCAGAATGGGATGGTCGATCGGTAGTTCGTACGTCGGCCGGAGCATGGCGGACTGGGGTTAGAAGCGGATCGGTCGTTCAGTTGTTTGGTTTTCGTGCCCAGTTTCTCTCCTGGGCGACTTCTCAAAAAGTATGGCGGGTAATGTTAAAAGCAATTGATTTATTCACAATGGATAAAATAACAAAGTATTGTAGAAAGTGTTTGTTACTTGGAAAGACATGTTATGATATATAGGTTCCCACATTACGGGTGCCGTAAAAAGCATTTTCTTTGTTAAACCGGGCTTACATATACGATGTATACTGTAATGTTACAAGAGGCCGATCCTTGAACCATGGAGCTATAAACTGTTTATAGCTCCATGCTTGAACATACAAGGCTATGCACCAAACAGTGATGATGTTGGTGAGCGACATATAAAGTAGCTGTTAAACGTATAGCATAATAATGTCACATATACTGCCTTTTCAGCTTCGAGATTGGACAAATAGCTGCTTAGTTTGGGTATCAGTTTCGTCCCTCTTGATCCCGGTGTCCAATTTGCGCAGTTTGGATTGTCCCGCCAGGCGGGCGAAGAACAGATACTACACATAATCGTAGTCGTTTGTTATTGTAGGCAGCCTTACTTGTTGACGTGGTGTTCTGTATAGTTGTAACGAGTTTCGCTTGGGCAGTTATGATTACGCTATACATTAAGTTACAATACTTTTTTACTTCGGTTTGTCCTTCACCCCGTCGTGTTCTACCTAGTACAAACATATAAGGAACCGTCCCGAATTGTGTTTTTACAGGTGACCCGCAATGCTTGCTACAAGCTAATACTTGAAGGACTTTCGTAGTTGGTTTTCGTGGAGTGCGGACGTGTTAGCGTTTGACGTGCTCTTTGTGCTTTTAACGTGATCCGCCATGCGGGATAAAAAACGTCACGGCCAAACGGCACTACCAAACCATCCCATTCTGACAAACGAAACTCAAGTCAAGCGAGCCCCAATATGCATCCTTCTCCAGCGCTTGCGTGCTGATTAGTTGCGGGCTTTATTGTAGTGCCGTAACGTAATGGTTCCCGCATTGCGGGTTACCTTAAAAGTACGGCGTTTGCAATGTATATCATCTAACTGGCTCGTTTCAGTACCGGTAGTTAACTTTATTGAAGAATGCCCATTGAGGATACATGTACTGTGTGGAGATATAGCGTTTTACGTCACCCGCCCTGCGGGTGACGAAACTAAACATACTGCCCTTTTATAAATTATTACACTATGCGCAAAGATAACAGGTGACTGTTAAGACGGATTCTACTCCAGGTTAAGAGAGAAGTATAAATGGTATGTGATTTTGTAGTTTTTTTTAATGTTTCAGTGGGTGGTTGGGCGTTTTGTCTCTGCAGGTCGGTGGGCGTTTGGCTCGCTTAACCTGAGTTTTCGTTTGTAAGAATGGGATAGTTCGATAGTGCCGTTTGGCCGTGACGCTTTGTATCCCGCATGGCGGGTGACGTAAAAAGCACGCTAATTTCTAAGTCTGCCGAACACATGTGTACACAACACGTGCATGCGTTGTTTCCACAGCGGCAATATGAAGTGCATGCACTAAATATGTACAGCCCTCATCGCACTAACCGAATCGGAACTCGTTGTGTCCTATATGTTTGTCTACAGAATACCGACCGTTTAACGGGAGACAGTTCCTGGTCGGTAGGACAGGGCTTTGTTTTATATGGATTAGATCCTCCAGTTTGTTCTGTTGCTGTGTTGCAGCGTATTATTTATGTTTGTTCTGTTGTAAAAAAAAATATTTGGAGGAATAGAGGTGATGTTGTTTTAGGGGGGAATTTTCCAGTTGACAGGCAGTCCAGGAGGGGTTACATGAAAAAATTTGTTGGATTTTTGGAAATTTTTTGGACCCAAATTTTTTCGGACTGAATTTTTTTCGACCAACATTGTTGACCAACATGTTTTTGGACCAACTTTTTTCGGACAAATTATTTTAGACCAATATATTTTTATGACCAATTTTTTGTTGACACCAACATGTTTTCGGACGAAAATGTTTTTGGACCATACTGATTTTGGTCCCAAAAAATTTAAGTACAAACAATTAAATTTCGGGTGACAGGCAATTTTCGGTCACAAGCACTATTTGGGTCATAACAAACTTTGGGCTCTTTTTTTCCTGAAAAAAATTTGCTGCGTCCAAAAAATTGTGTCCTCGAAAAGGTATGCAGAAAAATGTTGGTCCAAAAAAATTTAGTCCCCCCAATAAAAATTGGGTCCCAAAAAATTAAGTCCCCCTAAAAAATTGGGTCCGAAAAATGGGGGACCAAAAAGATTTCAGTCTCCAAAAAAAAATCGGGTCCGAAAAAATTTGGGTCAAAAAAATTACAGTCCAAACAATTTGTCGGAACATAGAGACGTCGGAACATAGAGACGTCGGAACATAGAGACGTCGGAACATAGAGACGTCGGAACATAGAGACGTCGGAGCATAGAGACGTCGGAGCATAGAGACGTCGGAACAAAGAGACGTCGGAACAAAGAGACGTCGGAACAAAGAGACGTCGGAACAAAGAGACGTCGGAACAAAGAGACGTCGGAACAAAGAGACGTCGGAACATACAGACGTCGGAACATAGAGACGTCGGAACATACAGACGTCGGAACATAGAGACGTCGGAGCATAGAGACGTCGGAACAAAGAGACGTCGGAACAAAGAGACGTCGGAACAAAGAGACGTCGGAACAAAGAGACGTCGGAACAAAGAGACGTCGGAACAAAGAGACGTCGGAACATACAGACGTCGGAACATACAGACGTCGGAACATACAGACGTCGGAACATACAGACGTCGGAACATACAGACGTCGGAACATACAGACGTCGGAACATACAGACGTCGGAACATACAGACGTCGGAACATACAGACGTCGGAACATACAGACGTCGGAACATACAGACGTCGGAACATACAGACGTCGGAACATACAGACGTCGGAACATACAGACGTCGGAACATACAGACGTCGGAACATACAGACGTCGGAACATACAGACGTCGGAACATACAGACGTCGGAACATACAGACGTCGGAACATACAGACGTCGGAACATACAGACGTCGGAACATACAGACGTCGGAACATACAGACGTCGGAACATACAGACGTCGGAACATACAGACGTCGGAACATACAGACGTCGGAACATACAGACGTCGGAACATACAGACGTCGGAACATACAGACGTCGGAACATACAGACGTCGGAACATACAGACGTCGGAACATACAGACGTCGGAACATACAGACGTCGGAACATAGGGATGTCACCCCTGGAGGCGGTGAAGCCTGACATTCGCCTTCAGGTTGAAGGCGATTTTCGCCGTTTATCTGGGGCTGCCTTTTTTGGACGGTGGTGTGTTTTGTTTCGCTGCGTGCTGGTCGTCCTTTTGTAGTTTTTTGCATGTTTCAGTGGGTGGTTGGGCGTTTTGTCTCTGCAGGTCGGTGGGCGTATGTACTTTTTGGCTCGCTTGACCTGAGTTTCGTTTGTAAGAATGGGATGGCTTGGTAGTGCCGTTTGGCCGTGACGTTTTGTATCCCGTATGATGGGTCACGTAAAAAGCACAGACTTACAATACGGGTTATCAGTCGACAAAACACTTTCAATATATACTACATTCAATACCTTGCTCGAACGTATCTTTTGTGGGTTTCGAAAAATCGAAGTCCCATATCATGGTGGAATGTGTAGAGATGCTATGGGATGTGGAAAATAATTGCTGCACAAACAGGCTGCAACAATGTGTAACTTAATTACTGCAAATTACTGCAATCACTCCAACACCCCCCCCCCCCAAATAATATTACTTGCTGAAGTGAGGAAGACTAATATATTTTACTTATAACAAAGTTGAACTTGGTCCAATCCTGCTCTGATGGCTTGCAACAAGCTGTGCAACTGATGGAGGTTGGCTCGGGCGAATTGTCCCAGAGATGCGCCTTGGGTCATCCTCGGCAAGAACAACATGTCCACGTTGAGACTTGTCATCATCGAGTCTCCGTCTAAATGTCTTTCATCAGTTGCGGAATGTACTGATAACTTTTTTTTCCATAACAGGAACACAGGTCCACCTGCCTGCAGACTTTGAGAAATTTCTAGTGAACCTGAAAGAAGAATAAAAGAAATAAACTATCAGCTCCTATTCATATGCTTCTGCACTTTCCTTTCAAGCCAAACTATGAGAGAGTGGATATTTGCTGATAATTTATACTTACACAGGTTCCCCTTCTCTTTCAGCTTGCTGTCGCCCTTTGTGGTGTTGGTAGTCAATTGCAGCCAGTAAGTTTCTGGCCTTGTATGACGGAGGCCGGAAAGTGATAGAAAAGAATCATAGGTTCAATCCATTACATGTTTCACAGAATTTCCCTAAATAGATGTCCATGAGTCAGTATCATCCATAAGATACAGTACTCACCCATATGCAAATCGCTTGGCTGCATAAACAAGTACATGGCTCTGAAAGTTCTCTAGGGCTGATGTTTGTCTGAAAGGAAGCATAAGGGATAAGTTCATGAATAATTGTGAATCTTAAGTAAAACCATAGTAATTCATTTTCTGCTGTAAATAAAAAGCAGTATGAAAACTTGTAACACTATGTAATATCATTCAAAGGAAATACCTGAATTGTGTGTAGTATGGGATATTACGTATTAGGTTCATGTCAAGCACAATATCCGTCAGTGCAATGTGGGCAGGTGAGTCAGGCTCAATTTCTTTTTCTCTGGATCCATCTTGCAGAGCTCCGTGTTGGCAGCATGCTGGTGAAACGCCATTTCCTAATGCCCATTCATGTTGTCCCACAACATGGTGGAGTATACCTCTCCAGTTGGCCTGAAAGGGGGGGGGGGGAGGCCATGACACAATAAGGATTATAATAAAATAAAAAATATTACTTTGGTTTACAGTTCATTAGCAATTGGCTCTAGGAGTTTGTTATATTACAATACATAGTCATTACAATATAATTAAGTCTCTAACATACCAAAAATAGATCTGCACTGCCCTTGGCGTTCTGCGAGCAATACCAAAAGTGTTTTGTGATATGCCCTATCCAGGGCATAAGTGGCCTGTTTCTGGTTTTTTTTTTTTTGCTGCCTGTAGGAGACATGTACATATTTATGAGTATACTTTATATTAAACTATACATTAGATATATTGGTTCTTTTGTACAGTGCCTCTTGAGCATGTTTCATTTCATGATAACAGCACTTTAATATATGGTATTTATTATGGTATTTATTATTATATATAAATATAAAATAAAAGAGATAATTATTAACAAGAAAAAACAAGTCAAACAATCATACATACCTCACTTAGTTTTTTGCCAATATTTTTGGCCCCGTGCCAAACATCGAAGGAATGAGAAGTGTCTTCTAGACCTTCTGTAGATGAAGGGAAAAATATATTGAAATTTACAATTTGGATGAAAAGAATACTGAAATTGGTAAGACATAAATACAAGAAATTCTAATTACTTACTAAAGTAAGCTTTGATCTGTGGATGAGCGTCTGTCACCACCTCTTCAACCTTGACATCGCTATTTGACAGGGCTTCAAGGGATCTGGGAAAGGCTATCTTCTCCATATTTGTAGATTTAAATTCTGCCTCCCTCTTGTCGACAACTTGAACATCCAGAATGTCACCAGTGTTGTAGTCCATAACAGTATATGTGCAATACTGGGCACAATGGCCAGGACTGTCGTTCCTACCGTCACCTGTTATAAATAGAAGATAGAAACATGAAAAGGTAAAGATAGTGAGTTACAATAAAATATGATGTAGTGTGCAGAGCTGTGTAAGAGCCATTTTACCACTCACCAGATATAATTACAGATTTTCCTTTTCTGACAAGTAACAATTCAGTATGCAGCTGCTTCCAATGTAGTTCAATTGCAGGAAAGGTGTACGTCCTTTGACAGTAGTTGTAAAGGGCAAGGTGGCACATACCCATGTTCATAAATCTGAACATCATCTTTATCTTGGCATAATTGTTCCCGGAAAGTATAATTGCTGCTGATACTGCAATGTCCCCGCATTGTTTGTTTTTTTAGCATTGGTTGAGACCTCCATGTCTTGCTGACATGACCGTTGTCACAAATCTGGTGACAAAGACAAAGATAAAAATATACTTATAGTTATTTAATAAAATAAGAAAGATAATGAAAAGAGACGCGCCCAAGGGGGGACGTGGAAGGGGGTCCCAGCAGTAAAGAATACGGCACAACGCAATTGTTCCCAGTTTCATCGGTATATTGTATCTCAAGTTCAACACTGTTAAAGAACAGCCTCTGTAAACAAACACATAAACGAATCAATGACATAAATTACATAAAAGATAATGATCAGAAATAAACCGTATGGAAAACTGTCCTGAAATGAGAATTGGAAGAGAAGAATACAAAAGATAAATTAACATATAAAAAACTGGTTACGACTTTTAGACCATAGAAAACTGAAAAATAAGAAAGAAGAACTCCAGAGTACCAGAATATGAATTACATTAACATCTACGACAAAAAGAACAACAACAACTTAGTCAATTAAAAGAATGAAAAAATGTCTCTTTAAACTTCCTCTTAAAACCTTTGTCTTAAACTCTTTAAACTCACCGGCCCAGTATTAATTAAAAGTGATAGCCAGCGTCCTTCACACCTTCAACATCTATGGGAGTTGTGTCTATATAGGATTAAAATCAACAGACAGTATCACCTTAAAATATAATGAAATAGTTCGGCAAGAGTGAGTCATCAACCACAAAAGAGGGCGCTATCCTCCTTTCACTACCGAGGCTCGAACAACACAGTTTGACAACATATTAACTTACATATTACATACATTAACAACTGATTAACTTACAGAACCTAGCTTATGCAACATAGCTTGGAAAAGGTGCTTACAACATAGCTCAGTACCATGCTTATATTAAATCACCAATGAAATACCATTACTTTCAATTAAAGAAATATTTATTGTGCTATGCCGTAGCATACCCCTTTAATCCATGGCCAGTAAAACATGCAATGGACAGAACCCTGAACAAATATGGGCTGGCTTTAACTCAAATGTACCAGTCTTAGTCGATAAAATGCAAGTTACAGAAGCAACTCATAAATACAGTATAGCCCTATCATACAGTCAGACAATACAGTAATGAACATATATGCAATGCTCTGTATCATAGCTTACAATATACTACTGAAATGACATTAACTACAACTTCACATCGCTCTTAGTGTGAATAACTTGTAACATCATTTAACAAAATACATAATCATCTTATACATTTGCAGTAACGATAATCCGACAGTTTGTGGAACTGGTCTAAATTAACATACATTTAACTTCAACGTTAGACATTCGCAGAACAGGTACCCACACTAATTGTATGTACGCCAAGCTTAAGTCTTTTGTTAACGAAACACATGGCCTGACTGTACGTGAGTGTCTTCAGTCAATTCTAACCAAATGGCAGGTAACCCTGGCCTAAAACTGAATTAAAAATGAATACTAAACATCTCTTACCATCTCAACCTGGACGGTCTCATCATCAACCTCAGAAAATATCTGTTTCTCTTCGATTAATTTACTTCAATTTGACAACTTGCTGCCGTAGAACCTCTATACTTAAAATCTTGGTCAGCAGTGAATAAAGGAACTAACTGCTTCACTCAGCGTAACAATACATAAAAATCTCTACAGATCTCGGAAGCGAGAACAGCAGTACCCTATGTAGATGTTTACAACTTACTCACTTACTAAACTTAATAGATACTTTAAACAATAAGAAATGACTCTTCAATCTCTCAGAAAATAGGCAATAAAAACTGAACTAAGTTCTGAAGCACATGTACACTGAAACCACAATTTGCAGAGAGGTTTATGCAAATAAGGTTGCGCAACACTCAACATCCATGGAAAGCCAAACAGGCAAATTTCACTTTACCACAAACTTCCCCGCAAATATATTCATCGCCCCGACTGACTGATGGCTTCAAAGAACAAAAGAGAATAACATAAGAAAAGAGCAGGTGACTTAAAATAAACAATAACATGGTCCAGCAGCTAAGTGGACTGACTCGCACCTAACTACACAGTAGTTTACTACAGACAAGATTAACGAATGACTGAGCGAGGTAAATGTGAAGGGTTTGAATGTTTGCCCTTGGTGGCTCGGGATGATCTACGAATAGCAGCCGGCCCATCTGGTGGTCTATCATGTCCAAACAACCAATGAGGAATTAGTGGTACTGCATCTGGATGTTCCTCTACGTCATTTTCATTATCAGCGTCGGTAGGATAATCGTCTGGCTCTTCCTCCAGAACGGGAAGGGTATCTTGTCGGGGATCTTCGATAAGTAGTTTCCTGTTGACTGTCTGCGTAGATCCGCCCCATGACAGGTCGAATTCCATAAACATCTCCTGGATTTAACCAGACTACAACATGTGATTCGCTGTTATATCTGTCCTCAAGCTTATGTCTAGCAGAGAAAGCACATTTCTTCAGGAGAACTCTCTTACCAATCGGGATATCTTCACAGAGGGGTTTGTCATCATGTTTTTGCTTCTGTTTCTGCAAAGCTGCATTCATCCGTTGTTCTGCAAGTGAGTGAGCTTTCTTTAAATTCTTAGCTTGAGCCGCCACAAAATCTTCGGTCCACTCTTCCTGGGTATTAGAAAGCAGCTGGTCAATTGTCGTGTAGGGATCTCTTCCGTAGAGCATTCGATAGGGTGAGACTCCTGTAATACTGTGTGGAGTAGAATTGTACATGAATATGATGTGTGACAGTAATTCAGGCCATCGATTCCTTGATGCAGGATCGACCGATCTTATCATTAAGCACACAGTCCTGTTGAATCTCTCGGTCTGTCCATTACCTTGGGGTGATAGGGCGTAGTCCTGGTCTTCTTAACTCCGTACAGCGAACAAAGCTCCTTAATTAGTTCACTCACAAAATTCCTTCCCTGATCGGAATGGATTCGCAGTGGTGCCCCGTAGTGCGAAAACCATGTGTCTCGAAGTGCCTCAGCCACTACTGGTGCTGTCTGGTTCCGGCAAGCCACAGCTTCAGCATACTTGGTAAAAGCATCTGTAATAACCAGTACATCTTCATAGCCACCTTTCCCTCTGTCCAGCTTGAGAAAGTCGATGGCTACAAGTTCTCACTTGCGGGGTCTGAGACTTGGTTGCTCGGCAGGTAAGACAGTTGCTTATATACGTCTTTTATGTCCTTGAATAATCCTGGCCAGAAGCATCGTGTTCGCAGTATACTAAAGGTACGGTTAACACCTTGGTGGCCCCAATGGTCATGTACCATTTCCAAAAGACGTTAGCGGAGAATCGCTGGTACAAGGAACTGTCGAACTTCCCCTGAGCACGCATCACTAACCTCCCTGTACAGTATTCCCTTTTGTTTGATGAATTTCGGATATTCTCTTATCCAACTCCTTACTGCAGGATTGGTAGAATTCTCTCCAGTATTCACTGTTCCCTGAGACCTCCAAATCTCCCATACTTGTGAAAGAGCTGGATCAGATAATTGTAAGTCCCTCAGTTGTTGATGGGTGTATGATGGAAAGACACATGGAATAGCATCAATATTATCATTCTCACCTGCAGTAGCAAAAAGTGGCAAAATATTGAAAGTTAGAACTTCCCCGATGGTGGCAACGTCTTCGTTGGCTGGACAGCGACTCAATGCATCTGCACATTTGTTGGCTTTTCCAGCTCTGTACACAATTTCTAAATCAAAGGGAGATAACTGGGCAACCCAGCGCTGTTCTGTTGCTCCCAGCTTCGCCGTCTGCAAATGAGCTAATGGATTATTATCTGTCAGAACCTTGCATTTTGCTCCTATCAGGTGTTCTCGAAATTTGTCAGCCCACTTGAGTGCTAGCAACTCAATCTTAAAACTGGAGAAATCGGAGTAGTTCCTTTCAGCACCGCGAAGTCCACGACTAGCATATACCACGGGTGTAGTATGCCTTCAGCATCTTTCTGTAACAAGCAAGCGCCGAGTCCCCTCAAAGAAGCGTCTACTTCGAGTTGAAAATCTACAAACTGTGGATAGATAAGAACTGGTGCTGAAGAGAGCAATTCTTTCAGCTTCGTAAACGCTTTGTCTGCTTCGTCCGACCATGGAACGGGTCTGCATCTTTTACATGCTTTGTTCCCCGCGGTACTTTCCTTACCTCTCAGCGCGTGAAGAGGGGCAGCAATCTGTGCAAAGCCCGGCACAAACCTTCTATAATAGGATGCTAGTCCTAGAAATGAGCTCAACTCAGTCGCAGTCTTCGGTATTGGCCAGTTAATGATTCTCTCAATCTTGGATGGATCAACAGCTACTCCCTGAGAACTGACCAAGATGGCTTACCTTGGTCTGGAAGAAGTTACACTTTTTTCCCTTCAGTTTGAGTCCATGCTTGATGAGCCGCTGGAAAACAGTGTCGAGTCTGCGCAGGTGTTCTTGAAAGTTCTCTGAAAATACTAAAATATCATCAAGATATAATATCAGTTGACTAAGATTAAGGTCACCAAAAATCATTTCCATGATACGTTGGAATGTGGCATTCGTAGAAATTCGAAAAGTCCCCAAGGCACTCTCAATGCTGTTTGTTGTACAGATGATGGGTCCATGGCAATCTGAAAGTAACCATGGGACAGGTCCATCGAAGAAAAGTGCTTGGCACCACCCATAGCTTCTAGAGACTCTTCAATTCGGGGCAAAGGAAATGAGTCCTTCACTGTAACAGCATTCAGGAGACGATAATCTATGCATAACCGGATGGCCCCAGACTTCTTTTTAACTAAAACCACTGGACTGGCATACGGATAATGGAGCGTCTGATGATTTTCTGTTCCATCATATCTTGAAGCAATTGCTTCACATCAGACATCTGAGCTAGGAGAATTCTTCTATAGGGTTGCCGGATTGGAGCACTATCTGTTGTCTTGATGGCATGCGGAATGTCGTCGCAGAACCCAAGGTCAAACTCTCCCTTAGAAAAGGCTTCTTTGTTCTTGTCCAAGAGAAGTGCAACCTGTCGCTTCTCATGTGTACCTAGAGATGGCAATGCAACACCAATGGGTAAGATTATGACTGAACCATCTTCCATCTCTACAGAACTAGATTGTGGTTCCTCGGTTTGTAGTAGAGAATGTCCACTCTCGCCAGCGTTGTCTAGTTGTTGCTCTTGTTGAAATTCTTCTCGTTGGTCTACTGCAAATTCAGTATCTCAACTTGAAGACAGTCATTCTCCTCCCTGACAGAGATCTCAGCTCCAGCTCTGTGGCAGTAGCAGCTCGTAGTTTGATGTCCTTTCCACTCTCGTTGATCACCAGGATCCTAACCTCAGATGATTCTGGGAAAATACATCCTTCCAACACATGTAGGCCAGGAATTCTTCCTTCCATCCCAACCAGCCATGGTTTACTCCCAAAATCATCTCCTGGAGCCAACTGACAATTCACCTAATTCACCATATTGCCTGAAACCAACTCTACAGCTGCAACTGTCACCAGACTTACAGATCTCTGCCTTACTTCACTCTCATCTATCTCTCATCTATCTCTCGTCTATCAGTCATAGCAAGTTCTGGAGACACTATCAAAAATCCAGCCTCCGCCGATGTTTCATGATATGTGAGGGGCGCTCTCACATATCCTTCTACCGGTACCTCTGCTCCAGAAAACCCTACGACTCTAACCTTCATTGATAACCTCCTCATAGGGCCAGTTACGCATTCCAACTTGCTATGAAAGATATCCGCTGGTATCAGGGAAGTTTCTGCACCAGTGTCTAGGATGCATCCATTCTCCTTGCCTGCAATCTCCAGCATTCCTGATGGGCTTGGGGATAGCAAATCAAGCTCTCCATCCCTACCTTCCGTCCCATCTACTCTTTCTACAAGCGCTTCCACTGTGGTCTGTGTTCCTTGGTTCTTATAAGTAACTCCCTCCCTACTAGATTTCTCCACTGTAGCGCCCTCAACAGCAGAGAAATCTAGATTCCCCGGTCTTGCCTGGAAGGCCCTCGGCGATTGGGACATTGCGACTGGTAGTGCCCGGGTCGTCGGTAGAAGTAGCAGATCAGTTCGCCACGAGGACGATTCCTCTTCTCTACCAATTCTTTGACAAGCCTCTTCAGGTCTTGCACCTCTGTTGCAACAACCTTCAAGGACTGCAGCTCCTTCCTGGTTTCTGCCAATTCCCTGGCCAGCACATCATAGCTGCTTTCTTTGTGGAGTGCAGCATTGTCCACAGAAACTTGGGTAACGTCCTGTCCTAACTCCCTTATCCTGACTCTACGCCCCGCAGTCTCTGGATCATTGAAGAGAAGGAGCGCCTCTTTCCTGACGTCGTCGAATGTTCCTTTCGTGGCAAGGTCTATTCGGCGGAGCTCCCGACGATCCCAAGCTTCTCTCGCACCCCGACAACTGGTCCTTGAGGGCTCGATCCCTCAGTTGCTTGAGGGCCTTGCTATCTGCATCTGTCTTGGCAGCAGCCACCATCCTCGAATGCAACCGTAGAAGTTGCCGGCTGAAGTCCGCCAGAGACTCTCTTTCCTTCTGGTGGGCATTGTGGAACACCGTTCCGAGGGACTGCATGCTGTCCTCCAGGCCAAAACACAGTTGCAACGCCTGTACTACCGTACTCTCGGACTCTCTGTCCTTCTCTGGGAGATATAGCACTTCCTCTTTAGCAGGACCAGCCAAGTGATCAATAAGGGTTTTTGCCTTTTCTTTGTCGGAGAGCTCATATCCACTGATTGTCTCGCGGAATTCGTCCAACCACTCTGCCAAAGTTGGTTCTCCAGGTCGCTGAGGGGAGCCTCTAAACTTTAACAATTTATTTGTTGGGATTCCCTGAAACCCCATCGCACGACGGAAAAAGTGGGCCATGGCCTCCATGTTAACATTTTGATCCTCCTCAGCCATTCTTACAAAAGGAATGTAGTTACAGTTACTTGTAATTACGCTACTGTTCAGTCACACAGTTAATCACTGATTTTAAATTTTGAAATGAATTTGAAATAATAGATGTTTCAAATTACAATGTGATCTCAATGTGACTGCTCAGCATTAACCTTTTCTTAAACCAACCTTAGTATACACGATTAATTAACAACAGGGTCCGAGGCTGTTCTTGAACTTCTCTCCACCAACCGTTTCACCGATGATTGTCCACGACTGCGCTGGGATCCCACTTCTGACACCATTGAAGCGAACCGCGGATGGCGGGGGAAGTTACCGGGTTTGGGGTCCTTCGCTTCGAACTCCTAAGTTATCAATGAGGAGGCAAGAGTCTTCTTGCGTTGAAACAACGGCTGACTTCTATTACAAACTGTAACACAATATGAAAATGAAAATATACATATGGACAAATCATGACACATGACAATATAAAATGGCTTTATTAATGACCTAATAAACTGGGGGAAAACCTATACTCAATACAATGAAATATGCACAGAACCTATGCTCCCTACTACAAAATATTCATACGACATGAATACAATTAAAGAATCAGTACCCGCAATCAATCTTGTACTCTTACAATACTGTACAATAATGTATAAAGTGTATAAGGTAAAATGTAAAATGCACATAATGAAATAATCTGCAATAAATAATATTAAACGTTTTCCAACAGGCGAGGAATTTTACACCTTCGTAATGGCCAGCCTAGGCTAACACATGCCAGCTGCAACACATTATAGGCAGGAATTTCCACCTCTTGAACCCACAAACTCTCAAGAGACTTGGCACTCTATATACTATCCAGAACGGCTAAGATTAAAAGGACAAGCTCTGAGACAACTCTGTAGTGACAACAGTAAAGCAGTTATGTTCAAAATACAAAATACGAATACGTATACGCTCTTTACACTGCGAGCAGTACAATACTGAAATACGGGTACAATAAATAATCAATACAACTGATCTGTCAATACAGTACAATACACTTGACTGTAAATAACCGGTACTGTAAGTTACAGTATAAAAGTACGCAATACTACTAGCACCTATGTGCTTAACAATACACAACCACTGATCTAAACAGTGTACACAACACACGCTATAAACCCATAGGACCAAGGTCCAAAACACAACCTATCATGTACGCTGTACTGTCAAGTACAACCTAGCCAAAGGGGCAACGCAAGAAAACTCCAATTCAAGTAATTAACAATAAGGGTACGTACGGCAGTATAAAAACGATATTAATGTGTATTACTTAATCTCTTACTTATACTGAAGTCAACTCGCTCGCGATGAAGAAGAGGACTCTACGCTCGCGGTAAAGGAAGCTTGCGGACATCGAGACTCCATCGACGCTAGCCAGCTCGCTATACAGTATGTTGGTATGATCCGCCATCTTGGAAACCAGTGGCTTCGAGCCAGAAGCCTGAGGCATCCTGCCTCTGAGAAGAGTGACATCTCACGGACTCCAGGTAGTAAAGATATAGAGTAAATCTGGGCTAATGACGACCCTAGATTAATAAATGTGATGAAATAATAAGGGGTTTACGAGGCGAACCCCGAGCTCTGCAGAGACGATGTTCGCCATACAACAACGTATACAGAAACTGAACAAAATAAACGTGGAAACAATTAACGCTGACAAACTGACTATTGCGAAGTATATACAACTAAACTTTCTGACATAATTTTCTGGGGCTATTGTATTGCAGCACAATGAAATTGTGAACCGCTTCTTGCCTGAAGCGCCCCCAAGCCAGCCAGCCCACACCCCACAATCAAATTTACAACGGACACTAATCAAAATTAATCTTCTTTCGTATCCTGAGAGTTTATAAAGAAAAACTCAAGAATTTATGTTAAAATCATGCTATCATTTATTTACTATTTTCCTCTCACACGGAATTAAGTGTAATATGTATATATATATTAGGACATATAATGTAATACATCAGTAAGAAACCAGTATAAGATACACACGAAATAAATGAAAGAAACGGATCGAAAATATTATGTTTGTCTTGTGAAATTATTCGCGGAAAGATGCGTGCCTATTGAATATTAGGTTCGACCTAATTCCTCGAATGAATCAGCAATTGCGATTTTAAGAGGAAATATTAACAACTATTGCTATCGCGCAACGCTTGGGGCAGCTTAGACCTCGATATATACCCCAATGAACCGTTGTACAGCCATTCAGACAATCCTCGACAAAAATGATGTGACAGTATGAGCAGCAACGAGCGATATTGGTTTAAGCGCACCCCCCCCCCCCCCCGTTCAATGTTGTATCCAAAAGCTCTCAGAAACTGCAACATTGATACGGGGAGTGGGGAGTACCATCTATTTTTGTCGACGATTGTAGCTGTTCTCTTAACCTACTTGCTCTAAAATTATTTAAGTCTACAAAGGCCATATTGCACTGTTTAAGGCCCACTATTGTTTCACACTTTAGCCCATGACGTATGTATTTGCACATATGCCTATAGTCGCTTAGGCAAGTGTTATCGTAGTTGGTGCCCAAGAATTTCCACGTGTAAAATATGGTGTAACTGTTTTAATGCAAAATCAGCATCCCTATCAATTATGTTTTAAATCTATATCAGTTAGATCGTTATCAGCTCAAACATAGTAGTGTTGTATTTAATCGCTTGCACTGCCTGTTTTGTTTACATCATAAACCTTACTTTACTAACAATTGCTTTGTAGCCTAACATACAACTACAATACAAGCACATAATAATAATAATAATAAAAATAATATACACATAACATTATGGCCAATGCGAATGCCAAAATTTTCAAGCATTATAAACTTGCATTTCTTTTTCCTTATCAAATTCAAAATACATGGGCTTTGATGATTATGGAACTGTTGAAGGATCATTATGGTACATTTTGTGGTTGCAAATGTTTTTAATATTTATTTTGAAGGCCAGAGTTACTTGCCCCATTACAATATTCAGCAATGCACTTGCCTACTGGCCATAAACATGATATAAATTTGTGCCTGCACTTGAAATAAAATGTGCACACCGTTGTTATGACTTTGAAATACCCAAAAAGTTTCTTCCCATACATCGTGGCAAACTATAACCATTTCAACGATCCGATACACCTATAACATATGCATGTTATAACATATCTTATATGCTCCCATAAATGTTGTTTAGATACTGTGTACAGTACAGATACAGCTGTTTAATACGCTTTTCCAAATTGTAGCAGAGAGCCTTTCCAGTTTTGCTTTGGAAGGTGAAGTATTATTCTGTACTTGCACTTACTAACACTCTTAATGCAGAAATTAAGAAACTATATTTATGATTTGAGAAGTTGTCAACTTGAAGAGTTTTATGCCTGTTAGTGGTGACAACAGGGCACAACTTTAAGACTAGGGCTAACATCCCTTAGCATGGTGCCCACCTGTGTATCCTTCTGTACGTGGGTACAAAGACACAAACTGTTAGTTGAATAACTCTTACCTTGGGCATCATAAACCAACAGCAAACAAATACATACACTCATACATGGGGTCATGACTGTACAAACTTAGATCCATTTAGCTTTTAGCGGGGAATCAAAACTTACATGACCCAAAGGCAAGTTTCTATAAACAACAGCCCATTTGCCTTTATCTGGTGAGATAATTTACCTTCCTCCCCATCTTCTTCAAGCTCCATCAGAAGACAGGCTTGTAGTTTAGCAGTTTCTCCACCATTTCTTTCAATTACCACCGATCTGTTGAAGCGGTTAACCTCAATAACAGTCACTTCCAGATGGTCATTTATCTGCACCTGTACCACATCTCCAGCACACATTGATCTCAACATAGACAGATAATGTCTGTTCACTGGCATTTTGCGCTTCTTTCCTAGTTATTCTGTGGATACGATAGCACAACATATTTAAGTTGTTAACCTTAAAAATTATAAAATCATGGTACTGTACCTGCATGGGAGGAGTTTCACATGAAATGTCTAACAATGATATATGTACCAACAAGATTCAGAAATTGGGGACAAACCAAACATGTTCGTTACTAAGAGCAGAGTTTTCTCACGATAACATTTGCTTTAGCATATGGTCACTAACTTACATATTTGGCTATTGCTGGTCTAACAGACAACCCCACCCCCCCCTCGAAAAAATTCCCCTCCCTGATATAAATTTGGTGTTGACACTCTAAACCCCTGCCCCCTTCCACTTTATGAAACTGCTTTGACTGCCCTAGAAATCAAAATGTTATTGCATAGCATACAACCGTCTGTTCTTCTTACATGCTTGAGACATTTCATTTATAGAGACAAATGTGATATACAGGTTCGACATTTTATGACTGTTCCCACAGTTCCCATGGTTTTGTTTTATTACTTCCAGTGTTGCCAAGAATAAACCTTCCTATCATGTGAACCAGTCTTGAAATATTTTCTTCAATATCCTCCCCATCATGGTTTCAAAGAAGACATATACTGTACAGACATATACAGAACTTACATATAGCCTGAAACAAACAAGAAAAAAATCTACCAGTCCACCATTAAAATTGTTATATGCATGGTGGAAGGGATGGGATTTCCAGTTTGAGAAGAACATTTCTAGGAAGAACAACCCATCAGGGGGTAACATTTTCCTATGAAATCTTTACTGGGTGAAATATTACTGGAGGGGGGGGGGGTTTCCAGCATGAAAGCTTCCTGTGACTGCTAATCCATTCTTCATGTTGTAAGGGACTTTGAAGAGCAAATTTACCCTTGTGTTGAAAATCATTACATTTTCTGAAGGTATTCTATACATCTAGATTTATCCCCAGCCAACCATACCTGCCTCTTGTGGCAAAACTGAATGCACTAGCAGTTTTGACATTTAACAAAACGTAAAACATGAAACATTGTAAATCGTTCAAATTGACAGCAAAATTTGATAACTAGAACACCAAGTAGTCTATTTTTGAGACAGAATTGAGAAAGCTATTCCCATGAAGGCACTTGGAATTCTTTCTGCTTTTACTTTCACTTTCTCTTTTCATTCTTGTTAAGCTCAAAAGAAAAGAATAGTCCTTAATCCTACCAGGAGGTTACGAATTTCCTGAACCTACAAACAATTCACCACAATCAGAAGATAAGATAGCGAAGAAGATTACCCACAAGTTTATTAACAGCTGGTTCCAAAAGATTTAATGAAGAAAATACTACCTGAACCTCCAATCTGAACACTAGCTGGGTTCTATATCCAAACAGAATGTGCAAAAAGAACTGAACTGAGTTTGTTTACTGAAGGAATATAGCTTACTGTTGAGACAGCAAGATACGGACAATAATTATATTTCTTCACACCTTTCTGTCTTTCTCCTTTAGTTTATTCTCAACCTTAAACTGTAGAGGGACAAAGAGGATTAAGTCTTAAGCACACTGTCTCAGTGGTGCCCACTGGCAATACGTCTTTTCTTTTAAGTTTTAACTGGCAATAAGTCTACCTACATACTGTGAGTATGTGTATTATGACTAGCTCACCTAGGTACCAAAATGAGTACATTAATGTGGCGGAGGTAGGAACAGCCCTGTCAACATTCATTCCTTACCTTTAACAACAATAATAAAGGAATCAGACAGTAACTTGAAGGAAGAATGGGTGACACCATATCCTTAGGCGCGTTAAAGCGATATTCTGGGTTTGCCAAAAAAAAATTCCTCACCAAATGGAGATCCACCTATACGTCCCCATGGATTGATCTTTAAAAACACTTCCATGAGATTCATCCCATGACTTGCCTTATTTATGAAATCAAGCCAATAACTTACAGTATCTGGAGCTAGTCATTTTTGTTATATCTACTCGAAAAATATTCAAAACCACACTGTTTGTGTGACATTCTTGTTACATAATTCATGAGCTATCGATGACAGCCAAACAGGTAGACATTATTTAATTACAAACATGAAGGGGATGATCTAATGTTACCCACGGGGACATGTATTCTTTGTCTCAGTAAGTAAACAGCTGCTTTATACACCATTCATACTTCAACAAGACGAAGAATAAAATGCCATTTACTATCTCTACTGCTAAATGTACAAAATTGAACTGTACTTTGCTCTTTCCGTCATAGAAAGAGCCATGTTCCCACCAAGACGGTAAAGCACAATATGGCGGAAACAGCACATTATTGTGGGTGCATTGTATATGCACTGTATATAGCCTCGCTTCCCTCTAAAAAAACAGTCATATAAAGCGACAATCAGACTTTTCAATAAACAAGCTATCCTGAACAGTTTATCAACTCTTAAAAACTTACAATTCAACTGTACATACTACAATTCAGTGGGCCGTTACATATGCAGACGCGATTGAAGTACTGGCAACTGAGAGAAACAATCGTAACCGACCAAGGCCCCTAATGTTGTAAGGCTTGGCTAAGGTTCTTTGGCCTAACATACTGTATAACTACTGAAATAGCCTAACAGAGTAAGTTACCTGCATAGCCTTTTACTCTATCGCTGCGCAACTTTAAAACCTTTCTTTATCGACCCCAAAAAATTGAAGAGAACCGTAAAATTGTTGGTGCATGTTTACCATATTCATCTTTTGCCGGTCAATCAGAACTTGAACCAAGTTCGGTGGTACGCAACGATCGAATTCGGAGGACCATCCATCGAAAGTTATGTAGTAACCACTGTTCGAGTCATCGCTCTTGATCACACCGTTTTCCCATCTCCCGAACTCATCTACATCCTGTACTTTCTGTATGGTCCTAAATTCCATGATGTTGGCTATTTGTATTGTTGTAAGTAAATTAAAGCATGCTGATAACATCCAGCAGGATAAGAAGTCACCGGTCTAGCTTGGGCCAAGAGGTGCCTAACTTGGTTGTACCATAACACGACACTTGTACTCGCTCGAGCTCCACTTCAGATTCTGGCGTACGTAGTTGAACTTGAAAAAGTGCGTGAGTTGGGTTGCTAGGCACTGAACCGTGCTGTTTTATCAATGTAAACAGATTTGTATTGGAGACTACTAACAGGTTTACTCATACGCGAAACAATTAGTGCCAAGTTTTATCCAAATCGCCCATGAATTCAACGGAAATAAGTTTCACCGTTTTCATACGTTTTTCAAAGAAAGAAAGAAAAGATTCTGTACAAATTTATAGAATGTAGACTTTGGTTATCAACGTTGTCATTACTCTTTTATTATAACCGTATCCCATGCGGAAGAATACTTGTATAACAAGCTGGCTGTGAATGGAAGTCTTCTGAAAAGCCTATGCTGGCTTAACAAAACAGAGGACTCCCATGAAGAAAAGATATTTGCTCGAAACATTCCACAAGATACCCGTTGTTATGCGTTTGAAACAGTTTTACATATGGGTGATCAGTTCCCAAGTCATCAATAATACTTTGAGTCGTCTTAAATCCTGTGTACACTTTGTTGATCGGTACATGGTATTCTTGTAGGCTAACATCTATTTTGAGAGGGTCGGTCTGTCTCACATACGATAGTTCCATAAATCTGCTGCAAGGGCCGATAGCAATCTTGGAACTTCACTTTTCAGCTCATTCAACAATTGCATTTCACTTTGAAAAAAGAGTGTTGAAGGATGTAACAATAATAATGCAACAATAATAAATATAATACAGGTTATTTATATAGTGCTAAATCAGAAAGAAGAATTACTAGGCTGCCCTAGGCGCTAATCAAATGATCGAGTAAAGTAGATAACTCTTTTAAGTGTAGTAAATTTAGCACAACGTTTATTGGCTTATATTAGCATATGATTGTGAAATGATTCTAGAGAACCAGTATGCTTGAAATTTTGTAATATTAACGAGTGTTAAGAAATTGCTTCTTGAGTATCACAGACCTTAAATGAAGAGCTTCATGTGAACGTAATCCCTTCTTCAGACGAGGCTTACTATGCTCGTTTACACATAGGTGGCGATGACTAAATTCACTTGGTGAACCATCAACTATTAACAACCACTGTTGTTCGTCTACAATTTTATATCATTACCCGCCGAACTCTTTAGCGGAGTACCAGAAATGATACGTTTATCAGGGATCCATAAGTGCAGATCAGTGTTCTCTTTGGTACGTTAGAGACATTCTTGACAAGGTTCGTTGCTCCATGCCAAACATGCATTTGATGAGAAATTCCATCATATTTTAGACAGTTTTGAGCAGTGCCTTTAACTAAACATGGGCATCTCTCACTACTTCACAGATTTGGAATTTTTTTCATTAGAAAACCCCATCCTCTCTGAAATTCAACTCTTTCCGTGTTTTGACTTTTCCCCATCTTCCCCTAAACATCAACTATCTCTAAATGCAAAATTTTGAAGAATCTTCATCCATGAAGCCGTAAGTCTTTAAGCTTGCAGAATTATGCCTTTTGGACCTTCTACCAAGTAGCTTTAACAACTGGAGGTTACATACAACCTTTGAAGACGTACAAATGATGTGTTGCTTACAACAAATATTTTCTGGAAACTTAAAAATACACACATGGCCATCTTCACACTTCCAAGAAAAAATAATTGCTGTACCAATAGCACTCCAATGATAAGATAATAATTTAGTACAAAATAGTATTTAAATATCGCCTTCAAATATAACAAGATTAGATATGCCGACGTTGAGTACCTTGCGTTTTATCTACAAACAGGAGGGGGGGGGGGGGGGCCGTCTTTTGCTGAACATATGTTTGCATTTTATTACCATACAGTCTGAATCCTCTTTTTTTCATTTGGATTGATGATTTTGTATCCAAAACGCGTAAGTCTTTTTCTTTCGTTAGATCACCTGTATTTCGATTGATACCTTTGCAGCTAACTTTATCTTTGCTAGATCCAAACAGTAATAACATTTACTTGAAAGAGAAATAATCACATCGCCCCCCCCCCCCCCACTCTAGCTTAAATAACCCTGGAGTACGCTTGTACATTGTTTTTGGGATGGCGTTTCGAGGGAACCATTTATGTTTATCCCGTTCAAATTCGGAACGCATTCCTGATTTAATAACGGACTCCATCTAATCCCCGGAAATGGCTAAGTATGCTGAATCGGTGTCAATCTCACAATATTCAGATCTCTAACAAACATGGAGCTATAAACAGATAATAGCTCCATGCATCAACGAATCATAATAAAACTTTAACATTCTTAATTTGGCCTACTGATATACAAAGTATCCTATTTGTATCGGTAAATCTAATTTGACTTTACGCACATAATGCTCAAGCTCATTAATATTTTATTTGAGTTGAATAAACCGTCTAAAGAAAGGGTCATTTTGTAATGAACTGTTATTTGATGTATTTTGGTAACAAACTAGTCCATGCTCCAGATACCACCGTAATGATGGGGTAGCTATTAATACACTCTTACCACTCATGCTACCAATTAGAGTTCGGCGTGGATGTTGCAGTAAACTGTTTGATTCAGCAAAGTAAGCCATCTCCTCTCCGATGTCCCCAATACTTCTCTATATATTCTTAAAAATGCTCTCTTAAAATGAGAGACTGAAATTTCAGTCTAATCGACTGAAATTTCAGTCTAATCGACTGAAATTTCAGTCTAACGATGGATGGGATAGGGGATCAGACTACTTAGACTGAATTCCAGTCTGAAATGTAAAGACTGAAGGTCAGTCTTAATTAGACTGAATACTCTTCAGTCTAATAGACTGAAAATCAAACCACTTTAGACTGAACAGTCAGCAGTTTAGACTGATTTATTGCAGCACCGGTCTTAATTAGATTGAATACTTTCAGTCTATTAGACTGATATCAGACTGAACAGTCGGTCCTTTAGACTGAATTATTACACATCACAGCTATACTGTCAATCTTATAAACTGCAAATTCTGGTTTGAACAAGCTTTTCTATTGATCCTCCGTGTTGGCTAAGTGCTGGAATTCTTCAATATAGTTGCATTTAAGGTCATCAAAGACAACATTCAATTATCTGTTAATGCAGGGGAATTTACTGAAAGGTGCTACTTCATGGAGTGACTTCGCCTTCACATCAAATCGTGTTAGGCTATAAAGACCAGAAAATCGTTGTGACAGTCACACACAAAGTACATAAAAAATGGTATTCCATCAAGAAATATAATTGTCAATATCCACCGAAGAGTAATTTTATTTCCACTAACCCACTTATATATTCTTATTTAATTTTCGTTATCATATTAAAAAAAAAAACTACAATATTCTGAGGGATGTTCAACAAAACATGTTATCTTTCCAACAAACGTTCAAATTATAAAGATACTTTACATAACAGTGACATATTTTCAGTTCAATATTAATCTGTCAAATTTCTGCTTGAATTGGGCCATCTAAAATGTTCTTTAATTTTTTTTGAAAAGGATGGCCTGGGGAACCCCTCCCCCGAGAGGGAATTCACAAATAGACATATCACCAACCAAGAATCAAATGTGTGGCAACACCACTGCAACAGAAAGCACTTTAAATTGTTTGTATGTCACCGCCAGGTGGTAATACCCTGGAATTCATTGACAACACAGCTGTAAACTGAGTCGTTATATACCCAGCTGATCCCATCTCTCGATCTCAGTGAACTTTAACTTTTCCACTGTAAAGGATATAGTAACTATACGATCCTGCCTTTACAAAAGGGATAGGATGGAAACACGACGATAGTACAATTGATCTGGTACATTGCCTTTTTTCCAGTTGTGAATCATTAATGTATAGTAGCAACAATTTCTTAGAATGATTTCAAAATGGGGAAAACATATGACAAATTTTCAGCAGGTTATTTATAAAATATTAGGAATGGTTAAACTATATATCAGTGCGGTCAACATTTAGTACTTTGTGTTTCAATGATATAGACTGGCGATTGCTGAAAGTCATTATCCAGCACACACAAAACAAAATATTACAAGCAGTTGACAGAATGGCACTAACTTCATAATGGCTATTAGATAAACATGAATTATTATATACTGCATTCACGATTTCATGATATGGCATTCATATAAAGCAAATTTGTATGCAAAAACAGTACATGTCACTATTATACCACCCTGAATTATTTCTTAACTTTCTCATAGTAATCATATAGTGATTGTGATTTCAATCAAATTTTGAAGTTTTATAAATTATCTGACGTGAATCATTTAATGTCGGCCTCTAGCTGAAAAAGAAATGTCACTCGAGAGTCGACTAAAAAATTTAAACAGTTTTGACTCATTACATCACTCAAATTAAAAAAAAAAAAATGGGGGGGGGGGAATAATGAGGAAAGGATATTCTCAAATGGAATTTTCTACAGTTACTGACTTTATAATAATCAGGTTACTTGCTTTTCATGGAACAAATTATGGAATATTGTTCACAATAAATAATATTAGCTTAATTAATTGCTTAATTAAATAAACCTTCAACATAGTGAGTGCAGTGAAATGTGGGAACATTAAAGTAAACATTAAAATAACATGCTCGAAAATCATACAAGTTTTTTGGCAACTAGGTGTTTGTTTAATTACATTCATAATTAGATCAGTATAATTAAAAAACATTTTTAAAAACCAAAAATCAATTAAATATTTATTTCTGGAGCCCTCCCTTTTTATATAAAACTGTTGGTAAACTCCGGGTTATCAATTTAACGTTTTAGGGTATGTGTTAGTTACTCCTTAACCCCTCTCCCCCACACGACTTTACACCTTAAAGGTATTGAAAACTTGTCCCAAACAGCATGCAGCCATCTGAAAAAGTTATCTTTCTGTTGCTTGCAAGTGATGTTTGTTCGTGTCGCTAAAAAAGACAGACAGTAATGAAACGTGATACCTTGATATCTTTAGCTGGACCTGAGATGTTCATCGCTGTATCGTTTATACACTGTCATGTGGGTATTGACCGCAGCTGTATGTACTGACTGTACACTAGTGTCTAATTACCGACGGTAGCAAGCTGTGTTTGTATTTTCTGGGATCGATGGCAGTGTCTAACACTTCTGTTACACCTCATTCGAAACTAGGTCAGATTACCGGCATTAGACGTTCTTTTTGCGCGAGTCTTCACACCCTTTTAAAGCTACTCCATGCTGACACACGTGGTTCCGGACTACAGAGCAATAAAAAAGTAACATTCACTCCTTGAAGTTACTCCATGCTGGCTGCCCTTATAGATGTGGCAAGGATTCGAACGAGAGACTTCACTTCTGTTGGTTGCACAATTCCATACACCATGGAAGCATGGAACTCACAAAACTAGTGTTGTAGAGGGGGAGCATAGTCTATGTTAAATGTATGTTCTATGCCTCTGTCCCTGCTGAAATGGCCAGTTTATCTGCCACAATGAAGAATTGTTTGGGGTTCAATTCTGGTCTGAGAGATAGGATGAAAGGCTGCCGATATTGTACTTGTCTGCCCTGTGCTGCGCTCTCAATATCTGTGCCCTCCTGTTTGGTGAAGATAAAAATAAATGGGATAAAGGACAAGCAATCTGGTATAAATCAAAACATTCTTAAAAAAATATATGTTGAGAGGTAGAGAGACTAGACTAGAATAATATTTAGGAGAGAATGGAGAAACAAGAACATGACTGGCATTGTACAAAGGAGATATATCAATTCACGATAGGCAGCAATATGTCATCCATGGCGGGTGAGATGTGTTAGGTTGAATTTGAGGTGGATTCAAATTCAACCTAACATTTATGGGTTATCATGTTGATTTGGGCAGGTACATGGTTACCAAGCAAGGTTTGTTGTTAGTTGTTTTCAGAAATTTCTCTTTTTAAGGATAAATTGTTCATGACATCTCCTGATTCCATTACATCAGCATAGAAAACCAGTGAACAAGGAATATGATTTACATTTTAGCCTACTGATTTCACTAATATGTCTATCTGCTTGTAAAAGAAACTGATTTCATAAGATTAGTGAATGGTAATATTAGTGTAAAATCTTATAATAAAGACTGATGGCCCACTATATGTTTTATAAAATAACAAAAGCATACCAAGTCTTTTCCAGTTTCCACATGATTTAAATACAATGGTAATGGTTTAACAGAATCGTGTTAGCTTCATGCTGTTATGGCTGTAGCAGTAACTACATTTTCAAATAATTAGGTGCTTACAATCTATGCATAATAGTACTGTGTTTTTGCAATTTCCTTGAGCATTATTATGTTCAAGTATTTGTTATGAGGTTAACCTAGCCTAGATTCATTTGGGACGATCGAGTACATATTGCAGTCCTGACAAGCGTGCTTATTCGCCCGATGATTGGGTACATATGCAGGACAGGCGGGCTAATTTGCCCGACGATCTGGTACCGTGATAGCTTCATGCTGTTATGGCTGTAGCAGTAACTACATTTTGCAAATAATTAAGGGTGCTTACAATCTATGCATAATAGTACTGTGTTTTGCAATTTCTTGAGCATTATTATGTTCAAGTATTTGTTATGAGGTTAACCTAGCCTAGATTCATTTGGGACGATCGAGTACATATTGCAGTCCTGACAAGCGTGCTTATTTGCCCGACGATTGGGTACATATGCAGGACAGGCGGGCTAATTTGCCCGGTGAACTGGTACCGTGATAGCTTCATGCTGTAATGGCTGTAGCAGTCACTACATTTTTTCAAATAATTAAGGGTGCTTACAATGAATCTAGGCCTATGCATAATAGTACTGTTTTGCAATTTCTTGAGCATTATTATGTTCAAGTATTTGTAATGAGGTTAACCTAGCCTAGATTCATTTGGGACGATCGAGTACATATTGCAGTCCTGACAAGCGTGCTTATTCGCCCGACGATTGAGTACATATGCAGGACAGGCGGGCTAATTTACCTGACGATCTGGTACCGTGATAGCTTCATGCTGTAATGGCTGTAGCAGTAACTACATTTTGCAAATAATTAAGGGTGCTTACAATCTATGCATAATAGTACTATGTTTTGCAATTTCTTGAGCATTATTATGTTCAAGTATTTGTTATGAGGTTAACCTAGCCTAGGCCTATGCTAGATTCATTTTGGGACGATCGAGTACATATTGCAGGACAAGCGTGCTTAATCGCCCGACGATCGGGTACATATGCAGGACAGGCGGGCTGATTTGCCCGACGATCGGGTACATATGCAGGACAGGCGGGCTAATTTGCCCGGTGAACTGGTACCGTGATAGCTTCATGCTGTAATGGCTGTAGCAGTCACTACATTTTTTCAAATAATTAAGGTTGCTTACAATCTAGGCCTATGCATAATAGTACTGTTTTGCAATTTCTTGAGCATTATTATGTTCAAGTATTTGTAATGAGGTTAACCTAGCCTAGATTCATTTGGGACGATCGAGTACATATTGCAGTCCTGACAAGCGTGCTTATTCGCCCGACGATTGAGTACATATGCAGGACAGGCGGGCTAATTTGCCTGACGATCTGGTACCGTGATAGCTTCATGCTGTAATGGCTGTAGCAGTAACTACATTTTGCAAATAATTAAGGGTGCGTACAATCTATGCATAATAGTACTGTGTTTTGCAATTTCTTGAGCATTATTATGTTCAAGTATTTGTTATGAGGTTAACCTAGCCTAGGCCTAGGCTAGATTCATTTTGGGACGATCGAGTACATATTGCAGGACAAGCGTGCTTAATCGCCCGACGATCGGGTACATATGCAGGACAGGCGGGCTGATTTGCCCGACGATCGGGTACATATGCAGGACCGGCGTGCTTATTCGCCCGACGATTGTGTAAATAGGCCCCACCAATTATAACAATAGCCTAGGCCCTTTTTGCTATAGTACAGCCAAGCTAGGCCTACCTCGCGCACAAGCCTAGAAAAAGTAACGTTACGAACTGCCAAGCTTTTATTCTGTATTAATTGGAAACAACAAAAAACATACATACATACCCTCGAACACTGTTATCACTTCTTCGTGGAAACCTTTATTTGTAAGAAAAGTTCTTAAAGACTCAACCATTGCTAATTTATAACCTTTACTCTAGCTTAGACATACGGTCGTCTGTCTCGTTCATGCCTAGCTGTGTGTACGGCGTGCGTACGTACAGTACAGCGAGTACCTGGCTAAGCGAAGAATATAGTAGTATATATGTACACAAATTGTAGCGCTCGTTGTCACTTATTTCTGTGCGGCGTAGTTGCAAGTTTTCGGATGACGTAGGCGCATTTCTATTCTCTGATTGGATACATTTTTCAGTGGAATACAGAGACTGAAAATGGTAAGATGCCATGCCACATGTGATTAGCTGATTGGTTAATACAGTCAGTCCAAAACAGCGACTGAACGGTGTAACTGATAACCTAGTCTAAGTAGAGTGTTTCTCAGTCTAAGCTCAGTGTATAACACTGAAAAAATTTCAGTCTCACAGAAGACTGAATTCTTCAGTCTATCATTTTAAGAGAGTGGCGGGGAGGGGCATTTCGGCAAAGTGTGACTGTCGACTATCGAGTACTGTAATATCGCACCCGACTGCCCCGAAGATATGTTATAATCTGACCCTCCGCAATTGCCCATTTATCTTTTAAGGGGTATGGGAATATTGAATCTAGATATGATTTAATCTCGGGGGGTTTCGTTCTGATATAGTTTACATTCACACTCCCATTTTTGTATGAAATTGTAGCCTAAAGATTTTCAATATTGATTGATGGCGAGAGTTTCGTTGTACAATTCAGGTAACGGGCTACCCCTACCTCATGTGTTTTATACTCAACGGGAAGTTGTCGTTTGCCCAAACGCACTTCCTTCCCTCGCCTTTTCTTACTCTCCCACTCCAACCACCACACAGCCGCCCGTTGCATGTAATGAGTAAATTCACCTTTAAAGTCGGTTCCGCTCTACGCCTTAGTACGAATCCCGTGGCATGTCTTGCATTTTCCCTCAAATATAGAGGGCGTTAGCATCAAAACTTAATATTTTCTTACATAATTTGTCACCTCTTACTTTTGTTTTCGTTTTCTCTTTATATCTATTGAATATAATCCAAACCCCCCTCCCCCCTTAACAACATTGCTCTTGAATAAGCTATATAGATCTTGGTGTTGTTTTTGGTAATAAAGAAAAGAAATCCCTTTTGACACCCTTGAATAGATACCTTAGGGTTAACCCCGGCACGGAGATTCCCTGTTGAACATGTCAATTTCTTTGTCCTGTAAAATGCGAACATTTTTGCAAGGGCTTCTATGAACGGGACAACATCCTTAGTAGTCTACCATACTAAAAAATCCTGAAATGTTTTCATGTTATTTTCGACCAAACCCTTTGGCAGTAAAGATATTCTCCCAGGCAGCTAGAAATTGCGCGCAACTACATCCTGGGGCCAAGTAGTTCTTAATATCTAGAAAACCATTTACACGAAATAGACATATAATCACTGTAGCGTTTGATAATTCGCCGTATACCGGGTCGAGAGTCGTCCTCATCACGCAGTTCGTAGACGCTCTGTTACAATAACCTTTTATAACGTTAATGTCATATTTACCCGAATTAAACCCAATCACCGGAATTTGCCTACAGTAATTCCTAAAGGACTAGTGATTTTAAATTTGTAAGTAGGTTCTTATCACGGCCTCTCCATTTTGATCTTTTAAATCTATTTCCTCCGCCGTGATTTTTTGTTGTAGACTTGTTATAGCCGAAAGAAATAAGGCCAGCAGTAGTAAGTTCTAGAAATGCACTACCACTAATTTCGATGCAGCAATGTTACAGAGTTGTTTAGAAGGATCCCCATCAGAAACGAAACATTGAGGTGTGGTATAACCAGGAACGTTCGAACAAACGAATAATACTAAGGAGTAAGTCAATAACTGTAATCTATCAAAAATGGATTTGCTAATTGGTATATGCCACCGGGAAAGTTAAACGTCACATGTTGTTTACAATGTGGTATGTGTCTCTGTAATTGTTTGCTATTTTTAAAAGTTCGTCGAAATCTAACACAATTAAATACCCCAGAATACTAACTGATATTAGTTCATTATATATGATAGATATGATATTATGATATTAGATCAGATACATTGCATCGGCAAATCTACATGGGGCTCGACGCAGTAACTCAGCGACACTGTGCTCATCAGATCAACACAGAAATGATATGACTTGTTACAAAAGAGATCCATGAGCTGCCAGTTCTGTCATCCTGCCTTTGTCACCAATCAACTGACAGTAATGTGTACCACAAAATTAGCTTCACCATCCGAGTTTCCTACATTATCTTCTGATGATTTTCGTCTTAACGAGAGACATACATATTACATTGGAACTGTTTTTCTAGTTCACCCAGTTCTTGGAACGAAACCCCTTTGAAATTACGGACTGTAGCTTTACCACCTACGGCAGCTTGAAATTTATCGAGCTGGTAACGTCCAATTTTATGTCATAGCTTACACACCTCAAGAAACAAAGATTGTCTTTATACGGTTCACCAGTTGCCACATAGTTTGTCATGGATTGGATATGCCTGTTACGTTTAATATCGTTTGGTAAATTATTGGGGGCCCCCTACAATCGGATTCATTCCTAATTTGGTGATATAGCTAGTTAAATTAGTGGTGTTGTCTAACACCCACCTAGATTTCTGGTTCCTGGTTTGCTAACGCTTTCGCGATGTCGCTTCAGTTAAATTGGTTGAAAAAATTATCCATGTCTCTATTGTTTGCTATTAGAGTGTTCGAACAGTATGTGATTATTGTGCGAGGTGTGAAAATATCGCAATTCACTGGTTACGTTAACCCTCAGCACAAAACTAGCAGACATATCATAATTATAATAATAATATTTTATTTTATCAAGCGTAAAATCCACAAGTGCTCTAAAACGCCATGTTACAGTCAATAAAAAATATGTAGTAAAACTGCAGAATAAAATGCAATATAAATGAGTATGAAGAATTAAAAGCATGCACGTTTGAGTTTTAACTGTACAGTTTGGTCTATGTGTACGGCATTGACTAAACTTGATTTTTAAGTGTGTCAAATGAACTTAATCTTAACCTATGCATACCTTGTATTCGCTGTCCCCTTCTGTGATGGGTCCTGATGGAGGTCCAGTTTTTCTGATATATAGTCAGCATGTCTGTCTCCATCCTCTACTGTCAAACGGAGTCGGGAACCGTCCTTGGGTCCTCTGCAAGCAGATCACCGTCTCCCTCTATCTCCATAGGTCTTGGCTATGCTAGGAAGAACAATGATGCATAATTTACTACAGTGCGCAAGTTACCTAGCAAGTCAAAAAATAGTCCCTGGGCGGAGAGAGAGACAATCGAGAAGAAGGGCCATTAAAACGAAAATATATTAGATAATCACCTCTTGTGCATTCTCCTCCTTTTCGCCCTCATATCGCTATAGTCTCCTACCCTCGTCGGCATAGTCAAATTTTCGACAGCTTGATTCCTCCTTCTAAACGTTACAAACACCCGGCGTTGGCGATTCAAACTTGACCGAGTTTTGAACTTTGTCTTACACCGTTCACACGGTGCCGGTCGTATGACGACGATTGGGTCGATCAGTGGTGGTTTAGCAAACGGGGAATCGTTGTTTGGTGACGGATGTTCGACAAGTTTATCAGTCGATTGTCGAAGTAAAAATAAGTGAATGAATGAAGTCATTAAAGCATGTACAAAAATAATTGCGTAGGCCTACTAGTGACGGTTACCCTAAACTGATGACATAAATGAGTTATTTTCTCTAAATATCGAGGATGATGCACAAATGATGATGATATTTCAAACTGTAAATATCACTGTGCAACAAATCTAGAACGGTCATTATTTTGCTGTATTATTATTATACTATTTCAAAATGTTTTATTACAATTAACTATGGTTATTCGTTATTATAGGTATAATTTAAACCAGGAATAATGTAATAATCAAATTTAGGACTCACCATTCCTCAAAATCCCTCTCGTTGAATACGGGCTCTCTACCCGCTCTTCTCTCTCCAAGGCAGCTACCATCAGGGTTTCTACGCGTTCCAATAGATTCTCCACAGGCAGATAGTTATTCAGGTCTTCGACAGTGAAGTGGTCGAATGAAATTTCAACACACAATCACGGCTTTTGTCATTGCAGTCAGAAGAGTATACAATTTTCCACTCTGTGATTGGTGCTGGTACACACAATAGAACATGGAAAATGGAACCTTTCTGTTCTGAACTGTGCATGAACTTAACCTTCATGTCACTAAATGAATCCGAATTGTCTAAAATGATTCCAACCCACCAGGGGCCATCATAGGCACAAAGTGTTTAAACCACAGATCATAAGTTTATTGTTGCATTACAGCTTCCTCTTGCTCAGCGATTGTATGACATGTGATGTTTGCCCTAAAACTAGAATCATTGTCCCCAGAAATTCGACTGAAAAGCAACATCCCTTTTTTTGGCAACACAAAGCTATGGTAATCACGTGTTCCAGGAATTGTCTTGGCAGTTGAAAACGTTCGTTCTAGCTCTTGAGCATGTGCAACAACAACTTCAACACTTCTGATTCTCAAGATATTATTTTGCTGAACTTGCTCGACTTGCTAGTCTTCTTGTTGTTCCTCCAATACCATCGCATACACTCTTCCAATGCGAAGTTTCCAAAGAGTGCCATTCAGCATTGATACCAAAATCCTGTTTGTGTCAGCAGAAGTTGACACAACTCTTATGTCTTCTATTGACCTGCTTGCACCATCGGTGTAGTACATGATGTGCTGTATCATTATCAGCTTTTCCATCACATGTCTGCAAACGACTAGTTTAAATGTGTGTACAGTTATAAAGTCATGTTTGGGATGATCGGATAAGTTTTTTTCGATGTGAAGTGGTGGGGGTTGTTTGTCTCCGCCGGTCGGTGGGCACTTTTTGGGCTTGCTTGAGTCGTCAGCTTAACCCCTGGTCGACCTCGCGAAAAGTCCTACGGTCTAGTTGTCTATGGTTAGTCAGGAATGAAGTCTTATATAATTACATTGTACTTTTTACGTCCATGTACGATGACTCTCGTGGTCAGCTAGTACAGGGACGGAAGCTTAGAAATGAATAAAAAACATAAACACGTCAGTAATCAGAAACATTATATTAGGGTAACCACTGGCTTCTGTATTCAGTAGGCCTAGCACCGACTCAAAGGACACATAGAATCGAGTAGCGGCTAACTATACGGTTTGTGTATGGACATAGTACATCATGAGCACGAGTAATAAACGTTGGAAGTCAGTTTGGGTGGGTATAAAGCATTATAGCATTCCCAAAACTTACAAATAGTACATTTGAAATATGGTAATATCACTGATTTTCGCAACCAGCACAATCAAAATACTATTCAGTTACATTCTTGACATGAGTATGATGCATTGTACACCCCTCCACTGCACCTTCCACCATTCCCTAATCATGCATTGCATTTGTTGAAATAATAATCAACTATACGTTATATTTTCCATATGGAAACATCACGTTGAGTTACGTCAGTGATGCCTCTGTTCCACTCGACATATTCCATTCAAGTCACTCTGGTAAACAAATGCTTACCTGCGTTTGATTCTTCAACCAACTTCAGCCTGTCGTGACACAATTTCAACCAATCGGTGTAGTGAACTCATCAGGGAGTCGTATGCGCTGGCACTAACGATGGTCTCCTGTCCGAGAGTGGAGCAGATCTCGTTTAAGGGCAGAATTCTCTCCAGTACATCACCAAGAACCTGTTGATTGTCAAGTTGGGTAGTAACTACTCGTACACAATCGTTAACCTCCCTTCGAAAATCACGAAGGAAATTACAATGAAAGTGTTTATTTCCAACACAAAAGATAACTACATTTTAAACAAGAATTCAATACATATAATGAAATAATCATGGAATTATATTTATTTCAATGAAAACTACCGAAGATCTAATTTGTGGAAAAGGAGAAACTGAAGTGCAATACTTATGAACCGTTTTCCTCCAAATATGTGTAGAAAGGTATAGACGAAAGAATTTGTCAAGATAAGTTAACATACATAGAGTTACAAAAATAAAAATAAGAAAACAGAAAATTAAGGGGGAAAAGAAAAGATTAAGAAGAAAAAAGAAAGAGAATATTGGGCATTTATACATATTTTACATTACATATTTTACATACATTTGTTTGTACATTTGCTTCAATAATGACTGGGTTCCATTGTTCTTCAGTTTATCGCCAAATCATTTCCACAGTTTAACACCAGAGATGGTGATGCACATCTGTTTTTTGGTTGTTCTTGCAAAAAATTCTAATTCTTGTGCCTTATATTATAAGTATCACTAGATGCAAAAGAAAAATAGCTTTGTAGAGTGGATGGTAAAAACTTATGGAAAACCTTATACATGAATACACCAGTATAGACATCAATTACTTTGGGTACAGTTAAGATTTTTAAATTGTAAAACAGTTCAGAAGTATGAGCTAAATAATGTACATTACGTATTATGCAATTGATGTCGGTCGTTCACCACATGGGTCATATTAAGGGTAAAAGCAAACAAATTTTCCATGGATATAGTCAAACAATGCTCGGGGCTAACCCTAAACTACAGTCTATAGACTAGTATCTTAGGCCCTGACAACTGATGGCGATCGGTATTTCGAAACCAGCCGTGATCCATTTCTAACAAAATCAGCGATTGGCTGTTGAAGAATTGTTTTCGGATGAGGGTAATATGTTGTCGGATGTGGCTGGAATTGTTGTCGGAAGTGAATATATGCAGACATATATTCCTACTCTCTCATATAAGTCGAATATATGTCTGCATAAAATCGAATATATGTCGGCATATATTCGCGAATTTTGTCCACTGTGGCCAACCATACTCGTTTGGTTCTGGGAGCGAAGATTAACAAGAAAGTTGGACAATAAAATGTTTGTCGACAACATACATAGCCTGAACTGATCCACTTCGCGAGAGGGAATACTCTATAGGCTAATTTGCAGTGCAGTTAATTAACAGCCACTACATCTAGCTTCCCTCTAGATTGCTAATAATAACAAGATCGATTAGGACTGCGTTGCTGAAATGACTAGCTACATGGATTTATCTGCTGGGATATGGAACATGCCGGACCCCAACAGACAGTAAGTACGCCCTCCGACCAGTAGAGACAAACCTCCAACCTCCCACTGGAACATACTACAAAAGGACGACCAGCATGGTATGCGGACTCTGCTATCTCCACCCAAAAAAAATTAAATTAAATTCGGAGCTTAGTTCTTCGTATATTTAGATCGCCATCTTTTTGATCACTTGTAAACAAACCTCGTTTACGAACATAAAAGAGAACTAAGGAGATTTAAACTAGCTGTTTCGGGTCTTCAGTGGAGATGGGGAAATTGTCTCGGTGTCTTCATGATCTGTCATTAGACCTTTATGTATGGTATCTGGTTACTGTTGGTATCTAGTATTATGTTATTTAATAAGGAAATGGTATGTGTTTATGCATGAGTTTATACATTAGATTTTTGTCTGCTTATTATGCAGTTACTCGTTTGCTGCCAAGGCGAAGTGTATTAAAGGACTTAGAAACTACATACAGAAGTAAAGGACCGTAACACACATTATACACACAAACATGATCCAAGGAGTGCATGCACGTTGTTCATATGTAAAATAGGTCTACGAACACACTCATAAATAACACGTAACACACATCATACATGAAGTCCAATCTTTCAAGAATGCATTTTAAGAGCATCTCTAGTGGGATGTATGCAAACCGTTATATGCTTCGCAAGTTGTTCAACATGACCAGTGGATGTATTGTGGAATGGCTAAAACCCACTGCAATTGGTACTTCTATTGGCCTAACAAAGAAGCCTGAATGATCAAAATATTTCTCCTGTTGGTAAGAACTTGCAAGTTGTCTATAAGGAGCTTCACAACGTCCAAAAATCCAACAAGGTTCTAACTTCTCCATCATCTTCATTTAAGCCTCTTTCTGCCACCACCTCAGTGACTTTCTCTGGGCTTGAAGTCATCCCACAAATCTATTAGAGTATGCTTCCTCTCAATGTCGCTGTAATGCATGTGAATATCTGAATGTGCGTTCACATCCATCCTGAGAACATACAACTGGACACACAATCATGTATCCAAAAAGTGCATGCACGTTGTTAATATGTGAAATAATTCTACGAACACTCACATTAATAACACGGGCAAGCGTCCCCAAGTGAACAGTTGAAGTTAACTGTACCTCATACCCGATAATTTTTCACTTGGTTCAACTTTACCAGAAGCTGAAATGTAGGTCCAACTTCTGTTAGATGTGGTTTTCTTCCATACCACTTTAAGGAAAATCGGCCAATGGTCACTTATATCAGTGATGAGATCCCCTGAAGCAACCGTAGAATCATCGTTTGTGATAATGTTATCTTTCAGGCTTTTAGTAATACTACTAATACGAGTTGAAACAGTTATTGTAGGGATGAATCCGTTCGAATAGAGAATATTTAAAAACGTATTTGATTGCATTCGATAAATCAATATTATAATCACCAATTATGTAGGTTTTATTCGATATGATATGGAATTTTTCCCCCTCCAGATTAACATAAAACTCATCTAAAGAACCACTAGGTGGTCTTTAGACTATGCCGATAAGAAATTTTCCTTTGAATTTATGTTAGTAGCCTCTATAAAGTGAGATTCTATAGAAAATTGATAGGTCTGGTCTAATAAAACATATCTTTATGTACAAATAGGCAGACGTTTATAGTCACAATGTTTTTCAACAGGTGTGTAATTAGCCATTTTTATGAGAGGAGAAAAACTACCAGTGAACCTGGTTTCTGTAAAATCATTATTTAATAGAGAAATGAAAGTGTTAATATCGTCAAACTTATTGTTTAGGCTACGACTATTGTGGCGGTACAGTGATATACCGTATTGAGCTGGCAGATTGTTATACGAGTCTATGTTATGGTACAAACACGAGATATTATTTTCCCTGAGGCCGTTATTATTGTGGAGTATAGCTGACGCCATCAGTGATAACAATAATATTGGTAAGATAATGTCAATGTTATATTTTGGTTCTGATCGTTCCGTTTCCCTTGTATGATATCGCCTGGTGGTTGTGACATTTGGCCTGGGGATGTTATTCCTCTGTTGCGGACTTGTATTAATCTTCTTTTCGACTGTCCAGCCTGTTCGGTCACTCGATGACAGGGTTGCGTCGACTTGATGTCCTTCTTTCGCCTGAACTTTAGTCAGGATATCATTACATTCCATAACCGTGACTCGGTCCTACGTCTGGTAATATCACGGTATTGGTCTGCTTTCTTTACAGGAGACTGCTGACTTCTCTCTTTTCAGATCCGTTTTGATTACAGGAGGCTGCTGACTACTCTCTTTCAGGACAGTTCTCGTCTTTAACTATTGCTAATACCCCAGTAATCTCCTGAGCTTCTGTTCAATTACAAATGTTGATGCCACAGCACACAGTTGAAGTTATGCTGAAGCTAATGATTGTTTGAGAGCCTGGATGAGTTGGACAGGCTGGATGTTCCAGATAACATAAATTTGGAAGATATATTAATTGTTGACAAACACGAGGAACAAATTCCAAGATATGTAACAGGTTGTGTGTCTTTTACCTTTCAAAAACTTTATTGTGCTTTTTACGTGCTAGGAAAACGGACACGACCAAAGGTTTTTTGGGGATTACAGTAAAGCCTGAGTGGAAAACAAAATAAAGGTGGAATAAAATAAGTTTGTAAATGGTAATTTTTTCAAGACTCTGGAATTTCAGACAAGGCAAATTTGAAACATGGAGACTGTGATGTTTCAAGATAGTAGATAGACAAACGATGTTTATCATAACGATGGATTATACGTGATGCATGAACATTATTTATTATATATACCGGAGGGCAGTATTTACTTTTAGTATACTAATCACAACATTACATCCCTCCCCTTTTAGTTAAAATGGAACAATCCTCTTAGAGTGTTTACATCGATACTTCATGTCTTGTGAAATAAGGAATGGGAAACAATAACATTTTTTTCTCTTATGGTATAACATGAAAATAATGCAGGCGATAATAAAAGAAAAGATGATGCTCAAAATGTCTCTGACTTTACGTATTTTACAAACATACAATACTCTAATGTGGCTGTGTGTCTAGAAAGTTTACAGTTTATATTTCCGATATTAATCTCCTTTGCGATTTCGCACTTCGCTGAGAACGTCTTAACTCGTCGTTTTCAGCACTTTCCTCTGTGATCTCCTCCGGTGGGTTGCTCAGGTTCGCTAGGTTCTCCTTCGAAGCGTTTGAAGAATGAAGAATTTCGTGTGCTTTTATTTTCCGCTTCATCTGAGCATCGCGTTCGCGAGCACCGGCAAAGTCGCGTAGCTCGCGTTTTGCGTCTGGGAGCATGATGGACATTTTTCTCCCATACAGGAATTCGAAAGGGGATACATTCGTAGTGCTGTGTGGTGTAGCTCTGTATTGGCGCAGAAACTTACCAAGTTCTTGCTTCCAGTTTTTCTTTAGCTGTACAGACGCTCGAATCGACATTACAAGAGTGCGGATGAAACGCTCGTCTTCACCGTTGGCACGGGGCCACAGCGGGGTGCACTTCCTATGAGAGAATTGGAATTCCTGTCTCGAAAATATTTTTTCTAATTCCGGGATCACAGTTTTCGCTTGTAGTGATGGTATTATTATATATTCTCCTCCCGCGAATGGCCCTTTGAAATCCATGGAGACCGACTCCCATGGGGTGCTGGGGAGTTCTGTCATTCGCAAGGGCTCTGGTGGGGATGGGGCCACGATTTGCCACGTTAGACAGCCTTTTACTTTGTGTTCAACGGATCTATCAATACCAGGGAACCAAACTTTTTCTCGTAGAAGTTGCTTTGTTTTGACGATTCCTTGGTGCTTTTTACGTGATCCACCATGCGGGATACAAAACGTCACGGCCAAACGGCACTACCGAACCCTGACGATTCCTTGGTGCGACGCGTGTGCTAAGTCAACGGCTGTTCGCGAAGTGATTTTGGCAAGTCTAAGGGTATGAACCTTGATACGTATTGCGTTAACCCGAGGAACGAGCGCACTGCGCTTGCGTGTATTTGGGTTTGATGTCGTTAATTTTTGCTGGCTCAGGGCTGATTCCTTGAGCAGAAAATATGTGTCCGAAATAAACAAACTCTGACTGCGCGATTTTGCATTTGTCGCGATTCAGGCATGCCCCACACTCGGCCAAGCGCTGAAGTACTCTGTGCAGGTTTTCATTGTGTTCCTGCTTTGATTGTCCATACTCGATGATATCGTCCACAATGTTTATTACTCCGGGTAATCCTGTTAGCAATGTGACTGACCGCTTTCTGAAATTTCTCAAGTAGCTAAATTTCTTTGCCTGAGTGTAGAATATAGAACTATGTCCCATGTTTCAACATTTTTTTTATTTTATTCCCCAATCGAAAGTTTCCGAGGTCACAGATCAAGAGTGAGCTAAGAGCGAAGTGGAAAGCGCTTTCAGACAATCGGAGACTGAAATGGATCCATATGTCCCTTCAGAAGAAGGATGAATACGAGGTATTTAAAAGGATTGTCTGGTAGCCCTAAATAATTGTTACGTTAACTGACCATCCAGTTCCCCATCCATCTCATTGAAAAATCCCGGATACATATCATTGAAAAAGCCAACTTTAAAGGCCAAATCTTTAAAATTATCATCATAATCACTGATATCTTAAATGGATATTCTGATGGTATGCGATATCACACTAATGCTAAAGACAATAAAAGTCCACATATCCATATAGATGGAAATGCCATTTCAATATCATCTTGTTGAAACTAGTTGTGGTTGGTTACAACAGGATATATGATTGTTATAACAGTAAGTGGCCAGTGGTCTTTGATGAGTCGTGACAGATGTCCTTCAAAATGTTCCATTTGTTTGTTCATGAGTTATAGCACAGTTGACATTGAAATGACTTCTGAATAAAAATGAAATTCATTTAAGGAATATGTTCTTCTCTCAAAAAATTAATTTAACATGTTAAAAAAAATCAAGTAACTCTAACCCAGTAGGCCCCTAATCCTCATCTGACGATGGAACTTCACCTAACAGGTCAACCAAAGCATCTACTAGGACTCTTTCTGTCTCATATTCTACTAAAACTCCTTCCAACCCCTCCCCTACTCCATTACTTCCCCCTGTCCTTCCTCTGTATCTGAAATATTATCCTCTTTCATTCCTACACCATTTACAGCGAAGTAAACAAATAAAGGCTCTTCAATGACGTGGGCCTGCCTAATTCTGTACACTTCGCTGAGTGAACTGAAAGTGGTGTCCAAGGGAGGCAAGTCGATGATGCTACCAAAACTTCTTCGACAGTACTCCAAGCTTAAATATGTTATGGTGCACTTCTGCTTCAGAAGACAATGCTGACCGATGCCAATCGCAATTCCTTCAGCCTGTCATGTACTTGCCTGAGCTCTTCTTGGAAGAATGCAACCATGCGGAGCATTTCTTCCTTCAGCAGGTTCAGTTCATCTTTGCTCTGGTTGGCTTTGTGTATCATGTCAACCAACTGATTACGAACATGCCTGGGAACATGACACTGTTGAACAGCATCAACACCCAGGCAGTTCCACAGAGATGATGTCACATCACACACCTGCTGAAATGTTACCTCAGAAGGAAAATGGCTTGATGAGGACACCAAGTGAACCATGTCAGCATTGAACTTCTCTACCTCCCTTTTCAGTTTGGTCCCAACACTTGAAATCTGTTTGCAGAGCCTTTGTGCAATTGTCTGCCCATCTGTAGAAGCAAATGGAAGTAGGAAAATGAAGCAACCATTAACATACAAAACAAATGTTTTTCATTAGTTGCACTTTTGGCAATTCCTTTTTTTTGTGTGTGCATTCATTGAAAAATTTGGTTTCTTTCTCTGGAACAGTGAGGTTGCCAGAGATACTGATAACAAAAAACCAGGAAAAAGGAACCAAAAATTGATGGAATAACGTAATTCATTTATTTTTGTCAGACATGCATGAAATGTAGGTTTGTCTACACTGCTGTTTGAACTATGCTATTGTATGTGACTCACTATCAAGTTAGTATTGTTTGGGTAGAATCTCAATTTCATGCAACCATTTTCAAGTATTTATTACAGTATTCAGGGCCCCGAGTTCAAGTCATGCAGGTCTATTGTTTAAGATATTTTGCATGTGCAAATCAAACTTGATCCTTATAATAAGGTTTGGTTTTAAACAAGTCACTGTCAATTTATCTGGTTTTATGCTTCTGAAGTTTGTCATACTTATATACTGATATAACATATCAGATATTAACCAAAGCTTCATAAGCAGTTTACCTGCATAACGTTTCTTCAGTTGTATAAGGAACCACCGATCCACTGACATGGTATGGATTTTGGAAAGGCCACTTTTCCTGCTCCTATCTTCTATTGTTTGAAGGGCTTTGAGGAACTCAAGTTACCCTTCTACCCATCGTTGGCCCCTTTGCTGCTCAAAAGCTTGCAGTTCCTCGTCAAGTCTAGTGCTGCTTAATGGCCAATTCATCAAACATTAAGGCACAAACTACACTATCCAGAATACCATCTCCTGATGACTGACGGATGCGGCAAGTCAAGTGACTTTCTTACATATCTGTATGCTTTCGCACTGTACAAGTGCAAGGTCAGAGCAAACGCCCGCAATTCAGGTGGTTACGTGTCACGTCTAATCTTCCCAGCCAGTTTGTTTTACACCATCCTTTCCATTAGGACTGCTAGAACACCTAGCCTTTGTTGAAAAGAACGCTTTTGATTTACAATTCCTGGATCATCAAAAAGGACCGAATCTTGAAACACTAGGTGGTCCTCATCATCATTAGTTTCGGACCAATCGTCCCACATCTCTAGGACCTCTTGGGCCGTAAATGTGGGGTTAGCTGCGTGCAATGCGTGCTACACTTGTAGACGCCATATTTGCAAGTGTACGTGCACAGTATGACGTAACAGCGGCGGTTGCGATGAATTTACAAAGGAATGCGAGGGCGATATGTCATAACTATCAATTAGAAATATCGCTGTGGCCTAAATATCTAATATCATATTGAGTGTGTAGAAGTACCACTGCTGGTGGCATTCCTGTCTCAAGTCCAACAACCAGTTCCGGCTTTGGTAGCTCTCTTAATGGACCGACTTTGGGCTCAAGCCGTTGATGGAATACGTCAGATGGGATCAGGGATGTCTCAGCTCCTGTGTCCAGTTCACAACCAAGACCAATTCCGCCATTCATCGCCATCACGGTAGGACTGGGCGAACAAAGGAATGCCATGTCATTTTGATCATCCGTGATCCCACTAACAGCTCCAATTTTCACTTTTGTAGGCGATTCTTCTACCGCTCCCACATCGCCCCTAAAAGTAATGCCTATATGTTTCCCAATCGTGAAGCTGAAGATGCGCCTGCTGGTCGAGGAGCCCACCGATCGGATCCCGGTTCGGTGTCACCCTACTGACTGTCACAGTTTGATGGTAGATGTCCTTTATAATTGGAATTATAGCACACCATCTCTGACAGTGGGGGTTTTCTGGGGCTGGGCCGCTTGGATTGCATCGTGGCAAATTCCCCGCTGAGACGCTCCACGGCTTCGACTAGACTCTTTTGCCCGACAAGAAGGTCGGCCTTTGTTTCCTTGAGTAATTCTACCTCAGCCTCCCTCCTTCGAGCAGGTGACTGTGGAGTCTCCTGAAAAAGGGTAAGGGCCTGCCGGATCACGTCGAAGCTCTCATCAACCGTCGCCATGTCGATAGATTCGTCTCACACTCCTTGAAAATCGTAAGCCGACTAGTGTTCAGATGCTAGTGAGGCAGTCGTGAAACTATGACAATCCCATCCTGCTCACGGGACCGACATTTAATTTCCTCATCCGACTGATGTGAGTGAACTCTCTTAGCTTTTAGCCACTTTCCCAGAATGCCTCAGATAGGTGGCAGCAACGTTTTCGTCAATAATAACAGCCGTGCCCAACGAATCAGATAAACCTAATTTCCCGAGGCCTACTTCTCCCATCATGAAACGAAACCAGGCGGGATTAGAACCCGGCCTCGGCGTGTGGTCACTCAGTCCATTGCGCCACGCTATCACCCTATAGTTATATAGAACTATAGTTATATTATACAAACGTCGATGCTTGCCGCGCGCCGGATTCTTCTGGGACATGACTCCTCAGAATTCTTGCTTGAATTTCTCCGAGATACTGAATAACCCTTCCGTATTCGGAGCCATGTATGTCCCAGTCAACCTGACTACGTTAGTTGGTATACTAAATTTTCCAAACTGGGTTAACCACAATACTTTCGCTTTTGTCCATTCTCCAATTGCTCCCAATGTCGATATACTGCTGAAATACTGGCATCATCTCGATTTTTGGGTTGTGGCGTAGAGTTGTATTTATGTCCAGTTGTTCTGTACTAACCCTAAAAAATGTATACACCAAATTGTCGAGCGGGCAAGTATTCTGTACCCGAACTCCCAAGCGACGACATAATCCTCTCCACGTAAGTAAATTGTCTTCGTTGTTTTGCCACTTATGATTTTGTGGATTGTCATCACTTGCCGTTGACTTTAATGTGCGTTCTCCTTGTTTGTACTTTCCTGAAGCACTTTGCTTTCCTTTCCCATGTTTTTGTGAGTCAGTCTTTCTTGACTTCTTCTCCGCGGGTTCTTGTGGCTCTTCACTATTTTGCGTTTTCCCCGATGCGCGTTTTCTTGTACTTAAATTCGCCTTGGGTTGATCGCGTGATTAATAGTCTCCACTAAAGTAATTTGACTTTCTTTTTTTCCCTCATTCGCCTCCAAATTTCTTCCTTTTCATTCTTGCTCGACCTCTTCTTATGGAGTTTTTTAAAAGACTGATGGCTGATATGTGTGGATTTCGTTCATGTGGACCATCACTGAAAAATACCGTGAACGGATGAATAAACCGGCCTCATCCTCTTGCCCATACGTGGAAGTAAGTCATTCTTTACCTTCTCGAAAAGTTTTCGACGATATTGTGGGTAGCATGTTTTTCCATTAGTCCAATGGGTTTTTCTTCAACAGCATGTCTTTCTAGGTCCCCCAACATCAAACCGCTGCACAATGGGAAAATGTGCATTATCTATCACCACTGGTTTGTATGTGTTAATATTGGCTGTCTGTGGCTGTTTGTTTGCTGTCAGTTGCTCGTTTTTCTTCCCACATGGCGTTGAAATTATGAAAAAATGGTGAAGATCTCTTAATGTTACGGTGATCTTGGAATTACTGATTCTCCACATTTAATTGTTCCACAGGAGGTTCAAGTTCGTTGAGTTAAGCCCTTGCATTTAGCCATAATCATGCCTTCCAGTTAGCGTTTACTCTTGATCACCTGGGCTGTGTGTGTCGGTTTTCCAAGTACGAAACACAAATGCTAGAATACTGTGGTTGCGTCTTCTATGAATGCACTCTCTATCAGCAATGTAAAAACGTACATCACGTACTCTGAAATATGTTTTGATGAATGCAATTTGCTTCAGATTTCTACTCATTTGATGGAATATGTGAGCTGAGCACATGTGGGGGGGGGGGGGGGGGGAGTATACCCTTTCCTGGCCGTTTTTCCTTCGACCGATAACCCTAATATCCCCTCAAATATTGTTTTAAATCCTCCTTGTCGAATGCATTGACCACAGCATTCCGCAGTACCCAGGAATTACTGCATCCCTTGAAAACAACTGCCATAAGGCATTCAATTCTATCAGCAGGAAGTGGCATACTTCTGAAGTTTGCTGGTCGTTGGTAAGGTGCTCTGCCACAGGAACAGCTCCCTTCCTCGGGATCGGACTTTTCATTACTAGGGCATTGTAACACACCGGTTTGTCGTTTCCTGATATTTTCTGTAATATCGAACTTGTGGCATCTAGATAAAGAACTAATCCACGGTTGACAGGTACAGTTGAAGCTGGCTTTCGGTAAAGAAAATAACCTAAAACGGATCACATGCAAAAAAATTGCATATATCAAGGCAATACCTTGTCCTTTTAGATCTCCTGGAGCAACTTCACCTCGTGCAATATATCAGTCGGTAGGTTAAGCTTGCCTCTTTCTTCGGATAGAATTATATATAGAAAACCACCTACTTGTGAGTCAGGGTCCATGTGGAACATTTTCTTATAATACCACTTCGCTGTCCTGCCGCGCTGTAAATCTTCATCAATCTTATATCGTTCTTCTCCTGATGTATGTCGTATTTAACTTCGAACTGAATATATCGAATACGACAATTGCGTTTCACTGTGATGGTGACTGCACATGCAGGTTTAGATGGATGTCTCTCCAATTTGAAAGTGTATTGACAACACCTTGAAAACTTGCATCTTGCATTTCCTCCCCAATACGGAGCACATCTTTTGTGGCTTCTTTCTGTACGTACATGTTGATCTTTGAAGACTAGGACGCACGATTTGTTCTCTCTATAAAACTTCCTGGCCATGAGGTCGGTCCATCCTTTACGTAACTTCTGCACACCTACCCTTGGTGATACCGACAGCCATTCAGCCCGCGTCAATTTGAAGGAAAATATCATTTTTTTCCTTGCAGTTATCCCGGACGTTGTCGTCATTGTCTGTAAACATGTCCGTGTCGTCACTTAATAAACTGCATATATTTGAATCTTTCTGGAGTTAAGGTCCCAAAATTGCTACTGCTGAGGCAGTTTCAATTGGAAATCTTCCAGGATGCATATTTCTAGCTGATTGGAGAGCCACCTTACAGAAAGATATGTCAAATGTATCTCTGAACTACCTATCCTCCTTTAACCTGAAGTTGATCAACTAAATAGGCATGCACTCTAATCTATGTGCACACATCACTATTTTATAACCACTGTACTCTACAGAATTGACTGGATTCACCTGCAGACTTGTTTATTGTGCAAAGTGAATTCCTTTGCACTAGAGACATCTTGACATTAAGCATAGTTAGGGAAAACACCATCTTTTTTAATTTATATTTTCAATCAATAATAAACCGCAAATATTGCATTAAGTAGGATGTAGCATGCTCTTTATGAAGGTTGTGCAAACATGTTAATGTGAGCTTATTGTACTTTCTAACAATTTAAAGCTGACTTGTGAAAACTAGGATGTGACTATGAAAGTAGGGGCCAAACCGACACTTTCCACACCCACCATGGGAGAATATGCCTCCTTACATCATCTGTTAGTTGGCCACTTAATATGTACACTGTCTAGGCTTAACTAGTCCTGTTCCCCACACAAACATAAAATGACATCCAGGTATGAACAGTACACCAGGGAAAGTCTCATGGTTCAATCCTCAAAATTGTGATACCAGGGTGGGCTTGTCCCAAGCTCATCATTAGCTTGTCTTTCTAGACTAACCCATACTGGTAAAGAGTAGTATGCAGTAACTATATTGATTTTTGTTATATAAACTCAACCATGGAGCTCCTGCAAATACCAATGTACACAAAATAGTGAATATTTGTTGTTGAATGAAATCAAGCAAACGATGATGTATGGATTATTTTTGAGGAACTAGCTGAATGGAAACACATCTTTTCATACTTAGAATGACTCATACAATACATGTGAACTTTTATCCAAATTTCACGACTTACACCTGTGTTTTAACCTTAAGTTTCTTTTCTTTCTTGGGTGTAAAACGCTTATAAATTAAAATACATCAAAGTTCATTTAATAGGTGAAAAATATACAAATTAAAATAAATGGCTACACGCACACACAAAAAAACATCAAATGATGTAGTTCAATTGGCAAGACCAATCTCACTGATCTGAATTAAAACTTTGAACAAAAAGTTCAAAATTACCAACTAAATTACAAACATACATGGAAAATTAATAAAATTGTCCGAAATGAAACCGTAAATATCCATTAAAATGTTTATCCTCTCCTTTTTACAAAAATGATTTTGGCTAAATATGGTCAAGGCAAGAGCTGTGGTGACTTTCAAGACATTTGCTACCTTTGTCACCTTAGCATGCATGCCACATTTGCCTAAGGTATTTAATTACTGTACCGACCCGTGGTCCTAAACCGCCTGCACAAACACAAAATTATATGAGAGAAGGATATATAAGAATTAAATATAATGGAAAAAAGTCCGGCTGGCCAGTTTCATTCATGATTAGTCTTATAATAAGATCCTTGGATATAACTGAATCATGACCAAAACACATTACAATTCTTTGAAACAATACTTATGAAAAGTACAATACATGCTAAGACACTAACAATGTGTACATAACACAAATAATAAAATGTCAAAGTAGTGTGAAAAAAAAGAGAAGAAGTACAGGAAAATGTAAACCAAAAAAAGACATATCCAAACCTTAAACAAGCGTTAAAAGGTAACACTGAGTAAACAATCATGTCGTATACATAAATCTTATCCTTGTTTAATTATTTAGCAACAAGAGTATCCACAGTTGATACTTGTCAGCGGGGTAAACCTACCAGGCGAGCCGGAGTTGGATGCCCGTGTAAATCGTTGCACGGAAAAGACCGTGTCGCATCAAAGCACCTGAGGTAGGTCTTATTAAACTGTTTGTGTATTGATTGACAAACGCTTAAAGTCTCTACAGAATTCCCTGCAATTTTGTACTAAAGCAAGATCTTTTAAGAGTTAAAATTTTAGCTTCATATGAAACAATTCATTCAGTCATCGGTACTGGCATATAGGGAAGCCTATAGACTAAAAGTATAACGGTCGTATATTGCAGTACACGAGTAATGCACGGTGACCAACAGATTCATAGCCTGTGAAATTGAGTTTGAGTTGTACTGGCTAGGCTAAGCTACCCCGTAGTCTTTGACATTATGAAAATTACGGGCATCCTTTTCACACACCAGTGATGTTAGCATAGAAACATCATACCATTTCCACTCCAAATTTCATATTAGGCTGTCGACTGACGTAACTGTGTTTGAATATATGCCTACCTAAGTGCTTCGACCACAACTAGCTGGCAATTTTGTTGAATTTGTAACCTTGCAGTAGAGTGCCGACCATACCAATATGACAGTATGTCAATGATTTTAGTCGGTGAAGTGTACTTCATATGCCTAGGTTATATGCATGTAACATAACAGTATGTACTGATTAGGCTTTAACTTTGAAACAGCTGCTAACCTTGAACAGCTTACACATTTGTTGATGCAATCACACTACAGGGTTAAATGAGGTTTATTTGCAGTCATCAGTAGTGTAATGATATGTTATTCAGATATCCCTAATACTGTTGTATTTGCATTTTGACACGTACACGTACAGATGCAATACCATGTTTTTCTTTCAATTTTAAATGGTTTACGTTTATTTTTTTGGTGTCTTTATATCAGGAAAGTTCAGCATCAAGTGAGGAAGGGTCAGTTGAAGAAGCCATTGATGAAAGTGCAGGCTCCATTTCCCATGAGGCGAATATTCAGGTAAGAAATTATATTTCTTAAAATACATTAAACATTCACACACTGTACTCGCAAATAAGAATCATATTTACAGTCTTCTGAACAAAGTTTATAGAACAAGCCTGATCTGCTGGTCAAAAATCATATTGTCTTTTAAGGAGTAATTTATCCAGTATGACATAGCAACTTGGTATGCAAATTGGACAAAAGTGCAGGGTTGTAAAGATGTATCGTACTTGAATACACACTGAAACATACAGTACTATTTGCAGTAGCATAGATCGGGCCAAGATTCATAAATCTTCAAATAGCTACAAACAAAAAATGAACACAAAACATTTTTGTTCACTATCCTATAAGATCCCCTTACTCTGTATTTCTTTGCTTGCAGTAACCAATGCGTATCTCTTGTCATTATTCCCGTTTGGTACCTGGCATGACCCAATTGTTTGCAATATAGTATCCAAATTCTGTGATGTGTACTTTGTGGTGAATTGCACTAGCTGGTGATATTGAAGTTGAATTTTTGTTTTCCAACGGAGGTACGTGAAAGGCTTGTCTAGAGAGAGGTTGGAAGATGTAGCAATGGAGCTTCTTCGAAGACAGCCAGAAGCCTTGAGTGATTTCACTCCACCACAAACGACAAGAGAGAACCAGCCTACAGAGATTCCATTGTGGTGCAAGTGTACTAAATGTAGTCCAATGCCAACGATCATTGAAAACAAGTGTTGTTGTAGGAGGATTGGTGATTGCATTACAGAATCTCAAGCATTCAGATACATTGGCTTGAATGTAAATGTCTTATCGGAAAACATGCAAGTGCGAGAGTATGAACTGGCCTACTCATATAGGAACTACATTTACTGGAAGTTTTTTGGACGCTGGTGTGCTGGGGAGGGGTTTTTCGTTTCGCTGCGTGCGGGTCGTCCATTTGTACGTTTTTGAACGTTTGAGTGGGGAGGGGGATGGGCGTTTTGTCTCTGCAGGTCGGCGGGCGTTTGTTTATTTGGCTCGCTAGACCTGAGTTTCGTTTGTCAGAATGGGATGGTTCGGTAGTGCCGTTTGACCGTGACGTTTTGTATCCCGCATGGTGGGTCACGTAAAAAGCACATTTACTGGAAGTTAGGACGTCTTGGCCGTGGCAACAGACTGGTCATACCTGCTTGTTGTGTTATTAAAATAAGACAGAGATTCCCATCAGAAGATGGGCAGTACAAGGGTTTTATTGCAGGAGAGAAAATCCAACATTAAACAAGTGGATTGTTGCCAGGCTCCAAATTATTTCATTTTGCTAGTTCACATAATCTTTACTTGTTGATTTAACTTAGAGATATATGCAGTTAAACCCCTTAATTGAACTTATTATCATTACCATCATTATATAATCATAAACACCTCATATCCACTTAAAACTATGAGATAAACAATATGTATTACACTATTCTTGCTTCAAATGAAATAAAGTTTGCAATTTCATATTATGCCTTGATATGCATACATGGGAGTCATATTCCAGTTATATAGTATTTTCATTTCTTGCTGGTAACATATAGCTTCAAACCTCCAAGTTCATGATATTGTAGTTGTGTGTTGTCTCCTTGGTTAAAGGTAACGCTACTTTTAAAGGCCAAACCTCATGTGAGGTAACATGGTAATGTAGCAGGATGAATGTTAATGTAGATTGCCCTGGTGAGCAGTTGGTCCTAAAATTGTTATACATCTAATGTAACAAGTCAACAGGGTTCAATCTAAAAGTCTTTATTTGGATGAATTGTTGAATTGGCAATTTAATAGTCACCTTTTTTTTTTCTTCATTGAGTTCAATCTTTGAATATCTTGTAAAATACGTATGTTATGTGTTTCAAATATTTGTATCTGTCACATTTAAAGTCATAAATCGGGCTATTCTCGTAATAGGAAATCTCTTTTAAAAAAAATCCTATAAGTATCTTGTTCATACTATGAAGCAATTGCTAGCATAGTTATAGCATAGGTATTTTGTGTTGGTGACAAATTGTGAGCAGATTTCCTGTCAGTGGTGTTCATATTTTTCCTTTTCTTTTACATTGCACCTATTTGAAAATGCAACTATGCATGCTGATTTGCCTGAAGATGCTATTATCCTTATTCTGTGATGTAAAGATTCTGTGCCGCTATCATCCTCATTGTATATTATATATATCATATATATTATATTGATATTGTATGAAGCTGCTTCGAGTATAACAAGAGGTTAACCTATAAATTCATCGACAACTTGGTCAGCAGTAATAACCAGCACCATATTTATTAACACATAGGTGTATATATTGATTATTCCTTTCATGAGGATTGTGTGTTAATAGTATCGATTTTAACTGTTATCATCTAAGCTAAAATTTACTGAACTCTTGAGTAACAAGCAGTCAGCTTTTTCAAATGTAGGTGGTGAGAAATCGTCCTCATGTTTAACTGAACAAATTTTCATTCATATAAGTTAACAAATTTTCAGTGGAGAGAAAATGCAATATAGCAGATTTTCTTCTTTCCATCTTTTTTATTTGCATGTTTTTACATTTGTTAATCTAGGCTAATGAAAAATAAATCTATATAGAAAGTTGTACCCATGTTTGTCCAAAGCAATTACGTTGTAGGCCTTATGTTTTTCTCTATTTATCAGGGAGGATACTAACACTCAGTCATCCATACTGTTAGGTCCCAACCATTCCTGCAAAAAACTCGGAAATTACTAATTCCTACTAAATTTTGAGGACTTAAAAAGGTTTGCCTTGTTAGGACTACACTAAATTCCCTTGCATACAGCTGCCCCACTTTCCACTCTAAGCCCCCTATATCTCACAGCAATTATATTATAGGCATCCCTATAAATTATCATGGACATTAAATCCCAGCGATCCATATAGTCCCATTCATGTCAAACCTTTAGAAAGTACTAGTTCCTAACCACAAAAGAGGGAGGCAGGATTGCTGGGAAAAGTTGAAGAGTGGGCTAGTCAAGGATTGGCCCAGCAGGTTCACGATATACTTGTACATTCACTTATTATACCTCAGAGGACACTAAATATATAGACCCATGCTTTTGGGTGCCAATCCTTACCACAAAAGCTTTGTCATAGTTATTCATATTCTCAAAGTGTGGGGGCAGGGGGCCTTTGGGTGGTGCATTGGCATCAACAATGTCATTTTAAATCCCTCGCAAAAACTACCCAACCAACTAAAACCCCCTCTATTAAACAGCAAAATCTCAGATCTTTCTAGCATTATCTGAGTGATAGCTACAAGAGTCAATAATGAAGAATGATAACTGGAGACAGATGTTTACTATTACATACATTTATGAATCTGTATTACTCTGCAACAACTGTGACGTGAAGCATTGCTACAATGTTATAAAACAAAATTATCATGAATGACTCATCAATACTAAGTTAAACTGCCATAGCTCTGGATACAAAGGTTAGGATATTTTAAAAGGCCTATTCATACTAAAAAATATATAGCCTCATCTACATTTGACTGGGCTTGTGTGAGCCCATGGAACATAACATAAGCCCAGAGCTGGCCTCAAGCATTTACCTCCAGTTTGAGTAATGTTGTGTTCATTGTTATCTTAACTAATGTCAGCCTGATGATAGTTAGAACAAATTTTGTGCTAATTTAGCCTCTAGATTAAGCCAGACTGGGCCTCAAATTTTCGAAATGACACAAACACTCATAGAACAAAAAGTTTGCCCACAGATGACTCCACAAGGTGTGAATAGAAACAACGTAGACAATGTCAAAGTCAAGAAAGTTGCTGTTGCTAAGATAAAAAGTAAGAAAACATTTTCCAAATTCAATGTTTAAATCAAAAGAAAAAAATACAGTTCAAACCATGATGGGATATTGAAGTGATGCCAAACAATCAGGCAGAAGTTTATCACAAATTATGTTTACAATTTTGAATCAAAATTCCAAGGTCAAGAAGTCTATAGAAAGATGTTTTCAGTTTGGCTCAAATATCAAAATATTTAAAATGATGACAGTCATTCTAAAAGCTCCTTTAAAAATTACTTCAGGTGGAATATACAATGCACAAATAAAATACATTACCCATATGCCAGTGTTATTGACTTCTACAGTAGGTTTACAATACACAAGTACTGCAATTATGTTCAACCCATGTAGAATATATTAATTCCATGTAAACCATGAAAGAATCACAATGAATGGTTATTACAAAACAATATATCGTACAGAGAATATGCAGCTTACACAATGATGGAGGAAAGACACTGACAATAGTTGTTTAATTTTTTTTCAAACCGTGACTTGTGCTCCTGAAGTAATAAGCCAGTTCAGAGTTACTGCGGTGTAGTACAGGTCAAATGTCACTGGGTTAGTCCAGTTGCTTATACTGATTACGTAAACTAAGCAATACACACAACTGACGCTTTACGATCGCAAAATTTTCTCTATCATTGGTGGCTTTCTACTGAAATTTCAAGATACAAGTATTTGTATGGAGAGCCCAACAACTATAGACGAATTTAAAATGTGGAAAGTGGAGAGACTGAAGCAGTTTCTGAAAAAACCAAACCTCAAAGTGAGCGAAAGAAAGGATGAACTCGTGGCTTTAGCGTACGCCGCTGTGCACATGAACATACCGCAGGTAACGGATGCGCGAGAAGAAAAAGCAACAGATTACAGTGCGATTTTGAACGTGGAGAACGAAGTGCTGCCTGACCCGTTCAAAGATCTTTAAAACGGATGGGAAGGAGAAGATTCTGTACGAAAATGGCCACCATGCATGTACTTCGATATTGCACAATATCTAAGTAACATAGACAATGTTGAACTATGTCAAAGACTGATGTATGATTATAAAGAGGGGAAGGCATATAGCTACCTGGAATCTGGTTGGCTTGGTGAAATGTTTTACCATGTAATAAATGAGAAAAGCAAGTTCTGTTTGCTGAAAGCTGGGTGTAGGCCTTCTCAACGTATCAATAACATTCCATGGCAAGCTTGGATATGTCTTCAGAAATTTACAGGGAGAGTCATTCGTGGATATTGCACCTGTTTTGCTGGGTATGTTACAGGAGTAGGCCTAGTATTTTAACAAAATAACATCAGGTTATTTATGTCATGGACTCATGGCATGTACAACAGTACATACGCTCATGAAGTATCTATATTTTGCCAATAAACAGGGCAAATAATACCCTAGCCTATCAAATGACAAGCAAATGAAACAAATTACTGGACAGAATTGCTGAAATTCTTGGAGAATTTGAAGCTGTAGGCTTACATAGACTTCACTATCAACATACATAGTGCAAGTACACGTGCCAATACTAACTGATTCTACTTCCATTTGCAGCTATGTATTAGAAAATTCACTATATTGACCTATCATTATCATAGGCTTGGATCTTTCTGCAACCATATTGGAGCTATGCTCTTCAAGGTGGACCTGGCCTGGAGGACTGGAATCACCCAGCAGTCTGTCACAGAAGAACAGTGCTCATGGAACCGGTATGGCGCAAAGAAACAGGTTGAACCAAAGAAAATACAGGACATGGCTTGGAGTAAACCTCATTTCTCAAAGCATGGTTAGTTCATATTACTTACCCAAATATCTCAGGGATTCAATAGTGATCACCAAATTTGAATAAGAGAAAATTGGAACCCCAAGAGTGAAATTGCTTGGGCAGAAATACACTTAAAAGTATGGTTGAAATATATACTTACATGTGTGGTGCATTCCCCTCTTTGACACCACCCCTGTACTGTATGCATAATTTGTTAACTTCTACGCCACAGGCACAAATAATTGTGTATGGAGATGTCTAAACTCATCTTGATCAATTACTGTCTCTCTCCCATTTTCTTATGTGTGTGGGGGGAGGAGGGGGTGGTGTCATGATGTGAATGGCAAAGTTCTGATTTTTTTCTTTTCTTTACACCTTAGGTATACAGTCACCTATCAACCCTGTGGAGCGACAACTCTTCAACCCCACTCACAAACGGAAGAAGTTGTCAGATTTGGATAGATTAACAAATGTACTGATGCCCACTTGTCCAGAAGCCTGCTTCTTGCAGTATGCAAATGAAGGTAGGCAGGTTCCTGAATATCCTCCTGAAAGTGACTTCAATGTTTCTGGGTCATTGGAAGTCTCATCTACGCCACACATTCCATCAAGCTTAGCCAGACTTGCGTCCAATTATGAATCTGCCGAAGCTTTAGTACAGAACCTCCCAACTCTGAGCAGTGATGATGTAATCCACATCGAGACTGAAACCAGGGGCCAGGTCAACAACCCAACCTGGATAGCTCAGAGGAAGGACAGGATAACTGCATCCAAGGTACATTCAGTTATCACTCGTGTGAGGACTATTAGGGCGTCCGAGACTGAAGTAGACACTTCAAGGTTGGTCAAACTAATTTCAGGTACGACTCCACTGAATCCTGATCTACCCGCACTGAAATATGGCAGAGAGATGGAAGGGCAGGCCAGAAACCAGTATGTTAAAGTCATGCGTACCCACCGTCACCCATCAACAACAGTCACTGAGTGTGGCCTTTTTGTATACCCAAAGCGTATTTACTTGGCAGCCACTCCAGATGGTATTGTGACCTGTCAGTGTTGTGGAACCGGTCTTCTTCAGATTAAGTGTCCTCTCTCTTCAGCCCACACAGTTCCATCAGCTGAGTGTCTTCCATACTTGATGGATGACAACACTGGCAACATAAGACTCAAACGCTCACATGGCTATTACTATCAAGTTCAAATGCAGCTTGGTGTAACTAAGAAGAATTGGTGTGATTTTTTGTATTCTCAAGTCATGGATATGTTAAAGAGAGGATAGTTTTTGATGAACAGATCTGGCAGGAGATTTTAATGTCAACAAAGTATTTTTTGATTCAGTTTATGCACACACACTTGTTGGCAGGAACAGTGACCCAGTGTAGCAGAAGTTGCACGTCACACAGCAAAGTTAAGGGAGTTAAATACTGACCCATTCACCATTTAATAATTAAGACTTTTAGTTGGCAGTCTCATGAAAATAAAACAGTGATGACAGAAATAATTTTAACATCGCATTTGACTACTTAGTAATAGACTCAGTTTGTAACATGTGACACCTGAACATACTTTCGCAGAGTTTATGGGAAAAACAAAACATATAGAAATTTAAGGCACAAGCTTGAGATGGCTAATACTGTTGTTTATAAAAATTAGTTTACACACTTATGAAAAAATGAATGGAAGGAATAAAAATGCATAGAAATTTAAGTTGAACACTGGCACTTTTGAATGTTCTAATGCACATGTATGGCACTTGATGTCTAACGGTAAATAAAGTTCAGTAAAATATGTTACATGGAAAATATTTTTTATACTGATTTGTGTTTCTAATGGCAAGTTGGAAAGGAATATGTCCTACAGTGAGTGCTCGGCTCTGAAACCACCACAACAACCACACACGTGTACGGCAGTGAATGAAATACTGAAAATATTCATAATGATATGAGAATAAAATGACAGCTGATCCATACAGAACATTCATGTAGGAATGCACACACTTAATGTGAATATTTCTTGTATGCACCTGAAGGTGAAATCAAGGTTTCTTTAAAAAGGATAATGGAAAAGAAGAGAAATTACAAACTATATAGTTATAGCTCTCATCTGAAAGAATAATAGTGTCAGGGAAAATAACAAATTAAAAGAAGGAATGGAAGGAATAAAAATGCATAGAAATTTAAGTTGAACTCTGGCACTTTTGAATGTTCTAATGCACATGTATGGCACTTGATGTCTAACAGTAAATAAAGTTAATTAAAATATGTAACATGGAAAATATAGGAATATAGGAATGCTTACACTTAATGTGAATATTTCTTGTATGGACCTCAAGGTTTCTTTAAAAAGGATTAATGGAAAAGAAGTGAAATTACAACCAATATAGTTATAGCTCTCATCTGAAAGAATAATACTGTGAGGGAATATAAAAAGTTAGATTAAGTTTCACTGACTTGCCAATGCTTTTGTCTACTGACATGCTCAATGAGAACTGTATTTTTATGATCAACTGGTAATGCTCATAACTCTTTTTGCTGCACAATTGTCATAAGTCATAAGCAAAGGAATTATATTGGACAAAGCCAGACCGGGATGAAACTTTTTGAACCCCCCCCCCCCCTCAGTCCATACACAAACTAGTCTCTGAATGTTACTGGGTGTAATTTGCAAAAGGAACTTAGGTAAAGAAAAGGAATTTGCAAAAGGAATTTGCATAAGGAAATAATGCCTGGAATATTGATGTAGTGTGTACTAGAAGGTATTAAAAATGCTAACTTGCAAAAGTGATATTTCAACCGTATCAACTACCACACGATTCCTATAGACCATTGCAATAAACAGGCTTCATCTGTGACCAAGGTTGTTGAATGAATTATTAAAAGCATTTTAAAGTAACTAGCATCCATTGATCTATAGGGTCTATGGTTCTCACTTTACCAATGGCGGCTGCATGTTTGCAATGGCAGCACATATGGTTATGATGTCATCAACTAGTGGCACCAACGTGATAGGCAAGGTCTCCTGCAAGATACGAAAGGTTTTCATCCAGCCGATCGCTCTTTCTACATGAATCCTGGCATTAGCGATCTTCTTGGTTTTCAGAGCATCTGCTGTGGTCATCTGCTCTAAGCCTTTACTCGGGGGTGGTATATCTAAGTGAGCTCCACGCAGCAGGAGGTCCTCTCTCATGGTGAAGCCCCTGTCTGCCAGAATCACATCCCCTGGATCTATCAGGTTCAAAAATCCAAAATCCAGACTCCCTGGTAATAGCCCTGTCTGAGGTTCTACCTCCCCATGCTTTTGACAGGAATGACACCATTCCATTCGGAGAGATTGCCACCAGAAACTTAACTGTATTGTGGTGCTTGTAGTCAGACCATGTCATGGCTTGAAGATCCAACTTCCGTGGTCTTTCTATAAAAACTTCGGTACAGTTAATAGTGCACCTAAGAGATGGATATTTCTTCTTCATTGAAACTGGCATATGGGTCAACACCAGTTCCTTGTCTGGCCGAAATATGAAAGGTTTTAATTCCATTTCCATGAACTTGACCCAGGTGTTAATAATCTGTAACAGTAAGCTAGTGGACACAGAAAAAAAGAGAAGAAAGGAAGTATATGGATAAATTTAGTTTGAGTTTGAGTAGGGCAATGGTAAATTCTTCTTCTGAACTCAGTTTCCTCAGTGGTCCAGTTTTAAGGGGCCAATTATTCCCAGATTTTCTGCGTCGATATGAAGGGGTGATGGTTCGTTTCTTGCCAACCCAGTACTGCATCCTGTTTGCACTGAGAGAGAGATGATTGATTAACCAGAGCATTAAATGTTGCTTTGCTTGGCAATCCAGTGAACCGTCTCACATTGGCATCATTTTTAAGAATGGTGTCTACGACAGATACATCAGTTTTCTTCCCCTTCACAATTACCTTTTGGTTAGATTTGAGCTCCGATAGCTCATGGCGCAGATTAAGAACTTTTTTATGAAGACTGATGCATCCATCACACTCACACCCTTTGCTGCACTGGCACTGAAAGTAGTAGTTGTGGTCTTGATCTGGTGTGTGTCCATGTGGTGGCTCAGAAGTACCTGGCTCTTCACCCTGCAGAGAAGGAGGTTTCAAAGGTTCTTGTGGTGGTCGTAGGGCTAGCCTTTCATAGACAGGTACTCTCGTTTTAACTTTTTTCGCTGCGGGCAAATCCTTTTATCCCAAATGAAGCGATGGGTATGGATTTTGTACTGTTGGATTCCCATCTTTGAAGTGTTTTGAACATATGCGGTCGTACGATGTGGGCTGCCAGTTGCTGCCATCATGGTTGTTCCTGTTCACAATTTTGACCCATTTCTTCCTGGCTTTTGGGTCTTTCCTCTCAGTAGGAAAAGTTATCAATTGGAATGGTGGGAGGCAGAAGCATTGCCCATATTTGCGGTCGTGTAATGTACAGAATTCTTTATTCCATTTAAGGATGTGGTTAGAGTTATTCGTACAGCCTGCATTGCAACAGTATCTCACCATTCCCACCTGAAGATGAAAACAAAAGTGAAAACAATGTTAGTTAAAGAAGGTACCGATAACGTTACAATGATCATCGACCATACCTGCATTAGGATGGGGGCCCCTACTTATGTTGAGTTAGGCTAGCGACGATAGCCTAATATAAGAAATAAATTAATAAGTCTGACTGTGAGATACCACGTTTTTGTTAATTTGTACTTTTTTTCACGTGTGGGATATTTTATCTGTATTAAAGCACGTCAGTTTCAATAAAGAAAAAAAACCCCTGACAAACAATTAACATCGCTAGGTCATTACTGTACGTCGGTTTATTTGGTATAGCCTAAGGTTAATACTAGTAGTAGCCTATGCCTAGCTTTCACAGTTTCAGAACAGCCGTCACGGTAGCTATCAAAGTATCAATCGAGTAGGTGAACACTTCGTGGATTTTTTCCCCTTTTACATTACCGTTGTTTTTTTCTGACCTAACAATGTATGTAGTCTAAAACAGGTTAATTTCTGTCTATTTATGTTCATCCTATCCTAAAGTCATTTCCATCGTGAACCAAATTTACTTACCGATAAAGCAAACAGCTTTCATTCACAATCCCCACAACGAAACGGAGCGTAATCGCAGTGCATTGATTCATTTTTACGTCAGGAACTCGGGTTGAATCGAGGCATTCAACTGATTGCTTATATATGGTGAAATATTTGGGCAACTGGCATTGTTCTGGCTTGTCATAGGAGGACGGGGCTGGAAAGGGCCAGGAAGTGGTTATGCGGTTGGAAGTGTGATATATGTTGCTAAATATTCACCACATCCCTTTACACCGTATGTACACTACTCGCCAAACTACCCATTTGACCTATGACCTGGAGAGATCACACATGCGCAGTAACAACTCTGAACTGGCTTATTGAGTAATACTGGGCTTTGGAACATTCGCTATATTTGACTGCAGAAGGAGCGGATTATTTGATGCTAAAGAGACATGTTGTGAAAGATGCCCTGGTGTTGTGGCTCTCATGGAAAATATTCTTCTCATGAGTTGGGGATGTAACCATAATCCTTTGCAACCTTCAACCGTTCAGGTGCCCACTTTCTTGTCCTCTTACTATATTTCTGCCGGTAACCTGACACTCCATCCTTAGGAGCTGCATATTCTCTGTCTGAATGATAATTGTGGTCAATAGCAGACAACAGCATTCTTGTTACATAGCCTTCAAATGAATATGAACATCGTTTACTAGCATACATCAACATATGGTTATGAAACGATTCAAGATTACCAGTATGCTTAAAGTTCTTGTAATATGGTAACATATTCAATAATCGTTTGTTTGTCATGGCTTTTCTGAGAGCAGCATGAGGTGGAGAATCTTTCTTGAGCCATGGTTTATTCCTCTCCGATGGATCTAGTTCCCTATGCTGGCACTTACCAATGGATCCATCTATGAACCCAGTCATGTTCATTGACTATATGAAGTAGAATTGACCACCACAATGCCTTCAGTTTTAACACATCATCAGTACATTCCCTTGAGCAATGCCAGAAATGATTACGAATGGCTGGTATCCATAAACGTAGGTCTTCATTACCCTTCATTTGAGAAAGTCCAATGACCTTCTTAACAAAATTTGTGGCAATATGCCATACATCAATGCTGTGCTCTACATTTTCATATTTCTCACAATTTTTGATGAGTGCTGTCGTCTGGACATGGGCATCTGTTACAACCTCAGTAACATTAACATTTCCCATTAAGTAATCTAGCCCTCTTTCAGATGCTAGTCTTTCCATGTTTGTGCTCTTACCCCCTCTTTCACGAACATCAACAACATCTACATGCAGAATTTTTGAACCACTGGTGTCCATGAAACTGTAAGTACAATATTGGGCACAATGCCCTGGTGAATCTGTTCTCCCATCACCTGCAACACACAATTGCTGCTCCTTCAGAGATTCAAATAAACTGCTCTGGTGAGTCCGCCGTCTTTTACAGACGGTGAAACATATAGTATTTGGACTCGAAAAAAAGTAGTGGAACTAACAAAATGAATTTTACAAAATTTGAAAAAGAGAGCCATCTTTGAAAAATTATTTCCAGATAAAACAACAGCTGAAGGGAACTGAATGTTACCTGAAAACATATTTGAAAAGCGTGGCTGTGAATGCCACACACCTACATGGCCATTACTACAGCTCCACTTAAAAATAACTGCAGTACATATGGGATTGGTGCTGTAAATAAGTTTGTCACTGCATTTTGAACAATTTGCACCATAAACATTTTGCAATAATTTTGTTATCTCTCTAAGAGATACAATGCACTTTGCATCGTCAATTTCATCAGACGAGGTTTCTCCTGAATGTGGATCAACTGACTCGTCTTCCAGCATTTGGTCACATGACCCGGTATCGAAATGGAAAACCTCTGACTCTGCTGTTTCTTCATCATCTGGTCTGTGGAAATATAACTTCACAGGAAGAGTTTGATGGAAGGAACCAATAACCATAGTGAAAAACAATAAACATTTCTATCAATTCTCTCATAAATCTCAAAAATGGTTTTGAAGCTGTATGGTCAGATTTCTATTACATGCATGTTTTGGTCCAAATTTGGTTCCAAAAAAATGCATAGTATGACATGTTAACTTCAAAGAACACATTGCCAGCAGTGGCATATGTAGCAATGATTTTCCACTTGGAGGAGTGAGGGGGGAACTGGTAGGGCACAGACATTTGTCTGTATATCCGTGATGAATGACAAAGATATACACGTGCATTAATATTCAACAACCTTACAAATTTCAGTCTCGAAATACTTCATATACTCCCCAATCCATTTTATTTTAGGGGGCACAAATGTATTGTGGGGGAGAAGTCTCCCCCCCCCCACCCATCAGACCAAGTGCACTGATTATCAGATTGTGCAGTCAATGATGACTTTGTTCAATTAAATCAGTGTTCGCTGGCAATAACATATACAACTCTGTGCTATTGTCCTCTTGTTTACTTTTCACCACTGGTAGGAGACGATTTCCTCAGACAGTCTTTCTCAGGAAGATACATTTAATTGCCAAAGTATTTATTTTCTCATGTAATACCAGCTTCAGACCCATCTTACCATGTTTACACACAGCTAGGTGTTAAGACTTTCGAGTCTATTGTGGGTTCGATAAACAGGAAGGAATTACTTCATCCTGAGAATATTGGTGTAAGATACTTATTACAGTAAGCTAATTGTAAAGAATCAGTCAGCTGTAACTAATCCCAGTGTGGGTTCTCCAATTTCTTTATGCTACCCTTCCTGTGGTTGAGATAAAGGGCAGAAGTGAAAGAAGCTGAGAACTGCAACAACTACTCTGCACAAGTTGTATATGTTTATCCCTATCACAATATTGTTTTTACTAAACAATTGACTTTGTTGATATGGTTGTTTTACTGTCCTTTTCTTCAATATACAATATTGGGGGGGGGGGGGTGGGGTAGCTGCACATTAAACTCTTCATTGAAATTAAACTTGAATTGTCTTCTCTCAGATATGTTTTCCAGTGAAGTTGCATATATTTTATTTTTATTTCAAGTATTGTTAGAGAAGAAGATGCTAATAGATAAACACCCGAGTCAACTTATGATATGCTTTCTTCACATACCTCTTTCCAAAAGTTGCATCATCACTTCTGTAACTGTCCAAAGCATCTTCTATTTCTAGGTCACTTAGGTCTGATCTGCTAAATAAAGAATAAAATTTATGGAAAAATCATCCTACTGTATAGGTACTTGAGGTTTTCACTTTGGTCAAGTGGGGCAATCTTCTGGTTAGAGAGTGGACAACAATTAATTCATCCCTCATCCCACATGAAGTACTGTACAAGAGGAAGGGATTCCATCTTTGATACCTATCCTACTAGCTATAACATTGGTGCTGCAAAACTAACAGATTCTTAGACTAAGATTTAAAATTTTCAACATCCATGACTTCCTGTAGAATTTAATTCTTACAGAGCCAAACAATAAGTGAAACAATTTGAAAGATTTTTGAAAGTTTAGACATTTTGTAAATCAAGTTCTAAGGGCTCCATGTACTCTAAACTAAGTATTCATTTTCTCACATGGTTTGACTTTACTTATAAGGATATATGATACAGGCTAGACAGTGTAGACCAGAGACTAACTTACTCTTCAGTGCACCCTTCCATGATGTCTTCATGTTGATTTGAAGGTCCAGCAAGATGTTGCACAATAAGAGATGGCATGTAGTGTTCCACAGGTTGTCTTCTGGCTTTTGATGAATGTGGGGTTGAAGTCATTCTCTTCCTATCATCATTCCCTGTATAGAAAGTTCCAAAAAACAAATTCACTTATAAACTAATTGGTCATTTTGTTCTTAGAGAAATAACACAACAATTGCTGCACAGTAGAAAAAGAGAAACACTTAAGGGCACCAAAGGGCTCTTGAAAAAGAAAGAATGTTAGCAAAACCAGTGATCATACAAATATATACTACTGGGATAAAAAAAAACCTTACACAAGTAGTTTGTTTGACCTTGAACGTATAGGATACTGTTGACTGTTACCTTAATTATTCTGTCATTGGATCCTTTTGCTCATACATGCATGTATATACATATACATACATACATACATACATACATATACATATACTTTGTGACTACATTTGTATCTATAGTAAAATACACTTAACAGAGACTTCTGAAAATGCAACATTAGTAATAGAATTGGTCTGCCGGCAATACACGCTTCCACATAGTACAAATCATACACCTGGAACATTGGCATTAAAGTTGTTACTGATCAATTATATTTTATGTAAATGTTTTCATGTTGAGCAGGAGCAGGATGAATGTATTTGACTTTTAGTTCTTCCTCAATGGAGCATTGGTCGTATTTTACAGATATTATTTGGTATTAGTATCCATAAGGGTACATTTGAGCATGGAGTTGTACATGCAATTACTTTTCCCTCAATAGTTTATACATTGAAAATGCCAAACTTGTTGGAGACCAAATATATTGCAAGTCTCGTTACGTGCATCTCATATTCAACATGACTATTATCCAACATGTAACTACCTGCAGATCCAATTGTGCTTGTATCTAGTAGTGTATCATCTTTGTTTGTTTGAGTCTCCACTGAAATTTGGTATGATCTAAAAAACAGATAAAGTATAATTATTTCACAAGATGATTCACAGCTAGTTCAGAGCATGGTTAGATCATGCGAAGGTAAGAAAAACGAGCTACCTATACGAATATAGGCTTGTAATACATACTGCAATAGCTGCATGTACAACAGCTTTTATCTAAAGTAGCCAGCTATAGGTATTCACAAACAAAATTGTTGATGTGTTACTAGTTTTTTTAAAGTTCTAAAGAATTTTCAAATCTTTGTAGGATCATTTGTGTGTATAGCCATATTGAAATATTAATCTACTTTATTGAGTATTTGCAGGCTAGACTGCACCTCAAAGAAAACTTAAAATGTGGCTACACCATTGTCAAAATTCCTGTTTGCCAAGGATTAATGAACTCTATTTAGTACATGGTGTGTAAAACTGTGAAAGTCCAATAATTGCAATATTTGTCTGGAAATTTAGGTAGCGAGCTCACAATGCCGATATTAATAATTAATCAATGATGGACAATCTTAAAACAGAATCATACACATCCTCTAAAATCACAAAATAACTATAACCCATTTACCACCCACACAGTGTTCTCAGTCTACATATGTCACAGAATAGGTATTGCGAAGACTCTATCATGTTCAGAGTAAAATAAAAAGCATAGTAATTAGGTTCTCTTTGGAATATGGGCCTAGATTAGTGTTTAGGGTTTGGATAAGTGATAATGGACATCTAGCTCTTACCTTAGTACTTTATTTTCCCCATTTTTCTCTAAATTTGAATGTCTTTGCTAAACTTGGTGATTTTTTTTTTTTATAACAGTACTGAGTGAGAAGTTGTGCGTTAATTGGATTAAATATTTTGTGATTGTTCTGGTGGTGCAGGGTGGAATTGGTAAAACTGCAACCAATAATGAATAGGCCTACTCATTAAAGCATATTACCTCAGTTTGGTGTAGCCGCTAACATAATGTACAGTATACCCAGCACTGCTGTGTCTCTTAGTATGTGCCTAGACCTTCAAATTTGGTTCTTCAAGTACAGTACAGGTTTACTTTCGAGTATACATCCAGATGAATTATGCTCATTCGAGCTGTATCTGAACATATACGCGGTTCCGTGTATCAATTCAACTGTAATTCAATTTACATATTTGAATAGAGAAGGAGTTATTCCCTGAAAATTTATATCACAACAATTACCTAGATACACATCTTGCCTGCAGGTTCTTGAATACATATTCACACTTAGCATATATAGCTTCGCAGTTGTTTGGGGCCTAGTATAGCCTATAATCCATCATAAAGCTAGGTAAGCCTATGGGCCCTAACCTATAGTCACAGAAGCTAGGCCAAACCCAAACCTTTCTTTACTGTGATGTACTCCCAATCATTCATGGGACAACTGCTTACTTTTTTATTTAAATTTGCAGTAATGCACTTGCCTAATCATTTGGTAATGTGTGAATCTAGAAATCGTACCTTTTACATAAACGACACAGTCTGTCGCTGTGATGTTTCAGTAGGTGGTTTGCAAACTCCGCATGCGACGACTTCTTTCCAGCTTCACCATCTCCAGATGAAGTTTCAAATTCTTTCTTTTGTTGTACCCAAGAAGGAAAAGAATCACAAAAAGGTACACTCTTGTGTCCTCACGTTTGGCCCGATCGAGACTATAAGCTCGTTTCGCTGGAGGATTACTCGAAGGTCTTCCTCTTGGTCTTTTAGGAGGAGGTGCACCCGCTCCAACACTCTCCATAGCTATAACGGACAGTGCAGCCTATCAGTGCATATACAAGTCTAGTGGTGCTGAGATGGGTACACCATATATAGTTGTACACACAGCGTATATACACTACAGTGTGTACAATATCGTACGCATATCGGCTATCGAAACTTTTCGGCAACGGTTTTCCGAGCTTGGTAGTCCAATAACCGCGCATGGGCAGTGAATTACTTGTACGCCTCCCACCAAAAATCACGATATCTGGCCTTTATATGAATACCTGTAACTGTGCTTACATTCTTACTATCATTAAAACACCAGTTTTACATATGGCCATGTGTTTTAATCTGGGCCAGTAAATAAGTGGCGATGTTACATCTGTGCAACACATTTCAAGGGGCGGCCCCTCCGGATCTCGGGTCCCTCCTAAATTAGTGGTTTCCCCCTTAACCCCCTGCCCCAAGAAAAAATAACAAATACAACAGAAAAGTATAACATTTTGCCTCATTCGTTACCTCAAATCTCCATAATGTCTCAGAGGAAGGACATTTCGTACGAACGTATCTTCAATGTTTTCTGTTTCTTGCAAAACTTCCCAGAGAAAGAATCTGCATCATTAATATTCCGAACTGTAGCACTAAATATGATTTCACAATATTAACCCATCTTGTACAAAAGTTATAAAATGTGACAAAAGGAGGGCCTGTCACTTCCACACACAAGTTCACAAGAACCTTGAAGATGTGCAGTTAGCCACGTCGCCATGAGATGGTGGTAGACCGAGATTATGATTATGTAAAGGTCGGAAGACAAACACATTATGGTTGGTTACCTGAGTGACCCTTCTATGGGCGCCCATTCATTTTGTTAATGCTCGCAATCACGCCTCCGATCAGTAAACTCAACAGATAGCTAGTATGATGCTGAATTAGCCCCCTTATTTGCAAATGTTGTAAAATTTAGTGTCCCTCATGTTTGCACAAGTTTTATGTGGGTCATTCCAAGCCAAATTTTTTACATGCCCAGGTGACAATTTCATGTTGTTTTTTTTTGGCAGAATTGGATCTCCCTCTAATTAGTTGATAATTAATGACCAATTAAATCCATTTATGTCAAAATACATTTTTATGAAAGATATTACACTCGAAAAATTATATCAAGTACTTGAATATATTCCTGAAATAAATAATAAAAATAAATAAACATACCAACTGATCCAAATTTTTATGAAATTAGACGAAAATTTAATAATCTTTATTCACGAACCGTCTCCCACATGACCACCTTTTCCCCCGCCAGTTGTACTAATGCATACACTTCCGGGTTGGCTTACGATTTTTGAATCAAAGGCGAAGGCAGGCATGATCCTGTTTTAACTGCGATACTGTAGGGTAAACAACCCCCTTTCAAATAGTGGTTGCCTCCAGATGATTCCTTTTTTTCAAATATTTGTTATGAATTTTTACAATATTGAAAGCAGTTTCCGTATTTGTCACCCAGACGTCGCACCCAGTTTTAAAGTAAAAAAAATCCAATTACCCCTGACACGTCATGCGGTACTCATTAATTATTCAAGAGCTAGCATCACCACGCTATAGTTTAGGTTGCACTGTGTAGTAACTATGTAGTTATATCTATATTTAAGGAACATTATTCACAGAATATAAGAATGTGGTTAAAATGAGAAGGGACACAGGAAAGCGTGATGAACAATAAGATAACGATTCGCGGGGATGAAATTTGATGTTGTACTTTTAGGTTCAAAAAATATTCCTATTCTCATGGTTTCCGGGGAGAACAGGGAGACGCTTTAGGCTAGGTGAATAAATAATTTAAAAGGGCACCGACAGCACAAACAAAAGGTTATCACAGCATTTTGTGCCGTCGGTGGTGTAATATTTTGGGGGGCACTGACAGCTTTTTTTTCAGTAAAAGGGAAGGGCACGATGGCGAAAGCCTTCGGTTTTGTCGAGCCCTGAATAGGGATAACCTATTCTGAATCTGCGAACAGCCGATCTATCAGTAATGGGTCGCTAGAGTAAATGGGTGTAGTGACCAATGGAGTCGGCCCCAATTTTTCTGAAGTTTAAATAATTCTTACAATCCAAAGCCAAGTCTCATGCTTCACAGTTGGGCATTTTTAGACAATAAAACACATATGGAATTCTATTTCGGCTGAACTAATGTCTGAATGGCAAACCTACTACACAAAATTGTGAGATTATAACCAATTGCTACCAGTGTTGGCGCTAGGATCATAATTTCGGGGGGAAAATCCCCCCTTCCGAATTTTTTTTTGGGGGGGATTTTTAAATTTGGGGGGGGGGGGATTTTTAAATTTGGGGGGGATACTAAAATTGAGCGTAAATTTAAACTTCTTCGATATAAAATGATGTTGTACTAGTTTTATGCATTAGCAAATGACAGTTGAGCATCAGTAGTACAAATTAAAAGCTGATAAAATCACCCCCAAAAAATATATGTATATTTTTAAGGGGAGGAAATCCCCCCCCCCCCCCCGACGATTTCCCCAATGCGGGATCGGCAAGAATAGTGCGGGAATCCCGCAATCGCGCTGCTTAGCGCCATCACTGATTGCTACTATTTGTTAATGTTCACAATTGTCACTACAACGCCCATTCGAAGTCACTGAAGTTCTGGATCAAAGAGAGTACTTTCGGATGGGTGCCATATCCTTTCTTGAGTTTCGATCCTTTGTCCGGATTTATCATCAAGAAACACCTACAAAATCGAAGAATAAAAAATGGACAGATATAATAGTGTACAGAATAGTACTTTGTCAAAATCCATCAAAGGATATATGCATGAGATCACTTTGAACAATTGTTGAGAGATTGATTGATAGATAGAGTGATGGATGCAGCGCAATCAAAATAGCCCTGATCAGCATGAAACTGGTATGAGCTACTGGTATTATCTTGGAAATCCGTTAAATACAATTACCCAAAGCTTGACATCAGCACCCACAAATGCGGATGAGTTTCCGGCTTGCGGGTGCACACAGCAAAGGCACACGCAAAAGTTTTGCGGGCAAAAACAAATTGTGTCCGACAGCACCTGACGTGTGCCCTAGGCTGCGTACAAACCATGCATCAGGTGTTGTCGTACACAGTTTTGTTTTGATGGTAAACCAACTTTCATGGATGTAGACGATGAGATTCCACCCACAAGGTTTTGCAGGTAATCAAAATCCCCTTAAGAAAATGAGCATTATTTTAGCTCATATTCAAATGATGGGTCAAATTTTTCTTTTTCAATGCATTCTGTGAGATATCCTGTGAGTTCTTCGAATGTATTCCAGATTAATAGCAATTTTAGACAGGATCCATGGCTCTCATAAAAAAAAATTAGGCAGGTCTTGTGATTGATAGGATTGATAGGATATTTTCTGGCCCTTTTTACCAGCTAAGGTCATATAGAGCCACCCAATTCTTTTTTATATCAGTTAGAGACACTGAGAGCTAAAATATATCACCCAGGTGGCTCCTGTAGACCCATAACCTTTAGGCCCACGTCTGGGTCGTATGTGACCCACCTTTTCCCCTGGCCACTCGAAACTGCCAGATGGTACCCAGAAATTTGAACAGCGGGATGCAGGCGCGTGACGACCCGCGCTGTTGCGAACACAAGGGGGCAGACTTCAGCATCCTCACAGCCATTGTCGCGCAAATCCCACCCTACTTGAGAGGTGTGGGCTAATGGTTGACCAGCTGTGGGAGAGCCTCGTCAGCAGCAGGCTGAGAGATGGACTGGATGGGAGTGGGGAAAAAATGAGCAGGGATGAGGTGGTTAGATGGTTGCCGTTTGGGAAGGCTGAGGTGGAAAGATTCTTTGGTTTAGGGATATGAGAAGGGTTTGGCAGGTGCCAACATGTGTGAGGGCTAGCCCGCTTCTTGAGGGGTGGAAGAAGTTGAAAGATGTCCCAATTCACAACCGATCTCATAAATTGCATATCACATGTTCGTATCTACTTTTTCAAATTGGATCGACCATTCATGTCCAACTCGAAGGCTTCTGGTTCGCCCAAATTCGCTCGTGGTTCATTCAAAATCTCTGTGCACCAACCAGGAACCCCTTTTCTCAAAATGTGACTCCTAATTCCAGCATAAAAAACCCACCATTGTTGCCCTTTCTTTCCAGGCATGGTTATTGACATACTGAGTGTACTGTACCTTTGAAAAAAAGTCCAAAGTTGCAGGTGCTCCTTCATTATATTCTATTCCGAAACAGTAGTAGGCTGAAAACAGCATTCCGAGGGCAGACAGGAATGACAAAATATTGCCAGCAACAACATGGCGGTCGATAACCAGCATCCATTTCTGGCAGTTAACATCTCACCTGAAAGTGAATAAATATATTTCTCATTCACCTCCTTTCAACAAGAACAAATTTGTGTTGAGATTCCAGCTGGGTATATTGTTCCTTTGGGTAGTCTGTCTTTTATCCTTTTAGGTTGCTGCAGTTGCAATATTCTTGCATGGATTTGGCTACTGTATTGATTGCTGACCTCAAGTGACCTTAAAACAACATAAAAAACTAGGCTTTTGAACTCCAAGTGGGGAACCTAAACTAAGTATAATAACAGTTAGGGATGTACCCGATCCAAAATTTTGAGATCCGGCCGGACCCGATTTTACCCGATAGAACGAACTATCCGGCCAGATCTCCGGCCGGATAGTATGAACTATCCGGTACACCCCTAATAACAGTCCCAAAAGTTGATATTCCCCAGATTTCATGCTTACAATAAGTGTCATAGACGCACACACAGCCACATGCCTGCAGAAATTAATTTCGCCATTGGCAAGAAATAACCCACATCAAATCTTGCAACCTTGTGTGAACTTGTCCTCCTGTTGTCTTTGTCATTTCAATTTGAAGTGAAGCATGTCACAGCTTCAAAATAATTTTTAGGTCTGATTTTTTTACTGTTGATCTGAAACAGTTCAGTAAATATTATTTCGTATTAGCTCATGAATTTTCAATACAGCCTTTAGGTTGACAAAAGGTTAAAGTCAATCTTATTCTACAGATAGAGTGCTTACCACAAGCAATCAGGAATGGAGTGTTTGGAAGATCCTTCTGCCTGTCTACATCATCTTTGGTGGTTGTAGGCTGAAATAGAAAATTAAATGAAAGAGAAATGTAAATCAAAACAAGGAGGCCTTAATTCTGACGAACCTTATAACATATTGATGAAATACACTGCAGCCTACAGACCTAGTGACCTTAAATCATTTTGATTTTTGTCTTTAGTGTCCCGTAAGTTATTGATCCCCTTATTGTTCCAAATTGTAACTTGTGCAATTGTGCTTTTGCTATCAGTGCCCTCAACTATTCACCAGAATCAAGAAATCGCATCAATCATTGAGCAGTAGTAGTAACACTGTATGCCATCATTGCAAATTTGCGTAAACCTGCATTGCAACATTCATCCACCATGCACTTTGACTCATTTCGGCTTTTCATTGTTGATGACACATGTAAAGCTATGTATAGTATTTTTGAAGGAACTCGATGATATTGTAGCCTAATTAAAGATTGATCAAATACGTCAGTAGCTATATTTACTAATAATATCGCTCAACAGCGATAAAATATATGTTGCATCATTTGTTATTTGAAAGTTTCACAATGGGCAGGACGGTTCTCTTTGCAGAGAAATTACTGTAAGATCAGCAGAGGGTGAAATTTGATGACTTTGGAGAAGTTGCAGATCACATACTGGATGAGCAAAAATTATTACTACTCACTGAGCAAATATTGAATAAAACCCTGCCAGAAATTATTTATCTGGTATCGCTTTATAAATTGCAAACTTCAATATTTGAATAGCATTTTTACTGAATGTAATTTCACATCATTTAGGGGAAATAGTGGGTTTCATTTAGAGAGGACAGAGGCCATGATTCTAGCAATATTTCATGTTTTGTTTGTGACTTACAAGACCTTGGAGGGGGCAGTTTTTATCACCAGATGCCATTTTCACTGGCAGGGAGATCCCTCTCCCACCCCTCACACCAGTTCCTTTATGGTTGATATGCATTGTTAACAGACAGGAGGCCTAATTTAAAAAAAAGTCTATTGCTGGCAATAGCACTTTTTTCAATTGCATAACCATGTGTGGGCAAATCAGGTTTACTCCGGGTTTGACTCACCTCCATAACAGTCACAAGGCATCCTGGTTCCTCTCCAAAGTACTTCATTAACAGAATGACAAGACCAGGAACCTCGGGCGAATCATTCCCCAGTTCTGCTTTGCTGCGTTCAATGTTGCATATTGTTCGTTGAAGCTGCTGCTTCCCGCAATCCTGCATAAAGTGTCTGACCTTTCTGCCTTTTGACTCGTATGCCTTCTCCAAACCTTCTTTGACATTCATTCCTACAAGTTCCTTGAAGTGAATTGCTAGCCCTTTCTCCTCGAGTTAATAGGGTCATTCTACTTGGGAGTTCAGGGATGGAGTACTTCCCAGATAATATGTCTTCTCTCTGTAGGTAGTAGGTAAGTTGCATACCCTCAGCATCAACTTCCTTTCCAATCTGAAATGAAGCCTTCATCTGGCCCTCCTTTTAGCCAACATTTCTACTGTCTGCCCAGTGGGCAGCTCTTGGGGACTAAAGTTGATACAACCATACTGGTCTGTTTTCTTCTTCTTTGTCGGTGGCTGTGCAGCATTTTCCGGCTCCACTGGCCTTTTTGCACTATCATAATCCCTCCAATTCTGGTTATATACCCTTTGTTGGATGTTTTTTAGGAGGGAATCATACCCGGTACCAATTGTTAGGCTTCCAATCACGTCCTTAAATGACTTAGGATAACGCAGAACAATCTTCTCTGCGATATGACTCAGTTGGCTTTTACTTGGCTTCCGAGTTATTTTTTGTAGATCGTCAACCAAGATCCGGATCATTTCCCGCCGCTGAGATGGCTTCGGCCTTTCTTGGTTTTCTAAGGATTTCATCATAGGTTTGCTGAATTTCGTCCATGGAATTGTGTATCCCCTCGACCAATCAGCATGCTGTGATACACATGCTACCCGACGGAGAGAATGTTCCGCTGCAGGATGCCTGAGAACTTGAAGAGACTGGACGATCTTCAGTTGACTCATCAGATGAGCTCACTGTAAAGGATAACAGAGGAATGCATTAGTGAATTGATGGTAAGGTCCGTCGATATATCGATATATCCAGTATTGAACCCCATACGGATATTATCGATATTGAATTTTGCTCATACCGATACATAGTAAACATCGATATATAGTGATACATATCATATACATATCGATATATATGGTATGTACCGGTTCCGTATCTCCTAAATATTGGTATATACCGACCATATCGATATATAGTGTATGTACCGGTTCCGCAAAATTTCGCGTATTATAGTAAACATCGATATTTTATTGATGTATATTCATGTATATTGATTTTAGTGTGTGTACCGGTTCCGCAAAATTTCACAGGAAAAAAACTATATACAGGATATTATTGATATTTTCTTGTCAATTTTTAGCGATACCAACGGACCTTAATTGATGGCCAAATGACTCCTGCTAAGAGTGTTTCCTCTCTAGTGACTGACAAATCTAAAACAAATCTAAATGCTTAATGCTATGCACATTGCACTACAGTGTACACTTAGTATACCTTAGAAGGGTAACTCTGACCCACTCGAAAAAAGTTTTGTCCCCAAATTTTTGGGAAAGTTTTATTTTGACAGTTTCCAATCAGAATCAGACATACTTAGGACTACCTATTCCCATGCTATATAATGGTATGTGTATCTAGGATTGCAGTTAACCACCCTGCCCGGCTGCCCTAAAGAATTGCTTAATTTTTCGAGCCGGAAATTAAAATCTTGCAAAATTTTAACTCCATTACCCAGATGGTGTGTATTTACTTACAAGAAGTTTTATGTCCTGCAAGGTTTGTCAATTATTCACAAAAAAAGTAAATCATAAACTGGTTACTGTGATGTATATACATACATACAGTAGTTTTCAATTTTTATAAAAATATACACAATTACAGTCACTTCAACTTTCCCACTCAAAATGTATTCGAGCTGGTTTCCGCCATACAGATTGATAGTAGAGACGAACTGGAGTCAAATTGTCACAGAAATTATCCTGGCCTCTTGAAAATTTATATTCCTCATATTTTTCCTGAATGATGTGAAATTACATTCAGTAGAAATGCTATCCAGATATCGAAGTTGAAGTTATTAGGCAGTACCAGTTACATTTTAAAACCTTTATATAGTATGCCCCCCCCCCCCCAAAAAAAAAAAACCTCTTGGAGTGCTACTTTGCAATACCCCACAATTACAATATGTGGGCCAAAGTTACCCTACTTAATGCACAAATGTTAATTACATTATGTCTGCATACACACATGACATCATAAAAAATATTACAAATGATAACCTAATATACAGTGGCACCAGGCTTCCCACAAGCTTAATTCAGCCTTGCCCATGGGGTAACTTTGCCCACCTCAAGATAAATCAAGAAAAAATATCAATATAATCTGAAATAAAAAAAGCCGCCAAAGCATTTCGTCCTATGGTATATAGGTAATTACTAATGAGGCTATCATGACATCTCTTTGGGGTAATTTGAGTTTTGAGACTGCACTTTATAGTACACTGTATGTATAAGCAAAATCGCCCTGAGGGGGGTTAATCGCAATCAGTCATCGCTTATTTCCTACCCTGTTCATGTTTAGTTTTGTGGGATGTATTAAATCACTCATGACGTGTCAACCATCGTTACATCACAGAAAAGATGGAAATCTTTGATTTGATCTCTGGAAAACATCTCATAACAGCATAGTAAATACATAGCATACAATAAATACTGTACAGTAGGCTTGCATTCGATCAATCTGTATTTTTATCTGAGCTTTCTAGGAAATTTAAAAGTAAATGATTCACACACCTTTTTTCTTCCAACCGTGGATCAGCTTCCGAATCTGAATCGACTTCAGCATAGACAAATCATTAGACTCCACAAACGCAAGGTCGTCAGGCCCCTCTACCCCAACTTCATCACACAGATGCGCTGTAATCGAGGATACCTCATCTTCAGAGATGTTACTGAGGATTCCGCGTATTGCGGACTTGATGTCGTCAATCATTTTAAGGACAGTTCCTATATGAAACCACAAGAAATAACATGTTTCAGTGGGACTACAGGAGCATTTCTTCTTCCATATGCAGACAGAGAGTAGTAATCAAGAAGCTCCTTGCTGTTTATACAAACAAATCTTTCTGGTGTGCTGGGGAAGGGTTTTTCGTTTCGCTGCGTGCGGGTCGTCCTTTTGTAGTTTTTTTAATGTTTCGGGGGGGGGGGGGTGTTGGCCGTTTTTGTCGCTGCAGGTCGGCGGGCGTATTTTTTTGGGCTTGCTTGACCTGAGTTTCGTTGTTCAGAATGGGATGGTTCGGTAGTGCCGTTTGGCCGTGACGTTTTGTATTCCGCATGGCGGATCATGTAAAAAGCACAAATCTTTTACTGATATCAGTAGGTTCTAGTGAAAATACACGCAAGTCCATGTTCAGAATTGACTGGTGAACCCTTGCAACAAAGTACACTTGTGAGTTGTCCTTTATTACTGCAAACAATAAACCCTTGTCATCTTTACCAATAACAATGTAATCCCTCTTTTTGTACTTTGTTCCTTGAAAAGTAAGCTCATTAAGTAACTTGATCCGCAACTGTTGCATTAAGTACGTTCATACACCCTTGTAGTGCTTCTGCATACGTTTCTAAATGTAATGGAACTGTTCGTTTTGCATCAATAGGCACAGGGAAGAAAGTCCCAACACACATGTAAGATTGTCATCAACTATTACAATGTAAGAGACAAGTTCTTAAAGTTATGCAAATGACGCACACATCTCACACACCTCAGGTCGAGTGTGAATCACATGTTACTATTACTCCTTTGCGATGAAAATGATTTTTAAGTACTTTGGACAGGAAAAGTTGCTAAGACCATTGATTTATGATCTCTTGAACTAAATGGTATTGACATAGCTGGCGTGCAGCATCCAGTAAAGGGTGCCTTAAGTTTGTTGCTGGTGATAATCTTGGATCGCATTGTATCGGTGGATTCGTAGAAAACTTCAGTAGTACTCCATGTTGGTGTAGGTGGTGCTCAGTTACAAATACAGAATTTCATGACGACCCATGTGCTGTTGGTCTCATTCGAAATGAAAACAATTATAATAGAGCATTGCAACATATTCAGGATCAGGACATGAGAATTGTACAGGGGATCAAGTTCGACTCCATGTTTAATGAACTGGAATATTTTCATGTATAATCAGGTTTGCCACCTTCTCTTGGTCATGATCTTGGGTCAGATAGAAACAATCAACCAAGTAAAGTTAATCCAAATGGCGAAAACTTGGGCGGACAGGCTGGCTGTTTTTTCTTCAGCTACATGATATGGTGGAACTTCTATGTGCTCCTAGTATTGATGAGGCTCAAATTGCTAATTTGAGTTTTCTTATCGAGGAGTACTTGGAGTCGCGTCACCGACCATTTCCAGAGCGTAGAATGCGACCAAAGCATCATTTTCTAAACCATTACGCTATGCTGACACTGTAGTTCGGTCCTCTAATTCGAACATGGACTATGAGGTTTGAGAGTAAGCATTCCTATTTCAATAGATACAATATGTGGGTCAAAGTTACCCTACTTAATGCACAAATGTTAATGACATGTCTACATACACACATGACATCATAAAAAATATTTAAAAATGACATTATTGTAATGGTGGAAAATTTCCTAAGAAATGACCCGTCTTTCCACTTGCTCCCCATCTGAGAGACAAAATCCTTCCTGTCGCCTAGGGGTGAAATTTGTCTAGCCACCCCAAGATGTGTAACACATGTCAAAATTGCAACATTGCAAAACAACTTTTCAACAAACAACATATATTACATATACTTTTTATACATAATACATACTGTACATATACAAGTGGTTGATGCTATGCAGACGTCATTGAAATAAGTTTCAACGTTTCAGGTTTAAACCCTTCAACAATGGAAAAAAACTAAGAAGAACATATTATTTTTGAAACCGTGCTGTTAAAATCACGCCTGTCCCATAATGTCGCTACTTATTTCTGGTGTGAGGAGATATATGTGTCAATGGGTATACAGTCTGTCCCAGAGAAAATGCTTTGAATTGCACAGATAGTGCTTACTGTGTAATAAAGTGGAAATTGCATTGAATTATTGCAACTAAGATCAGGTTAGCCTTTCAGTTTAATTTTGATGGATGAGTCGGCAGATGACAGCCAAATAGATCTGGAAGACACCGGAATAAATCCACTTCACGGCAGGTTTTCGTATATGTAGACATTAAACATGCTATATTTTCATGATAACATACATGTACATACATGCACATAAACGCACATAGGCGCGCGCATATGCCATACACAAACCAATGCATTCACACACACAAAATTAAACTTATAAATGTTACACATTGTTACCTGGTTTGTGTCGGGTTTGTGGCCATACACATTGAAGGCTGGGATGGCCAGCTGAACATTCTGCATGGTGTTCTCTTCAGTGTTGGCCTGTCTTGATCTCTTTAGTTCAGAAGAAAAAAAACATTTGTCAAATTGCAAGTCTACTTATACTTCAGAATAAAGAAAAAAGTTTGATTACCATTAACCATGATGCAGCTTTTGTACAGTTCCATTCATCAGATAATAAATAAAGAACCATTTAAGGTACCACAAAATGAGGTGTTGCCTGACTTTGTGAGCACTATTTACAAACATTCATCCGCTTAGAGTACATGTGAAATGCTCCTGGTCCACAAACATGTTGAATTATAAGTGTACTCTTTGTTTGTGTTATCGTATTTGTAAAATATAAATTTCTACTAAAGGCTTTGCTGAAACATATCAAATTGGACTTGGGTTATTTTATGGTGTTATTGTGTTATCAACCCATCATTTCTTCTAGGTGGTACTTCAAATCAAATACAAACTCATAAATTTCTATGCCAGTGGGTGAAAAACTACCAAAACTGTGGAAGTTGCCAACTCTGCAAAATTTCAGGTGCCCAGATTGGCTAAATGGAGCTTTAACAGAGTCCGGTAAATTGAGGTTAACTGTATCTTTGCGGCACATACTTATTTGCTCAACTTGAGATGTGCTTGTAATTTGCATGCAATGTCATATAGGATGTACAACTTCCTATCCTCTGGCTCCCATTCCATGTAAGTGTTGGATTAGGTAAACGGCATTCCCTAACGTTGTTGGTTTTTGTGTTTGCTGCATCTGAACACGACCTCTGAGATTTTCCCCTTTTTTTGGCCTTCTCAGGTCGGCTTGAACTTACATTTACACCCTGGCGTTTCACAACATTTTTTGGGGGTTTGTAGATCTTGCATATAGGAGCTGCTTGTTACAACAACAGTTTCAATGGATTTCCTCTTCGGTCTGATGCGTGGGCGCTCGTAATGAGGTAGTGGCATTAAGCTCTCAAATGTAACCCTGCTGGTGTCTGCTTGGTTAACTTCAACTTGGACAGACCTTTGGTTGTTCTGACCCAGCTGGCCTGCATCTTGAGGCTGTTTCTGTTTCAACTTGTGTACCTAGGGCATCCTGACTTTGGAGCGGCTCCTGATCGATCTCTGCATCTTGAGACAGCTCCTGATCATTCTCTGCATCTTGAGGCAGCCCCTGACCAATCTTTGCATCTTGAGGGTGCCCCTGACCAATCTCTAAGCTGCTCCTGATCAATCTCTGCATCCGGAGTCTGTTCTGCAGCATCAATTTCTGCTCTTTCTGATGTCATGGCAGGTATGAATGCCGCTTCATCGTCCATTACTCCACCTCGATCAATTGGGTACAGACCACAACCCCTGAATCCATTAATAGCGTTTCTGATAGATGCGGCACTCTCCCACGTTTTGGGAAAAAGCTGTCCAAAAAACACGTTTCCCCTGCAGAGATGAGATGATTCAACATCCACGTGTTCGTTACATGGTCCCACTTCTTTTTTCATCGGGCCAAAAACTGACCGATCAAGGGGTTGAAGGCGGTGCGTCGTGTGCGGCGGGAGGGTCAAGGTAGGGATTAAGTTTTCTTTGGCATATTGTAGTGTGGCTAGACTACACTCATGTGACTTGTGCCCATCTAACACGGGCAGTATTGGTCCTGCAGTTGTGTGCTGGCGGAAAGGTTTCAGCCAGTCGAGGAAAAGTGATTATTGATGTAACCGCTTTTGCTCATGCCATATTTGCTGGTAACCCATCCGCTAGGTAGTCCTGTCTCCTTTTCCCTTTGTAAATCACAAATGGGGGTATGAAAGATCCAGTTCCATTGTATGCAGCTACCACAGTTACCGTTTCCCCTTTCTCTGCATTGGAGATCTTAAAAACAGCACGCTTTCCTTTGGGGGAAATAATTTTCTGCGCCCTATTTATCAATTGGAAACCGGTCTACTTTTTACGTGCAAAGAAAACGGACACGGACCAAAGGTCAACAAAACCAAAAGCAATCCCAGTCTGTTTAACAACCACCAAAACCCAACTCCAAACCACAAACAGACACCCCCACCCATAATATGTAACGACCACAAACAGACACCCCCACCCATAATATGTAACGACCACACAACCCCCCCCCCCCCCCCCACACACACCTAACAACTAACTCACTCCAAATTTCCGGCTACTCGTAGCCGGTCACTTTCCCAAAACGCCCAGTGTCTGCACAACAACCTGTTCAGACATGTCCAGAGGGAGATTAAGGACTGTCACCCACACCGAACTGTCACACGGTGTGACCTTCAGTTCCTCAACTCCCTCCAACACCTGGACGCTGAAGCGCGTCAACCTCTCGAGAGACCTTTAAATCAACAGAACGCAAAACTGACAAACTTTTCCGGGACGACCTTAGCCTCCGCCAAAAAACTCAACAATACGAATTTGCTGTCACGGTGAGCCGCAATGACAGCTAGGGGTGTGGCAAGCCACTACAAACTATTGAAAGACCAACGTATAAAAACACAAAGTGTGTGGTCAACGAAAAGTGGAGAGCAGCCGAAAACACGTCCGCACTCCACGAAAACCAACGTTGGAAGCCGGTTTCGTCCATGTTGAATATCCTCGATATCTGATTTCTTACCCCAAGTTCTCCTGCAACTTTGTCAAGGAGATCAAAATATTTAGTCACAACTACTCTATTAAAACCCATCGCCTGGCCTGAGACAGGCCTGGCCCTCTTAGATCCGGGTTACTTTTCAGGAAACCATTCAGCCTCTCTTCTCCAGCCATCTCACTTTCCTTTTCATTAAAATGCTCATCCCTAATGTTGTGTATCTTAGCAAATTAAAAAGTCCAATCTAGTGAGACCAAAGCCCCTAGAATCCATGTTAACGAGGTATTCTTTTAGCTGCTGCTCATTTTCAGCACCTAGAGCAGGGGATCAATGGCGTTTTCAGCCTACGGCGTAGAGTGGCTTCTGGAAATCCGAAAGTTTTTGTTTCCATTGCTGCTGCAAGTGATTCATTTCCCCCCAATGATTGTCTGTTTTCGTTTGTATCGTCTTGGCATCTGCAGGAAAGCAAAAAAAAATATTTCAGTTTTCCACACAATATTGGGGGAGGGGGTATTGGATTTATGGGCTACACACTATTAACCCTAACCCCTACATAAGCCACAACCCTAACCCCCTACTCTAATCCTAAAAGGGGAACGGTATATCAATTGTAATATCAGGCCAAGGCCCACATTTTCCCCATGCCACACACCCTCTTGTGCTGTTGCCTATTATTAATGATAGTATGACTAGGCTAGGCCTTGTGCTGTAGCTTAATGTTAGGAACCTAATCCTCGTACGCTAGCTTATAATGTTAGGGGCCTAGGCTAGGCCTAGTAATGTAGCCTAATGTTAGGGGCATAGGCCTAGCCTATGTGAGACCTATAACCATATTTCACATTCAACAATGCTTGGTGATTAGGCTTAGGGTCACTGTCATATCAATGTCAAATCATACAACTATTTATTTAGCCCCAGAAATATCCTAATTGTTTGTTTCTTGTTATTCGTTTGATTTCTTCGTTCATCATGCATGACTTCAGCTTCATTCAGTGTGCGTCATTTTCCCCAGTCAACCCTTCGTCATTTCACCTCCCCCTCCTTTTGGGTACCTATCTTTATCTGCATCATTTTCTGTAAGAATACTGAAAATGACAGCCTTACCATCACTGCAGTGCTGTGGTAAAACTAAACGAACGTTGTCAACAAGTTATCATATGTAAGGGTGATCCAATGTCATTTCATGGGGAAAATACTGAACTCTTTTATTCAACCAATATTTTTAGGGGGCTGCTATAAAATTCACCTTTTTTTACTCGTGGAATCTGACAAGTTCTTTCTTCTGACCATCACCTCTGTTTGGTATATGAATAGCCTACACATTAGGGATTTCCCCTACAGTGAATTGAAAATGATGGCGCTACTTCGTTTTCCATCATTAGGCCGGAGGCTTATTTTGCGTCATTTTCCCCCGCGTGCCATTTTCCCCTGACTTACTGTAAATATTATTTGTAAAATTTTAACAGGAAAATCATGAGAAATGAACAATATATGTTTTAGTAAATTTTTACCCATGACCTTTGTTAAAGGAAATCCATTTCCGTTAGCAATCTAAAAATTGAAAATAAAAATACTTTGCCGTTTGAGAGACGAAATCTGGCCTTTAAATCAATTGGGACTCCCACAAAAAAAAGCAAAAGTAATGTTGCTTGGGTTGCAATCAAACTTATCCACATATTTTTCTGTCTCCTCATTCAAAATATTGTGGTGATGGTCCACCCCCCCCCCCTCCACACCTCATGGTCCTTTCTCAAGCAGTAATCCATCCACACTGTACTATGTAACCAGATTTTGAAATATGATTTAGGAAAATTGTGCACTAAAGTATGCTGAAATCTGTCAAAATTTGTAAAATGGAACTAACAGTTGTGACCAATAAATTTGTTCGGATGCACTTATATTAATTTTGTTGATATGAACCTACCAAAGAAGTCACATTTTTGCAGTAAATATGAAGCCATTAATGTTTGGCCCTAATTTCTGCTACATACACACAATGTGCATTATACAATCTAAATTTTTTAAATTGAATGTAAATATTTTTCACTTAATTTTTCTTAAATCCTGCAAATTTTGTTAGTTGTCACTAACAGTTGTGTTCTACTCAAAAGTTCGCATCCACTTATACCAAATTCTAGACTGCTGAATAATTCACATAAAGTTGCTCAAAAACTTGAGAGAATTTCTTGCTCATTTCTGTTGCACTTGCTGCACACAACTTGTGAAATTTAGATTATCCATATCTTTCTAAATTTTTTTTTGGGCATTAGAATTTCATTAAGTTTGTAAAACAATAGTTAGAATTGTTAACAAAACAAATGTTCGCATTCATTTATATCAAATTTGTCTACTTTAATTGACTAGCTGATTAATCTAGACCTTAATTATATTCCTATTTTATCATAATCCTGCTGTACTTACCATACTGTACTCTCCCACTTCACCAGTGTCGTAGTGCACTGTTAATAACCTGTTTACATCAACAATTCTGATTCTATCAGAGACATCAACATTAAATGACATGAGTAGCCTGGTGTTTTAAACTCATGTACAATATTTCCCTCCATGTTGTATCTAATAGCTCTCTGATAGCCTGTAGATATAAACAGAATATCTCCATAAACTGTTATATCTATAGGATAATCATGTCTTTGTAATCCTTCCAAGGTGATTCTCTTGATGTCATTTAAACTATTCGAAAATTAGAAGGCAAAGTTTCACATATTAACCTCACATCTGTAATCCCTTTTATATATGAACATACCTTCCTCGACTGCTTCTTTGGTGAACCTATCATTTTGACCTGTAGAAATAGGATGTATTTATAATAGTGAATAATTGAGAATTGAAAATCCAGTAACTTCTCTGTTTTGTGATGATCAATTTGACCTTTGTTTCCAACATTCATTCTTTCAAAAGTCCAATAGAAAATAGCACAAGCACATGTGAAACAGAAATGGGAGGGGGCAATATCAATTCAAGGAGAATAGGTAGGTGGGAGATACATTTTTACTTTCTGTACAGTATGCAATGCAGTACAATATGCATCCTGCAAAGATTCCCAACAAAAACTGCCTGAGCAGTAGAAATTGCCACCAGACATTTCTTAAATCGGCAGGAAAAACGGTTTATATTTGAAATGTTTCTTAAGCTGACGTCCCACTTTTAAGGAAAATTCAACTGCTCAGGCAGTTTTTATTGGAAATCTTTGCCGGGTGAACATTTATAGCTGATACCGCTCGACCCAGCTTTCGATAACGGGCGCTTTTCCCCCGTTCTGGTGAACGATTTCGTCCTTGCTTCACCATGGCGGCTACTCAGATGTCTAACAACACTCCTTTTGTTAGATGAATATTCGCAGCAGGTACACTTATGTTTTTTACCACTAGTGGAATGTTTTTCCTTACAATGTTTTTCTAAGTCAGAAACGGTTTCGTAGCGTTCTTGTTTCTTAGTAGTGTTATGAACAGCTCAGTTTGATTCGCTCTAACGAATCGTTGTTCTAGAGAATTCACCACTTTTTCTTCGCTTTTCCTCTTCCATATCAGCAAGAACGGATTGAGCTGGCCCCCTCAAGCTCTTAGCGGCAAGCTGTAACGCTTTCATTTTTTAATTCTAACCATTCAGCTCTGCAATCAGTTCGAATTGAAAGATATAATCTTCCCGAGGGGTGGAACCATCAAGATGGTGCCTGTATACCCTTTCTCCTCTACTATGACCGGAAATACATCATTCTGCGGCACTCTCATTCTCGACTGGTCACCATCATGAGCTCGTTTCCATGTTGGCATCCTTAGCCCTCCCCAGCCCTCCTGTTATATCGCCGATGCGTTCGAGGGCCCTCTTTATCCATGTCCCACCTGTCTACAGCGTACAGCGGCCCGTTTCGTTAGAAGTGCCATCGAAGAGCGGTAACGGTAATTCGTCTCTCTTATCATTCCTGACTCTTATCATCTGACTGGACCTTGTTGTCAAATCTTGGCATAAACTACAGATGACAACTTTAGCACGAGTTGATACCAGTCGACACATCAATTCGAGGTACCTTGACTGAATAATGTTGTGCGACTCCTTCTGCACGTTATTGGTGCCTACCTGGACCACAGCCACCTCCTTCTCATTTGACAACATTTTGTTTACCCTTTTACTGACATCCTGGGCTTTGGCACCTGGCAAACACCCTTTGCCCTTTACCCTTTTTGCTTTATCCGCCCTGCAGAACTCTCGGTCTACATACCGTACTATTGAATCCCCACACAATACCATTCTTCCTTTAGACTTCTCCCGTCTCCCCACTGACCGCTGTTTTCGACCACACTACCATCGTCAATCAGATCACAATATCAACGTACTTCGTCCACTACTAACCACTCACTATTTCCCTCCTGGGATGGTTCGGTAGTGCCGTTTGGCCGTGACGTTTTGTATCCCGCATGGCGGATCACGTAAAAAGCACTGCAAAAATCCCTTTCTACAGCTGCACTACTTACAGTCCTACTATTCCCGAATTCAGTCCATTCGCAATAATAGACCGTGGGGGGCATAAGGCAAAAATCCCTTTAGTTTTTGAGTTCCGTAGTCCACCTTTAATAATTCCCTAATAATTTCCTAATAAAAGTGTTGCTTAGAACACCCTAAAATAAAAATCACTTTGTTCCACCAAAATTTCGCGGACGTTAAGGAGAAAACGGCGGTAAAAGAATACTGGAAATAAAGGGCGCCCTCTACATTTAAATGTCAATAACAGGTTTGGGGTTATAACCACACATATATTCAGTTTGTCCATACACACTCATAGTGTAAAAGCAAGCTTACACATAATGTAGATTCGAGGATTGACATAACTTAATGTGTGAACATGAAATGCAATGTTAATGTTACCTTGAATATGCCAGTAGTTATGCCAGTGGTGCACCTTTAATAACTACTCCTTCATTTTCTCACAGCATGTGCTATATGGAGAACACAGACATTGTCAATGTGACAATTGTTAAGCTTAAATGTTCACTCTGAAAAGGGTATTTACAACAAATTTATGTGATGTTATAGTTTAGAAACATTGCAATTGGCAGTGTCGACTTGTCGGCACAGGCCGATTTATTGAGGGGAATCTCAAAAACTGTTCCCCACGATGTCAATGATATTTTGGGGGGCGAAATAACCACTGTTGAGCTTTGGAAGGCGCTTTCGAAGATGAAGAATGGCAAGTCCCCGGGTTCGGACGGGCTTCCGAGGGAGTTCTACCGAACCTTCTGGGCATTAATAGGACCCGACCTCAGAGCCGTCTTCGAGGACGCCTTCCAAAACGGACTGTTAAACCAAAGTCAACGTCTGGGCATGATTACTTTGCTGCCCAAGTCTGGGGACCCCCTAGACCCTCATAACAAGCGTCCAATCACCTTGTTAAATGTAGACTACAAGTTGTTGGCTAAGGCTTTGTGCAACCGCCTTGCACTGGCTATGCCGCATCTTGTGGGTGATCTCCAAACTTGTGCAGTGAAGGGTCATTGCATCCAGCAAAACTTGTGGTTGATGCGCGACTTGACCGACTTTGTTATTGAACGAGATCTGCCATGTGCATTGGTGTCTCTGGACCAGCAGAAGGCCTTTGACATGGTGGATCGGGGGTTTTTAATGAATGTATTGGAGACGTTTCAGTTGCACCCGGTTTTTCGTAAATGGATTTCTGTTTTGTATCAGGACAGTTTCAGTTCTGTTATCGTAAATGGGTTTTGTTCGGAGGTTTTTAACGTGGAGAGGGGGGTGCGCCAGGGGTGCCCTCTGTCTCCATTACTTGTTTTGTTTAGCGAGTCCCTGTCTCGTCTTTTGGAAAGGGACTCAAGACCTCTTCCATTCGTTGTGCCAGGGGGTGCCAAAGTGAAGTGCGTTCAATATGCAGATGACGTCACGTGTGTTATTTCGAGTCTGGGCTCCTTTCGTGCCCTCTCGCAGGATTTATCCATCTTTCAGAGAGCTACCGGGGCGAAGTTGAATCCGGAAAAGACAAAAGGCCTTCGCCTTGGTAGCTGGAGATACAGAGACTTACCATTCGGTGCATCGTGGTCGGATCAAAATATCAAAATTAATGGTATATGGTTCGGCTATGATGCACCTTGTGATGTAACCTGGAACGAGAGGGCTGAGGTGCTTGAGAGCAGGCTCGAAACTTTTGGCGCCCGCTGGCTTTCGATCCTAGGGAAAGTCACCGTAGTTAATCGTTTTCTTTCGCCCATCTTGTGGTACCCGGGCGCGGTGTATCCAATTCCGCATCGCGTCCTGGTGCGGTTGGAGAGAGCGATATTTTCATTTATTTGGTCGGGTGGTACAGAGCTTGTGAAAAGGGCGGTAATGTACCAAAAACTGGAGAAGGGTGGGTTAGGGGTGGTTCATCTGGGAAGTAAATTGACCTTTTGTTATTTAAGCAGTTGTTTGTAGCGGTAACTGACCCAGGGTTGCCTTGTTCATATTTTGTACGTTTTTGGGGCGGTTTGCACCTGCGTCGATGGGTCCCGGCGCTGTTTAGCAACAGAGAACCGCATAGTAGTACTCCAAACAGGGTGGTGCGTGTCATCTGCTCCGCTCTGATTGAGCTGCCCCCTGTTGACCTGTCACAGCCGGCCCTCGTTCACAGTTCGTTGCGAGAAAGGGCCTTGAATGCAATTTTTGTCCAGGGACGTCATTCTGCCGAAGTATGGCGTTCGGTGCATTCAAGGCTGAATGGTGGCAGGCTCCGTGATCTTGCATGGAGAATTGGTGACCAACCTAAAAAGATATCATTGGCGATTGGGTGATGGACTGTGCCCAAGGACCGGCTGTGACAGCTTAGAGAGTACCGCTCATGTTTTTTGGCATTGTTGCTTTGTAGTTAACTTATGGGAGTGGTTCCAGACCTGGACCGACCGTGTTACGGGAGACCGTTCATGGTCGGTAGGGCAGGGCTTTATTTTATATGGGGTAGACCCTCCAGTTTGTTCGGTTGCTGTTTTGCATCGCATTATTTTTGTTTGCTCTATTGTGAAAAAACATGTTTGGCGGAATAGGTGTGATGTGGTTTTTAGGGGGAAATTTGCCACTTGGCGGGCGGTCCTGGAGGCGGTGAAGTCTGACATTCGCCTTCAGATTGAAGGTGATTTTCGCCGTTTATCTGGGGCTGCCTTTTTTGGACGCTGGTGTGCTGGGGAGGGGTTTTTCGTTTCGATCCGTGCTGGTCGTCCTTTAGTGTTTTTGTCTCTGCAGGTCGGCGGGCGTATGTTTCGTTTTTCAGAATGGGATGGTTCGGTAGTGCCGTTTGGCCGTGACGTTTTATATCCCACATGGCGGGTCACGTAAAAAGCACATTGCAATTGGTACCATGAACTTTTCTGGGAGTACAATTATCCTGAACTCATCCCTTCAAAATTTGTTTGCAGAAATAATGATACTATTGAGTTAAACTTTCTGCTACCGTCTTCTGCCTTCTCTGCTACCTTCATTCCTTGAATTGACCACAACATAAAAGTAATTACAATATGCATTGCAATATTTTTTAATTGACCAGAGACACAAAATTCTGATGGGGAAGCCCCCTCCCCTCCCCTCCCCTCCAGTGCCAGTACCCCATGGCTTTGCCAATTCTTGATTCTAACTTCATGCTACAAAATACGAACACATGAGAGCTCTCAAACTTAACATATAAATGGCTACATTTGCAGAAAGTCTGCCTGGGCACAGCTTACACAGTCACACATTATCATAGCTGTTCCAAGACTAAAAACTAGTTATTCCATGTGATCATCTTCGTCTTTGTCCAAGTATCATCTGACTGATGTTTTCACACCCCTTGCATTGGCATAAATCTGTGCATGGAAGGCCGAAGGATACACAGCAACTGTCTCCTGCATTTGGTAGTTGGCACTTGTTTTTCTTACATGAGCAGTTCCCAAGTTCAATTATGCTTCCAGGAGCAGGTGGAGGGTCATCCAATGAATGGCAAGGTGTCCATCATCAAATATCCATCCATGTTCACTAGGAGATGGCAAATCTTGATTCTTCATTAAGCTTAGTTCATAAATTCTTGCCTGGAAGTTGGCACGAAGGATATGTTGACGAAGGGCATCATTATTTGGAGGCATTGTACTCTCCATCCTGTTGGCTTTCTTAAACATATCAAACCGCACGTCGTTGACTGAAGTTGCATCCATTTGACCATACAGCTTGTGAATGTAGACGAATTTTTCAACGGCAAGGAAATTGACTTCATCAACTGTAAAGGAGTCACCCAAAATCTTTAGTGACTGCAGATTCTGCATCACCTTCTATGAGTCTCAAGGCTTTCACTTTTCCCTTCAAGAAAAAGGCACTTACTGAATCACATCTTGGCTTTCTTAAACATTTCAATTCTGGTTGCATCGGTAAATCTCTGATAGCATTTCCTGTGAAATCCACCATTAGTTGGAACTGGAAGTGCAGGTAGGAAGGCTGACTGTAGATCACAATTTTGAAAATGTAAAAACTTAATGGCAGTTTTTCCATTTTCAGTGTGAGGATGATCCTTCCAGATATCCATGCATTTTAGGAAAGCATCCCAAGTCTTGGGAGTGAACTTCTTGTAAATGTCACTGACATCTACATTTGGATGGTGTATGATACATGGTTCTTCACCCCTATCATGATCAGTTGAGGTTGGTTCGGTCATAGTTGAAAGACCTAAAAGGGAATGTAAATAACCAATAGTTTAATTACTTTGCTGTAGAAAAATGAGTCGACTATTTAAAGGAATTGTCTGGTGGAAGATTTTGATACATTGTCCTTGTAGTTATTATTTTTCTCTTTCTAACCATGTAAAAATTGTCACCATTCGACGTTTTCTTCTTGTAGAAATCTGGTTTTCAAATTCACCAGTTTCTCACCAAAAGTACCGTTTGTTCGAACGCTTCAATATGGTGATTGACGTAGTGCTTGCAGATAGGCAAAACAGGCGACTTGAAGTTAGCACTCCCAATTCCGCAGCAAATAAACTCACGTGTAAGCACATTGGATTGCCTCATATATATAACGTACATACTCGCGAACATATATACTACGATGCTCAGTTGGTGTACTTGTATAGCGGTACACATAGTGCACTCACACTCAAACCACATTTCATTAACTGTTCTTCGAAATCGCTGAAATAAAATTCACGGATCAAATTAACAGTAATAGGAAACTTGTAAAGTACTCGTTAAACCGAAAGATGAAACTTGGCGGAATCGATGTCATCGCAGAACTATCCGATTGTAAACGTTACAGTAGCCTACACACGCGAACATTCTTCGCGCTGGAGCTGGATACCGCGATGTATAAACAACCAAGAGCCTGCTGTTAAAACTTATCTTGTGTTACACAAAGACCACGATACACCGATCTACTACATATATGGCGGCTTAAGGAGTTGTTTAAATCATATCTAATTTATAAGAAATTTCACCGGAAATTATTGAAGAAATTTACCGAATCGTTGTCAGAGCAGAATGTAGCACTGGGAAGCTTAGGCTTCGCAGAACTGTCCGATTGTCAACGTTTGAGTATAGCCTACATGCGAACATTTTTCGCGTTGGAGCTGGACAGCGCGATGTATAGCCTGAACAACTCAGAGTCTGCTGTTAAAATTTACCTTGTGTTTCACAAAGACCACGGAACCACCGATCAAGTACATGGCGGCTTAAGGAGTTTTCGAAAACATATCTAATTTTTAAGAAATTTCACCGGAAATTAAGGAAGAAATTTATCTGTATACAAACGCTGTTTTTGTTGTGATTACCGTATAGGTACTGTGCGGAGGGTGGGTTATGACGCAATCTGCTATGGCAGAGCTGACGTCACGTATTGTACTGTTCAAAACATATTTGAAATGTCTATCTATAACGATTAAAAAATCGTTTCTCTGTCAAACGCAACATTAGCGTTCTCATACTTTGACAACATGTTTGGACAATTATTTACTATTTTTTAAGGTAACTTCTTTGGGCCACCAGACAATCCTTTTAAGGTTTGCAAAAATAACAGAGTTTGGTCTACGTAACTCTGTAACTGTCTTGATTTGATGTGGTTAGGTAAATTTCTTTATATACCCTGAAAATGAAAACACGTTTTACTGAATACAATGGGTTGATTATTGACAAAGCTTCTCGATAGAGGTAGTGTGACCTTGATAGTTTCCAATCCAAACTATGTCTTATATGCGACCAGGTTATTGCATCTCAATTGCCAAACCATAAAAGCTGTCTACTTTTCAATAGTCCTTAAATGTAAAGCATCGTCATACCTCCTTAGACATGTTGTCACGAATCATTCTATATTTATTCCAACAGTGTACACAATTGGAAAACGAGACTGCTTAAACAGTAGCCCACAGTCATTACTATTACTGAACGATATAGTAAAAACAAGACATCAGTTTTATCCTAGTGCAATTCAGTTTAATATACGTGGGACAAGTACTTCCATTCCTTCGACTACTGGTCAATGCTAGTTGTAGAAGGCCTACCTTAAATTACATGTAGGGGAGGGCCTCGGTGTGATTAGCTTATTAAGCTAACCGAATTTCACCCTCATGCCAAAAGTTAAATAACAAAACAAATAAACAAATTGATGTTATCTAGTTGTAAATATACATATAGTATACACATAGATTACGAAACGAAAGCATGTGACTCTCTCTACGTACACTAACAGCCTCTGCGAATAGTCACCATGTTAAAGGCCAAGCGACACGTAGACTTGACTTTACATTATATTAAACTTAACAATTCTTACATTAAGAAAAACCCAACACCGCGAATTTTTCCCGTCTCGAAAGGGGTAGAAATCTGTAAAAAGTACTATTACGTAATAGATTCTGTGACGTCACGGGGGAGCGCAGAAGAGTGCAAAATGTATATGTTCTGCGCAGTGCATTGTTTCTATACACGCACTGTAGTACGTATATATACACAGCACAGCATACAGAGCATAGCTTATACATATCGCGAAATGGCTGCCGGTGGCATTGACAAAGAGCATTCAGATAACGAAGAAGGCAGGGAAATGGAGGACATGGTCGACGATCGTGGGGAAGTTTTTCCCTACATGTTCGAACCGGAGACCAGCGGAGAGGAAACGGGATCGGACAGCGATGTCGAAATTAATCGTCTTAACGGAACACAATGGTAACTTTCGCCTATCGTACAATACTGTATATAGGATAGTTGTGTCACTAGTTAGGCCTAGCACCGATAAATGTTTCCTAACTTTGTTCATACTCTTAGCCAATTTGTTGATGGGGGCAGCAAAATAAACATGAGAGTGCGGTCGAGTTAAGTTTAGGAAGTTACTACTACCCTTAAAAGTTCTGGCAGCACATGCCCCAGGAACATGTCACACAGACATATTTCATTTGGTTAGTAGATTGCAGGAGCCAATTGGAAGAGTGCACAACAAATTCAGAGGTGGTCTATTATTAATTTCCTAGCAGTTGTAGTGGCAAATTAATGAAGTTACCACAAATCAGGGAAAGGGTGGTGGGAGGGAGAAGGTGGAACCTCACACCAGCTTTTCGTCATTTCCGCATAAGCTTGCAGCATTCTCCTAACAGAGGCAAGAACTCTAAGGAGAGGCTACCCCCTCCTTCACTTATAAGGAGCTTCAATTGTAGACAGCTCTTAGTAGGTTTTTTTTTCTATTTTGACATGCTAGTATGCCCCATTAATTGAGGCCGGTATGAAGTCATCGAAAATTGGCTCTTTATCATTTGAACTGGTTTGCATTGTTTACAGGTGTTATTGTGGCCAGTGTGTTGTGATGCCCACAGCAAGGGACTGTAGATGCTGCAGAGAAATAGGAAAAGTAAGGAAAGTGATGGATGAAGAAGGTGCTACATGCATCACCTTACACCCAGGTTTTGAAGCTGTGTGCCTAAATCCATGGGTGCTACAGACAACCTACTACGTGTACCGTCAACAGTATGGTGGCCGTGCACAGGAAAATAATATCCATGAGTAAGTAGAGATTACATTATATTTGTTGTATACCTGTTTTCATTGCTCTGACCTGCTGTTGAATGATGTAACAATACAGAGGGTGTGCTTGTATTCATAGTTTAGTTTTGTTGCAAAGGGAATTACATTAAGATATAGAATAGATCAAGAAAATGTGTGCACCATGTTCAAAACCTGCTTCTGATAAGGACATTTTGTGCAAAAACAAAACATGGTGCGACGTCCTTGAGGTTAACCCTTATCATGCCGACTGACATAGTAGTCATTTACACTGAGCCACGGAACCAAATGCCACACAAAAAATGTCCACCATGCTTAGGCATGATCCATTTACAAATTTTAGTCACCGAGATTCAATGATCAGTTTGGGTAAATTGCATAGCTAGGTCTAAAACTTTTAGGGGTGGCAGATTTAGGGGCCAATCAAAATTCTGGAAATCATATGGAGATTTATTTTAAAATTGACGTCCCCAGATGGCTACCAAGCTTTTGTTTGTCTTCATCTTTCATAGCTGGTTTTCATATCATTATTTTACAGGAAATACAGACACACAGCATACAGACAACTTGAACGGATGTGCTGGCAGTTTTTAGGGAAGGAGGTTCGTGTTGTTCTACCATCCTGTGCGGTAAGGAGGATTCGAGCAGCTTTTCTATCTGAACAGTATGAAGGGTTTAAATTACCAAGACTGTGAGATTGTGGACTTTGTATGCCAAGTCAAACTATCATTTCTGCAAAGTTAAATGAAACAGGGTTCAGTCCTGTCTGTTTTGTGTCTGAATGGTGAACATTTTGGAATTCCAAGATACATTTTTCCAGTTCATGGTATTAACTACAATCTTGGATTAAATTTAACATTGTTCAATTATACAACATCTGTTCAGAAGTTTTCAAAAGCCTTCAGTACCCCTAATTGTGGGAAGTACATGACAGTAATAAATAATGAAAACTCAAGTTAAATTTTTGTATGTATTCTCTCTTGTGACCAAAGCTGTCACTTCTAGTTGCCTGCCAACAAAATCTGGATGATTGAAATGTCAAATAAACTAGTCTTAAGTAGAAAAACAGTTTGAATAAAGTAGTCTAAACCACTATGTCAATTGTATCTGGAGGGCTTAGGCTTTCATTTCAAAGTGTGATGAAAATATATCTGAAATTGTTCTTAAATCCATGGAATATCAAGGTTACTTGATAAAAATGTGAAAAAAAATCAAATTTCATCCCACGCGGGGAAAAACAGCAAATTTCTTTCAATTCATTTCAAGATAAAATAAAACTGTTAGCAAACTGCTTATCCACTAGAAAGCCTGTGTAGGAGAATGTGTAAAAGTAAGTTGGCCTGACGTTTCTATCCTAGCATGATCTTCTTCAAAAGCTAAATGACAAGTAATAGGACTAATGTAACTTGTCATTTAGCTTTTGAAGAAGATCCTGCTAGGATCGAAGTGTCAGGCCAACTTACTTGAACACAATTCATTTCAGGAAAAACAAAAAATTGGCAACATGTTTTAAACACCAAATTTGCATACAAATATTAAATCAGCATGAAATTGATATTTATGAAGTTTAAGTTCTCTAGAGAGGAATACTTGTCATTTGAACTTTTGATTAAATGTAATGTCATTATTTAGTTAGTTACAACGGGTGCGGATTCACTCTCCGCACCTCCTTTACCCTCCCCCGTAGTTGCAGACCCCAACCCCGTGCCCGCACCGAGAAAGTCTCCACCAGCTTCCCACATCAACCCCGTGCCCACACCGTCTCCACCACACAGCGAAGCGGACACGGGGTCTCCACCAGCTTCCCCCATCAACCCGTCCAGTTCCGTCCCCAGTCCGCCGCCGGTATCGCCAGATCCGGAGACTCTGTCTGACGACGACTCGGTCGTCCGGTCTCCGGAGGCTATGTCTGACAGCGACTCCGGAGGCTCGGTGATCGTCGAGCCGAAACGTGCCACTGGGACGAGCTGGTACGACGAGATGGGGGAACCATCACTGAAAAGGTCGGCCTCAAGTGACGACTCCGACGACGATATGTCGTCTAGAGCGCGCTTGAAGCTTACAGAATCGACGTCGGCGTAGTTTTGCCCCATTGCCCTCTCATGGCCCATACATTTTCAGTTGCCACCTTGAACGTGAATGGCATGAGGGATCATCGCAAGCGCAGTCGCATTTTCCAATATTGTATTTCAATGGAAGTCGACTGCGTTTGCCTACAAGAAACACATATTTTGGAAGAAGATGTCCCTCTATGGGCCTATGAGTGGGGTGGTGGGCTGCATGCTTCGTTTGGTTCGTCTTCATCCTGTGGCACTGTCATCCTCCTGTCACCTCGTCAGGCGGGTTGTGCCACTAGGGTGGAGACGGATCACGAGGGCCGATTGGTTTGCATTCTTTTCAAGTATCCACAGGGTAACATCTCCCTTTGCAATGTGTATGCTCCCAATCGGCCTTCTGCTAGACGAGATTTTTTTAACACACTGCCTTCCTTTGTTCCTGGTAGTGCTCCATGTGTCATGGTCGGAGACTTTAACTGTGCCCCAGACTCGGGTCTTGACAGACTCGGGGCTTCTGTGTCTGCTAGTCCCGACGCTGGGATCACAGAATTGGACAGATTCACTTCCGCACACCTTTTAGCCGATGTCTGGAGGCGTATACACCCGTGTAGTACGGTGTATACGTGGGTGAGGCCTAACGGAGAAGATGCCTCCAGGATAGATCGAGTGTATGCGCCCGTAAGTTTTAAATTTTCGGGTTGCGAGACGCTCAGCTGTCCGCTCTCTGACCATGACACTGTGGTAGCACGTTTTGTTTTGCCTTCCATTTTCCCGATCGGGCGGGGCCTATGGAAGCTTAACTGTCGGATTCTTGGCGAGGCAGAATTCCGCCAAGGTTTCGAGACCAGGTACAAAGGATGGCAAACATTGAAGCCGGCCTTTGCTTCTACATCCCAGTGGTGGGATAATATCAAGTTGCGCATCAAACGCTACGCAATTCAGTATTGCGTGACCCGCGCACGGCGTCGAAGAGAAAAATTCTCGAAGCTGTGCGCGGAGGTGAAGTTTGGCGACCCTTCGGCAGTCATCGCTTTGCAGACGTATCTCGATGAAAAGTACCACGGTGCCCGCGTCAGGGCCCGTGTCGAAGCGGTGGAAGCCGAGGAGCGCCCTTCACTGAGGTTTTACCAGTCCGTTAGCTCATCGGCGGGTGACAGACGCGTCCCGTCTGTGCGCGCTACCGATGGGACCGTGGTCAGTGACCCTCACGGCATTGTCCGCGTATATAAAGAGTATTATTCGAGTTTGTTTACGCGTGGCAATGTCGACTTGTCGGCACAGTCAGTCGGGGAATCTCAAAAACCGTTCCCCACGATGTCAATGATATTTTGGGGGGCGGAATAACCACTGTTGAGCTTTGGAAGGCGCTTTCGAAGATGAAGAATGGCAAGTCCCCGGGTTCGGACGGGCTTCCGAGGGAGTTCTACCGAACCTTCTGGGCAATAATAGGACCCGACATCAGAGCCGTCTTCGAGGACGCCTTCCAAAACGGACTGTTAAACCAAAGTCAACGTCTGGGCATGATTACTTTGCTGCCAAAGTCTGGGGACCCCTTGGATCCCCATAACAAGCGTCCGATCACCTTGCTAAATGTGGACTACAAGTTGCTGGCTAAGGCTTTGTGCAACCGCCTTGCACTGGCTATGCCGCATCTTGTTGGTGATCTCCAGACTTGTGCAGTGAAGGGTCATTGCATCCAGCAGAACTTGTGGTTGATGCGCGACTTGACCGACTTTGTTATTGAGCGTGATCTGCCATGTGCATTGGTGTCTCTGGACCAGCAGAAGGCCTTTGACATGGTGGATCGCGGTTTTTTAATGAATGTATTGGAGACGTTTCAGTTGCACCCAAATTTTCGTAAATGGATTTCTGTTTTGTATGAACAAAGTTTCAGTTCTGTTATCGTAAATGGGTTTTGTTCGGAGGTTTTTAACGTAGAGAGGGGGGTGCGCCAGGGGTGCCCTCTGTCTCCATTACTTTATGTTTTGTTTAGCGAGTCCCTCTCTCGTCTTTTGGAAAGGGACTCCAAACTTGTTCCATTCGTTGTGCCAGGGGGTGCCAAAGTGAAATGCGCTCAATATGCAGATGACGTGACATGTATTGTTTCGAGTCTCGGCTCCTTTCGCGCACTCTCGCAGGATCTATCTATTTTTGAGAGAGCTACCGGGGCGAAGTTGAATCCAGAAAAGACAAAGGGCCTTCGTCTTGGTAGCTGGAGATACAGAGACTTACCATTCGGTGCGTCGTGGTCGGATCAGAATATCAAAATTAATGGTATATGGTTCGGCTACGATGCACCTTGTGATGTCACCTGGAACGAGAGGGCTGAGGTATTTCAGAGCAGACTCGAAACCTTTGGCACCCGCTGGCTTTCGATCTTGGGGAAAGTCACTGTTATTAATCGTTTCGTTTCGCCCATCTTATGGTACCCGGGCGCGGTGTACCCTATTCCGCGTCGCGTCCTGGTACGGTTGGAGAGGGCGATTTTTTCATTCATATGGTCTGGGGGTACAGAGCTTGTCAAGAGGGCGGTATTGTACCAAAAACTGGAGAAGGGGGGACTAGGGGTGGTTCATCTGGGAAGTAAATTGACCTTTTTGTTATTTAAGCAGTTGTTTGTAGCGGTAACTGACCCAGGGTTTCCTTGTTCATATTTTGTACGTTTTTGGGGCGGTTTGCACCTGCGTCGATGGGTCCCGGCGCTGTTTAGCAACAGAGAACCGCATAGTACTCCAAACAGGGTGGTGCGTGTCATCTGCTCCGCTCTGATTGAGTTGCCCCCTGTTGACCTGTCACAGCCGGCCCTCGTTCACAGTTCGTTGAGGGATAAGGCCTTGAATGCAACTTTTGTCCAGGGACGTCATTCTGCCGAAGTATGGCGTTCGGTGCATTCAAGGCTGAATGGTTACAGGCTCCGTGATCTTGCATGGAGAGTTGCACACGGTGCCTTGGTGACCAACCTAAAAAGATATCATTGGCGATTGGGTGATGGACTGTGCCCTAGGACCGGCTGTGATAGCTTAGAGAGTACTGCTCATGTTTTTTGGCATTGTTACTTTGTAGTAAACTTATGGGAGTGGTTCCAGACCTGGACCGACCGTGTTACGGGAGACTGTTCATGGTCGGTAGGGCAGGGCTTTATTTTATATGGGGTAGACCCTCCAGTTTGTTCGGTAGCTGTGTTGCACCGCATCATTTTTGTTTGCTCTATTGTAAAAAAACATGTTTGGCGGAATAGGTGTAATTTGGTTTTTAGGGGGAAATTTGCCAGTTGGCAGGCAGTCCTAGAGGCGGTGAAGTCCGACATTCGCCTTCAGATTGAAGGCGATTTTCGCCGTTTATCTGGGGCTGCCTTTTTTGGACGCTGGTGTGCTGGGGAGGGGTTTTTCGTTTCGCTGCGTGCGGGTCGTCCTTCTGTACGTTTTTGAATGTTTCAGTGGGGGGGGGTTGGGCGTTTTGTCTCTGCAGGTCGGCGGGCGCATGTTTTTTTGGCTCGCTAGACCTTAGTTTCGTTTGTCAGAATGGGATGGTTCGGTAGTGCCGTTTGGCCGTGACGTTTTGTATCCCGCATGGCGGGTCACGTAAAAAGCAGTTACAATGGAAACCAGATGTAAGTGAAACTTTAATGTAAGACTTTAGCAACTTCCTAAAGGCTGGTAGCAACCTGTTAATTAACACTGCTCTGCAGCTGTACCAAAACATCCAGTGAACAGACGATTCACAGAGTCGATTGCTCCCCACTACAATGAAACAAAATTAGGAATTGGGAGGTCATAAACCACTTCAGCAAAGCTTTTGAAATCTGCTTCGGTGTTCTTTTACGGCATCCTCTTTGTTCGGATGAACATAGGAGCTTGCAAGTGGTGGTGGCTCTTCTTTGAGAGGAACAGGACACTCCTCTCCCAGAGTTCCGCTTCTGTAGAAGTTGTGGAGGCAGTCAAAAAGTTCCTGTACGTAATCTGTAGAACAGTAAAGAAAGGAAGAATCATATAATAATAGTTCATAAAACTTACCATGTAGATGGAGGCACTCCAATTAATCCATTTCGGTCAATAGTCATGGTCATGCACAGTGGTCAGTCAAGTCTTTGGATGCCAAACTAAGGCCACAGCTGATACACCTCGATTGGTGTGGACAACTTGTGCCTGAACAATACCAATATATTTTTTACCTATTACGGTCAATAGGGAACAAATTTTGGCACAGCCTCAGGAGGCTTACAGATGGTCATTATTAGTGAACCAATTGTCAACTATCACACTGTAGTGACAAACACAACATTCAACATTCAAGGCTGTTAGACAATGATCAGGGTCACTGTTGGTTCAGGTTTTCCTCTCTTAATTTGATTTTCAAATTGACATATTCTATTTCATATGCCTGAAAACTTTCACAGTACTAATTTACCAAACAATTGTTGCTCTATTTCACCTTAAAATTTCATTTCTTCTACCACAATCAATTCGTTCCTTGTACTTGTCACTAGAAATCTACACAACAACTTTAAAATTGATCATACTAGGCATGGTTGACTTAGTGTGTTTCTAAGGAAAAATTTCCTGAATTTCACAACAAATAAATTTATAATGAAAAAGGAGGTTGATCTTCTTGTTGACTTCTTGTTTTTACAAGCAAAGTGTCACACAAACATAAACACACATATTCTGTGTTGATTGCATAGATTCCTTTGGACTATGGTGTATTCCCCCTTCTTGTGTTTAGGGAACTTCACAGAGTACCGCTCTCTTCCATCCTTACACCTTGACTGAGCCCTCTGTGCATTTTCATTGTAATGAAGAGCAGCAAGGTGTAATCTGAAAAGACATTAAGTTAATCACATTATCTTAGCCGATAATTTCTATATCTGATTCCAAACTGAAGAATATCTGAATCCAGTGACAAGGATACAACTGTGAAGACCATTTGCATACTTGAGTGGACAAGTATAACAACTCTGATTACAAAACATTTGCAATGTGAGCGGGGGGGGGTGGGGGAGGGGTGTAGCTGAGCCTGAGCTATGCATGACAGAGAGAAGAGAAAACTGTGGATGGCAAATTTGTACGGTCTACCCCCCCCCCCCTTCCTCCTATCCAGCAAACTGGGCCCAGTGGTAGGGCATCAGACTCTAAACCCAGTGACTCAGCCTTAGTAGGGAATTGAGCAAGTTACCTGCTTTTCATGCCTTTGTAACCAAAGTGGGTCATCTTTGGGGCAAAATGAATGACCACACTGTGGAATCCTTCAACACTTGAAGTCTGGTGGTATGACAACTTTGTTATATCCCTTTGCAGCCCAATGTTTGTAATTATGTCCACAGTTTTCTCACATGCTTCTGTGCCTAAGTAAAAAGGTATAAATGTAAGGTAAGAAGAGCCGAGGGCAACCTGATTCTTTGCTTTTGCTACAGGATTAGCATATTTTCAGGATGCATTATGCACACACATGACCAAACAGGACTAACTTTCAGACCATCCAAAATACCTTATTTTGTTACTGATATTTGTTACTTTTTTGGGAAGTCTCAGAATTTCCTGTCTTCAAAATAGGGAACTAATTTTCAACGTTTTACCACAGAGGCTGTGAACCCTGCCTAGACAAATGTGACATAACATCCCAACAGGTTGTGTTCAATACATTGTCTGATTTGTTGGTTTCAAACTTCAATCTTTGCTCACATAACATGACCTTTCACCTCCACAATAAACAATTGGACCATGCACTCACAATATGCATCATTCATTAATCAAGTATGAGAGAACCTGACCTTGCATCATTCAGTCTTTATGTTTACAGTCAGTATTACACATGCACACATGGGTGAAGATAGCAAGGAATCCAGATGAGAACAAATTTAACTTGCACTCTGGAACAAAGGCCGGGTTATGGGATATTAGAATTGTATTTGCAAAAGTTTTAATCATGAAGCAAATTCAAACTGGAATTCCATGATTTGGGCATAATGATGCCACAACACCACTTAATGTTACCCACATCTGAAAATTAAAGCCTCTGGTATTTCTTTATGATTGGTTTATAAATATATCTAACACACAGGCAGTATGAAGTATTATGTACAGTCATAACCAGTATAAAGCAAGAGAATAAATGTGCTACAAATATCCTTGCTGGTGGTATGCATCTGATTTCGATGGACTTACTCAAGTATGTTTCCATCTGTCATATGAAAAGATGGCAACAGCCAATTCTGCATGAGTTTTAGGGTTCATTTCCCTGCAACAATCTTTTGTGCCACATGTTCTACCAATTTGTATAAAAAAGTACACTTACTTGGTTTCAGCCATTTCTTTCGTTTCCCAGTGGTAGGCAAATCTCCATGCTGACATTTAGGATAATGCACCGAGTCATGGGTGTGTATGTTCATTATGTGATTGGCTACTGACAACCACTTGGCCAAAATCACCTCTTCAGGATCTTGTGAGGAAGCAGCCACCCAATACAGGTGGTTGCTGATGCTTTTAGACCGAGCTGAGACTTCGGAGCAAGTCTTCTTTATCGCAAGCTGATGTAGCTTTTTAGTGACTCCTGAATGGAGAAAAAATATATTGAGTGACACTAGGAATAAGCATGTGGTCCATTTTAACAGGTAATCTTTACAGAATGTTGATATTGACATGGCTGCATCTGTTAATGTACTAGTACACATTGATAAAAGTGAACAGTTAGTGTTTAGTTGGTAAAGAAATTCCCAGTTTGGAGAATTATTACAGACAACACACAAACCGTTTAAAACCACATTACGTGTGCATACAAACAATGTGGCCTGCCTTATAGTGTTTGTTTTGAACATCATGCCAATTTCAGTACCCATTTCCAACTTTCACTGCATATATGGGTGTTTTTTTTCATATCCGCACACCACCATGGTGTTCAGACAATGTGTCCTTGCATGTGCGCCAGTGCAACAGTATCGCAGGTATACTTTTCTCTGTGACTGAAGGAGTGTTGGCAGCAATAACTTCCCTCCCATTGAAATAAATGTGGTCTGTTAGTGACATTTGATTACCTTTTGCAACATGCCAAACATCATAGTAATGGTTGAGATCTTCTTCTTCTCTTTGATATTTGGCAACTGATCTATGCCTATCTGTTACCAGAGATGCAACTTCCACTTGATTATCTTCAAAGAACTGCAGGCCTCTCTTTAAGCCCTCCAACTCCATTGCATTACTGCTGGATACCTCGTTACTCTGCAGAAAACAAATAAAACTTTGTATGATCATATTGTGGTTTTTTTAACATCTAGTCCCGTCTGGTTATGGGACGGGGTTTATTATTTTATCAAATGAGTGCCTCGAAAGTTCCTGACACTGTTAGCAAAATCAGTACAAACCTCTGAAACCGAATGTTTACTAGGCTATGTTTGTTATGATCTGACTACATGTACCAAGTTACATGTCAATCCTTTATGTGACCCCTGTGGTTCATGACAATCCCCTTTTTTCATGAATGTTGATGTGATGGAGATGCATGATAATGTATTAACCTGAGTTATAATTTAGTGATGGAAAGTCTTTATTAAAACTATCATGCAGAACAATGAATGCATATTGGTAGGGCAAAATTGGAATTTTATTGAACGTTTTGCATATGTTTGTAGTCTATCAGCACTTACAGTGCGCTTCATAATTATTAAATAGATCATTACTGAAGGTAGTCTTGCCATAGAAAATCAAGAAGGAAATTCTGTGCAGTTCACTGAATTCTAGTCACAAGTTTGTGTACTTTACCTGTACTGAAGTCTCAGTCAGAAGTTGCCTTTGTTTACAAATTCACTCACCTGCACCAGTTCTTGATGGATCACCATATTCCAATCCAGGTCCAGAAAGGTGTAAGACCCATACTTGGCAGAATGCATCGGGCTGTCACTCCGTCCATCTCCACCTAAATTTAGTGGTATGCCAATTTCTTTTAGCCCACTAAAAATTTCAGCTTGTTTTTTAAGTCAAACATGTTGAATTACTGGCTGAAGCCATTGCCTCTGGTGCCTCATGTATGTTCTCACGTTGTGAACGGATAATTTCATGTTGTTAAAGATTTTCAATGCCTGATGTGGCCTAGCCCCAGTGAAAAGGATGCTAGCACTGAGAATGAGATTTCCTAGTGGTATGCCACTGACGAAGGTCTGACTGGTCCAAGTTGAGTGTCTGCTACAGTCCCTGCAGACCTGAGAAATGCGTATTAAGGACCCTTGGATGCGTGAAATGTCTGCATCAATTTGGCCCCCACACTGGTGACAAATCTTGAAGAGTGAAAGTAGACAACTTTCTTGGACCAGGAAGAGACGGTCTTGTGGTTCTTTCACCTGATCCCTGCAGAAGAATGCCCAAAAAATAGAGTGATTAATTTTTGCACACTATTTTAGTTGCAGGCTGTCTCCATGGTAAAGAGCAATGGTGTGGAATGTCAAAAACTGAGTAAGCCAATAGCCTCGACTAACACCCTCTTTTTGAGAAATAGGCTTGTGTTACGTTGGAATGCGAGAGGTCTCGATAACTAATTTTTAACGAGACACAAGCCTGGGTTCGTTTCCGTAAGGAACACAGACAAATTGACGAGTCCAGAGAATTTGAATGAGAACGTAAGCTATATTGAACAATGGATTTCGAACCAATAATTACCAATTAACCAGTAATTACAAATATATAGAAAATTACTCACAAACTTAACAAGATAGGATACACTTTCAAACACGCTGGTCTCTTCCAACGGCGATATCCCTCAGCCGCCACGACCTTGATGACGACCGATTTTCGGTCCGTTGTTCCGTGAAATTCACCGGTCCTCGACAAAGTTTCTCGCGATCCCAGAAACAGCAGCCACCTTCTTTCCGGCGATGCTCCAAAATAGAAGACGGACTTCCAGCCACAATCGAGTGAAGCACAAGTCGAGCTTCTCGCCGACTAAATATTATCAGAGTCAGTCCAAAATCAGCTTTATAGCCACCAACTCCTGGCGTAACGAACTTCCTCAACGGAGACAGAAATTCTTCACCTTCTCCGCAATAACGACTGAAAACTGTAGTTTCACAGTTAAGGCCTCTTCAAACATCTGAATGGAAGTGTAGAATCAATCTTGGTATCGATATCCTTGGTATCGATGGTATCGATGGTATCGATATCCTTGGTATCGAATCCTTCAGAAACTACTGGCAGTTGAGCACTGACGATTTATAGTAGAATAGTATAATATGTGTCGTCGCTTGTATTCGTTCAGAAACTGAGAAACTCTCCGATCTGGGCGGGTTTTTATACGATTCGCCATGTCAAGAATCATCTAGAAGATGCGTGCACAGCTTACACGCGATTTCACGTAAACCGACGTTAACCCGAGACCAGCGCGTCATCATGAGGAATATACCAGAAAAATCGTGTATCATAACATTTTGACACGGTAACCCGACCTAATTTCTGAAATATTGATTTATCACGTAGGCAGTTTCAAACACTTTCTATATTATAACATTAGGTTCCTCACTAGCAGTGACTAGCGTTAGGCTACAATGGGCCCTCTAATACTTGACTCTTGTGTGTCAAAGTCACTTTACTCACAAGCACTAAAATCAGTCTCAACAATCACTCTATAACAGAGAGCATTTTACCATTATCTCACCTTCCCTCTACCCTACACACTTAAAAATAATTGCTCAACATGGGGTAAAATGGAACACCTCTATGGTGTAAAAAGGGAACATGGTCAACAGATGTGTAAACTTTACACATTAATGCTTTGGCAAAGTTTGACCTTACTGTGGGGTAATATTTTACCACACAATGTGTAAATTATTTTACCACATTAGCATTGTGTAAAATTTGCACAACAATGACCATGTTCCCTTTTGTACCCCATTTTGTGTAAATTTTACCCAAATCAAGCAGGGCACTGGTTTGACCCCACTGTTGTGTAGTATTTTTGCAAAACAGTTGTGTAATATTAGCACACCTTTTAGGGTTACTTTTTTTGCAAAACAGTTGTGTAATATAAGCACACCTTATGGGGTTACTTTTACACACACTCTTGTGTAAATAATATAATTTTATGTATACTGTGAATGTTTCAAAATAGTGTCAAAAACATATTCTTTTGAACAATTTGATATAACTTCCATACTTGCATATGCTTGCGTGTTAAGTAAGGTTGCAATAATTTTAAGACTTTGGTATATATGACCCAACATGGGAACAAACATTGGCTCTTTGGCAAGGAAGCCTATGATCTCAGTGCAAGAAAATAAAAAACTTGTAACATCAAAATGAACTGATAAAATTTATTAAGACTCCTGTAAATAACTTTCAGCTTATCAGGAAAAAATTGAATTTTCTCTCTTGCATAAAACAGAACATGAAAATCATAGAAGTGAATACCATTACAGTATTAGCAGCAATACAGCCACATATATAGGTTAATAATATTTTTCACAGTAGGCTAAAATATTTTTGCAGGGGAGCCATTGCATAATGAAATGTACTTCTCTTTTTCTTAATTGTTATTATAATCAGGTTGGTGTGTGTGGGGAGGGGGGGGGGGGGCCACTGGCTATGGGCTTGCATATAATATCAACCCAAGTTTAGGTGAAAGACGAGTTTAGCTAGAAAACTTTCTGATTAACTTGTTTATGATGTCAAAGTTAGGAACAAACAAACTGAAAAAATGTAGATTTTGTTGGCTATATAATTGCTATGTGAGATTGATATCCAGGAAATACCCAGGAATAAAATATCATGAAAGTCACAAGGATTTAAAGGTCATGTGTATGTTTTACCTGCTTATTTCCTGGATATCAATCTCACATAGCAATTATATAGCCAACAAAATCTACATTTTTTCAGTTTGTTTGTTCCTAACTTTGACATCATAAACAAGTTAATCAGAAAGTTTTCTAACGTTCAGGCAGTATTATTTAGGATTAATGTAAAGTGTATAATTACTACGTGTTGGATAACCTTGCCAGATGCTTAAAACCCAATGAAACTCAACTTTACTAAGCTGTCATATTTCTCAAAATTCTAACATATTTACATCGACAAAAGTTACAATGTATTATATAGTTGAGGAACTAAAACAGAATTTTGAAGAAACTTAACTATCCCATATATGCTTTCACAGTTGTTGAATAAAACATACTGGAGACCTCAAGCCCTCTAAAATCACCTATAAGCTGTGATATTTCACACAAATCTAACATATAATAGAAAGAACTCAACACAAGTTTGAAAACACCAGAAAAATATCTATATGGAATGAAAGTAAAATCATCACTTATATGTTATCACAGTTGTTCAATAAAACATGCTGGAGAACTACAGCCCTGTAAAATCACCTATTAGCAGTGATATTTCACCAAAAAATTAACGTATATTAGAAAGAATACAACACAAGTTTGAAAACAACAGACAAATATTTATGTGGGATGAAACTAAAATCATTGCTTATGTGTCGTGCACAGTTCTTCAATAAAACATGTTGGAGAACTAAGGCCCTGTAAGATCACCTATAAGCAGTGATAACGTATAATAGAAAAAACACAACACAACTTTGAAAACACCAGAAAAATATCTATATAGGAACAAACTAAAATCATCAGGTTAAACTGTGTAAAGTTTTACATAAACTTGTAACCTGAAGTTAATAGCAGCTAGCGGTCTAACATTTGTTTAGCTTTACATAGCACAGGCCAATGGATACAAAGAGCGGGCCCACTTCCAGTGCCTTCTCCTCAATGATGACGAAGAGCTGCTGGAGCGAATTCCTTGTTAACAATGACGAAAATAATGCCATGTTGCTGACAGTGGTCTTACATAATTGATTTGAAATGATAGTATGCCATGAGTGCCCTGATAGACCCTGGTTCAATAGGTACTTTAATATCATAAATGAGAGTGTCTAAAGCATTATACCCCCATGCCTGAGGTGGATAGCAGAGGTCCCAAATCTGGTAAGCCTTGTAGCAGAGGTCAATTGCTGCAATAAGTGTGTCTACCACCATTGCCTTTCGCTCAATGATGACGAAGAGCTGCTGTGGCTGGCAGTAGTTGCCTCCCAAGATCAAACGAATGGCTGTGTACATACATCAAATTGAGTCAGGTATTGCTCTAAGTTTACACCTTCCTGAAAAGACAAGTTATTATATAAAATTTATATATATATTGACCACAATCTGAGAAATATGTATAGGTAACCTTCCAGTTGTGTTGTTTTAAGCATAACTGACCAATGCAAGTAAAAAAAGAAACAGGTTTCTTCATGGGGAACTTCTACACCACACAGGTCATACTTTGTCTCACACCAAAAAGATTTGAAATATTATTTAATATCTTCTTTTCCAGCCCTATGAAGATTCCTGGTATAATGAATTATCAAAGTCTAAAAGTACCATGGAAATGATATGTTAGTTCTGACCAAAACCAGGGCAACTTATCTTGGTAGTATATTGCAGTAACATAGCCAGGTTCTGACAATGGGCGAGTTATGTGGGGTGTAGAGTCAAAGGGGCACTGGAACTATCAGGAATTTTCCCTTAAAAGAGGGTATCCCCATGCAACCCTCACCCATGGTTACTACTAGTTCATTTTCGTGATGGTATTTCCTTTTGAGGAAGAGGCATATTCCACACCCACCCCATTTGACAACCATGCAGGTGCTCCAGGGTCAACAATCTATTTAACTGTACTTAGTGGAACTGATTACTATGAGCATAAATGCAGTATTTCAGGGCATTTATACTGTACTACAGTAATACTTTTGATGATTGCCTGTGGCATCAGAACCATTACTTGAGTAATATTGCAACATTTATATATTGACCTCAATCTGTGACAACATCAATGCTATGTTCACCAAAAACAATTGATTACAAGTTACTACGGGCTATTTACTAGCATGGTAATGATATATCATGCCATCTTCTGAAATGAGGCCCACCACTCAGAATTATGTCACAATAACATTGACAAACATGATAACCAAAAAGATCATACAAAGTATGGATAAAAGTTTGGGTGCAGAATCATTGTTATTTAAATATTTTGACCTCTGACCCAATAGCTTAACTGATATTTAGGATGAGATCGATGAACACCATACACAATAAGATCTTTTAACGAAGACCGAGTTTGGGGATTATCTGTGTTATGCTCTCGTCATCCAGTAACTCAAATACTTCATCATCAATCCTGTGAGCTGTGGAAATTTGAGGAAAAATATTTTCCATATAACACTGTTACAAAGCTTAATAACAGTAATGACAAAGGACATGTTGCACATTAGGAAATTGCATCCGTAAAATGAACATTTATGGATATTGCAATCATCACATATTATTCCAGGCATTAAAAATAACCAGAGAATGAAAACATTTAATTGTGAAATAAAAACAAAATGCAGAGATATTAATGTGCTTACTGCTTAACCCACTCATAAACATAACTTATTTTCTTCAGGTAAAAAGTCAACTGCGTTCAAAGGTTAAACATTAACATCATTATTTTATTAAGCCACCATGGACCAAGGTCTTAGTTAAAATGTAGGCTTCTTGTAGGCCTACTTCATGTGACACACTGACATATCAAATATGAGATCTGTCCAAGCTTCCCTTCTTGAGATATCAGGTTTCGCAGTTTTTACAATTTAACCCCTGGTGCCCCCAAATGACCATTGACCTCCCCAAAAATCAATGCGCTTCCTTGTCCCTAATGTGGTCACGTACACACCAAACATGAGAAGTCCAAAATTCCCTTCTTGAAATACTGTGTTTACAAGCTTGGCAGCACAAACACACACATACACCATTATGATTGCAAAGCTTACTATTTTCATCACAACTAACAAAGTGATGAAATTGTTCAATTTCAAACTGCCCCCTTTTCATTGTTTTCGCATTTAGCCCTAATATATGAGAGCCATGGGCTTGGTTAACTACTGCAGGATCATAGTGAGGCTTATTTTAATGGATATGCTAGTCATGTTGAGTCTTTGCCTGGCCTTAAAACTAATATTTAACTGGTAATGTTAGCCTAGGCTGTATCGCTTGCCTACATTGTAGTGTTGGTTAAGGAGACCATGTAGAATTGGCTTGGGCCTAAAACATAAGCCAAAGCTAGGATGGTCCAACGTCGGCCAACGTTAGACGTAACCTAAGTTACTCTCATACGTGAGTAATATCTTTAGTACGAACAAGATGGTGATGTGCACTACCTAGTCTCTATGAGCATGAAAAGAGAATCTAGAGAGGAACGAAAGGCTATATATGTAGGCTTGGCGCTTACTATTAGAAATAGCTTAGCCTAACATTCGACCTTACACTAACATTTATTCCTAACGTTAAACAAGAGTGAGGCCTAGGCGAAACGTACAGTATGCCGTTTAAAACAGTTTTCGATCAGCATTCAACGGTGAAATTGTAGTTCAAGACTTACTGAAATATTATTCTTACGGCATAAAAGGTTAGTACTGATGCCCGAAATACATCATCCTACCTTCGAATTGTGGCTTCAATTCTGCTAGGCCGATGTTTTCCAGAAATTGTGAAACGACTATCGAACTTTTAGTGGCTTCCATGTTTTCGTTCTGCAAGCAGCGACGCGGTATGAAAGCGTGTTTACACATCAAAGTTGTAACATGAATGTATTTTACCCAGTGCAGTGTAACAAATTACACCGGTATTTTGTTTTACCGGTAGAAAGGGGCAAACTGGTGCTTTTTTTTTTACACAATACGCATTTGTAAATCATTACACCTGTGTCTGTGTCGCCTGATATACATGTTTTACTCAATGTTGTGTAAAAATTGCACAACTCTTTACCCCTCACTTTTATACCCCGTTAACTTTTACACATTGTTTTTACTGTGTAGGAACATATTTACAATATCTTAGCTAGTATCACAGACAGGAAGTTCTTACATCACACCTCCCAGAAACCGTGAACTGCTTCTTAGGAGATAACCCACACTGTGGCCTCCAGTTTAACTTTCTTCAACAGAAACCCTACACCAGTTTGTGCACCTAATATTATGTAATCTTCAGCAGGATGTGTGGTCATTGTCTCAGTAGCTTAACCACTGTTTATGTAGTAAAGTAAACATGTGGACAGAGTAACATCCTGCCCCATCCTCTTGTAATCCATGGTAATTTAAGAGTGTGTAAGATGCAACTTTCACCATTTGTATTCAGTAGCAGATATCCAGCCAAGTGAAGATATAATAAACTTTGTTAAATTAAACTACTTGTTTGTGCCTTGATTTCTTGTTAAGTAAAGACTGATGGCCCCACTGCACATTCCAGACTGCCCACAGTGTTGGTGTCAAAATTAATAATGATCCTCTTTCCATAAAGTGATAGCACCAATTGATTTTTGAGACTAATCTAATATTAATCTTGAAAATTACCTTGAAGCACCATCTTTGTCATGTTCAGATTCATCAGATGAGTGAACTGATGGAGTATAGTCCGGACTACCTGGCGGTTTTTCGGTTTGTCCCGATGATGATGCCACAGCAGCAGACGGACCATCATCGCCACTGTGAGATGGCCCTGGTTGTTTTGATGGTGTTCCTGTCTCTGTTGGTCCAGTCATCAACTTCAATGGTGGTAGGGGGACCAGTGAACACTGTACTTCTACATGTGTTACATTCACTGAAAATTAGAATGAAAGATTATACCACATACATACAGTAGGCTGCTCTTGGACAGGGGTCAGCCGCCTAGATGGTTCACTTGTCTTTTCTCAAGGAAAACATATCCTCCTACTTTATGTGGCTGCAAAAATTTGGGCCACTTACACCATGGGCATTGCAAATGACTTCAGCTTGGTTTCATAGTATAACTACAATGTTATCTCCCTTCTCTCAGTAACTATAGATGTCCCCGGACAAGTTTTTTTTTCAGTTTTGCGTTCTGTTAGTTTAAAGGTCCCTGGAGAGGTTGACGCGCTTCAGCGTAAACCTCTCCGGGGTATGAATTGTTTTGATGTTCGGTTCACCTCGGAGGCTGCCCGCGTCCGAGGTGTCTATGTGTTGGAGGGAGTTGAGGGACTGAAGGTCACACCGTATGACAGTTCCGTGTGGGTGACAGTCCTCCATCTCCCTCTGGACATGTCTGGACATGTTGTTGTGCGGACACTGGGGCGTTTTGGGAAAGTGACCGGCTACGAGGAGCCGGAATTCCTTGATTGTAAAGGTGTCAAGACCGGGACTAGACGAGTTCTAATCCAACTCAAGTCCGATATCCCCTCTACCTTGTGGGCTAATGGGCACAGGGCCCACATTGGATATCCGGGCCAGCCTCGCACTTGTTGGAGGTGTGGGCTGGAAGGGCATGAGGCCAGGTTGTGCCCGAACGAGCGGTGTAGCCGCTGTTTACAGGTTGGGCATACCCTGGCCGAGTGTAAAGGGGATATCGTGTGTAACTCGTGTGGGAAAACGGTCCATCTGGCCCGTTTATGCCCAGACCGCTCATACGCCGCGAGAGTGGCTACGGGCGTGTTTGAAACGGTCCCCGTCCCGGCCTCTGACACCGTACCACCTGATGCTCCGGTCATCGCCCCAGTGTCCGACACTAGCGCCCCGGTGGAGGCTTTGCTCCCCCTTTCGTGTCCGACCTCTCCCCTGATCGAACTTGCCGAGACTGCCAGCCTGCCCACTGAGGCAGAGCAGGACAAAACGGCGGAGATGGTACTAACGGAGTGGCATGCGGCGCAGGATGCCGCTTGTACTGGTTTACCGGTGGCTACGCCCGCTATCGGTGATACTAGTTGGGCCCCGAGTCAACCGGCCCAAGAGACATTAAGTGGCCCAGATTCTGACTCGCCAATGGAGGACTGCACTACAGCCTTATTAGTTGTGGCTAAGGAGTCCTCCGATTGGTTTGATGAGACGAAACAGGCCACTGATCTCATTGACTCGAGTGGCCCTTCCACCCTACCCGCAGCCGCTTCCGCTATACCGGATACGATTGTCGCTAGTGGACCTCCTGTTGCTGACAGGGAGGTCCACTCGATCAATGACGAGGAGCTAAGAACTCTACTCCCTCGTAAGAAAAGGGGGAACACTGCCAGGGGCCTGAAAAGACCCACATTGGGAAAACTTCGCAGGTAATGCGCAGGCCTGTTGTCTACCATCGGGACGGCGTACCCCGGATGAAGTTTTGTAGTGGGTTATTTTTAAGGTGTGTGTGTGGGGGGGGGGGGGGTTGTGTGGTCGTTACATAATATGGGTTGGGAGTTTCTGTTTGTGGTTTGGAGTTGGCTTTTTGGGGCTGGTTTGTGTAGCTTTATTGTTTTGGTTCTGTTGGCCTTTGGGTCCTTGTCCATTACATGTCACGTTGAACGCTGTATACATTTGTGAGTGAGAGATTTCTGTTTGTGGGTTTTCAGTTGGGTTTATGGTGGTTGTTAAACAGACTGGAATTGTTTTGGTTTTGTTGACCTTGGTCCGTGTCCGTTTTTCTTTGCACGTAAAAAGCACTATAGATGTAGCCTATATATTTTCCTGTGAAGCCATCAGGTATAGCCTCCTCAAACACCCTCGTCAGGCAGGCGGATATGATGGATAAAATACAATGGATCCCCTAGTCAGCCTGCCCAGATGTGCAGTTTTAATTGCTATTTTACTTTCAATGAGTTCTGTTTCTAAAATTTTGGCCGCTGTACTCACTTCTGCTATAGAATACTCTACAGATTAATGAAAGTTTTCTTCTTCCTTGTATTACCCTAGCTTACACTTCTCCACCTCATATCCTCCTCCCCCCCCCCACCCATCAATCACTTTATTTATGCCTAATTATGGCGACCTTTCGGGTGTCACACTGCTGCCTCCCTTTCGTCGGGTAGCTTGCCCCCATATATATGCCTCAATGGTTTACTGGTGGGGAGTCCTTTTATCCCGTTCAAAACTTACCACTTACATCTTTAACGCCTGTGACCACCCTCCCCTCCTCCATTTCCCAACTGTTTTTCGGTAATTACAAGCACATGTATAAGATCATGCTACCTTTAGATGGAGATGTACATTCTGCAGAATTTGGCCTTGGTATTTTCACTGTAGTTGGTTGGGGAACAGCTTCTACATTAGTCTAAGTAGTGAAAATTGGGAAAGAAAATAACAAGGAAGTTATGAAAGTTCATTTAAGAATGCAGATTGATTTGTTGCAAAGCACCTGTCACAAGTGTTTTCTCTTGTAACAAAAATTGCAGCCCTACTACCAAAAATGGCAAAATATAAGGATGTCATTTACTGTGCAACATATGAGCTATGACTCGGACATTTCATTTTGTGATGCTTATTGTTCTGGATTTTTCATCATGTACCACTGATTAAATTGCTTTAGTTACTCCTACTAGCCTACGTCTAACTTTATCGTCGCTTTAACTAATTTAGGGCTAACTAACTGAACGAAATTATAAGAATTAGCCTATGTTAGTAATAATACTAAGTTAGTCCTTGTACTTTGTAGTACCAGTAGGCCTAGGCCCGAAAATACACTTACTCTTTTCCGATCCAGCTTTGCAACTACTGGTCTACTTGTTCCTATCTCTGCTCTAGATTTGGAGATACTTTCTCCAAATATAGACGGAACGGCATTGTCTTGTAGACGGCGGGTTGTTGGAGTTCCAATTCCAAGTTGTGCGGATAGGCGATAGGAAGAAACGAAACTTTCAATAGTGAAGTGCGCACCGCACACATGAGATTGGCTCGAAGGTCCAAGCCAATCTTTCCTTGTTCTCTTCACGGCAGCAACCCACAATCTGTGGTACTTTGAATCCTTGGGAAATTTATGCAATTATACATTTTGTTGGTGAGTGTTACTGCACCCGCCGACCACGCACCTCTTCCCCATGATAGAAATAATTTGGAGATAAATCTCGGTCTTACTCTTACTCTAGTCGTATTTAGACAGCTAGGCCTGCTGAGTGCATTGGTACTAAGCTATGGCTGCATCCAGTGTTTGACGAACACAGAAACTTTCTTTTACTGTTGTGCACCCATTCTCATATAATATTTTGTTTACTGTCCGTGACGTATTGTTTACGTCTTGGATCTCGGTAAGCATATTAGGCCTACATAGTTTTGGTAACATTGGCGGTTCCCCCGTGACGTCATTATCTTACGGAATGAACTTGGTTATTAACCTAATTAAAACAACAAAGAAGCAATCGTGGAACTCCAAATTTGGAGAATAGGGTTTTGAAATGTAGCTTCTCAACTTGTGTAAGTTTGAAGGAAATCTGTTACATGTCACTTGACCTTTAATGATTAACGTTAGTCTATCACTCAAATTGTCCTAATGTCATTTTCGATCTTCTTTTAGTTGACGGACTATAATGTAGACAAGCCTTGTTTTTAACTTCCAGGGATCATAAAAATGTAACTTTACTACCCACAAAGCTCAAGAGTATGAAAAAGTTAGGTAAATATTGTGTAAAAATGTCAGTTAACACGGGCAAGTCGTACACTAATGACTCAACATTTAAGATTGAACCGTTTTCGCGAAACTAGCTGTTCCAGTGTCCATCCTATGAATACTTGCCAAGCGTGATTCGGCTGTGTAAATACGAACTTCGATTGATGATTTCAACTTTATTTCATATGAAAAGAACCTGAAAAGTACTCACCATTGGGTAAATAGGTATGTCGTTTTCAGGTCATATCGGTACATCTATCAAATTTGAAAAACTTGGACGAAAGAACTTGTTTTCGTACGCAAAATATGGACGTTTCAACATAACTATGTGATAACCATGCTGATTTGTGTGTGCTTATTGTCATGTGATTGTCATTTGGCAGTAATCCTGCTTTGCGATTGTATACGGACTAAATCCTACCATTCAAAGAGAGAGTTTCCAAGTGCTTTCGTGCCAAAAATAGTACCAAGTTTACCGAATAACTAAAAAACGTGCGCAAATTTTTGGTGGAACAAAGCGGATTTACGAATAATATAATTTTTGTGAATTTTTGAGAGTAATTTTGAGTTGCCCCTCTGACTGGACTACACTGTTAAAAATAATGGGCAAAATTTACCCAACTTTTTAACCAACGTTGGGCATGTATTCAGCAACCTCAAAAGTTGGGCCAAAAAAATGTTGTTGGGCAAATCATTTAACCAACGTATGGGTTAAGGCACCAGTAATGTATCCATCTGTTGGGCAGTTCATTTAGCCACCTGTTGGGTGTATACTAAATTTGTCCCAATTGTTGGACAATTCATGGATTTTGTTGGGCATTTGCAACAACCAAATGTTGGGTTCATCCTGAACCACTTCCAACTCACACTCTGCTACACTTCTTGATGTAATTTTTACGAATAGTCCATCACTGTCATCTACCTCGGGCATAATTTGTGACGACATTTCGGATCATTTCCCTGTTTTTACTATTGTTGACATTGACAATGTTAAAACTAGTATTCCGTCAATTACTTTAAGGAGGCACGTTAATCCAGCAACTATACGGTTATTTCGGTCTGCTATTGAAAACGAAACTTGGCAAGATGTCTTTTATGGCAATGATGTAAACGTTGCATTTGATCAGTTTAATAAAATATTTAGTAAGCATTTAAACAACTGTCTTCCGTATGTTCCTAGTACAAAGAAGGGTATTAGTGACAAGAATGACTGGATGACTCCTGCCATCCTTAATTCTTGCCGTACAAAGAATCGTCTATATAAAAAATATCTCCGTAGCCGTACTGCAAACAACTTGAGCGACTACAAACGTTTTCGTAATCGTCTTACGTCTGTTATCAGGCTGGCCAAAAAGTCTTACTACACCAATATGTTTAATAATAACAACCAGGATGCGAAAAGTATGTGGCGGTCAATAAATACCCTTTTACATGGTCGACAAGCTAATCGCACTCCTGAACAGATTAATTATCAGGGGGTCAGTTTTTCTAATCCATTGGATATTGGAAACATTTTTAATGATTATTTTACTACTATTGGTCCAGCCACTCAACATAAGATTCCTAATGTTAATTCTCACTACAAAATGTACCTGCAAGCACCAGTCATTAACTCTTTATTCATTATTCCTGCAACAAGAGATGAGGTCCTTAAAGTACTTCTATCACTCAAGCCATCCGCTGCTGGTTTTGATGGTGTTTCTGCTATTATTGTAAAACATGTTGCCCATTCGTTATGTATTCCACTCACATATCTTTGTAATCTCTCTTTTGAGCTTGGTGTTGTCCCCACATCTTTAAAAATAGCTCGAGTTGTTCCTGTCTTTAAGGCCGGTGAAAAGGAATCCGTGAATAATTATAGACCCATTTCAGTTCTCCCATGTTTCTCCAAGGTAATCGAAAAAATAATGTTCTCACGGTTATATAACTTTATTGCTAAGCATAATTTACTGTATAACTATCAATTTGGTTTCCTTCCTGGCCGCTCAACTACACATGCTATTTTACATTTTACTTGTAAAGTTATGGAAGCTTTCGAAAATAATCAGTATGCTTCTGGTATATTTCTGGATCTGTCGAAGGCGTTTGATACCCTTGACCATAACATTTTACTTGAAAAACTTAGTCATTATGGAATCCGGGGAACTGTACTTCATTGGTTCAAAAGCTATCTTGCTGATCGTCACCAGTTTGTTGTTATTAGTAATATAAATTCTGTTTCTAAGCCAATTAAGTGTGGTGTTCCTCAAGGGTCCATACTTGGTCCATTGTTGTTTATAATTTATGTTAATGACCTCTATAGAGCCAGCAACAAATTTCATATAATCTCTTATGCTGATGATACCAACCTGTTCTTTTCCAGTAATGACATTAATTTTCTATTGGATACTATACAGAATGAGTTTACATATATTCATGATTGGTTTTGTCCAAATAAATTGTCACTAAATGTTAAGAAAACTACCTCTATTGTGTTTAGTACACCTTCAAAGCACTTAAATCCTAACATTAATAGTATCAGACTTTGCGGTGTTGATGTTTTGCTGTCTAAGACTACTAAATTTCTTGGGGTTTATATAGATAATCATCTTTCTTGGAATAATCATATTCAGAATATTTGTATGAAAGTGTCTAAAGGCGCTGGAGTTCTTAATAGACTTCGCCAAGTCATTCCCAGAAGCACATTGGTCACTTCCCTATCTTACATATTGTAATGTTATTTGGGGCAGTACCCATGCCTCTAGAATTCAACCCCTTTACTTACTTCAAAAGAGAGCCATTCGTTATATTTGTAATGCGGATTACCTCCAGCATACAGCACCCCTGTTTACTACTCTTAACGCTCTTAATATCTACGATATAAATCGTTACTATGTTGGTATTTTTATTTTCAATTGGTTACATGATAATGCTCCGTCGACTTTTCGCAACTATTTTCAGTTACGTAACGATCCTTATCCCAACCGTGCGCCAAATCAATTGACTGTTCCTTACTTTAGACTGTCGGCGTAAAACTTTGGAATTCCCTCCCTACTACTATTACTGGTTGTAAAACTCTGAACACCTTCAAAAAACGTCTTAAAGAGTATCTTATATCAAACTATCATTGATTTTGTATTTTCCTTTCTTTGCCATCTTTGTTCTGTTTTCTCTGTATACTTAAGCTTTCTTTCTATGTTTTATTTGTAAAGGGGTGTCAACGTAAATAAGCTCTGCAGAGCTTCTTGTTGGCACTCCTCAATCTCTTGTTCTCTTGTACATTTACCCACGTCTATTGTCATAATTGCATACTTTAATGCGAGAGATTGAAATAAAGTCTTATGAATTGAATTGAAATTGAATTGAATTGAATTGAACTGTTGGGGGTTTCTTAGATCGTGTTGGAATTCTAAAAAATCTTAGACATCACATCCTTTGAAATAAAGAAAGATACTGTATTTTGTAATACTTGGAACACCTTTATTCAATGACCTTGAAGAAGACATATAACTATATGTCTTGAAGAAAAGAAACTTGTTGACTGAACAGTATAATTTGATATAAGAAGTCTTAAATTCAGGTATTCTTGAAACAAGGGTATGAACTGAAATAAATTAATTAATGAAGCCAAATGTTTCATTTATGTAGGGTTCACGTACATTCCTTGGAAACTCATTTTGATCTGAAAATAACCTTCCCTAAAGTGACATTAACATTTGTGGCCTCAATTTTCTTAAGAATCCCACAGGATAAATTTTATGGAAAAAAATGCCAATGGCTTTGTGATTCCTTGCCATGAGAACTAAAATCCCCCTTGTACATCATACACCAACTTTTCATTAATATTTTAACCTTTTAACTTAAGTTAAACCCCAAAAGTTTCAGTATTGTGGATCAAAAGCACATATACACCCTCCATTTCTGGAGTACCCATGTATGAAAGTGTACTGGTTAAAATTAATATTTAACCAATGCAAGGGTGGATCAAAATGGGCTGCAATCAAGGGGTGTAAAGCTCCATACTATAGTTAAAAAGGAAGCAAAACAGGTTGTCAGCAATGTTCTTGTACATAAATGCTTACTGCCTTCAGCCCAGTACTGCCCTTGCTGTCTTTTCTTGTTTAGGAAATGGAAATTTGCTGTGGTCAGACTCACTCCCTCTCTAGATCTATGTTAGGACCTATGTTTTCTGACCATAGCTAATCACTTATTACCTTTGTAGTCTTTTAAACTCATCATTAATTAATAATTATGTGGGACCATGTACAAAGTTGAAGTTACAAATTTAGAGCAATTTCTTTTGTTCGTGTTCCACAATCTAATGATATTGGCAAAGCATTTTCCACAAAATGATTACTACATAAAGGCCCAGTCACATCTCACCGGATTGCACGAACGGACAAGAGTACGCGCGAAAAACAGTCATCCGGCTATTTCCGTTGGCAAAAGTTGTCGCGCATGCATCTGGGGGTTGCAGCGTACCGGACGTTCAACGGTGAAAACGGATTACAAACGTACAAGGGACGGAAAGCAACGGACGAACAACGGATGAACAACGGAATAACTACGAACGAACTAACGAACACCAACGGATAGTAACGAATTTACAACGGACAATTAACGGATAAAGAACATACAAAACGTAGGAGTACCGGAAAAGTAACGGACATACCGGACTAGCAACGGAGAAGAAACGGTCTAAAACCTGGGCCTCCGGAGTGCCTCAAAATCAGGGGGCATCCCCATGAAGTTGATGAAAGATTTTGGTCTTCCATTCGCAGCTCCTGCATTAGTTGGTCCATGGAGCTATAAACGAGCTCCATGGTTGGTCATAAAGACTAAACTGCCGTCTTCTCTGTGGACCAAGCCAGGCCCTAGACCAGCATTTACGCCGAGCACGTCTCTTCCTTCTCTTCTTAACTTGTTCATTGGTTTTGATGTTGGCTTCAATGATAAGCATCTGTGCTTTTAAAGCTGACAGTGTGTTCTGAAGCTTGAATCTTTCTGAAGGGTCCATGATGTAGGTGTTGACGGTAGAGGTTATAGGAGCAGAATGAGGCGTGGGACGCTTGGAGTGGACAAGGTGGAGGTACGCTGCATCTCCGTTCTGTGTCCGTCTGTTATACTTTCCTGGCCTGAGTTCTTCCGTTTCTTTCGTGTAACGTCCGTTACCTATCCGTTCATTGTCAGTTCTATTCCTTTGCACTTCCGTTATTTCTACGTTAGCGTCCGTCGAATATACGGTATAGGTACTGTACTTCTACGTTTCATCCGTTCTTTGTCCGTTAATGATCCGGTGAGCAATAGCAATAACCAGAGACGAACGGAGAAATACAGTATGCCAAACGCATACAGAACGAGCAAAACGCATGAGAAACTGATAAAACGGAAGCTTAACGGATTAGTAACGAATAAATAACGGAGACATTTTTCGGTGGATGTCCGTTCCAAGTTTTATGCATGTTCAAAATCGACACCGGACAAACCGGACCCTCCCGGTAAAGAAACGTAGACGGACGGAGGAGAACCGCATACTAAACGGATACTAACGTACATCAACGGAGTGCCATTTTTTGTCTTCGTTCCCTCTCCGTTATTGCAATCCGGTGAGATGTGACTGGGCTTTAACTAGCCAAATTGTTGAATAGGAAAAAGTGTCTTTTTTAGATGAACATGAATGGAACACTTTTAAACTTTTGTTCAAATGAATAATGGTATTAAAGGAGATATGAGGGCTGGCAAAAAATGTCTTTGAAAATGTTCTTCATGATACTAACAAAGATCCACAAATTTTGATATATTGCTATGCTAATTCCTGTGTTTCTGTGCTGTGAAGCAAGCTATACAATGTTCATATGATTTAAAAACTGATAACATTCTTTAGGGCCATTCCACGTGACGTAAGTCACAAATCAGAGCGAAATTTTACACTTGTTTTCAATATCATGTTCAGTACAAGTCTGTCGTTAAGCTAGAAGCCTCTAGTTACTGAACTTTGAAAACACAAAATAAATTCTGTCACCACTGTGAAACATTAATGCTTTCCCATTGCGAATTATATCGCCCTCAACATTTGTCACGTAAGTCACGCAGAGAAATGAAGAATTTAAACTTTTTGGAGGAAATCAATAAATCCTGTGAAGCATTGAGAGAAATCTGCTAAGGTGCCTATTATATCTGAAAAGGACACATTGAGGAATAACTTCAAGGTAAAAATTTAATTGATATGCATTTTATACTGATATTCTAATGCAAATTAGTCACGTAAGGCACACTGTTCAGTTTCCTTTCAGTTTCCAAATATACAAGATAACACAGGCTAAGGAAATGTTTGCAAGTTCATTACATTGAGATGGGGAAGGGGGAAGGGTCTATTCTACATATGTAACAATGTAAAAATAGTGGATAGAAAGAGCACATATGTCAGTTCATTGTACACTAGCTCATCACACAGTAGTTGCTGGAAGAATTTTAATTGGTGGTGCAAATCAAGAGTAAGTTTCCAAAAACATTTGCAGTCACATTGCGCAGGAAGCTCTGCCTTTCATGGGTGCCCTTAATAATGTTGTCATTTTGAATACAATAACAGAGTAAGTTCAGTTGTACATAAAAAGTCCTATGGACTAGTTCTGCGAAATATCTTTACTTAAGTGCTACAGTAGCTAAATAGTTCCTTAATTAGCCGTAAAATCACTGCATTACTGCCCATTTCAGCACGTTCATTACACAAATGTAACCTACATATTCTTGTATCATCCACTTTTTTTACCCAATTCCATGATAAATGCATGCTTCAAAAATGAATTTCTAGACACCTTGTAATTTGTGTCGAAGTTTGAAACAGCGGTATTGGGGCTTTGGATATGTATCCCAATATGATACCTCGAGGAAAAAAGGCTCCGAGCGAGGTGATAAACTGTTTAAGGACTGGCAGCATTCTTCATGAAAGCTCTGAAAGACCGGATGGAGGAGGAAAGATTCTTCATTCCTGATTGCTTATATATGCAACTTTCAATGAAATCCCAAACATTTCGGCAGTGGTGCTGGTACTGCAAGTTGAATATGTGTGCTTTATAGCAGATGTCGACAACTTCAGAGAGTGTGCTTTTTACGTGACCCGTCATACGGGATACAAAACGTCACGGCCAAACGGCACTACCAAACCATCCCATTCTTACAAACGAACCTCAGGTCAAGCGAGCCAAAAAAAAGTACATACGCTCACCGACCTGCAGAGACAAAACGCCCAACCCCCCACTGAAATATTAAAAAACTACAAAAGGACGACCAGCACGCAGCGAAACAAAACACCCTTCCCCAGCACACCACCGTCCAAAAAAGGCAGCCCTAGATACACTTCAGAGAGTGTCTGCACCCTCACTGCGTGCCTCTCCAAGATAACAAACACTTGTGATGGTGTCAGCTTGAAGTCTGAGTAAAACCCAAGGATGAAAGGCTGAGATCGTCATTCACTGCTTATTCCCTGTAAGTATGGAGGCAAATGGGTGTGCTCCTGTGAAACCAATAGAAGCAATGAAAAGTAGCTTTTAGTATTCCATGGTAAAATTTATTTATTTCTGGTGTGTGCTATATTACAGCCAAAACCATTTACTTTATGCATATCACAAATATGTTATTGAGCTTGTAGTATAAATTAAAAATGGAAACGCTCCCTTTTGATATGTCTAACCAGTAGGATGATACCAGCACACCACTGATTCATATGTAGAATTAGTTTGGAGAGACTTAACTGACTTAAGATCATCCAAGTGAACAAGAAGATTGTCGTAGGGCATTAGTTGGCACCTCCTTCCCATTCGAAATATAAATGTAGATCACAATGGGTACATGCTAGTTTTGAACTCAGGGATTTTGCACAATCCAATGTCCAACAATAGCAATACTACAAATAATACTACTGATACTACTAATACTACTACCACCAACGACAACGACAAGAAGAACAAGAACAAGGGTTTTACAGATCAGTGGAGCCAGTCACAATTCTCCAACAATCCTGGAGAGTAAGTTGCTGCAGTCTTTGTAATCCACACAGGGTTTTGCTCAGGTTCCTCACAAGTTCACACTTTCACCTGAGTGGAGTGAGGCCATCAAGATAGAGTGCCTTGCCTAAGGACACAATGTAGCCGGGATTTGAACCACTGATTCTTGGATTACGAGATTCAAACCCTAGCTGATTACAAGCAAAGTCAGCAGCTGATATGAATAATGCATTTAGACATACCCTTTTTAATTCAATAAATGATGAAGCATGATCTATTTCCGCTGATCGTCCTCCAGTTTCGGCCTAGCTCCTGGTCCCAAAAATAAGTGGTAACATGCGCAATGACAGGTTGTCCTTCTCCTCTGCAAGTGAAAACCAAAATGCCAAATTTAGTAAAGCATAAAAACCTCAAAATCAATGGTTGTTGTAATGTAATAGTCTATCGGGAAGTAAACACCAAATTCAATAGTCATCAGGTTAGAAACAATAGGGTAGGTAAGTAGCTGGGGGACCCCTCCCATTCAAAGAAAGAACGGTGATCCTGTATTCAATATGGGAAATATACAGAACATACTTAACATCATCAACCTGGTTGTTGCTGAGGTAATATGGTTAAAGGTCATTGTTTGACCTCTGCTGACTTAATTTATTGTCCTTTGACCTTATCTACAATAAACACTAAGAAATTACCGTAATATGCTGAAGCTACTGTAGCTTGCCACTGTAGCATAATAAAAACGATACACATTGTAAACTTAACCCAAGATTTCAACCACGGATCCCCATAGGCTTATTATAAGGATAGAAAAGGTTATTGGAAGTTCGAACTCCACACTTAACCTTAACTAGCCTAGGAGTAGGACTCGCTTAAGTAATCTAGGCTAGGCATATAGTACGTACGTCGATATACAGGTATCCTTTTGTCACTGTGATAGGCTACACTACTGTATAGGCTCTATACGCTAACGTTAGTATTACTAGTACTAGGCCTAGCATAGGAGTACAAAATGTTGATGACAATTGTGTGAAAGAATCGTCCCAGTTTATTCCGATTACTTCAATCCCCTGAAATGATTACCTTTCATAAACTGAATTATGTCGGGAACAAACAACCCCCAGCTCTTGAGTAGATCTTCCATTTCGACTTTTGAGGCTGTCAACTCGACGGAATATGTAACCCTTCGTCGTGCACGCGCGCTCAAGCACACTTTGCATTCAAAGTTGCCCAACGTTGGTAAACATCGCCAAGGTAAAGCCGAATGCTTGCCCAGCGTATGGTATAAAGAACCGAAATTTCGCCCAACATACGATTACGATGACAGAAAAGACCAACATGTGGACAAATATGAGCACGGAGTTTACCAACTCGATGGGTAAACAAACTAATCTGCGATTCGATCATTTTTATATATAAATTGGGCACTATTTGACCAACACAGTTGAAAGGGTACTTGCCCAACAATTTTTTTACCCAGTGTTTTAACAGTGTACGGAACTGCAAGAAAAATGGCTTTGCCCAACGGTGTATTACATCTGTTCAATAGCTCCTCTAATTCCTTAAACTTCACACACTTCTCGCAAAGAAACACAATATCTTTACTAGACGCCGAATTAAAATCACATTCCAAGCCAGAAACTTCAAACTCCGCGATCCACATATTACACTCGTCGATAACGCACGAAGAGCAGCTTAGGCTCAACAGAGACTATACACTGAACGATAGGATACACTGACGCTACAGACCTAAAACCACGGAAAGCACTCAAACAAAACAAAAAACAGCACCGATTGAACACAAAAACATGCAGAATGACAGGAACAGACAATATATATCTCCATTTAAACAACAGAAAGAATCAAAAGGTGTTGTGATGAAAAAATTATCCCAGATATGGCAGATGCAGAGAAACGGGTACTTGGTGGTGTGGTGTATAATACTGTATATACATATATTATTGTGTGTTGATAGTCGTTTCAGGAGGATGGCTGCGATAGGCTCAGTGCTTTACACGTGACCCGCCCTTCGGGATCAAAAACGTCACGGCAAAACGGCACTACCCAACCATCCCATTCTGACGAACGAAACTCAAGTCAAGCGAGCCAAGAAAGTAAAGTACGCCCACCAACCTGCGGAGACAAACTCCCAACCACCCACTCAAACATTAAAAATACCACAAAAGGACGACCAGCACGCAGCGAAACACCCCTCCCAAGCACACCAGCGTCCAAAAAAAGCAGCCCCAGATAAACGGCGAAAAATCGCCTACAACCTGAAGGCGAATGTCACACTTCACCGCATCCAGGACTGCCTGCCACCTGGCAAATGTCGTGCATGTTTATAAGCCAAAGCGTCGCAAACACACGCAGAAAAAAAATACACAGGCCATCCCTATCGCATACAGTGCATCTTTCAGCTTTTGGGCAAAGAATGAAAAACAGGTTTAGCAGTGATATTAGATTATTCCGATTTATCACTCGATAAACGTGATTCATGAAACGAAAAAAAATGGTTTATTCATCGATATTGATTTTTAGTCGAAAATCTTTCTTTATTACCATTTGTTGTGCCGTAGGGGACCAAGGGTCTGCACGACTCCCCCAAGATTTACAGCCGATTGGTGGCTTCAAAGAAGTTCATTTAGAGAATCTATAATGTTCTATAGATCAGTGTCTAGGCCTCGTTATAACATAGCCAATCGAAACGATACCCAAAGGAATAAATGTCAGCTTATGTTGGTATGATTGTCAAATCAGCTACACGCTAAGAACGATGTAGCAAAAATTGCCCAACATTTAAGAATATAATTACTAGAAATTGGGGAAACATAGCACGTGAAACTTTTTTAGCAGTTTTTGCTTAACTGTGTTTAGCACAGGTTTTTCCTAAACTTTTGGGTAACATTTTTCTTAAAACTTGGGCAAAACTTGAGTTGCTAAACTATGGGCAATGTCACATTTACCCAATATTTATGAAAATTTTAACCAAAAAGTTTAGGAAAAACCTGTGCTAAACACAGTTCAGCAAAAAGTGCTAATAATTCTTACGTGCTATGTTTCCCCAATTTCTAGCACTATTATATTCTCCAATGTTGGTCACTTTTTGCTACAGTTGATTTTTAGATTATACAGCAATTACAAACATGCAAATCAAATCACAGAATGGACCAAAGTAAGTTTCTGATTCGCAAACTGCTTTATTTTTCACTTTCTCTTAAGCAACATTTGGCAATTTATACAATTTCTCTTGCAGTTATTTATTCTTTTGTTTTCTATCTTATGATATAAGTTTTAAGTGCATCTGCACATATATAATATGAATACATAAACATTCCCCAAAAGAATTTATCACTTGGGTTTAAATTGAACAAGCAAAAATGTGATACCAAAAAATTAAAAATTGTTATCATTCACTGTAAAATGTAATTTTGTAGAGTTTGCAAGTAAACCAGGCCTGAAATCTTTGACTAACATGGCAAGAGTTTGATGATGTTAATGAAATTCCTTTTCATAGTGGGGTCATCCCTTTCTCTATTTAATTGAAAAATGTAATATAAACCCTAATATCGTTGTTGTTATTATTATAATTGTTTGTTTTTCAGGAGGTGGTAGATGTTAATTGACAGTTTTAACAAACATATCTAACAATTAAGTTTTCATTGCAATGCCAGGTCAGGAAAATCTCAGGGCCTGGAACACAATACATGGAGGGCTTTTGAAATTGAGCTATATATATCCAAATGTTTCTTGACTTTGCAATCCCTGCATGTGCAGGCAGAGTACCTAAGTTTTTATAGCCTCTGCTGATGTCAACTTATGATATACTTCATACCTCATATTAAGTATCTATGCCTAAATAAAGAATTCATCAAAATAACAGGTTTATCAATACCACTCTATCTGAGGACTTCAAAAAACCCAACAACAATATGATTTCACACGATACTAATTAAGAAACCAATCAATTAAACAACAATGTTGACCAATAAAACCCACCATATTCCTGATGGTCAGAGACTTGAATCACTCATGTAGTTAAACAAATAAATCATTATATGGTAATTACATGTTATGTTGATCTAACTTACAATGAATAACCCATGAAATATCTTTATGCTAACTGTTGATCAAGCTAATCAATTGTAATTAACTATCATATTATTTGTGATGTCAAACTAGTCAGTCATGTAGCTTACATAATAAATCAGTACCAACATGGCAATGGTAACCAAACCAATCAGTCATAAACAATGATACATAATATCACAATCAAGCTATTCAATCATAATCAACTGCTATATTAATAATACTATTCAGGTAAACAATTCAATCTTAACCATCAAACTAGTCAAGTCATATTGAATGAAAGTGATAAACTAACACATAATATTCATGAAAAGCGAACTTAATCATTACAGCAAACAAAGTCCATTATAGAACTTACAACAGAAAAGTTACAAACCAACACAGTAGAACAGGGTTATCAATGCAGGCAGTTACACGTATAGCAGCTGGTGGTATAATACTTTACATTGAGTTGTAATAGGCACGGAAAGCCTTCACAGAGCTTATTTCCTTTGTGATAGCTGTGTTCAACTCATAAATAATGCTTTGCAGAAATTGCCATGATGCCTCACAGTCAGGCTGATACTCAATATCGAACACAAAGTGCATCTTGAAGCATGTGTCAATGGCTTTCAACAGTGAGGTTGCAGGTAGAGCCTTTCTCTCAATCAGCACAAAAAATTGACGAGACTTCTGTTTTAAGTCCCAAAGAACTACAGTAAATGGCTGTGGATGTACCGTTTCATCTATATCTCCACAAAAGGACTTGATGTTTGTCACGTTCTGTAATGATAAAGGATGTATAAATCAGTCACATAAATGCTGACTGAAAGAGAGACACAGCTGACCAACAGACAGACAGACAACAGACTAATGGCAGATATAACGATGGGAAAAGTGTAGGCCAATAATTTATTTCACGATAATCATAATAAAGTTTTGTTATTAGCATAAATGAATGCATATCGGACAAATGGCTTACTGATATTGGCAACTGAGTAGACATCACTGTAATGAAAAACATTGACAATACTAAACATTTTGTGACACCAAAATTCATGATATCCCCTGTTGACCAGTGATACCATCAAAGATATGAAAACGCTTGTGATGCTGACCTTGAAGTATCAATATCTACTAACTGTGTAATAACAAATAATGCTACAAATATTGTGAATAAATCTTGGTTTAACAGCATATTGTGGCATATCACAAGTGTAGCTTCACATGGTCATAGGGTGCCAGCAGATTTGCATAAATATCCAGCCTACATCATCTAGGAACTGAATGAATATTCAATACTTACAGATCGGATGTCTATGAATGCCTTTACACCGGCAGAAACTGACATAGATCCTCTGCCCTTCTTTCTCTTGTGCCGACTCTGAAATACATATGGCAGAGCAAAAAATCCAAGTTCCTCTTCTGTCACTGTCAAAACGCAGAAAATAAAAATGTACATATAGACTGTTATACGAACTTGCAGGGTTTTATATATAGTTGCATAAAGCCCTCGTGTGTGCACTGCCCTTAATCATGGGTTGCCATTTCCATTTTACTGCAGGGATGGGATGCCCAAATTTTTAGGGGTGAAAAATATATGCTAAAACATAAGTCAAAGGCAGTTGATTAAGGGAATTGCTCAATGTGTGTGTCTCCTGTGTGTGTCATATGAACCTTGAATTTACCAAGGTTTTACAATTGGTAATATAGACAATTACATCCTTCTTTTCACACACAAACACACACATACTTCATACTATTAGTCAAAAGCTGTTTGTCTAAATTTTTCTCCTTTGGTAACATTACACAAAACTTTTTTTACTGGTTTGTGATGCTTAATCCAACTTACAAAGTGTGCAGTCCCAAGGAAGTTCTTTCATCCATCCTGGAAAGTTCTTTTCCGTATATGATAAAATGAACTTGCAGACAGCTGGCCACTTCTCATACAATTTTTCTGCTGATTCTGGTTGAAGTACTTGGAAATCTTGTTCAATCTGTATATACATTAAGATGGGAGAGTAAAGAAAACTATTCACTAAAGGAGAGCATTTGGAGAATGGAATGGGAAATAACTTGGTAAATCACTGATTGCACTGACGTAATGCTGAGGTTAGTGCAAGGTCAATCACACAAAACTACTAGAAAGACACAATGCAAAAAGGCATTGAGAAACAAGAAACTGTAGTTAAAGCACATATCAGGAATTTAGGCATGAGAAACCGTTTTTCACCAGAAGGATAACTTGCCATTTGTTCCAATCACAAATTGGAGAATGTAGACCATAACTACATATGTTTGCAGCATTTTCTTGCAGAATTGGTGCATTTAATCTTTCAGCTTTGACTCAGCAAAACTGTGTATTCATCTTTTTGGAGAATACCGGTTAGTCTTATTTCAGCTTGTCACACTGCATATATCTGTAGGCCTATATCTAATCCTTCATTTACCACCCCTGTAATGACGTGCATGAAGCCTGAATGAATTTGCAAGGGCAGCCACAATGTTAAGTATTGTAATAAGACATATATTTGTCTTCCAAACTCAACCATTACCATTTGTGAATTAATAGCACAAACCTGGTATCAGGTCATCAATGCTCCAAGATGTTGGAAACATCTACAATCCTTACAAAATGGGTCAAACAGCTATTATCAAGGAATGTTCTGAGTCAATCACTGTTCAGCACAATATTCTTAAAAGTTATGTTAAAGTTGCATTCTTTCTATGCTCCAAGCACAATTAATTCAAGAGCACTGTCATTGAGACATAAGAACCCTCCCATTCTCAACAGCTGTGACTTAGAAAACAGCTACTTCCATAAAACATCACAAAAGAGAAGCTGCAGAGGTAGAAATTAATGAACAAACCCATTCATCCTAGTAGCATTTACAATATGCTGACTTTTCAATACTTACCATGCCTGGAAGTAGTATCTTTGGATACTCCACAAGAGCTTCTTTGAAGCCTTTTGATTTTATCAGTATCTGTCTTCTCTTTGCTGTCTTTAGCATGTACTCTTCCATAGTAGCACGTGGCTGCTCATTATGTTGAAGCCACGTCTTCATCTTTTGGGTGTCCTCCTCAGACACAGAATCATCTGAAATCAGAATGCAAAAATGCATAGCGGTTTTAATTAGGTAATAATAGGGTTCTATGGTCCACCTACAACTAAATATGAGATCTGACTAAGCTTCTAGTCTTGAGCACATACACACATGCATATACCCACGCATACACACACACACACACACACATAAGCCACTATGAATGCATATGCTTCTCTTTACATTGAAACCATAAAACTAAGTTGTGATGAAACTTAATGTTAGCACCGAAATAGACAGATAGCCTACTATTGGTTGAGGAAAGCATTTCTTATTGTAACACTACTTTTTGAAGACAGCAATGTGATCTGAATGTAGTGAAATTCAATGCACAAATTTTTCTTATATTAACACCCCACTACCAGGTTACTCCTATTTGCTCATCCATCCAGGCTTTTTCCAGATATTAATGGAGTGCCAAGATTCAAATCCCCAAGTCCACCTTGAACCCCTCCCCCCCCCCCATTCACATCAACATCAGGATTAAAAACTGTGTTAGTGTGAAACATTATTCTTGCAGCACAATGAATCTTTCCTTACATATCAACATGTTCACTAAAAATTGACCAGCCAATTGGGACCCCTTTCCATCTACCAAGAGAATAAAAAAAACATTTAGAAATTGTTCAACTGCCTAGTGCGGGTGAATTTTCTCATTCTCTACAGCTCCTATAACCCAAGGGGATCAAAACCTTTCATAAACCTATGGAACATCCCAAGTTTGCAGTACAATAATGCTTTCTTATCAAGGTTCTTTCTTTATTCCCCCACCCCTACCCTCCACTGGTGAGGGGCCCTTCAGTTCAGTGTTGACTAAGTTACTCAAGTGTTTCACACTCACCAGTGTCTTCATCATTATCATGCTTGCCTTCTGGTGATGTTGCTTCTTCAGTTGTGCTGTATTTCTTCACTCGTTTTCTACTGTATTTAAGATGCTCTTCCAACCAACCGCTCGCTGGTCTCCCACTGGTGCCTTTAGTGTAAAATGCCTCCTGCGAAATGAAATACCACCAATTTCACAATTAACTAGCCCAGTCCCTTCAAAAAGTTAAACATATCTGCAATAATGTGTTTACTACAATAATTCCCTTTTTACTTGACACTGGTTATCAAATATTACTTGATGTTGTGTAAGTATGCCCACATTTGGTGCAAAATTTGAGTCTATTTGGACATTTCCTGTGGCAAATCCAGCACAGGGGGTACAATATGCACCAACAGATAGTGTCACTCTGGCTTATAAGTAGATAATAACCCCCCCCCCCCATCCACACACATCCATTGGCCCCCTCACACTAGTTTTGTTCCAGTTCCGGAATGAATGCCATGTATGTATTTTAAATGACCAAGAAGAGCTTCTACACTTGCCTCTTGTAATGTAGCCAGACACTTGAAGCATACTAATAACATGATAGTAACTATAAGTAGTAGAGTATAGTATGCAGAAACAGTGGTCATAATACTAACATAGCTTTTCAATCCGTAAGCAAACTTGACACGGAGCCCAACTTTTGGAATCAGCTCTTTCAGTGAAGTTTCATCAAGAAGTTTGAATGATTCAAGGTCGATCTCATTGTCTGAAAGAAACAACAAACAAGAAAGAAAACATTATTACTTTAAAACCTATTCATATTTATGTGAATAATGTGATCAAAACAATTTGAGAAAACTACTGACCAATGTTTGAAATTGGTAACCTAGGTGGCTTTAAAAGACCAACTGAATGCAAATTAAAGAAAACATAGACCACCATTCCTGTAAATACTAACAAAGCACAAGCCAACTCCTGAATAAAAAATCAAAACAAGCAAACTTGTCAGCTGTCCATTTTTCTTCCAGAGATGTGCCCCTGTCGGGCGGTTCCACCCAGCCCTAGGAATTTCCGCCTGGCAATAATTAAAAAATCCCGCCCGGCGCTTTATATCTACTTGGTGCGGGCAAATCTCTACCGTAGAGGCCTATTCCTGATAGAAACTTCAAAATTCTACTTTTAATAGTTTCTTATAATTTTCCAAAACCAATCTTATTATCATGATAGTCATGCAAACTACAATAACAAACTTTCATAATGCATCGGTTCATATAGTTAGCCTACATAGGCCTACAATCGCCAACATACTTTGCGCGTAACCAACCTACAGCTATTGTAGTATTGTACGTGTTACTATTTGCCGCACAGCAGATTCATAACAATGAAACAGAGCAGTCTCAGTTTAATATGCAAGTTCTATTTGATTACACTATACCTATTGTGCGCTGCGCTTTTGAGGCTAGATGTACAACAGCGAAACTGCTGTACATAGTAGGTTTGGATTTTGACTGATTTTGCCAATTTATCAATGTAATCTAAACACTATATTTGTGCTGCTAATTAGATGGTTTAATAAAGAAATGTTTACATCAAATCGAGGAACAGACTAGGCCATACAGGATGAAAACGGATTGGGAATTGAAATACTGTAGCAACTCACAATACTTAACGGTTTTCAAATAAGTACATGATTTATTCTTAAACTTACAGATTTTCCTTAAAGAACTCGAAGAACGGGTAATTGTCCTTTTCATTCACACAATGTCGGCCTAGGTCAAATGTTATACAGGCTTGAGCTTTACAAAGTGGTCATGCATGGGACACCCCCTCCTCCAGTGGCAGCAACTTCCCAATAAGACTAGAGGAAAATAACTAAACCATAACTGAGTGGTGATATAGCATACTTGCGGTAGGCTGGGCTAAGGCCTGGTCCTATGTTGGACCTCCAGTAATCCAGCATAGCTAGCCTATTACAGGTCTCAATTGCAACCTAGGCCTAAGCAACATTTCAACTGGTAAAAACTCTGTAACTAGGCCTAGGCTAATCATGGTGTTAGGCTCACCAAATCATCACTATCACAAAGAATGAGTACGAAATGTCTGGCCAAGACTAGGCCCTTGGTGCATACTTTCGGTGGAGCGTGACCACAGTTTCTGTGTACTAGCCTAGCCCATTATCATATTCATAACATAAGACTTCACATTACATCTTAACACTATGGTACCTACTTGCTAAGCTAAAATTTAAAACGTTACTGTTACTACTTCTAGGCTAACGTATATGCCTACAACAAATAGTAACGGCGACCTAGCCTCGCGTTAGGCCAACGGACGGAAGTTAAAATCGTGTATGCCGCACATGCATAGTTTTACGGTTTTGGCGAAGGAAATTACAAATAACTACCTTCAAAAGTCTCTATTAGCTCATCCATTCCCCATCTGGTGAGAATTGATTTGACTTCAGGCTCTGACATGATGAATTACGGCCATAGAGCAAGTATTACGACAAATCACCGTTCGCTTTTCGGAGCTTGAGACTGCGCACAGGTACGGTATGGCGCGATTGCAGTGCAGAACAATGAAGGTCAAACGAATTTGTTGCACGCAACACTCTTTGTGCTCAACTATTTGGCACAAACCCTTTGCTAAGTGCATGAAGCAACATTTTGCTTACAAACATAGTAATTGACTCTCAGGAGTTGGGCAATTTTTGCCCAAAAAATTTGCCCAACAGTTCTTAGCGTGTAGATGTAAACGATCACATATACTAGCCTAACATACTTCACTGCCATTGCGTCTTGTGCTAACCTGCACACAATAACCCGACAGAGAGCTGTGCTGTAGGCTCAGCCTACTTGCTTTGCTTATTTCTAAACAAAGGAACATTTAATATAATCCTTGCGTAAATACAAATAGTTGGATATGACTCAAATCACTTGTTGCACTCACATTAGATTAAAAAAGAACTGAAAAGCTTTGAAACGATGACAACTTACTGTAATTACACAGGTTTCGGTACCCGCGCTCCGCGTCACTGCACTGTAGTGTACAATGGTCATCTACAACTTTGCGACACAGTTGTTAACATTAGTATTTCGGTAAAGACTCGTTGATTGCATTGGGCTTAACATATACGATGCTTTCTATCATTCCAACAACGTACAAAATACGTTTCTCGTTTTATGATGCAAGTGTTGGTGTAACATATAGGCCTATATAGTCACTTCTGCCGCATAATGAAAACTTTGATTGAGCCTGATGCTTTTGTTCTGACACATTAGTTGATAATATTGTTATGAAGATTTTGTTGCCATACTACATCAATGTTGTTACAATACATTTTGCAAATGGAGGACATTTTGGTAACAACATTAGTTTTAGTCGGTGAACAGTGTAAAACCTGTTAAATCACAGCCATTTATTTACACAGTGTGCACGCAATCCGCTTCTTGTCGATCATTTGTGATAATATCAAAGTTTCAAGCTGCTAAACTTTGATGAAATCATCTTCGGTAATATTTTCAGAGTTCTCATTTTGTTTTCAAAATGCTGTTTCATTACATCTTCAGTAAAGAATTGCAACAATGTTGATACAAATACTACAAACACTATACGAAACTGAATACTGTGCGAAATACTTGTTTAGTATTTTTAAAGATAAATTCAGCTCTGCATTTATAAGTATTCAAGAACACAACTAAGCGGTAGTTATAGCCTTTTGACTTTCAAATCTATTTCAAACTTTGATCATTGTTTATTCAAAAAAAAAATACATGTCTTTTTTCAATAGAAATGTTTAAAACTTTCTAACATTAATATTAAAATTATGTCTGCTAAGAAGGAGGATATACCTGCAACAGGAAATACATTTCTCAAAAGAAGCGTAGCTGGCCTTCTGAAGCGTTGCTGGTCGTATTGTCTTTTGCTCTTTTCCCGTGATGGATTGGTTTAGCAGCTGGGCAAAATTTCCATGGCAGGTTTCCTTTTATTATCACCCGCCGAGCGAAGAGAAAACGTCGCGGCAAAACCGGCACTCGTACAGATCCCTACTGAGTACAAAACTCGGTGAAACTTTTCCCGGTAATGACCAGCGGATTGAGTGGGTTAAGTCACCCTCACAACTGCTTAAATTGGAAATTTGAAGTTCCTATCAGAAATTGTACCTTATCATAATAATTATAATAATACCAAACACTTATATAGCGCGATAAGCACCTGCATCAATGCGCTTTACAAAAATAGAATAAATCTTATAAACTACACAATTAACACATGATTAAAATTCCCAATTAAATACAATGGAAAGATAACCTTAAAAAATGCATGTAAAATCAATGTAGACAGTTAAGAAAAGTTATGTTAAAACAACCACCAATGATATATACACTGCGATGAATAGTCCAAATCTCAAAAACAAAAAATATGACAAGTTAAAAAACAGTTTTAAAAAGATGCGTTTTCAGGACGAGATTTGAACAGAGTTGTAGTTTGTGGAGTTCTGAGTTGGAGAGGAAGGGAATTCCACATTTTTTGGCGCAACCAACGCGAAGCTTCTACAGTATGTTACCGTTTTGCAAGGAGTTTCTTGTAGGATAATGCAGAGATGAAGATCGTACAGTCCGACTAGGTTGATAATCTAAAACGAGGTCAGAGATGTACGTAGGTGCCTGGCCGTTCATGGCCTTGAAAGTTGTAAGAAGAAGCTTATACACAATCCTCTCGCGAATTGGCAGCCAATGTAACTCGAACATAACCGGGGAGATGTGGTCGCGTTTCTTGCTCAAAGTAATGACCCTTGCCGCCATATGCTGCGGATGCGCTGAAGCTCACTGAGTTCCTTATCCGGGAGACCGAAAAGAAGCATCTTGCAGTAGTCCAACCGGGACGAGATGAACGCATGAACCAGTTTCTCAGCAATTGCTTTATCAAGGTAACGACGTATCTTGGCAATTCTCCTGATGGCAAAGGACGCTGTCCTACACACACTATTTATATACCTGCTCATGGCAAGACAACTATCAAGTAGCACACCAAAATTGCGACCTTCCTTTGATGGAGAAATTGTACTGTTGCCGATATTGATGTTTACATTGACGACGTTCTTGGCAAATCGCGATGTGACATGGAGTTACTCGGTTTTGGAGTTATTCAACATGAGTTTGTCATGCCATCCAAGAGCGAATACCCGCAATGCAATTCTCAAGTGTGGTCACAGTTCTAACGCGATTTGATGGCGTAATCACCACGTATAGCTGTGTATCATTTGCGTAGGAGACACTGGAAAGGCTATGCTTATTAATGATGTCCTCGATTGGAGCATTTCAGGGTCGACAACTAAACCTTGAGGGACACCCCATTCAAGTCCAGTTGACATTGGGGGGGGGGGTTGGGGCGGGAGGGGTCAAACGGCCGGGGTTATACAAATCAATATATAAGACGTGTTATGTGGTTTCATCCTATGCGCCTCTTAGGACGACAATAAAGGTAAGAAGGACGGCGATGAAAGTATTACTCTTTACACCAAGACAGCCACAAGAAACAATAGTAAAGTCAGACCAAACGTCACTTTCATGTTACTGCTTCCACCTGAAAATAAAAGTAAAGAGATGTGAACCCTTACACTTTGCTTGAAGCTCATTACATTTATTACGTTGTTCACTATAGGTGAAAACTCCTATCTCAATCAAAGTTAACAGTAAAACTGATATCGAGTTTATCTAACCCGAGTCTTAATGCTCTCCATGTACAGAGACATGGGGTATGCAAATAGTTAAACAAGTTGGTAAAGAGAGGACATATTCTGCATGTAGCCATATCTTTTCATTGTACTCATAAATAGTTTTACCTGATATCCCAAGTTTAATGTTTTATTTGTATCTTGATTGTACCGGCCAGTGTTCGTTTGTGAAACTTTGTAGATTTATAGTAAAGGCTGCTCGTACCGAAGTTATAGCCATGAAATGATTTCCAATATAGAAAATTATAGTTTATAAAAGGTTCGTCTTTGTGTGTACCATATTAATTTGACGAGGCATAATCTCTTTTGTTTTCGAAAACATTTTCAAGTGATCGAAATAAAAAATGAACGGTATAATCTGAGTGACCCAATCGCAGTTGTCAGGTAATAACCTCATTTACTAACTTGACTGTATTATGGATGCCAGTAGAAAGAGAATACTGGCTTTATGGCATGTGAAGGATATCTTGACCATGCTGTTAACCTATTCCCATCCCCAAACGTGGCATTTCATTGCCTCGGACTCAGGCCTAATGGAGTCGGGAAAGAGGTTCAGAATATATAGCTCTGGTTTGTAGAGATATAGAGAGGCCTCTTTTATACCCAGTTCCTTGGTTGTTTCGATGCGTTCGTAAGTAAGCCTTTGGAGAATTATTTGGCTGTAAGATTCCATTACCATTCAGTACGTACTTGGGAAAATTCATCAAATGCAACTCGCTCTTAATAATATCAAATTCACAGGACGAAATTGACATAATTTAGGGGGAAAAAACATACTTTCGTTGGTCTACGGTAATATAATAATATATCGCGATCTATAAGAAACTATAAAGGTAGTTCCAGCAAGTTGCACAGTAACTTATAATAAGTTAAAGGAATAACGAAGGCAGGGAAAAAAGACAATGTATCTTATTCAGTAACCTAAAAACTCTCTAATATTCGATTTTTATGTTAACCGCTTCCTGTCTGACTGAATACGCTCCCTTTCGAAATTGGCTCCTAAGGCCTCACCACAATGCACAGTATACGCCGCCTTTTGATAACGTAATACGCCTAAAATTCCATATTAATGACGTCACCGAACCGAATTGTACAGTTGCTTATAATAGCGTTTTCGACTTCAATATATTGCGCATTTATATGCATCTGTGTTATAACATGATAACACGTAACACGTGTTATGTGAGGCACAATTTATTGCGGCCTGTGTTAAAAAAAATATATAAAAATATAAAAAATATAAAAATATTTTATATTATATAAAAATATAAAAAATAAAAAAAAAATAAAAATAAAAAAATATATATATATAATACCACTACGATTTACTGTATTGTATCTTTAACATATCTAGCTCTCGCATGCTCCCAAGAACAAATATAAGCTCACACCTTTTCGGCTTGGGTGATGGATGACGTTCGGCTTACTGTGGATTCACCACTAGCCAATTTTAAAAACGAGCGTATTCAGTCAAACAGGGTAGCGGATAACTTAAAAATCGAATATTAGAGAGTTTTTAGGTTACCGAATTAGATGAATTGTCTTTGATCCTTGCCTTCGTTATTCGTTTCAAAATACGGTGCTCGTGTGAACGTACGAGCACGATTATTTGTCGTTGCTATCGTATTGTATTTGTGTGTGATCACAAAAGTTAGGCCTATCACAAACTTCGCATTCTCTTACCAGTGCACTCCAGTGTATCCGCATCCACCTTGTAGTTTTCTTTGCAGACACATTGCGGGCCTGTGTTGATGTCAAGGCACACTGTATTGATTTTGTCACAGGTGAATTTCTCACACGTTACATCTTGTTCTAAACAAAAACAAAAAAACACAGTAACGACAAAACAGCTCCGCTGAGTCTGAAACGAACCTGGAATTTCATTATAGTTTGAAACATCCCTGATCAAGGCTGACACGAGCATCCTCATACACACTGCTAACGTAGTGACATAGTTTAGCATAAGTTTACCATTTATTATTTCATATTTTAGTACATTAAGCGTACATTTCCCACATGTATCGTATATCGTGTTTTCCCTAAGCACAATGGAAGCGTTTCAAGTAACGTAGACGGAAATGATGACAATTACCCAACTTAAGGAGGCAGAAAGTTACACATTTTTGAATAATTTCAAATAAAGCATTTTTGTTGTAAAAAAAAACATGTATATTAATTAATTGAATTGTATCTCCCGTAAGAATTAATATAACGTATAGTTTAGCATAACGTTGTGTTGTATTTTCATTTACTCTATACTTGTAGTTTTCTTTACTCTGTTCTATTTTATACACATTTTATTCTTTATACACAACGATGTAAAACACTTGTCGTAAACCTGGCTTTGAATATCTTTCTTTTAGTGATTGTTACGGCAGTTAAAGTAGATTGGAAACAGAAATAAAAACTTTTCGGCAAACCACTTTTTTTTTTAAGTACCTATGATCTTGCATTCCTTTCGCTCATCGTGTTGATAGCCTGGCTCGCAGACGCATTCTGGTCCGTTGGCTGTATCAGAACAAACTTCGTTCGGTTTGTTGCAGAAATTGTCATCCTCACAGGAAATATCTGAAAATGAAACACGATGAAAATGTGTGTTTTAGTGTTTGACTGATCTCACTCTTAACAATCATTTCTTATTATGAGATTCCCCGACTTCAGTGGTAACAACTGTGATATGATAGAAAGGAAGAAACGAGGTTGTTAGTTCGACATACAGTTGTAATTTTGGACGCTGGTGTGCTGGGGAGGGGTTTTTCGTTTCGCTGCGTGCGGGTCGTCCTTCTGTACGTTTTTGAATGTTTCAGTGGGGGGGGGGTTGGGCGTTTTGTCTCTGCAGGTCGGCGGGCGTATGTTTTTTTGGCTCGCTAGACCTTAGTTTCGTTAATTGGTTTTATTGTTTAGTTCCTTGATATTGGTCTGTCTTCGTATGACACGTTATGCATTTACACTAATATGTCGTGCCAACCCTATTTGATAACGGTGTGCCTTTTACGTAAGTTGCTCAGCTGAACCCAAAACGTCTCTGGTAGGTGGACCTTCAATTATACGTTATCGGTGTTAATTGAGTTGAAAGACTTAAAGGTTTCTCGGCTTTTTGGCTAAGATCATGTGTAGTATCTGTTCCCTTTCGAAGAGAATGGTGATGCACACCCGACGATGATCACAACTGTCACAGTCCCGATGCAAGGGACTGGGGCTGAGAGCGGATCAGTCGTTTGGTAGTTTGGTTTTCGTGTCCAGGTTCTCCCTGGGTGACTTTTTCTTACAAAGTATCGGTGTTAAGTGAGTAGAAAGACTTAAATGAGAAATAATAACACTCTCAACATTCTGTGACAAGGTTATTGGTTATGATGTTCTATGATTGGGCAATGCATGCAAGACATGTTCACTGGTAGTTTTACTCGAAACCCACATTGTATAGGTACATTGTATAGCTTGCACATATACAGTTTTGCCCATAGGCGTAGGTGCCGAATTTGAATGGGGGGGGGGGGGCTGTAACGACTTGGCCGCAAAAATATAACTAAAAATTTTCCCGTTCATTTCATATAGGCATGCATCGGTTATTACAATGCATCATCCGCGGGAAACTATTGTACTCAGCGAAATGTCTTTTGTAGATGCAGGAAAAGCATGGAGGGCCAATTATGTCAAATCTCTCTTTTACATTTCATTTATTTCGTCTATACATAAGAAATATAGAACAAAGTGGTATAGTATAAACAGGACACTAGAAAAACAGACTTTTTTTTAAACTATTGATTGCAGTTCTCTTTCTCTTTCAGAAGGTGCCCGAAAAATTATCACCAAATTGTCCGAATTTTCACAAAATATTTGGTTGGGGGAGGAGGGGGGGGGGGGGGGGCGTAACCATTGCTTATTAACCAAAGCGAGTTCTCACTCACCTTTTGTTGTACAGGTATCTATATCGCAATCACATACATCCTCTGAGCAAAAACAGGCCGGAGCATCAATCACAATAGCGTCAAAGTAAAAGTAATAACTTGAGTACTCATATTGTAAATTATCTCTGATTTCGTCCATTATAAGACACCCTTGGTCCTTTCCGTCGGTGTAATCCTTTGGAATACAACGCCTCTCTATGACCTCAGCTCGTCCTCCCACTGAGAAGAGTAAGAATGTAACCTAATGCATTATACGGCCTTTCACATCATCCCTGCGTACTTTCACTCATGAATCAACGACAACTGCTTCGCATATGCGATATGTAAGTTGTATATAATATATGTATATAATATATGTTTATAATATATGCATATAATGTGTACACATATATAATGTTTATGTATATAATGTATATATATAATGTATATTATAATGTATGTGTAAATATAATGTATATGTATATGTAAAAATATAATGTATAGTGTATATGTAAAAATAAAATGTATAATGTAAATATAATGTATATGTATATAATGTAATATATGTATATAATATGTAATATGCGATATGTAATCAACGGCAACTGTTTCGCATTTGAGGAATGACAATAAAGTTAACTTAAAAATTACACAGTATAAAAATTCACATGTACGGTGTTCTTTTCTATACAAAATTTGGAAATATGGACGGTCGCTCTGTTTAAACTCAAAGCTACCTGTGCATGCTAACTCTGTAAGTAAACATAGTTGATAGTTGTTTTATGCAAGGGACAGAAGTATAGTACCCAACCCCCTGTGCCTACGACTTGGATAAGAAAATGTTTTACCTCCATCAAGGAAGTACGTCAAATTCCCATGGACCTTCAAGCAGGCATGATCAGGGTTGCATGTGATGTAAACTACATCCGACGAGGTCAGATCTCCATTTATGCATGCTTGGTTCAGAGCTCCATTTTGTTCATCCTGGTGGTCTGGAAAGTATCGCGAGTAGCAAGAGATACACTGCAGTCCCATGACTGAAAGAGTTTAGGTAAATTACCGAAAGAATATGCAACGATTTTTTTTCAGAAATGAAAAGTTTCTAATACCTCATAATAATCTTTATCTATATCCTCTTGTTACTGGTGCAATGTGTCGTTGTCGACGTTTGATGGAGTACGGTAGGTATTCGCTTCCACAGAGGGTGTTCATATCGTGCTCTAAAATGAGGATCAGCAATCCAACATGGAAATCCCCATGACAAAGTTACTGGTATCGTTACATATGTTATTAAAGCAGTACGTAATAGTTGTATTTGCGCTGGATGTTCCTTTGAAAACTCTTGTGGGTTTTTCACATCAGCATCTAGTGTGATAGATCTCATGTTATTGCAAATACAAACTCACGGGTGGAAAATGTGTCTCCCAAATCTTGAAGCTAACAAAGTTGAAACTGAACGTAACATATATGGAATCAGTTTTTACGTACCATCATCATCGGGGTAGTGAGGATGTATCTGTCTTTCGAAGTCTTCGACGTTTGTATTGCAGTCGTTGCCAATGCAGAAGCAGGCTTCTCCGGTGAAACTGGTTCTTGGAAGCTCACTGTTGGTATCGTTAAAACTCAGGATGTCTCCGGAGCGCGGATCTGACAAGCATTTGGCATCACCATGAAAGAGTGAGCGATGTTCACATCCCCGCTGTATCACATTTATGACGACATCACCGTCTGTAAGATCAAGCAGAATGGTAATCCTATAGTTTATATACCACCGTTGATATATTATGTGTGTGGCAATGTATTTGTATCCGTCCTTATGTATAGAAAGATTGATAACAAATTTTCACTTTTAGCTTTCAAATTGTAATTTTTTTTAGTCAATCTGTTTTATCGCTTTACTCTTTACCAGTGCTTTTAATCGTTTTTCGATCTCATATTCCTGTTTTTATCTGTATATGGTATATGTATTTACTGTTTTATGTATTTACTGTTTTATGTCATTGTATATTCTAGATTGTTTGTAAAGCGCACAGATGCATCGCGCGTAGTGCGCTATATAAGACTTTATTTACATTACATTACAAGAATTGATATATATTACACAATATCTAGGTGCCAACAATCCTTTTCCTGTGACTTGAAGACGATTGCTTGACAATTACTGCATCAAAACAATGTCCTCCATAGCAATTTGCATTGCGCAGATATTATGTTTTTCTGTTTCTTCATAATATTAATAATATTTTTCCATAGAGTCTCTTTTGAAGAGGAATCTGTCATGATGAAATCACAGGCCACCCACTGTGATCCACTTCATGTCATCCTCTCAAAATAGGTAATATTCAACCAACCATTGAGCCTATCGAGTTTAGGACTATAGACATTGACATGGGGCTTTCAATAAACCTTATGGATTTGTTTCGCTTGATACGATAGGCGTTTAACCGTGAATTATAGAGACACATATTAATGACTCTGTGTGCTCTGTTATCCTTTGTTTTGAGGATCACAAATAAATGACATACAGTACGGCCGCCCATTGCATACTACATCACAATGGATGTAAGAGATTTGTAAACACTTTCCAACAGTGATATGCATCAGTTTCGAAGATGTAGTTGCAAAGCTTACACATAATAAATATATTTAATTCACAAGTGAGAGGATTCTGTAGGACTTGCTGTATATATGTTTGTATTACTGAAAGTGTATCGCAGTCTATTAATACTTATACTTTTTTTTCTTCTTTTTTTCGTTTACGACCTGTGTATAGGCCGATTTCCGATTGTGGACCATAAATTCAAATTCAATTCAATAATATGTACTTACATCCTTCAGAGTACCTCGTCTCTGTTCCCACGACGGTTGCACACACGGACTCGGGACCACATGTATAAGATAGACCAAGACCTCTCTCGCATTGCATATCCTCTAGTGCCTTACTCGTAGTGAAGTCACTCACAAAATGGCGGCTGCTGCAGGTGATGCATTGCTCTGTCAAAAAGTATCAAAAGCAATTAAATGTTTCTGTAAGGAACACTTAGATGCATGGTTTTCTCTTGCTAAAGAAATTATTACGAACTGTTCTGTTCTGTACGGGAATGATTCCAAACAACTATCCTGTGGGGTGTTTTTTCGTATTCCTCTTAGCGGGGGCGGCGTGGTTTTGCGTTGTTTGTGGGGCGGTAGTGCTTTTGGGCGAGGACATTGGTAAGCCTACGAGTGGGCCACCTTTGCGTGGCTTTTAGCATTGGTCATTGACGGTGGGCACGATAGGCGTTCTAGTTACAGTTTTGTTTTCGGCCTTTTGGCTAAGATCATGTGTAGTATCTGTTCCCTTTCGATGGGAATGGTGATGCACACCCGACGATGATCACACAGTCACAGTCCCGATGCAAGGGCACTGGGGCTGAGAGCGGATCAGTCGTTTGGTAGTTTGGTTTTCGTGCCCAGGTTCTTTCCTGGGCGACTTTTCCTTTAAAAAAAAAGTTTTGTTTTCATTGGGGATCTGCATGGGGTTCGTAGCGCCGTGTTGGCCATGGCGTTTAGTTCTTAAGACCGATCCACGTAAAACATACGAAGCGCAACGAGAGAGTTTGGAAGTGATTTCTGTTTGACCAGGTATCGTTCATGGTTGGATAGCATGACTGGATTATAGACTGCTACATTGCACCAGGTTGTATAGGCTTTGTAAGTAATTTCTATGCCTCTTGTGACATTTTGGCGTCCCTATGGTTGGTTCACTTGGACTTGACAGTAGTAGCTTTATTTGAAGATTTCCTTTCGATCTAAGATGTGGACAGGGTATTATTTGATAATATCGCTTATTTTGTATTGACTTTTAACTGACCAAACATTATGCATTTGAATGTGATGCAAATGTCACGTATGAGATATGTCTCTGAACAGGTATGGAAGCTTCATTAAGCTTATTTTAAATTGCATTGATTCATTTACCAATAGTCAACGAAGCCTGTCTTAAGGAGTGTTCCTTACACTTGAACCTGTCCAATTGAGACTTGATTCTCCATTTTTTGTTTAGTTAATGATATATCACTAATAGTAAGAAATACCTTAGTTACATTTTTAATTCAATATTTCATATTAGCAGTCTTCATGCGATTCATACTAAATCAAGTCACAATGACTATCATGATTATCGTGTATTATCGTGGAATCACGCATATGTCGTATAGTTTTACAATACTGTTACATTCGGTACCTAAACACCAACACACGAGGGCCAAGGAACACTGTCAACAACAAAAAGATCCCAATAACTGGCTAGAGTGCGTATAGGTACTAACAATATCCTTTGTTTGTTGCTACATTTTGTTTGCATCCGTGGCATTCTCAGTGCCGTTCTGGCCATCAAACTTTTGGTTCCGCTTGGTGGATCAAGTAAAAAGCACTGACAAATACCCCCCCTGTTCCAAGGGTGGATGTATGGCGTGAAGATAGACAAGAATATATACGCAATGTTAACAAACTACACAAATATATTTTGTATTGTAAACCGCGCGTTTAAATACTCCCTTACCTGTTACTGACCGACATTGAAACCTGTCATCGAATCCGAACCCATCTAAACATTCACACCTTGGTGCAAGATTTCCGTCAACACATACCTCATTCTCACCGGGGCAGAAATCAAACTCAGCACAGGTTCTTCGTACTATAGAGATAACATTGCAGAAAACATTTTAGAAAATGTAATACCATTTTTCCAAACCTTGGTATATGATCATCGGAGAGGATTGTTATATTCTTAGGGTATTGGTGATTGTAGAACTTAAGAACATTATCTATAGCATGGCATATGCCATCAACTAAATACATTGACACGTTCTTTTGTTATTCATAATATGCCTTAGTGGGACTTAGTGGGACTCGATGACATGTGATTCTTCAAACTTTTCACAAACCATCAAACTTAGGTCTTAGACAACGTCCAATGTTGGGTGGATCACCTAAATAGTATATCGTCATGATGTTTCTATGTCTATTGCTCTACGATGATACCTACCGTTATTGAAACATACTTCGGGGTCACAATCACACAGAGAAGTATTACAGTAGCATATCCCTCCCATGAATTCAATAGTATCTATAGCGCTGTACGACCCAAAAGTATCGGAAAGTGCAGATTCAGGAAGACATCCTTTGTCCATGTTAACTTGCTCATCTGGCAACAAACATCTACGCTCATGCAATTCAGCAGGAAAATCGACTAAGTGAAGAAAATGAAAAACATGCATGTTCTTTTTAATCGTGACGGCAGGGCCTTTTTTCTAAGAATTCAGAAGTGGAGGGGGGAGGGGGGGAGGAAACAAATCCAAGAAGAGACTTTTACCAATCCCTGTCCCTTTCCTCTCCTTGGCAAGAAGGACAGATTTTAAAGGACGTAATTTTGCAAATGTTTGAGATCAAGTCACATTTCCGAAAAAGCAGATGGAATATGTGAGAGAAAAAAATATCGCATTTTCGAAAAGTTCGGAGATAAGATCAGTGTAAACATGGAGATAAACAAAAAAGCTGAAAATATCAAAGTCCTATTTGGGCCACGGTTACAAAGATATGAATATATTCCAGGGTATATCTTCAAACCCCAACGGTTTTCCGCTACCTCACTTTTTGATGGTTTACTAAGCCAATGCTGTAATGTCTTTGAACCCATTGGATCCAGGGAGTGACAAATCCAAACCAAACTTACCATAAAATATGAGGGCAGGCTTTTACGTGTCCTTAGAAATCAAATTCGTCACAAAAGCTCTTTCCATATTTGGGAAAGATCATTCTATCACATAACTGTGATGCAAAAAGTCCCTAAACTTTACCCTAACTTCATGTCAATGTGCAGATCCATCGACCTTATTCTCTCCTGTTAGAGGATGAGTTTTCAGTTCATTTGTCAAAACCCTATATTACAGCTCTATGTTAGTATGAATGAATGCAGAATTTGGGATCAATTTGTCGATTTGTATATTAGGGTGAAGGTCGAAGATTTCCAGACTTTCCATAAATGCAACAAAAAATAGAAAATATGAAATAATACGTATAGACCTACACGGTGGACCACACGGAGAGGGGGGGGGGGGGACTACTCTACTGGGGGCAACACAGTGTACTGGGGGCAACACAGTGTACTGGGGGCAACACAGTGTACTGGGGGCAACACAGTGTACTGGGGGCAACACAGTGTACTGGGGGCAACACAGTGTACTGGGGGCAACACAGTGTACTGGGGGCAACACAGTGTACTGGGGGCAACACAGTGTACTGGGGGCAACACAGTGTACTGGGGGCAGCACAGTACTGAGGGCAGCACAGTGTACTGAGGGCAACACAGTGTACTGGGGGCAACACAGTGTACTGAGGGCAGTGTGTTGCAAATGGCCCCGTTTTTTATGTGAGTGAAATGCTGTGTAACTCGTTGCGTGATGTGGTTTGTGATCCTTTTTTACAAAGGGCAAGATCGGAAAACACCTCAGACAGGGATCAACTTGTTTGTGCTTGACAACCGTACATACACCTCTCATACAATCGATTTCAATTCAATTAATTGGACCTTTCTTAACATTCTGAACAATTGGTATCACGCTACGCATACCACGCCTGTGGGTGGGAACGGTGGTAAGTATTTTATGCACTATACGCGTACGAGTACTTTTATGCACTATACGCGTACTTTATGCGTATATACGCGTATATACGCGTATATACTATAAGCTATACTATACGCGTATTTTATGCACTATACGCGTAACACGAAACCATGCCCACTGACCATGAACAATCACTAGTAATCCTGTTTAAAAAAAGCATGCAACCACTTTCATAACGCAAAAACAAATGCGCAGTGCCATATACAGTTAGATGACTATGACAGTAACTTACATCCTTCAGAGGAATATGTCACCTCACCCCGAATGTTAACGCATACACTTCCTTCAAAGCAGGTGACGTAATTGACCTGATCGCTGGTCAGTTGTCCTTCCTCGCAGTCACGGCTGATAAATGATGGATCATTTAGTGTATCTTCATGAAATTCCAAATGACTGCATACTCTGCACTGCAGACCGGGAGCTTTAAAGACGAATAAAATGTTAAAATATAACAAACATGGTTCTTCCCTAGGCAAACGTGTTGCAATTCTGTCGCTCACCATCAGGTGCGTACATTCACAATCATTTGAAGGGGAATAGAGCGATTTAGATACTAGTATGGACCGACTTCAGTGACTGGCTAAGCAACGTTACGAAAAGTAAACCAACAGAAACGGCATGTTGTGTATAATTACAACTGCGCACTTATTGGCTGGGAAAACGGAGGGTCGGACGAAGTGCCCGGTTCCGGCAACAATTAAAAAAATATAAATATACATATATATATATATATATGAAGTAGAAATGTTTTATTTATGTTATATATATATATATAGAAATGTTTTATTTCTCTAGAATGTATTTCAATGCTCATGTAAGAGGGGGGGGGGTGAGGGGGGCAAAGCCTCAGAAGCTGCAGGTTTTTTGGTATAACACCACGAATTCGACTCCAATTTTGAGACTTGAGTTTGGGGGTTGTTTTTGAGTTCGTATAGTGCCGTCTTGGTCGTGACGTTTTCGTTTCGCTGTGGGTGTTGAGGGCCATGTTGGTACCATTAAAGGATTATTTATGTCACTGAGAACGAGATTATATGTAGATTACATTACTTGACGATGTATTACTATACAATAAGGTGATATAAAGTCTTACTGTTTGGTGGAGGCGTGTGTGGTCTAAAAGGCCTATCGATGGGTGGTGCCATTACATTATTGCATGCGTTTGTATCACAATGGCATAGTTCTCCTAAGAAGCTGACCAGTTCGCTTCCCCCACCAAGTGGGTACTGTCCAACCACCGGACTGTTCTCAGTAAGTGGTGCACAAGTATCTACTCCCAACAAGGCTGTTTCCACACAATCACGAATTACCACATGCAGATCAATATTTCCGTCTGTGAACAAAAGAAGAAGCTATAATTTAACTAAGAATTGCTTATCTTAAACATATGCCAGTTCCATCGAAAATCTCCAGAAAACATTGTGAAAGTAATTATTTTCGCTATAACAAGTAATTATAATTCCACTAGTTGATGATATTTCTGCCATGAGAGTCTTGTAATGGTTTTTAAAGGTAGTGCGTTTTCTGTTAACACCGTTGTCACCAAAGTAAGGAAATATCGGCCTCGAAAGCAATTATTATATAGGTATAGCTTAGTCCTGGAATTGGTTCAAAGTGGGGTTTTGAATATTCACGTATTAGGAATGTAGTCCCGTAGCTTTACACCGTGGCCCAACAAACAGAAACGTAAGAACTCGGGGGGGGGAGGGGGGGGGGCTTCGTTGAAGACTTTTTCATCATGAAAATTGCCCAAACATTTAAACATGATTAAACTGATCATTGTTTAAGAAGAAAAACAAATTAAGGGTCGTTCAAAATCAGGCAGACGTAAATATCTCGATGAAGACTCTAATGAAGTAATATAAGTGGCGGTGAAAGAGAGAGATGAAGTTTCAGCATAAATGAATATTAATTCAACTTCATATACCGTTTGCAGTAACGTTCTCTAATCCAACTATTGTAAGCATAAACGTGCACGCATGGAGATGGTACTAAAATATTGGGAAATGTCTTATTAAAGGGTATGAAGACTCGCGCAAAAAGAAACGTCTAATGCCGGTAATCTGACCTAGTTTCGAATGAGGTGCAACAGAAGTGTTGGACACCACCATCGATCCCATAAAATACGCACACAGCTTGCTACCGTCGGTAATTAGGCACTAGTGTACATTCAGTACATACTGCTGCGGTCAATACCCACAGCACAGTGTACAAACGATATAGCGATGGATATCCCAGGTCCAGCTAAAGATAACAAGGTATCACTTTTCATTACTGTCTGAATTTTGTAGCGACAAACAGAAAACTTCACTTGCAAGCAATACAACGGAAAGTTAACATTTTCAGAGCGCGGCACGCGGTTTGGGGCGAGTCTTCAATGCCTTTAAGCTTCTCGGAGAAATTGAAATATGTTTACTTACAACCACTAAAGAATTGAGTCTCAGTGCCGATGATGGTGATGCAGGCGTACCCGGCAGGACAGGTAACCACGTGACCGATTCCGAGTTCACACTCTGGATCCTCATACACAGAAACCAAATCACTGTATCCTATGTCTTGAAAGGTGGTACTGCTACAGTACACACACTCCACCCCTGCCGTTTGTCCTTGTCAAAAACAGGAAATACATGTTAGAGAGGAATATAGTAGTGAGAACCATTCCTGTGTATCATGGATTTCAACATGGATTTGAGGTAAAGCGTAATAAAATTTACGTAAAAGTATAACGTATTGAAAAAAAATACATATCATTGATTTCTCGCTGAATCCGAGTAATGAATAATTATAAGTTGTACGTAACTTTTGAGATGAGAGCGTATATAAGCTGTATAAGCTCTATAGCAACAATACGTAGCATAAGTGTAGTAAACCATTGAGACTCTGTCTCAAATTTGATTCCTTTTATTCCTGTTTAAATTTTCATACAAAATAACTAGGATAAAATAGGATGTATATATGAAAATAAGTAAGTAATTTATTAGTGTGAGTAGAAGAGAGACAGATTTAAAGAAAATAAAAGATATAAGAAGTTCAATAATTAAATGTTAATAAATATTGAAATACTTCAAAGGATTATAGTAAAGGATCTATAAAATAAAGGCATTTCTAAACAGTGTGATTCTAAAACATATTGCACCTTATTGCACCTGTATATTATTGCACCTATAGAGAAGTCAATTCAAGATGTAGAGGATGATCTACAGGCAAGTATATTTTCGGTCAGTCCAACAAAGTTAGTACGTATATTATATAGATTTACCTTGTATCAATGTTACAGTCGTAACACAGACCAGGAACAATTGAAGTAGTAGAATCTGCATTGAAAGAAATAACAATCATAATTAATATTATTTGGCGCCTTGAATGTTTTCATCTGATTTTGGATATTTTTCATATTAGTATTATTTACATGCATGAATTAAAAGTAAAAATTTAATAATGAGGATGATGATAAAGATAGAGTCACGCAACAAAGAATCCTGTCAAATCGATGTCCGCCGAGGAATACTATTTCTTGTTTTACCTCTCTACCCCCGCATGTGATCCATGATAATTATAATTATAATAAAAATAATAATAATAATGATAACAATAATAACAATAAAATTTAAAAAAACTGTCATGTTGATAATATTTACGTATTCTAGGATCGAACAGATTCTATAATTAATCGTTAGTTAATAAGATAAAATAAATAAATATCAAACTATAAAAAAAATTCACATCTCAGTATTCATATTACGATTTTCATATCAGAGATCTTGATAGATAAGATTTGAATGTTTAAATATGTCTATTTTATGAAGTTACGCCATTCAGAAACAAGATCTTAATTATGCAATATCTGATCATTAAGAAATTAATCTTATAAGATACAAAATGTTATTATCTAAATATATTATAGCATTATAACATATTGGGATATCGAGATAAATTCTTGTTGTATCCATTAAGATATTGACATATAAAGATAACCTTCAAATTCCTAATAGCATAATAAGTTATCATCACGAAATAATAATAATAATATATATATATATGTTGATACTAGTTGAGACTAGTGGAACACTAGTAGTTGTAACTCGGAGTTTCACGCGTTATAGCGATCGTCAGACAACTCTGACGATCGCTATAACGCGTGAAACTCCGAGTTACAACTACTAGTGTTCCACTAGTCTCAACTAGTATCAACATATATTCCGCTCTGTCCACTGGACATAGAGCACTCTGCGCCAAGATAGACGCCAACCAACCAACTCTATATATATATATATATATACTATTAAAACTATTATACTATTAAAACTATTATACTATTTATACTATTAATACTATTACTATTATACTAATACTACTAATATACTAATATTACTATTATACTAATACTACTAATATACTAATATTACTATTATACTAATACTACTAATATTACTATTATACTAATACTACTAATATACTAATATTACTATTATACTAATACTATTATACTATATATACTATTATACTATTAATATAGTATACTATTAATGTGTGTAAGATGAAAATTGGAAAAAATGCCCAAGGTTCAACTTTTGGTCAATTACCTCTATGGTTGAAAGAAATAAACTTGACTAGTCCAGGTAATGACTAACATACCCATTGAATTGTAGCATTGAAAAGTTTAGGAACATCACGTTGAACCCAGACGATGTTCTTACCATTGTAACCATATGGTCTACGGGCGTCTCCTAGTTTTGATTTTCATGTAATCTTAAAGTTTAGACTAAAATTATTATATTATTTCGGACAATCGTTACCATTATTTCTTCTTTTCGCCCCAAAAGGCGCGATTTGCTCTAACTTGTTAACTTGGCTTATCAGTTATTGACAAATTGACGGTTATACAATGGCCGCTTGTAGGAACGTAGGCGCCATGCATGTACTGTGGGTCTAAAGGCTATAAATCATATATGGTTATGAGAAGTAACGGATTCTATGGTATATTTAATACATCACTGCAGCAGGAACACAAAACAGGTAAGTTTTAAATAACAAGAATCCATTAATACATATATATGAAATACATTTATATATACTTACATTCATTATGCGAGATAAGTAAGTCCAAGTTCTATCTTCAAATGGGGATTGCCGTGTCTTTGTGTACCATCTCGGTGACTCCTTGTTCTCATCAACAAGTAAACTGATTACCGTGTCATGTTCTGGTTTGCTTTTAAAGGTACAGTCTTGAACTAAACTGTTCTTCTATAGTTGTGGCAATATTCATCTAATTTCAATACTGATCAACTATGGTAGTTTTTTTTCCCCTTTTTTCAGGTTTGAAGTACAGCACAGATATGATGGAAATTTATTTTCCAAGTTGAAATTAAACCGGTCACATGCATATGTAAGACGGACTTATGTTTTGCTGTCGTGTATAGGCTACGAGAGAGATAAGATAACAAATGACTGACGCAAACACACATACAAAAACGAACATATGGTAAGATACAAATACCTAGATGGGGGTGAACGCTTTAAATGGTAGGTGTGAAACAGGCGTTCTTGATAACCGACAGAGCATGCACAGGATGACAAAGGGACCAACACTTTCTGGGTGAGAGACTTAACAGGTCATGGTTGCGTCAGCTCGCTTCTTCAACTTGAAGTTGACGTTGGGGTGACTGGCAGCGCCTCAGATGTACATAATGGGCTTGGTCACAGCAGCATTGTTCTCAGCGGTTACATATATACTTTAGAGTGTTAGTACTTGATGACTAGCGATGGGACAGAGTTCATGAGAACACCGTTTTTGATAAAAAGCTGCAAACATGACGCTACAAAAATCAACTCGCATTTAATATTATAAATGTTTTTATTTTATTTTATCAACTCTCAATCAGACTAGGAATGAAGTGAAACCAGGTGCGTATCCAGGGGGGGGGGTTGTTGGGGGCGCGCGCCCCCCGGGTAAGGAAAAGAGGAGAGAAAAAAAAGAGAAGAAAAAAAGGGAAAAGGAGGGGAAAAAAGAAAAGGAGGAGAGGAAGGAAGGGAAAAGAAAAAGAAAAAAGAGAGAAAAAGGAGAAAAGGAGGGAGTAGAAGATAGCCAAGACCTCGGGAAGAGAAAGATCCCTATTATATACACAGGGTAGCCAGTGACAGATCAAGGATTACGGAGGGGGTGTGCGCCTCACCCTACCCCTTACCCCGACAACTCCATTTTTGACGTTTCCGTTTTTCCTCTCTCACTAATGTACTTGAACTCGACCGAGTCGTCGGGGAACATAACGCATTTCGGGAAGGGGGCGACCGCCCCCCCCCCCGAGCAAATGTTCTTATGACATCGCTAGTAATTTCAAAATAGACAATGCTTAGATGCAACTTACAAGGCCTGGGAAGTGTCATTTCCAGCGATCTGGGAGGCATTTTCGGCCAAAATTTTTCTTGTACGCTTCGCGCCAACTCATGGTGGCGCTTCGCTTAGATAGTTTGCCTACAGGCTTCGCCCCTCCCTTGGCAATTACTCGCTACACGCCTGTTCGAATTTGTAAAGCAAAGAGCAGATATAACATCATATCAATGAGCATTGAAATGTATGTTCCACGATGTACAGCCTCAAAAACTGTCAATGTGTGTAAGTCAAAGGCGTAGGAGCCAGATTGGATTGGGGGCTGTAATGACTTGCCCGAAAAAAAGCCAAAATTTTTCGCGCGCGAAGCGCGCATTCAACATATCGATGCCAATATCATATAGGCAAGATCGCTCATTACATTGTATGGCATCGTGTACCGCACGGTCCGTCAAAGTTCCACAGTATACCGCCGGATGCTAATGTAAACAACCAAATGTCTTATGTAGATGGAGAAAAACCATACAGATCCATTTATGTCAAAACTCTCTTTTACAAAGGTAATGTCGGCCAAGCTTACAACTTTATTTCAATTACCAAGGAGATCATTTTAAGCTATTAATTGCTATTTATTTTTCTTTCAGTAGGTGCCCAAAAAAAATGGGAAAACAATTGGGGGGGGGGGGCTGCAGTTCCCGCCTCCTACGGGACCTACGCCTATGAGTGAAGTGTTCGGTTTCGATATACCTGATATCGGAAATATCTGCTATTTTTCTGTTCCTTCAACCAAGTTTTGTAAAAGCCATTATAACAGGTTGCAATATTTCTACACCAATCAATTAACTGTGTCGGAATTTTCCAAAATTTCCAAAACCAACATTCTTCATCATACTTTCCTCTACTCGTTCAATTTTGACCTGTCTGTTAGGGGTTCAAGGAGGTTTTTCTATATTGCTTGTCTATAGATTGAATTTTATGCAACATTATGGGTATGTTTTCAAGTGATTTTATTCACGAGAAAAGGGAATTTTCAAATTCTCAACAAGTAATGGGCTTAAAACCTTGAAAAGTCGGGCTTTCGGATATTGTGGGCCGTGACGTAGAATAACCTACAAAAGCAATGATCCATAGGACATGCAATCAGGTCGAACATGATGTGTGACTGGTGCCAATCTTCAAAAAGGTTATGGATGGAAAAAAAACTTTTGGGAAATACTTGGTTCTCAGGCAAAAGTGTACATCTGGTTGCTCATTTTCAAGCCCGATATATATATATCTATATATAGATATATATATATATAGATCTATATATATATATATAGATCTATATATATATATAGATCTATATATATATATATAGATCTATATATATATATATATATATATATCATATATATATATATTATATATATATATTATATATATATATATTATATATATATATTATATATATATATATATATATAGATCTATATATATATATATAATATATATATATATATATATATATATATATATATATATATATATATATATTTTAACCGTTAATTGTATTGAAAATAGAAGGATTCTACTACAGCCCTTTCCTTCCAATTATCGCAAATTTTACAAGTGTAGACAAATATGATCCACTTTTTTTCTTCGGATCTTTGACCTATTACTAACCGATAATTAGAAGATTGATCGATCAATGGCTAGTCGTATAAAGGCATGTTAGTACTAAATTATTCTCTATAGAAATCGCGCAATACTTGCTGCGTGCACTGGGAAGAGCTGGGTTCGATTGAGCAAGGCTTCCACACATCATAACCTTGGTAAATACGTAATACGTAGTGTGCAGTGGTTGGTGGGAGTCACCGAATTCTCTTATACTAGTCTTATAGGGTTATAGGGTTGAGTAAATTTTACCCGTTGTACAAGGTTTCATCGAAGAGGCTTCCTAAGAAACATCATCATGTGCCTTCGCCACCAGCCCCCAAAAATGCCACAATTTTTAATCATTACTGGGGCAATGCTCGCGAGCCCACAAAATCGGCTTCGCGGGCCCAAATGGGCCCGCGAGCCCAAGGTTGAAAACCACGGCACTAAGCATTTATCGTGTTGTCATTTCGATCACGACAAGCCTTTGTATACGCTTTAGCAAAGCTGAATGCTGCAGCGGAAATGATGGAATATTATGAGAAACGACAGTAACAGTTTCATAATGTAATAAGTTAATTTGTTAGGATACTGAAGAGGGCCTACTCAACAATTGGTCCAATACCTAACAGAGGTGTACACGTTCCTCTTTATTTTTATGTGTGCTTTTCACGTGATCCGCCCAGCGGAAATCCAAAACGTCACGGCCTAAACTTGCACTAAAAACCAAACCCTACCCGCACAGTAACTAAACAATCAGCAACAAACAATTACCCTACACACTTACCTGAATCACCCAACCCCCCACACGGAAATAAACACGAAACCTCTACAAAAGGCCCACCATTCCCCTCAAACCCGAACACCAACGACCCTACAAAACAGGTCTTTCTTTCATTATCTTCCACCCAACCGCTGAGCAGGTTTGACCTACAAGGCCTGTAGGAAGCGACTTGTAGCAAGTATAAATCTTACCGTGTGAACCTACGTGCGTGGGTTACATGCAATCTACACAACATGGCAGCAAATGCACGACCCACGAGCGAGGGTGGTTTATCAAAATGGCAGATTGCCGTGGCAATCGGAGCGCCATTAGCTGTGGGTCTTGCAGTTGGAGCTTACTTTTATACTAGAAAGGGGTCCGAAGAAAAGCCTGTCGATGAAGAGAATGGCTCTAAAGCAAAGAGTGACGGAGCGAAACCTGTGGAAGAACCAGTACAGGTTAACATTAGTAGCCTAGCGTTATAAAATACATGTCAGAAATACGTAGTAAGCGATAGGCCGAAGGCCCTAGGCAATGCTACCACTCCGGCTATACTTTATTGTAAGACTGAAGTTCAGGATACCACTTCCTTCATAGACCCAATGCACATACATGCAATTAAAAACATGGGCATAGCCTAGACCTTACCTATGTTATGTGTTGTTCCACTTCAAGCCTACAGTATGTAGGTCGAAAGTTTATTGATGCAAATCATTTTCAAAGTTTAGACCCTGGGCTAGCCTATCCTATTCCTAAGGCATTGGCTAGACCTTACTTTGATGCCTTCTGTATCAGGGTGGGTAATAAAAAACTGCAATAACATGAACAGTTTATTTCATATTCGTCAAACTCTCATTAAATTAGGAAGAAATATACTATACCAAAATAAATGATACCTAGGCCTACATATAACATTGCCTGAAATTTTGATCGCACTCAGTGCAGGGGAATACAAAAACACAGTTCGGTAAAAGTTGGATATTTTAAGATGTGAATTGAAAAGCTGCTGACTGGTAGTCGAATTGCTTAAAGTAACCAAATATTCAAGAAATGATTTATGGCACTTTAAATTCAAACACCAATAGCCTTATCGATATTTCAGAAAATGACTAAAAAAGGTGATTTAAATAATGTATGATTTAAAAAGTTAGACAAAACTGTAACCAATAATAATTTATTGTGTACTTTCGGCCAAATGCACTGGCTACACAACTAGAACTAAATTTTGTTCATTTACCCTATGCTAAATGCTCATTTACCCGATCATTAGTTAAAGAAGGCACACTCCTGCTTACTCAAGGGATCATCTGTGCAATGCTCACTAAACAGTTGTAAAAATAAACATTGCACTTAGCCTTCATTTAGTCGATTGTTGACAAATGTAGCTAGTCACATTTACTACTGTAGTTCCTCAACAGACCTAGGCTTATGCAACTTTTCAAGGGATAGCAAGCAACAATCTTATCAGGCAGGCTTGGGCACAGACTACAATAAAATAGAACTATAAAATAGAACTAAGGTCACATGTTATAAACAAGTCACAATCCAACACAACCAAATTATACAAAGCTGCCAAATTTTTGCTTTAAATTACGTGTTGGCCCATGCTAAACCTTGAATTTGAAACTTAGACATTGGTTATTACAAGAGTTTTGGCAATGATTCAATATAAGAGTGAACAGTTAAAAAGGTAAAAAGTACCTTTTTGAATGCCTCCTACCTTACACTGTAATCCTAGTTGTTATTCCTTATGTTATGAGGCCAAGCTATGGTTGCTGAAACTCCTTGCCAACTGTAAAGATTTTTTGGTTTTATTCTGTTAAATCTTCCAGACAGATATTATGGTCTGCAATTATTAGTACACTGTAATTGCTAGGAAGGTTCTTGTGGCAATTGTTGCACAGTTCCTACAATATGCAGAACTGCAGTTTTGTCTCTGCAGGTCGGCGGGCGTATGTTTATTTGGCTCGCTAGACCTGAGTTTCGTTTGTCAGAATGGGATGGTTCGGTAGTGCCGTTTGGCCGTGACATTTTGTATCCCGCATGGCGGGTCACGTAAAAAGCACAATATGCAGAACTGCCAACTGCTGCAGTACGTTTTCCTCTGTGTTTGGTACAGGAAATCATGATAAATACTGTGTATGAATGAAACCCTCAAAAAATAATACAGGATTTAAAAGATACTGTAGTACAATAATAGTGTATGTCTTGAACAGGAAAGCTGTGATATTAGAACATTTTGAACAAACCTACAGGTAATTTGGTCGTAAGAATCATCCAATATTCTTGCTAATGGTTTTATCATGTTTACAAGGTTGTTTAGGTTGACAGTTCATGATGAATTTGACTAAATTGTTACACTGACTTTTGTCAATGATCAATCTCAATAGGAATTACCAGTGTAAAACTGTCAGCCCTGTGCTCATGCTATGTATATATGGCAATATTTCATGTATGTTTAATAAACTTGACAGAGCTTTTTTGTTAGTTTGTAAAAAACTCACTTAAACATTTAAAAAGTTAGCCCAATGTATATTGTTTCTCTTACTTGTGTTAGTCTTGGCCTAGATTAAGTTAACATAAAAAGTACTGTGTTTTACCTATCAACTTTGGCCTACTAGTAGTTTACAGAGACTAGGCATATTGCTATTATTGCACATTTCTGTTAATAGTTGCAAGTTTTTATTTAATATTTTTTTCATGCTTGCTAATTGGTGAGTACTGTAATTCATAACTTTTGGCAAAGCCTGCTGGTAATGTACAGTACCTGCTATTTGATTGGTTTGATTTTTGTAAACAATGTATTAACTAGTTAGCCCTGCTGTAGTATATACAGTGTTACTGTAGTCTATTTACTGTACTGTAGACTATTAACTGTAGACCATTCCTTCATTCTTGTGGACTGACGCATCGATTTTCAGTTCTTAAACTTTGTTTGCAGAGCTGTTACATTGAGTTTATTGAAATTCAGGTTTGGAATGGAAAAATACTGGTTATAAGGTTTGAAAATGCTGGAAAGTGTTATCAAAGGTTGGCAGCTCTGAATATGATTCTGTGATATGATCATTAGAACATGTTCCTAAAGCTAAAACTTTCTGGTAGTTATATTAATGGTTTTACTTATGTCATACCTGTAAATCCGCTAAGGAAATCGTGCACGGTAATGGTAAAGTGTTGTGTATTTTCTGGATTAATTATCAACAAATATTAAACCTCTTATCAAACTGTCTTTTAGACGAACCTCCAGATTTTGAATTGTGCTTATTTTAATTGATATTAATTTGTTTTCACTTTTTTAGACACCTGCAGAAAAAGCTCAATCTTCCAAGAGCAAAGGCAATAAATTTTTCAAGGCCGGACAATTTGAAAAGGCCATCAAGTACTACTCTGAGGCCATCGACATCGCACCCCAAGAAAACAAGCAAGACCTGTCAACATTCTATCAAAACAGAGCAGCAGCGCAGGAACAGCTGGTGAGAAAGAATGAATGTTGTATTTGTTGTAGTCATAGAACATTCAAATCTAGTCTTTCATTTATTTATTCTATTTAAAGAAAAAAATGCAAAGAGACATTAACTACTCGAAAATTATTCAAATCAATGTCAGAAATATCTGTATCTATTTACACGCTGTCATTTTGACAACCTTACTGGTGCTTGTATTACATGTATACTAGTGTATTGCACAGGGTACCCGGGTACCCACCCGATGTGATACTACCCGATCCTACGCAAAGTGTGACTTTTTTTTTTTTTTGCAAACCGATGGTTAGGCAAGATTTTCCTGTTGACTTAGTGTGGTCGAAGATAACACCAATGATGAAAGTATTCCATGGATATCTTATATCTGCGTCACAATTTCAGGGAATAAACATATGGTTAGGCTAGATTTCCCCGTTGACTTAGTGTGGTGTTAGGCTACCATGTGATTGAAGATGAGAGCAATAATAAAAGTAGTCCATGGGTATCTTATAACTGCGTCACAATTTCAGCGATAAATAGATGGTTAGGCTAGATTTCCCTATTGACTTAATGTGGTTAGGCTACCATATGGAAGAAATTGTAGTACAGTATGGTGTTGGGTGTCATCATGGGGTGCATTGTTGTACAGTATGGTGTTGGGTGTCATCATTAGGTCCATTGTAGTACAGTATGGTGTTGGGTGTCATCATTAGGTGCATTGTAGTACAGTATGGTGTTGGGTGTCATCATTAGGTGCATTGTAGTACAGTATGGTGTTAGGTGTCACCATTAGGTGCATTGTAGTTTGGTGTTGGGTGTCATCAATAGGTGTCTTGTAATAAGTATGGTGTTGGGTGTCATCATTAGGTGTATTGTAGTGCAGTATGGTGTCATCATTATGTGCATTGTAGTACAGTATGGTGTTGGGTGTCACCATTAGAGACATTGTAGTACAGTATGGTGTTGGGTGTCACCATTAGAGACATTGTAGTACAGTATGGTGTTGTGTGTCATCATTAGGTGTATTGTAGTGCAGTATTCTGTTGGGTGTCATCATTAGGTGTATTGTAGTGCAGTATGGTGTTGGGTGTCATCATTAGGTGCATTGTAGTACAGTATGGTGTTGGGTGTCATCATTAGGTGCATTGTAGTACAGTAGTTAAGTATTAAATGTGAGTATCTTGAAGGCCAGCCAATCTATGGCTCTCTCTCTCCTATTTTCCATCCCTGCTGCACAGTTACTATGACATGATCTGAATAGTCCTTCTAGATGTTGTTGGAATATCTGGACCAGAAACAAAGGTTGATTGACAAAGTATAAACCGAAAATAGTAATAAGTGTGTAGAAGTTTGTCATTATCAGCTGGACGAGTCGTTCAAATGTACTGTACGCTAGAGAGACAGCATACTGTCCGTGTAAAATCAATAAAAATATTTTTTCACATTGCAGAAAAATTTCCAAGAAGTAATTGAAGATTGCAGCAAGGCCTTGGAATTGAATTCTAAGTATGTTAAGGCATTGTTCAGAAGAGCTAAGGCCTTTGAGATGGTTCAAGAAAAGATGAAATGTTTGGAAGGTAAGATGAGGCAAAAATGTTAAATGTGACCAGGCTTTTCTGAAAGACACAATGTATGAGATTAGAAAATGACATGGCACACATACACTACTTCCTTAAAAGGAGTATGTTTAAGTAAAGTAAGAGCAAATGAAACATTGTTCTTGTACCATTCTTACTTGGCCAGTTGTGTTTTGGCTTAGGCGTAAATTCCAAGGTGCTTGTGAGGACTGCTTGGTATTTTTGGTGACTTTTTGATGGGGATAGTTGAGCCTTGCCCCCCCCCCTCCCTTACCCTCACCCTGCAGATCTTAATGTTTTACCAAAAATAGAAAGATCTACACATGCCAGTACCATTACCAACACTGAAAGAAACTAACCAATATCTTCTGCAAAGCAAACTGCAGAACCTATTGAACTTTGAAGAGATAAGTATTTAATTAATAATTACACTTAGTGTTTTGACCTATTTGAATTTATGTTACCTTGTTTAACATTAGTGACCTTCACACACCTTTGAGGGTTAAAGTCTAATTAGAAAAAATATATAACCCTGGCAATGTAACATACGCCTGTAATAGTTTTCAGTAATTGAGCAGGTTCAAAGAAAAATTTGAAACTATGAATGGTTCCCCGCCCCCCTTCCCTCCCCAAGAATAGGATACATAAACAGACAAGGCAGCTGTTGATGTTATCAAATCACTGAAATGCTGGTAGCTAGGTTTAGATCCAGGAGGAACTACTGAGGACAATTTTGGTGAGGGTGCTGGATTTGTGTTCAGAATGAGGGGTCTGAGGGGAGTGGATGTCTCTGTGATATATGTGTTGTAGGAGTGTATGCTGTGCCTCTGTTCCAAAAATGATGCAAAATACTAGCAAGAATTATCAGACATGCTAATGACTACCTGTTGACCCCCCCCCCCCCCCCCCCAAAAAAAAAATAAAAAACTGATGTCATGAGTGGCAGAATCATCAAATGCACATCACAGAAAAGTTAATGTTTAATTTAGTCAGACAGAGTTCAGGATGCTGAGTCATACATTCCATGCTGTGGGTAATCTGTTTGATGATTTGCTCATTTCCATGGTAACACCAAGCTGTGTAATATTGTTTACCCTTATGCATATCTTCACATCTTCCTCACATTGTTAATAGCTATTCATGCATGAAGGGATAGACATCTACATTTGACCTGGCTGTCTGCAATCCAATTTATTTACATTGTAATTTTGATTGCTTCACACAACTGTTGACAGAGGGCATAGTGACAAGGATGACACATTGCCTTGATAATATTTGCTGTCACCTGTGGGTTTGCCTCGTGCTTTTAAGTTGATGATACAAAAAGAAACTTACCGGTGGAATTTCACTGTACTTTGCTAAGATGTTTAGTGAGCTTGAATTGCAATATATTGTTCCCAGTGTAGTCCAAAGATCCAATTTGGAAATAATATTTAATATTGAAAAAGGTGTTTTCCAGTGTCATTTGCTAAGACCTAAGTGTAATACACTATTTTTTGATATGGGAATTTTTCCCAGTGTTATTCACCAACTATTAAGTAGAAACAATCTGTTAGATCTTGGAAATGAGTGTTTCCCAGTGTTATTCACTAAGCCCAAAGAAGGTACACTATTTCTTATATGGACATTAGTGTTTCTTATTGTTATTCGCTAAGCCCTTAAGTACTGTAGATACACTATCTTGGATATGGTAGGGTTTCCCAGTGTTATTCACGGAATGTTAAGTTGAAACAATATCTTTAATATGGAATTAGGTGTTTCCCACTCTAGTGTCATTTGCTATGCCCTAAGGAGGGTCACTCTTTGATATGGAAATGAGGGTTTTTCACCAACTGTAATGTGTAAACATTATAGTGTTCCTAGTGTTATTCACTAAGTAGATTCACAATATAAACACATAAAAGGTGATTATAAGTGCAAACTTGCCAACAGAATAACTGGGTCAATGTACATTTTTCATGTTCTCAAAGTACAGGATAAATTTTGCTTTAACTGTATTTTCTTATTTGTTTGTAGACACAACAGCAGTCTGTATACTGGAGGGTTTTGGACACCAGGCGGGCATGTTTCTTGCTGATAAAATGCTGAAAGAGTTAGGCAAAGAAAAGGCTAGCCAGGCTTATAAGGTATTATTGATTTAAGTTACCAGGAGGTGGTTAACTCCTATTCCACAGGCTTACTGATTTTCTTTGTATTAGTTTACTGTAGTGAATGGAATACATATTTTACCATTGTTCCAATACGTTCGGTCCTGATTATGATTCTGTGACCATGAGATAAAACATAATAATGGCAATTGGAAAAGGAAGGCATGGTAGTGACTGGACGATGAGTGTATAATAGTCATTGGACTATAAAAGGGAATGGTAGTAATGTGAGAATATGTGTAAGGGTATCGTGTTTGTTGGACTATCAGGGCATAGCGATCATAGGACTATCAGGGCATAGAGTTCATTGGACTATCAGGGCACTGTGACCATTGGACTATCAGGGCATAGTGATCATTGGACTATCAGGGCATAGTGTTCATTGGACTATCAGGGCATATTGATCATTGGACTATCAGGGCATATAGTTCATTGGACTATCAGGGTATAGTGATCATTGGACTATCAGGGCATAGTGATCATTGGACTATCAGGGCATAGAGTTCATTGGACTATCAGGGTATAGTGATCATTGGACTATCAGGGCATAGAGTCATTGGACTATCATGGCATAGAGTTCATTGGACTATCATGGCATTGTGATCATATGACTATCAGGGCATAGTAATCATTGGATTATCAGGGCATGGAGTTCTTTGGACTATCAGGGCATAGACTTCATTTGACTCTCAGGGCATAGAGTTCATTGGATTATCATAGCATAGTGATCATTGGACGATCAGAGCATAGTAATCATTGGACTATCAGGGCATCACCATGTTCTTTGGACTATCAGGGTATCACCTGTTGTCTGTCCATTAACAATAGATACTTGATCTGATCCTTTCTAAGTAAGTTTAAATCTGTTGTGTGAGTAGGCTGCTATAGTCTTAATGTTAACACACCTTTAAAGTGAAATGTAATGTATTAACTCTATAAAGATCTGTTTTTCATAACAATGTTGCAATGCTCAGTAATACCCTAGCCTTAGATGTAATCGATCGTCAATACAATCAGCTGTTTTTGAATTACCCTTTCTTGTAGGAAAGACAACCAACGCTTCCCTCAGGACAGTTCATTCGTTCATATTTCTCATCGTTTTCAAATGATGGAATCACAAGTAACACAGAGTCTTACATGGAAGGAGAAGATGATGAGTAAGTAAAATCATTTGTCCTCCCCCCCCCCCCCGCCCCCATCTCTTTGATTTTAGTTGGTCTTCCCTCTCTCATCCCCCTACCACTACTACAGCAGATAATTCTTCCGTAGAACAAACTGAAGTTCATTACAGTAGTTTGAAAGTTGTTTTGCCTGAAAACCCTTCAAGATAGAATTTGATGAAAATTTGATGTAAAAATGTGTGAATACTCTAGATTCACCATAGTTTTTGGGTGAGAATCCTTACATGTGTACCTTAGTTAATTTGCATACATGATGAAAAACAGTGATATATTTGAACGTCACAAAGACCACAGCAAATAGCACCATTTAGTTTTCTGGCAAACCAACACATTTTTGAGTTGCAAAACCCGGACAATCATGCCTTTTGGCTAAGATCATGTGTAGTATCTGTTCCCTTAGAGGGGAATGGTGATGCACACCCGAAGATGATCACTCAGTCACAGTCTCGATGCAAGGGGACTGGGGCTGAGAGCGGATCAGTCGTTCGGTAGTTTGGTTTTCGTGCCCAGGTTCTTTCCTGGGTGACTTTTTCTTAAAAAGAATCATGATTTATTGGAGAGCTTGATAATGCTGTATACTTGAATACTCTCAGTTTGACTAATAGCTCGGTTTGGTGTAAAATATTTGTTCGATGTTACTTGGTGAGTTATTACCTGTGACTGTAAGTTTAAAAGAGTAAATTCTGTGCCTCATAAATGTAATGTAGGTTTTTAGTGTTGCATGTGCAAATCTTGCAAGATATAGGCCTAATGTTTCAGGATGCTGGGTATCTACACAACACACAGCTTATAAGTAATGTCTTGGTAGTGCAAGATAATAATTAGTATCTATGTAGAAAACTACTTCACATCAGTCCTGCATTGACCATTCAAAACAGATGTACAGAAAAATAATGGTTGGTTTGTGTGTTTGTGGGAGGAGAGAGAGGAGAGCGCTGGGATTAATTATATGGTATGCATTGCAAAGTGCTAAACAGTATGGTCAAGTTGATATAGCAGGTTTTGTACAGAGGAACACTAGTTTACAGGAGACATAGTTCAAAGCCAGCAAAACCAATGCACAAAAGTTTAACACTAAATTATTCCCTGGGGGGGTGGCGTGGGGGGGGAAGAGATGTCCATGTGCATTGGACCTTAACCCATCGTCCTACAGTACCTCCTTTCGCAGCACCGAGTTGTTGAGTATGATGTTAGCCTATGAATTCAATACACTGGTACATGTAGACACTCTATGTAGGTCTGGGTAGAGTATTTTAAGACTAAGTTTGGTCCTTACTGGCTATGTATCTCAACAAATCATTTATTACAAGGTTAGATATCAATCAATGCTTTGAGAAATGCTTCATCAAGTCTGTTTTATCTTCCCTGGCAGCTCTGGTTTTCTGAAAGCAGTCAAAGCATTCCAGAATGGTGAATACACAGACATTATAGAACTATGTACAGAAGAGATCGATACCAATGGAATATTTTTACCTCCGGCACTGTTAATGAGAGCTTCTTTCCTTCTCCTGAAAGGCCAAGCAGTAGAAGCAAAACCAGACTTAGACAAACTGATAGCTATGGAGGACAGTGATAAGAAAGTAAGCCTCCGCAACCCTCCCCCCCCCCAATCCCCTGCTGATGTTGTTGTTTTCAAGGGGTTAAAAGTCAGAAATTAAGAAAAGAACAAATTCCCACAGAGCAAGTGAAAAGGAATCATATTGGTTCAACTCCCATGTCCATGGCTTGTCATTACTGCGAATACGAAAAATTGAGATTGATTGTTTTATTCAGGTAACTAGTAAGTACATTGTGGAGTCAATTGTAACAATGTACGTGAACAATAGAGAATCAAAAGTGACCAAGATGCATCAATCCTCAAAACGGCTAGTAAAAATAAGTTTTTGTAAAAGAAAGCAAAGCTTATATTTGTTGATATGTCGAAACGTGAAATATTTAATACTCATTATGCATTCAATCTTGACGATTTATCCGTTGTTTTCTCCCATACCTTTCTGTCGGAAGACTGAAGTAATTACACAATCATAACAAGATACTTTTTTGCAAACCTTGGAGAGATGGAGCGAATGAAAAATTAAAAAACAAACACATCCCTGCTTGTGCACCACCAAACCATAATCAGATGTATGCACAAGCAACATAGACCCTACACATGGAATAATTTTCCCTAAACACAGAACAGGGAAGCAACTGATGACTTCTGATTCTTGTATAACTATATATAAAAACCCAAATAATACCCAAATATACAACTCATCCTGGTATGTCACATCAGAGAAAAATTTAGATAAGCTTAAGACTGCTAAACTTTTACAGTTTTATTCTGTGTTGCTAAAACTTTAGGACATATCCTATATAGATATACATGTATAATTATATATATATATATATATATATATATATATATATCAGCTGTGATAAGAACTTACTAATTCTGTCTATTTCCTAAAACTAGAGCTAGTTCCCTTGACAAGAGAGCTTGGGGCGGGGGGGGGGGGATGGGTCAGGGTGCTCCAAATGGTATGTTGTTACAAATTCATAGGTAATACTTCTTTCTGCGATTATTTCTTTTTACAGCTAAGAGCAAATGCCCTGATCAAGAGAGGCAGTATGTACATGCAAGAAGGTAATGCCCTAGATGCAATGGATGTGTTCGCCTCAGCTGTCAGGATTGACCCTGACAATGCAGACATCTACCATCACAGAGGTCAAGTGAGTTGTGATACTTTTAACTGATAAAACCCAAATTAATATTAATTGCATTTCAGATTTTCTGGGGAAGGTCCTGCCGTTCCTATAAATTTACTATCGACTTTGAATAGAAGAAAAAATAATATTTGGAATCTGGTGACCTTTCGTCTGTCATTTTCAGTTATATCTGTGGCAATTTTACCTCTCTAAATTGTTCTCCCATATCATGCTTCAAAGCACTCATATTGACAGTATAAACAGTTCCTAACCTTTATCTGATAGAAACCTGATATTCATACTGTCATTACAAGGGCTCTGAAGCAGCACATGAAAGTACAGTACAGAAGTTTTGATAGATTCAGTACAACTAACAGCTTTACACAATGCTTTTTCCTTTTCTTTTTCTCTTTAGATTTTATGGAATTTAATTTTATTTGATTAATATTTAGTCTCGCATTTCTCTTTAATTTTTAGCTGAATCTCCTCCTTGAAAAGGTAGATGATGCAGTGAAGGACTTTGAGAAGTGCCAGAGTCTAAATGCTGAGTTTGGTCTAGCCTATGCCCAGTATTGTTATGCCAGGTATAGGCTGGCTATCCTACAACAGAGTCCTATGCAGATGCAGGAAGCACTCAAGCAACTGGAAGAATGTACTGTTAAGTTCTCAACCTGTGCCGAAGGCTTCGCTCTACATGCTCAGGTTTGTTACATCTGCTTTGCAGGCTTGCAGTTAGATTTGTACTCTGACAGTATCCTAACATAGTTATTAGTGTATCTAAACCGGTTCTCTCCTTCATGGAATTGTGGTTGTACTAAGTACATTATGCATTTCTTAAATTGCTGTACAGTAGATATCAGTGCAGTAGAAGCATGTTACAATATGCCTTCAGTAGAAATTAAAGTACATTTCTATTAGTAGAAGCATCTTACAATAGCCTTCAGTAGAAATTAAAGTACATTTCTATTAGAAGAAAAGAAAGATTTCTGCATGCAATCAATACAGTCCATCTTTGTGGGCAGCTTTCATTGATATTGTAGTAGTGTTTTATCGACTTGCAACCTCTCAGAAGTGATATTCACAGATGCTTGTTGGTATAAAGCTATCAGTGAAAACAAGGTCACTATTGAAAAAGAATGTTTTAAAAGGCTTTAAAGAAAAATGAGACTTCACACAATGCAAATGCAGTTTAGTTTTAAGACTATAAGATTGTTCACGATTGAAAGACAATAGGACGACAGAACTTAGGAGTTTGGAGGGACAGTGAAATTCTGAATGATCTAGTTTGGTTTTGCCAAATCTGTAACATTGATCTGAGATTGCGATATTTTGATTTGATATTTGCATATGACATTTATTCACTCTCAGGCTCTCAACGATCAAGGTCAGTTTGCTCGAGCTGATGAAAATTTCCAGAAAGCAATAGACATAGAACCAGATAACCCAACAGCTCATGTACATAGAGGGTAAGTAGAGAGAAGAACATGAAACAGATTGTTAGTGGTTATTGTTAAAGGGGTAAAGAGAATAGAGCAGATTAGTAGTGATAGTAGATGGGGGGGGGGGGTAAAGAGAATGGAGCAGATTAGTGGTGACAATAGATGGGAGGTTAAGAGACTGGAGCAGATTAGTAGTGATAGTAGATTGAGGGTTAAGAGACTGGAGCAGATTAGTAGTGATAGTAGATAGGGGGTAAAGAGAACGGAGCAGATTAGTGGTGATAATAGATGGAGGGTAAAGTGTATAGAGCAGATTAGTAGTGATAATAAATGGAGGGTAAAGAGAATGGAGCAGATTAGTAGTGATAATAGAAGGAGGGTAAGAAGAATGATGATTTTATGATTTTGTCTAAATTGTTCTTAGGCAGGTGTGACATTACAAATGTCTCATTTGAACAGTCAGTTGGGACAGTTTTCCAATGCTAATACCTCTCTTAACTGTCCTCCCATATCATGCTTCAAAGCACTCGTATTGACAGTACAAACAGTTCCTAACCTTTATCTGATAGAAGCATGATATTCATACTGTCAGTACGAGGGCTCTGAAGCAGCACATGAAAGTACAGTACAGAAAACATTGTCCCAACTGGGTGCATTTGAAACAGTGTGTTTGAAACAGAACATCTACAATGAAATGAGCCAACCAAAATATACATCGATTGTCCTCATTGATACAAAACAAAACATGCAATAATTCCTACAAAATGAGTTTTCGTTTCCTGCGGGGATTGTTGTCAGTCTGTTGGTCCGTTTTTGTCTGTGACGGTTTTGATTCGCTGTGCTGATCACTTAAGAAAGGAAAAATGTACCTGTGGACCTTAAACAGTCACCTGGTAAAGAAGGCTTCTTTTTTTGTGCTTTTATATGCATGTATTTCTGCAGCTAATGTCCTGTTTGTTTGACAGATTACTTCAGCTGGCCTGGAAGAAGGAACCAGAAGCTGCTGTTAAACTGATTAAAAAAGCCCTTGAGATTGATGAGAGATGTGATTTTGCCTACGAGACTCTGGGAACTATTGAAGTGCAAAGGTATGAGACTATTGATACTCATTTATCGCACCCCATAACACTCTGCTCACCCCCCCTTCCCCATCTACTATCTTTCTCTCTCTCTCTGGTCACATTTCATAGGAGATGCAAAGCTACAATAAAGGAAATGAAAAAAATATGAATTGATTTCAACACACCTTTCCAACACTATTACATGGCATGAAACTGACTGTTGCAACACGTTGTGAAGGGAGTAACTATTTCCAGCCAATCAAATTACTATATTAGAACACAAGATGAAATTGACCAATCATAATACAACATCATTGCTCTAACTGGAAATCATATGGTAGAATTTTGATACAATATGGAAAAAAAAAAAAAAATCTTTGACTGAGGTTTTATGAATATGTTCACAATGTTGTAACTTTCAAGAGGCTATCAACCTCTTTACAAAATTATGCAAGAAACTGCTGAATACTTGTTTGTAACCTACACAGTATGACATTATGGTTGAGTAACTATAGCAGTAGGGTAACCTGTAGCTACAGCCGATAGTGTACCTCTCAACACTTTACTGTACTTCTCATGTTCTCAGCGAGGTAGTATATGTTATGTTTTGTCCTTCCCTTTTGCATAACAGAGGAAACCTTTCGGCGGCTCAAGGTTATTTTGATAAGGCCATCAAACTGGCCCGGACAGAAATAGAAATGGCCCATCTGTATTCCCTGAGTATCGCCGCGGAGGCCCAAGATAAGGTCACAAAGAAATACGCTATCACACCACCAAAGCAGCCTTTCATGTAATGAGATGAGCAGACCGCCCTCAGATTCTACCGGTTTGATTGACCGGGCTTTATAAATGTAATGAAGAGCTGAACATTCGGAGATTGAATTCGGTCATCCGACTGGCTCCGTTCTAGTAAACCGATGTGATCGTTTCCAGATGGTCTGTTCAGTGGTTTGACTGGATTTATATCTACCAGTGTATGGCGGTAAAAGATAACAACAATTCGCAAACTAAACAAATCTGACTCCTGATTGGTTGTTGTCATGTTACCTATTTTGATACCACCAATTGTAATGGTTGAATAAATTGAAGTCAAGCGAGTGATATAATTGTTTTACAAATTCCAGATGAACATAATTTGTTGTAAATTCCATTCTGCTTAAACAGCTAAACTCTGATCCACCCAGGTCATATACTGTGTCCCTGGGTCAGTTGCTGGTCCGAATAGGTACGGCCAGAAATCAGTCTGGAGTGCCATCTAGATTTCTGTTTTTTTTTTTATCTCTTCCGCGTTAATTTCTATACCATGCAAAAAGAACTGGGAATCCAGCCAAACATATTTACATAAATTTGTTTTTGTTTTACTCAGATGGTACTTGCTTTTTCTCGATATAAAATGACACAAAATGGTCAAACAGTGTTTGGTCAATGGTCAAACAGTCAAGAATATTTCCTGCTTTTGTGCATCCATACAGCCTGGAAACTGTGCCATGGGTTTGAAGCAGTCAAATGAGAAAAGAACCTGTTTAGGCTGTGTTTCACAAGCTCAAAATTGTATTAAGTCAATACAAGTGACCTTTAAAAATGATTTAGATTGTCATTGGATAGATTTATTTACCTGTGAATGCTTGAAGAACCAATTACCACGGTGACAAGCGTCACATGATACGGTTTGGGTTGCCTTAAAGCTGCTTTTTTGCATGAATTCTGTAAGTTATAGAACTATGATATTTGATACAAAGATTGCCTAACATTTCATTAGTGTAACTGGTGAAATGTTTATATGTTAAATAATTAAGAAAAGAGTTATATAAATTGATAGCCCAGTATGAAACCACCAGATACTGACAAATTCAGTTTATATTGCTAATATTTTCATTTTCCCCCCATATTTCATTTATCCTCACATTCATATTTAGACCAGAACAAATAGATATATCCTTACTTCGCTTTAAGATGCAAGCCATTATTTGTATATGTTGGACGATAACAATGTAAACTTTGCTTGTTTATACTACCTTCTGTTCAGTTGTGCTGCAGAATTCCCCAAACTTTTCAATCTCAAATTCTCCTTTTTTATGTTATTCTGATTTAATTTTTTTTATATTCCAGCATTCATTCCCTCCATGAAGAAAAAACAAAACAATTTTGCTTCAATTTATCAGCAATCGGAAGAGGGGGCTGGGGGGGCAGGGGATCGAGGGTCCTATTTAAGACCCTTGATCTATGAGGTCAATGATCTACAAAAAAATATATATATAGCCTAACAGTACTGACTCTATCCAGCAGGCCCTAAGTCAACTGTGTGTATTAATCAGTATGAACTGTAATGACCTTTGACCTGTAATTTTACATGATTAATGTCTGTATCAGATATCAGCAACAGGTGGTAATGTTTCTCCTTTTATGATTACAATATCAATCAGGTCCTACCAGACTAACCCATAAGTTAAAGTGACTGCAATTTGAAGCTCTGTGCTTTATCATTGTATTAACAAAATAATAGTTTTAGCTAACTGCTTGTCCTCTTCTGAAACCCCCCCCCCCTCCTTCACCCACTCGCATTCCAACCCATTAAACTGTGACATGACAGAAGTGCAGCTCTGCATATGTTACAACTATAAAGTTTCACTGACACCCTTTTTTGTTAATGTTTTAATGAAAGTATTCCACTCCTGTAGCCTTGGGTCCTGTGTCCATCGACGATGCCGTGTGGCTTTGTGGCAAATAGATGATGTTTTTAGCAATGAATCTGTGGGTTAAACATAGTCATTTATGTAAACATGGAAGCCAATATGTGACAGAATTATGTAACTATATTTGGAACATTGTTCCCTCGGTGTTGTTGTCAATATGAAGGTTAAATACTGACCCAATTATGTAAAGAGGAACTTGCGCATCAACATTGAAAGCCAGTGTATCATGTGTTGTATCTTTATGGTATATAATACAAAAGAGAAAAATAAAGCATGATTTCAAAATGATTTTCTAAGTATTTTCTTTTTGCTTTTAGTTTGAGTCAAACACATATATGAGAATTTTTAATTTAATATGCAAATGCTAAAGAAGATATACAAAGTAACGATAATTTTGTAAGATGAAAATAAGGAACGCTGGGAACTGGGCAACGACTTTTAAATTGATGGCTTTAAAATACGTGTCCACTAAACATATGCATTATCTAGTACGCACGATTGAGATTGCAGCTTGCTTTGATCTCTCCTCATCAAATACACCGGCATGATGTGACATTAATTTGTTACCTTGTTGTATCGGTACAATAATGGAAAATTTTATTCATATAGTGTCTTAACAGTAGTGTAGTATTTTTGTTCGACGAATGTTACTAAGAAATTGCGTTAATAAACAACATTGTTGTTAAACTGTCAGTCCAAATATAATTAGTTGATTTCACAAATCCATGTGTTGGAGCTGGAACATGTGACTGGTTGCCAACTCGAGTCATTATGTTTTATCCTTGCGCAATCTTTCTGTTCTTTGTCGCCGTTAGTTAACATGCTAAAGGTGGCTTCGCTTCCATCTTCCCAAATCCATGTACCTGTATTGGGAATAAGATGAGATCGGATTAATCTTATTTTTGAGATTGACCAGTGACGTATCCGACGATTGTGTGGGTGGGAAATGGTTGGATGGGGGTGAGGTGGGTTAAGGGATATGGTTGTCATTAAAGAGCAGTGATTGAATGATTGTCCTTATTCATTGATTTGAAAACAGCGGGTCAATAAGCGACGTGTCACTAGCACTTGATACAGGCGTAAATGTTACCAAAAAAAGCGCTTGTGGCGCGTGTGTATCTATACATACATGCATTGTTCATGAGAGGGAACCTGTTTACAAAGACTCCTGTCACATATTTCACACGTTAGTACGCATCATTTCTTACCGTAACGTGCTAAGGTGACGAAAAGGTTCAGTTACACACTCTCGTGCTGTAATAGTTTTATCTTGTAATCAAGTTTCTCCACAATGATTTAACCATCATATTAAAATGTTAAAAAATGAAAGTGTGAACAAGACATACTTTTGTTTTTTCTTTCATAAAGGGGTTATGTGTGCGGCCCCTAAAACATAGGTATTATGTTGTGAAAAGATGCCAAAACAACACAATATTTTTGACGGATATTAGTTCCACCCAACGTCAGGTTAGCATGAAATAAGCTGCAGTGAGGATATAGTGAATGACATGAATTTGTGAAATGCAGGTTATAACTACTAAAGGGTGTATCATACAATTTTAAAGTTTATTAAGCTATTGAGAACCTCAAAAAGCGGCCGCAGTAAATTACAGAGCTGGTAAAGTTTAAAGACAGGGGCGGTGGGAGAAGCTTCAATTTTGGGACGGGGATTGCTGGGGTACTTGGAGGGTCATTTGACTTTGATTTGAATGCACATAACCCGCGGAGTCACCTCAAAACTTCCCGACGAAAGGTCCACAATTTCCATATTTGCATGTTTTGGTTTTCAATCCCAAAGCAGTTTACTTCCGTATTACTTACATTTTCAACAAAGAGCATTTATAATTATAATTTTAGTTTTTTTTTTGTTCATCGTTCTAATCTTCTCATTTATAATCACAAAAACAAAACAAAATGTTTTCATTTTTTACCTAACATGGAGCGCGTTGTATTTAAGAAAACGAGCAGGTTTAAAATTTGAGGTGAAGGGGAGGGGGGGGGGGGCTGGTCGTGATATACGCTTAAATTGACTCATTCATAGCACTTGGCTAAAGTAAGTACTTTTCAGTACTTTTCGTAACAACACTGTCAGGTATTAGTAAGATTGTCGGCTTTTGAAAGGGTAATCATGATTAAGTTTCATGGACAAATGAAAAGGTCCGTGAAAAATAAGGACTGGACATGAACAGGAACCTGTCAAGTACATGTGGAGAGGGAGATATATCTTGACAGAACAACGGCTGAATGATCAAGTCTACTACTTTTAATCGAACCATAGGAATTGCCGGGCCTACCTTCTGTGTCTTTATCGGTCAGCCCAATATAAAAGTGAGCGCTTAAACTCAAGATTACAGATCCGATAAAATCATTCTCCTGCGAGTTCTCAATCTTGACCAGATGGGCACCGAAGGAGAAACAGGATGACTGTGCTTCATCCCACGAACCAGTTTCAACAGTCATGTAATAACAGGAGCCATCCAGGCCCACTACCCAGTCACTTGGACAGGCTGAAATAAAAAATATTGTTTTCACTTTATAAGAGGATACTTAAATAGGTGACGCAAATAAAAACCCTTATAGCTTATAATTAGTATTGTCCCACAAATAACATCATGCATACTTCAAAGTCAAACATCTTGTAAGATCACCATACAACCAACTTCGCATCTTGTAAGAAGTATTGTCTCTCTCACTTGAATACAAGAAGGGTGACTTAACACAAAGTTAATATTGATATATTGTAGACCATTTGCTTGCCACTTTGAGACTTAGTCTAACATACAGACCTCAGATGCAATAGAAAACTCTTTTAGAAAATATAAGATTTTTTTTCTAGCCTCTAATAGCATGTTTAATATGTATTACAAACTTGTAGATAAAATGATAGCACCATTTAACATATAACCCCCTGATCGAAACAAACAAATTTTCAAGGGTGTGGGGGGGGGGGGGAATTGTAAGCCAGGTTTCGTGACCCCTTCCACAAAAACCGAATCAAGATAGAGCGTACAGCAGGGGCGTAACGATTCATACTTTTTTGTAATCATTGAATTTTGTAATCCCCGAAAAAATCAAGGGGCTCACCCCTCCCCAATCCGCACTGACAGACATAATGCTACAAAACTTTCTAAAGTAAATTACACAAACTTATAACATATAAAGATATGTGCTGCAACATCGCAAATTTCTTAACATTGTTTAAAAAGTGGCAAAATGGATAGCGCCATCTTTTATCTAGGCACCACCATTTAAATAACATATATTTTCAAAGGCCCCAAACCACGTCCCGCCCTCTGAAAAAAAGTTAACTTTCCGTTGCTTGCAAGTGAAGTTTTTTTCATGTCGCTACAAAGTGCAGACAGTATTTAACGTGATACCCTTGTTATCTTTTATCTGGACCTGAGATGTCCATCGCTGCTATGTACACTGTGTTGTGGGTATTGACCGCAGCTGCATTTATTGACTGTACACTAGTGTCTAATTACCGACGGTAGCAAGCTGTGTGTATTTTCTGGGATCGATGGTGGCGTCTAACACTTCTGTTACACCTCATTCGAAACTAGGTCAGATTACCGGCATGAGACGTTTCTTTTTGCGCGACTCTTTATTCCATTTAAGGTCTACCGACACTTATACGAACACCATTGACCTAATCACTCTAATAGGCATAAGATTATGAGAAATGATCTGTGTCGCTTCTTGTTTGTTTATAATATTTTCTATACTTTTGTACACCTATTCGATGATTATTGTATACTGAATTAATGAATACCTTCTCTAGATGCCGCAGTGGTAATCTGTTTGTCTGTGCCCAAGGTCTCTGGTACCGTGGTAATAGATGTGGATGAGTCATCCGCCGGGACAGAATTAGTTGCCATGGTTGTAGACTTTCTCACAGTCTCTGTGTATTCCTCCGTGCTAACTATTTCCAGAGGTGTGGATGCCTCCACAGATGAGATTGGCCCCGATCGGAATAAATCAATGTTACTGGTCGAAGCGGTGGGAATGTCTGTCGAATGTGACGTCAGAGTTGAAGTAAGGAAAGACATTTCGGTTGAATGATGTTGATATGCTGGTTTAGTCGATTCAGACGTTGATGAGGACTTAGCGCCATCATCAACATCTGTGAGGATGCCGTCATTCATGTTTAAGCTGGAGTATAGTTGCGTCTGTAGTTCGGTTAACCATTCGGTTCTATCTGTTCCTAACACTAGCGGAGAAGCCTCGTTATTTGTGACAGCCTCTGACGTCACAGTCATCGTTTGTGATGGACGTTCAGTCGTTGCGTTACTGTCATTTGTCAATGACACGGTACTACTGCTCAACAGTTGACCAATCGATACTGTGGGTTTTCCGTTGGTCTGCAATGCCGTAGTAGGTGGTGTCTCTTCACTTTCATATGATGAAGTCATGAGTTTGGTAGGGTTGGTGGTGGTTGCTGGGAGGGTAGTCAGCTTAAATGCGGCCGACTTTCTCGCTGTGGAGAATTCACTACTACTAACAGTCAGTTCTACTGCTGTGTTCATTCGTGTGGTATCATAAAGTATTGTGGAAGAGTCTTTAGTGTTGTCAATCGTACTTGTGATATGTGTGTATTTGAAAGGGATCTTCTCAACAGTAACCTTATGTACCGAAGTAGGTGCATCTGTTGACTCGTCAATTTCCATATTGCTCGATGGTAACTCTTATTGAAGGAAAAGAAAATGTCACACAATAGTTAACACGCATTGGTTTGCTAACTTCCACTCCATTTATCCCGTCTTTAGGATCGAAAGCCCAGTCGAGATTAATAACAAAACATTCGTAAGATAGCAACAAAACTAACTGGAAAAACAACAAATATAATAACATGGGACAAATTGGCTTACATTAATATGTATCAAACGGTGAATTTAGTCAGTGCTTTAGCAAGGAGATCATGATACTTGACCCAATGGCACCCAAGGAAGAGCCCCCATTTTTACATTTGGCACCTCTATAGACACACATATATTGCACTCTCATGCGTACTGGACTGGCCGTCGTCATACTACTTACATAGTACATAGGGCTCCGTTTTATTTATTCACAGCACGTTAGTAATACCTATATTAGTTATTGGTCAGTCGGTCGAATTCCGTTCAAGCCCTAAAATTAACTTCTCTCCCGAGTTTCATGTTGATGTGTCAAGGTAAAAGAAAGGAGAAAATCCACGAAGAGGCATATCTCATCGCAAAATCACTTTAATGAATAATTGCTGATTGGCTACATAACAATTTTAAAATCCCTGAACGCGACACTGAACGAAAAAGCAAAAAGTTTTGACCTCAGTCATCATCATTATGATATATTTTGACTATAAGTAATTTGAGGAGGCTCCAAGTCTGTTGAACATTTGTCCTTGTATTCATAGCAAAATATCACTTTTCGCTTAAATTGACCTTCGACCTTTCATTCTAAAGGTCTTCAAGGCGCAAGTCCCTAGCTCGAGGCAACTTCCTACCAAACTTGCAATCATCTTACAAATACGGCCAAACGATCAGCCATCATCTTTTATATACGGCCAAACGATCAACCATCATCTTACAAATACGGCCAAATGATCAACCATCATCTTACAAATACGGCCAAACGATCAACCATCATCTTACAAATACGGCCAAACGATCAACCATCATCTTACAAATACGGCCAAACGATCAACCATCATCTTACAAATACGGCCAAACGATCAACCATCATCTTACAAATACGGCCAAACGATCAACCATCATCTTACAAAAACCGCCAAACGATCAACCATCATCTTACAAATACGGCCAAACGATCAACTATCATCTTACAAATACGGCCAAACGATCAACCATCATCTTACAAATACGGCCAAACGATCAACCATCATCTTACAAATACGGCCAAACGATCAACCATCATCTTACAAATACGGCCAAACGATCAACCATCATCTTACAAATACGGCCAAACGATCAACCATCATCTTACAAATACGGCCAAACGATCAACCATCATCTTACAAATACGGCCAAACGATCAACCATCATCTTACAAATACGGCCAAGCGATCAACCAAATTAAAGGAATTGTCTGGTGGAAGATTTTGATACATTGTCCTTGTAGTTATAATTTTTCTCTTTCTAACCATGTAAAAATTGTCCCCATTCGACGTTTTCTTCTTGTAGAAATCTGGTTTTCAAATTCACCAGTTTCTCACCAAAAGTACCGTTTGTTCGAACGCTTCAATATGGTGATTGACGTAGTGCTTGCAGATAGGCAAAACAGGCGACTTGAAGTTAGCACTCCCAATTCCGCAGCAAATTAACTCACGTGTAAGCACATTGGATTGCCTCATATATATAACGTACATACTCGCGAACGTATATACTACGATGCTCAATTGGTGTACTTGTATAGCGTTACACATAGTACACTCACACTCAAACCACAGTTCATAAACTGTTCTTCGAAATCGCTGAAATAAAATTCACGGATCAAATTAACAGTAAAAGGAAACTTGTAAAGTATTCGTTAAACCGAAAGATGAAACTTGGCGGGATCGATGTCATCGCAGAACTGTGCGATTGTAAACGTTAGAGTAGCCTATACACGCGAACATTCTTCGCGCTGGAGCTGTATACCGCGATGTATAAACAACGAAGAGCCTGCTGTTAAAACTTATCTTGTGTTACACAAAGACCACGAAACCACCGATCTACTACATATATTGCGGCTTAAGGAGTTTTTTAAATCATATCTAATTTATAAGAAATTTCACCGGAATTATTGAAGAAATTGATCGAATTGTTGCCAGAGCAGAATATAGCACTGAGAAGCTAAGGCTTCGCAGAACTGTCCGATTGTCAACGTTTGAGTACAGCCTACATGCAAACATTTTTCGCGTTGGAGCTGGATAGCGCGATGTAAAGCCTGAACAACTCGGAGTCTGCTGTTAAAATTTACCTTCTGTTACTCAAAGACCACGGAACCACCGCTCAAGTACATGGCGGCTTAAGGAGTTTTTGAAAACATATCTAATTTTTAAGAAATTTCACCGGAAATTAAGGAAGAAATTTATCTGTATACAAACGCTGTTTTTGTTGTGATTACCGTATAGGTACTGTGCGGAGGGTGGGTTATGACGCAATCTGCTATGGCAGAGCTGACGTCACGTATTGTACTGTTCAAATCATATTTGAAATGTCTATCCATAACGATTAAAAATCGTTTCTCTGTCAAACGCAACATAAGCGTTCTCATACTTTGACAACATGTTTGGAAAATTATTTACTATTTTTTAAGGTAACTTCTTTGGGCCACCAGACAATCCTTTTAAGCCAATACACGCGTGAACCTACTCAAATACGGCCAAACGATCAACCATCATCTTACAAATACCGCCAAACGATCAACCATCATCTTACAAATACGGCCAAACGATCAACCATCATCTTACAAATACGGCCAAACGATCAACCATCATCTTACAAATACCGCCAAACAATCAACCATCATCTTACAAATACGGCCAAACGATCAACCATCATCTTACAAATACGGCCAAACGATCAACCATCATCTTACAAATACGGCCAAACGATCAACCATCATCTTACAAATACCGCCAAACAATCAACCATCATCTTACAAATACGGCCAAACGATCAACCATCATCTTACAAATACGGCCAAACGATCAACCATCATCTTACAAATACCGCCAAACAATCAACCATCATCTTACAAATACGGCCAAACGATCAACTATCATCTTACAAATACGGCCAAACAATCAACCATCATCTTACAAATACGGCCAAACGATCAACTATCATCTTACAAATACGGCCAAACGATCAACCATCATCTTACAAATACGGCCAAACGATCAACCAAATTAAGCCAATACACGCGTGAACCTACTCAAGTTTGCTCCATCATTAAGCGCACACGAAAAAATCTTGTCGTGCAAAATCCGCGTGGGCTGTTGCGTGCGTGTGTGCTCAGTGCGAGGCGTTTTGAATGTGCCATTTAATTTTCAAATGTTAATTTCTCATTGATGGTATGGATGTTTAACGTTTAGCATATTTGTTAGAGACAGAGCCTTGACTGGTCATTGTGTGTACGTGTTATATTTATCAACTTCCTTATCATTTTATATTCAATAATTTATCCGGCAACAGGGCTGTCAGTCCGAGCTTTGAAGTAACTATCAAATTTGTCGAAATTATCAACCAAGTAGTCCAAAGTCCAAAGCAGCTGAAGACATCAACGAGAGAAACCACAAATAAATACAACAGAGAAGCATTCGATACCGCACATATTGTCCAGTAATGGCCGTAGAGTCCAAGTTATATGCTAAATGCGCCACAGAGTCTCATTAATCGCGTAAAATGACGGCACGTAGTTGATATGGAAATAATGTCCAGACTTTCCTTTATCGTGAGAATGAAGTCTAAAGTAACTGCAACACCGTTGTACTCTATAAACCTTAGCTTTAGCGTCAAAGCTATATTCTACTAATACATGCGACTTCTAAATTTTCGTAAGAACAAAATAGTTCTGACGATATCCAAGTCGAAGGTGAGCGACCATGATGATGATGATGATGATGATGATGATGATGATGATGATGATGATGATGATGATGATGATGATGATGATGATGATGATGTTACCCACCCATGCCTAGACCCATCCCCAGGGATGGCAATCACTCAATCACGCCATGACACTTTCAGCAAGATGCGCCCATGGACATGAAAGTTAACATATAAACAATGAGTAACCGAAACCTATTTTACTTACGTTGCCATTGATTTTCGGTGACATTGGGAGCGGGTAAGAACGGTTCACAATAGAGGTCAACGTTGTCGTTCATTTGATTGCTGAATCCACCTAAAACTATGGATGTGCATGTACCATCGGCGTCCATACCCCAGACAATACCTCTCTGCTCATTGTAATAGTTTCCCATGGAACAGACACGACCTAATGAGGAATGGAGGAAACATTTATCTTTATGTTATATCATAGAGATTTTTGCGATGAACAACTCCCACAATATGAGAAACCATGTTCCGTGTGAGATTGAAACTAGTCATTTTGTCAATTTCTGATGCAGTATTGCTACTAGGAGATGAAATCTTTAAGTTTCACTTTTGATTTTCTTTTCAGATTTCCTCAATGAAAGTAAACTATATCGTTGCTGACATTACAATGTGAATATGAGATAGTTTAAGACAATTCACCATTTCAAGGCCAACTTTTAAAAACAACTCCGCTCCTGTAAACAAAAAGCAGAGAATATAAAGACAGGTAACGGCATATACAAGCATTTGTCGCTTTTTTGATGTTATATTCGAGGAGTGTTAGCTCCGATGAGTGTTAGCTCCGAGGAGTGGTAGCTCAGTGGTTAACGCCGGTGCCTTTCAATCATAAGGTCCCCGGTTCGAGTCACTCCCAGATTAATGTATGTCGTCCAGTTACAGAGTTGTTGACAATTAACAATTCATAATCATGGACGTTAAATATGAATTCAAGAGACTGATATATTTGTATATATATATATATGGAACTTTTACTGGTACCAATTACTGAATCAAACTTTGTTTGTCGAGAGAAATATCGTTCTAGGCTTAAAATTGCTAATGAGGAAAACCTTCCGAGAAGAAAATCAGTAGCCTATCGAGTGTCATGTATAGCGTCGCTTTCTTTTATCTTTTGCAAATTTATATTGACGCCCCCTTTTCGTCACCGAAAATTATGTTGGGGTGGTGGCTTTGCCTCTCTGCTGCCCTGGTTACCCCACCGATTAGTCTTCTTGTCAAATGATATCAACCTGTGTATTCCCAAACCACTCCATTACGTCCGCATGCCAAATCAATGTAAAACCAATTAGCGATTATATATGCTTTATATGTTTAAAAACCTAACATTGAACCACGTGTTCACACAGTCATTGTTACATTTATATATATTTATAAACGCTCAATGCCATCTCGTATTGACTTACATTATCTAATACTTAGTAAACATGAAAAACAAGGGAACAAAAACGCGCGGAATCAATTCAAACAGACATACATTCATTTAGCTTCTTTTCTCTTCTCGTAAGGAATTGATTCTCTGTTATATTCAAGGATATGACTGACTTAGCATACAAGTTATCGGTGTCGTTCAAGGCTGATTTGAGTGCATTAGATAGTTTCCGTTTGTTTTGTAATGGTAACCAATAGCGATGCCATTAAGCGGATTCTATCCCTTCTTGAGAGCTAAGAGATTTAACTGTTTCCTATAATTGTCTAAGTCGTTTCTGGCTCCTGGTAAGATTTTGGTGACAGTCTATATTGTTTTGTTTTTTTGTAACAGTTTTAATTGTTTGTGAAATGATCCTTTAAACTTATATGGCTCAACAATTCACGTGGCTACATGCATATTCATGACTGTGGTATTTGAAGGAGAAAATAAATATTTGACATTGTTCGCTGGCTGTCTTGGTAATTTTTGTGTACAATAGCAGCTATAACGCATGCGCAGTTTTAAGAGATTGAAAAAAAATATTTCCAAAAAAAAAAATAACCTCAACTCTCCCTCTCTCTCTCTTCCACTCTAATTCCTCCCTCCTCCCGCAGAAAAACAGTGACAAATGCCGATTTAATTATAGCGTAGTTTATTTCCATGTCTGTTATATTACAAAAGTCGTTTGCATTGCATCATTATACGCCAACAGTATACATTTATATCAGCTCTTCAGAGACCTGTCCCCTCACATCTCACGTCGACTCATGGCAGTCAATGGAACCACTTACTACTTGGTCCATTGCATAGTACGAAAGAAAAACTCGGTTACGGATCAAATCCCTCAGATTAAGATGAACAAAGTACATCTCAATCGTAAAACTATTTTGTATAAATTGTTGATCAGCTTTGTCGGAGGTGGTTCTCTTCCTTCGTATAACTGCTACTGTTTTGTTTTTATTGGACTGGGTGTGGGGTGGGATGGATGGGGATAGAATGGGGATATAAAAGAGCCCTGAGATAAAACACTCATGACATTTTGGATAGTCTATTACGAATACCTATAGGACCAAGGTAATATTGAACATTTGTGATGGGATGGGTTGGGGGTGGGGGTGGAGAGGAGGTGCAGGAAGGACAAACGCTCGGTATTAAATTCAAGAGACATTCATTTAAAGACTGCTAATATGATAGCAAACCATCTGGTTGTTTTCTTATCTGTGGGAAGGGGGAGTGGTTGACATTTGCCCAAAAAATAATGAAGTTTTCCTTCTCTTATCCGCCGAGTAATATCGTTTAGGGAAGAAATTGGAATAAACGTGTGCTTAAAATGCAATCATAATCATGAATAGTCATATCAATCACTCGGCAATATCATGAATAGTCATATTAATCACTCGATTATATCATGAATAGTCATATTAATCACTCGATTATATCATGAAAGTCATTACCCAATTTCTAAAGTACTCATTGGGGAGTGGGCTATATCCGGGGAGAGCGTTGTTTCTGTCTTTGTGAGACCTCCCTGCTGACTGTAAATAGAACGTGTATTTTACCCTTGGGGATCAATTAGGGGAGATCAAGTAGGGTGGGTGTTCACTAAGGGGCACCATTGGTCCTCACCGGTCCCAACTGTTCCCTGCCACAAGCTAAAATAAATCGAATAATGTTAATACGTGCACAGATTTTACCAAGCATTTCATAGCCAATTCAAGGCGTTGAGCATGTTACATGGCATCTAATCGTCCAATTATGAACACTGGGGGGGGGGGGGGGGGAGAGCCATTCGGATAGTCGGAATTAACCTCCAGAAAAGTAATTTTGAAAGTAAAGGGGGAAAATGGCATTTTCAGGGACGGCGGAAGAGGGTTCAATCTGGGGAAGGTGAGGCTACTCCGAGAGGCAGTGGGGCATGCGACTTTGTCAGGATGCCCTCCACAAAACGCTCTAACAAAATCTATCGTCTTGCATTCCGTATCGCAAATTTAATATTTTTTTTATATTGATTAAAATTTGCAACCATGAATATTTTAAGAACAGAGCATTTTCGTTTTAATATCAATGTTTTACTGTTTCAGTATTATGAAAATAGTGAAGTATAAAAAAAGTATAAGGAGTCGACAACGGAAAACTGACTGTAAAATTATAAGAAATGGATTGTGGAAAAGAAATTAACGACTAGAACGGGATTCACAATAAGCTATCCAGTCCTTAGATGGTGGATATATCTAGTTTCCATTAAATATAGAAAGAGAGACTTTTAAAAACAAATATGAAAAGGAGTACTGTTTCAATACCAAAAGCAACACTACTAACGTAATTTATGCAAAGGGGCATATTTCAATTTTGATCTAAACAACAATTAATCGTGGAAGGGGCACGTACAACCTGTGCATCCCGACTCTGTGACATAACAACAATATTTCATTTACATATTATTACGTCGCCTTCCTATTATAATTGTTATTATTTTGCTTACCTATTATTATTTTGCTTACCTACCATCATTTCGCATACCTATTATTAAAGTTTCACTTTATCTCAAATCGAAACACTCATTATGTAACCTACAGCACCCAAACATCCGAGTGTGTATAGTATGATCAGCAAATCAAAAACGAGGGAAAGAATATCATATTGTGTATTTGATATGGAATTGATAGGAAGTAACTGAAAATAATTAAAATCGGACTAAAGATGCGAAACATAGTTATCCGCATAGTGTAAGCTAGTAACGACTAGATAATGCATGGGGTTTAGCCGATGCTCCAGAGATTACCCATTAGTCCCAGGTTTGTGCTTCTCTCAATATACAGCTCAGCTCATAACTTGATAAATATATAAATATATATCGTGGAGTGTTAGCTCAGTGGTTAACGCCGGTGCCTTCCAATCATAAGGTCCCCGGTTCGAGTCACTCCAAGATTAATGTATGTCGTCCAGTTACAGAGTTGTTGACAATTCATAATCATGGACGTTAAATATGAATGTTAAGAGACTGACTTCGGTCAGCTTGCGGCTTTGATAAGCCAATGAGGCTTCTCCGCGAGTTCCTGCTTGCAGGAGGATCTAATATACATATACAAACAAATACATACATATAAGGAGTTTTATTTTTCAATCTATAACTTTACTTACCTTGCACACAAACCGGCCGTACGGTAGAAACAGCGAAAAGGATGGCAGCTTTGATGAACAACGTAGAGTCCATTTCACCCTCTGACCATAGTATAGTACAGTACAGTTTATCAAACAACCTACGAGTGTCTCAAATATCAAAGTCAAACTCGTAAGAAGCGAAGACAAGTGATAAGGGTTATTTCATCACCATACATTCTCTTATCGATTAACCAATCAGCAGTTTGGTAGGGAGAATACGACCAGTTAACCTATTAGTAAGCTTAAACAAATACAGGGTAATTATGTAATATTCGATTTTAAACCTAGAGACCGTGAAAAAAAAGGGATCTTACCAGGTTAAAATAGTTTAATTTCGCTATCTGAAATACACCTGATCAATATCGAAATTGGACAACAACAATGACAGTTTAATTAGTTACATCGCCTACTCGATTTGTTTTGTTTCTATTTGTGGAGCCTACTTGTCGCAAATTAGTAACGGACATAGGTCGACACCGGAAGACGAAAGTCAATTTCTAACTTTGTACAAAATTGACCGTTCAGGGTCACCGATTTGGGTGCAACTTTTAATTTTGATATATTTTTGCGTCGTGACAAACAAAGTTGTTATTCAGTGCACTGTGTGTACAAATGCCTGAAAGGAAAACATGTATTTGGGTTACAATTGTAGAAGTGTAAATATTCTTTGACTTTTATTATGCAAATGAAATGCAAATGAAGTGTTCAGTGGGACGCATAGCTGGTCATTACGATTAAGCAATCATGTGTGTTCTTTGTTTTGCTATGCATTTCTCTTTTTGCTCGTATAGAAGCACGGAGCCATTATGTTATAAAGGTCTGTTTTTCCCATGCGTATAGGTCTCGATCTATATATACCTCATTGAAATCCGTTTCGGCCGAACCAGGCTTGCCTGTTACAATTACAAAATAAAGAAGTCATTATAAGTCTATGGAAACTACATATTAAGAGGTGTTACTATTTTGCTATGTGTTTGTTCTAACGGTAGATTAAAACAATGTCTTACACAATATTATGGGATGTACAGACTCGTGGTACACCACTCATGAATCGTGTTTACAAGCCTGGGCGTCACAAACACACGCACAACCCCCCCCCCCCCCCCACACACACATACACGCCAGCATGAATGCAAAGGTTATGATTATCATCGAAACCAAAAAGGAAGTTGATGCTAAACCATATTTGTAAATACCCTGTCGCGCATAAGTTCATGAAAGCGCAAGAATGGTTGGTTTAACTTTAACGTTTTTAATCGATTTCATTTCATCATAAGCAATGACTGAAAGGTTATACAGTATCGTATAAGGTAATGCCGTCCATGCTAATTGATACAGTGTATAATGCGGGGCAAAAGTCGCCAGTTACGTCAAGTGAAGTATCACGAGTGCCTTCGCAAGGGAATAGACCCTGCACAGGGGCGTATCCAGGATTTTCCACTAGGGGGGGGGGGGCGTCAGGCATGAATGATCGCCGTCCTGGGGGATGGGTCTAAGGGGAGGGGTGGACAATTTTTGCTTTCGAAGAAGGGCTGAAATGCAAAATGGTGCCATATGTGATCCATTTTTCGACCTTAATAATAAGCAACATTTCCAATAAAAATGGACACAAAATGCACAATTTAGTATGGCTGGCTGCCAGCCATACTTGTACTTGTAGTACAAGTCACGGCCTCTTCGCTATAGTTAGGTTCTTTATATTGACTAACATGTATTGCTGGTTATATTTTGTAATTCTATGTTACGTTGAATGTGGCTAACGGTGGATGGTGGATAACCCTAATGGTGGATAACGCTTGGTAACGCAACGCATCTTGCCTTACACACACTTACCGACAATAGCTCAAAAAAAAAAAAAAAAAATGCGCTACACACCTATATCTCGACGTGGTTCGCTATTTGCAATAATGAATAATTTCGTTGCAAAATGTCGATTCAGTTTGCTACAAATTGTTGAAATGATGACTTTCTGATGTGTGAATAGTTTATTATAATATTTTCCTTCAAAATGTTGAATTATTAAAATAAATGAAGTGATCAATTGATTATTTTACTGATAATTGTTAAATTGATGACATTTGATCAATAATCATTTGAATAATTCACCTAGCAGATTTAAGAAATTCTTCTTTTTTTTTGTGGAAATTTTTAATATATTAACACAGCAGTCAATCATTTTGTGGCGTTTTTTTTTAAATCATATTTACAAAAGATCTTAACATTTTTTCATCTTACACCGACTCATTTGGCAATACGGTAATACTTTGATTCATTTGTGTGGCAAATATTGAGGGCGCTAATCTCAATCGTCTTCATAAAATTATGTATGATTTTATTAATTTATGATTTTATCATGTTTGCCACATTCAGCTAGCGTATTCAACCCTGACGAGAAAGTGGGGGGGGGGGGGTGATACAGACCGGGCCCATGGCAATTATGGGGGCCCAAGTCATGTGGGATAAAGAATACTGTTTCTACTTTTTCATTACACTGTTAGAATATGAACGCTTCATGTAAGGGGGCCCTGGTGACATACTTATCCCGGAGCCCATGCGTTCTGACTTTAGACATTACTGTTGAGTGTCATGTCTTTCGTGTTCCCTTATACCAGGGTTGTCCAACCTACGGCCCGCGGGCCACAGTCCGGCCCGCCGCATGGTTGCGTCCGGCCCGCCGCATGGTTGCGTCCGGCCCGCCAGAGATGCTCTACGGTACGAAATTTTAGTGAGCAGATTTATTGATAACAATTTGAAGCTATATAATCAATCATTCGAATCTTCTGGGTCCAAAAAACTACATACAGGTCAGTTTGTGTGACACTCTCTCAGCGGTGGGGGGGGGGGGCGGCTGAACTTTATTCATCTGCTTCATCAGGATAATAAATCAGTGCGCTCCGCGCGCAGTGCTCACATTTTGTTGCCTTGGGCTTCGGGCAAAAAAATCGAAAAATCGAGCGTAGGGTTCATGCGGCCCCCTCCTTCATCATAATCATTCCATGTGGCTCTCCTCTGCAAAAGGTTGGACAACCCTGCCTTATACTATCTCTCAGAAAAGGCCGCGGTATTAAAAAAAAAAAAAAAGAGTCTCCCATGAGTTTTCCTGGTTAATCACATAGCACGATGAGTATTCTATAATATACACTATACTATATACACTTCCTATGTAAGTACAGTACAGTCTGACGGATTTCTTTTATGAATGATAACAGCGGAATCAACGATACTATTGAGGGGAAATCCCACACAGATATATTTAACAAAATCATCAGTTCATGTCAATTAACCAAACGACCTTTTATATTAATCTCTTCTTTTTCTTGAATATTACAATACTCGTGTACTTATAAACGCTGTATTAAGGCCTGCAATATCGGTTCAAATAAGAAATCGAGTTCGTTGATACTTGTGCGTATAGAACATCACACAAACAAAACACAGGGCCTTGCCAAACAGGCGCGGCATAAAGTGTACCACTAAATCTACTTAAAATTTGAAACACTATTTATATTTGTTTTACAATACGGTATTCCATATTCATATATTTGTAATATTTTAAAAGGAAACGATGAGTTCCACACTGTGTACGTTTTGACAAGGTATAGTAAGGTACCTGGTAACCAAATGATTATTTTAAGATTTCAAACGGTCTTCCATTCACTCAGAGTCATATTACTTTACTTCAACTACTGCATTTTATTTCTAGCTTCAACCTTCTATAAACAATTTCACCTGACGTTTCTCTTTCATGATGTCACTATCGCCCGACCCTTATTCCTACAAACGAAGATATTCTCAAATGTGTGTTGAACATTTACAAAGACAAGGCTATTGCGTTTTCCTGGGGCGTGTGGCGTTCGGGGAAGAGAACCACCCATCCAATGAAGACGACCGCTGGCCGTACGGGAAGCGTACGGGAAGTATTGGTGTCAAATATGCAGTCAGTGAACCAGACGGTCCCTTTGTACTCTTGATAGCACATTGCTTATTCATCTAAATATCCCAAATAATCCGCTGCTTTAATCTGCCGTCGGCCAACCAAAACTAGTATTAAAGTAGCCAATTCAGTAACATATACGTCAAATTATCAACTTGTCCTATCAACCGCGCCCAATTATTAAAACCGGTAGATTTAATTCATACTTAATATCTAACAATAATGTTATCATGTGTTACTCAAACTGATTACATAATGTATCGCGTTCATGATATGTAAATAAAACAAATTATCGTCTAACGCCACCAATGGTAGGACGTGACTCACTTATTTGCACATGTATTCAATGGATATCTCTATAACATTCTAGGAAAGCTATTCACAAGCAAGTGTAGAAGTTGACATAGTATTCGTCTTATGTGTTGTTACATTGTACCAAGCTTACTGTTCTTATATATACTGTACAAAATGCCGTGACATTTGATTAAAGCTATTGAAGGACAGGTTTTAAGCATCATATGATTTTATTAATTTTCCCAGTACAATTCTCTCCCGATATATCCAACATACTGGGAATACAAGCGAAATCCTGTGCAGAGAAAGTCAGAGAGTGTCAAATCCACACGTCTAGAGGTGTCAATTATCGAACATTGCTCACACTAGCTCAAAAACCATGTATGTGGGTGGTGTGGTGAAAGTGTATATATTTCCCACTTGGGCCATTTTATTGCTGCACCGAGGTCCTCTTGCTCTTTATTTCGCCACTGTTAGCATAATTTAGGTGATTCTGCTAGATCTAGGCCGATCCATCATTTATGCTTGTTTGGTGCCACTGCCCGTAAAGTGAGTCTTAACTTAGCTTTTGTATCGGGCTTCTCAAACTAAAGGTACTTTCACCAGTAAACCGGATCAATGGGGAACTGTTTGCGTACAAATATAGTCAAATATGTTATAATGATATAATAGAGAAACATCGGCAGTCTTGATAACATTTAATTTGAGATTTCAATCAGCTTAAATCAAACCCTAATACATCGCAGTAAATGTTGATGGCATGGTAAAGCTCGGTATAGCTAATGCATACGGTGCATGTGATATCATCTAATTTTCACAAATTATTCCATGATCTTTGGTGCAATCGTGGTCCGACCATCTACCATCATCATGTTTGACTCTCCCACAATCTTTGTTTTCGTCAGAGGTGGTTCCATCCCAATTTGAGTACGACCCGAGGGGTGTTCCGTCCTGCCATATCCAAGCACCTAGAGTGAGGTAACCAAACAAATAATGCATATATAACCAGTCACTTTTGTTATAAGTGTATAACAAAGTGACGTAACAAGGAGTTACATCAATAGCAGACTTGAACGTCGACGGAGCATGAGTTTGGGGTCTTAGGGTGGGGTATGCGGAGGTGTAGGGTGGACTGTGTATGTGAGACGGCCATGAACTGAAATTTGAGGAAATGTATATGCCAGTATTCCTTTCGTGACAAACTGGTTTTTTCCCCCGAATTCCACGGCAATTATAACAGTTTTCATGACCTTCCTCTTTGCCCCTCTTCGTCCCCATACTCCTTCCTACTGATTCCTCCCAACTGCTTCCTCTGTCAACTTCACTGGTCGTTCATATACTCAACTTTGACGTTGATTATAACCATTTCAACTGATTTATAATGCTGTACAAAAGAAGACTAAAGGTTTAACGACAACGATAGAATTGATCTTGGAATGGACTTATTACCTGGCTGCCGTGATATACGGTAACTTTATATAGCTGTTTTTTTTACTTCTCAGTTGCTATAGAACAGTGGTTCTTTATCTGAGGTGCACGTATACCTTTGCAGTAGGGCTAGGCTATAGGTATACACATAGAGGTGCACGTAAGAACATCACAGATTCTACGATACAAACTCATATTAGGACGTTCCATTCGTTCCCCCAATGCAATCGTATTTGTTTGGACCAATTAGATCGTTATGAGTAAGAGAACAATATGAATTTTCGTGGGTTTACAAAATTGAACTGATTGCTTGAGAATTATCTTGTTGGAGTTGTTCACATATGAGTATTAACGACTTTACACTGACTTTAGCTTAATACATATAGCTTAATGTAGTAAGGGCGTGTGCATAGTACACGCCAGTGACCGTTATATGTCAGTGCACTTTACTACTGTCCTGACATTAGCACATCGGTTTATGTTGCTATGACAAATGCAGGTGTTGTATGCCTTGCGTCAGGTTTCATTTTATTACCTAGTGTTGTTCTATACATAGCATTTTACTGTCATTCTTGTTATATTATTAGCGTATTTACATTGTTTGAGACTACAGGGTACCATTTCGAGTTAATTGTTGTTGTTTTCTGTTTAATTTGTATTCATTTGTAACAACCTGAGATGACATTTGTTGTTTATTTATTGTTTGGTATGAATGAAGAGGGTTAATCAACGGTCAAGCGCGAGTTTATGGCAGTATTATGCACTCACGGGACATGGCGCTATTACTCGGCCTTCGGCCTCGAACATTCCGTGCTTTATAAACGCGTTCGTGCATTGTCCTGCAATAAACGTATAGTAGACAGTCGATTAACCCCTAAATAAGCTATCATTTTTGGTATCACGTGAGTGTGAAACCTTTATCGGTTTTTATATCTGAAGTAGGCGTTTACAATACCTCCATAGTAGCATAGTGTATAGTAACTTATCGTTATGGAGGGTAGATGTGTTAATTCATACCTTCATTTGCGAGGTCATTGAGTCCAATCCAAAAGTGACCACTAAGAACCGTAGTTTCAGATAATATGAAGTCATTCTCTTCTGGGCTTTCAATCTTAACCAGCTGAGCAGCCATGCCATGGCAAGCGTTTTGAGCTTCGCCCCACGACATCTTAGTGACGATACTAACGTAATAACAGCTACTACCCCATAACGACCAGTCTGTGGGACACACTGAAACAAACCAGAAGAATGTCAATATACACACTGCAGCTGATGATATTATTCTTGTTACATTAATCGGACGATAAAATGGCTGTATAGGTGTTATATATATATGGTTTCCACTATATATATATATATAGGATGGATGATTGCAGCCGAACATTGTAACAAACATGTTCGCGCACGTTTTGGTGGCCCATAGAGGACGAAAATTGATTTTATGACGTATACGGTATACATAAACAATTCACGGCGTATATAGGCGAACATCCATTCGAATATGTGTCTATATACTCCGATTACTTGCCTAAATATAATGGAACTGATCCTCTTCCTATGAAATGGTATAACCTGTCTCTTGATATAAGTTTCCATATAAACACACTTACAGATAATTTTTACAGCCTATTCGTCTTTTCTTCAATTTTTGCTTTCTTTATTTGTATTATCACCAGGATATATGTGTTTCTGAATTTCTTTTGGAGTCTTTTACAAAGTATTATCAAAGTATAATCAGAGTTCGGAAAATGATCCCTCCCTATATCAGCCCTTCTCTACTTTCATTGTTTTCATCTCGTGATATATTGTGAAAGTATTGATGACTCTATATTAATAGAGTCGATTAGTTGCTCGCCGATACGCATGGATACCGAAACCACCTAGTCACAGTTTATGCTAATCTTAATTCCAAGTAATGTTGACGTTCTACTCATATAGCCAATCAGAATGTAACTCAACATTTGATCGGGTTTACTTTAGTTCTACCTTCATCGCTTCCTTTGAGATCAACTAATCATCGTACCTCTTGTTGTAGTTGTAGGATCACTTGAAGTACTAGGATCACTGGTAGTAGTAGGATCACTTGAAGTACTAGGATCACTTGTAGTAGTAGGATCACTTGAAGTACTAGGATCACTGGTAGTAGTAGGATCACTTGAAGTACTAGGATCACTTGTAGTAGTAGGATCACTTGTAGTAGTAGGATCCCTTGAAGTACTAGGATCACTTGTAGTAGTAGGATCACTTGAAGTACTAGGATCACTCGTAGTTGTAGGATCACTTGTAGTAGTAAGGTCTCTTGTAGTAGTAGGGTCACTTGTTGTAGTGACAGGATCACTTGTTATGGTAGAAGCGAGCCCACCGTTTGTTGTTACGAAATCATTCCAGGTGGTAAACGTTTCTTTGGTGGGGGTCTCCTTTTTTTCGCTCGTAGTTACCTCTGTTGTTTCTCTCTTGGCAGGTCCAGGAGATGACGTTAGTACATGCTTGTCTGGTGTTATATCTTTAGGTGGTGTACACCGAAAAGTGCGCCTCTGTGATGTGTCATCTGTCGAACTTCTAACAGTGGGAGGGTTCAATGTTGCCGCTTGATACAAGAAGACGAAAAATGAGAAGAGGAAGAAGAAACTACGTAAATGTACTTCTTACAGTAAAAAACCTTTTAAAGGGGCGGGAGGAAGTAGGAGGGGAGATGGAGGGGGGATGCCAGTGGCTAGTCCCCCCCCAATTGTTTAACTTAGTAGATACTATGCTGAGGTTACACAGATAGGACATGGAAAGTTTGAAAATTCCGATTATTTCCTCGGAATTTCAATTTACCAGTACTTTTCGAAACTCAAACTTTTCCTTTATTTGACTGCAATCCGTGGTAAGGTTTATTTTCTCTAACTTTATTTTTCTTTGTCTGGAAATTCGAATACTTTATATTGATATATCTGCTACTTATCTCAACATATTTGACGTTTACCAAACAATTTCGACTTCTTTTTATCGATAAACATTCACCAAATTAAGATATTTCACAACGAAACTCGACTTTTCCTCCAACTAAAGCAACTCCGACTTTCCTCATAAAACTATTCAACTATTTCATGTGATAATAATTACGTTTAAGGTGTTAGTAAGTAAATAAAGTGTGTGGGGTGTGTCAGGTGTGTGGGGCTTGGGAGGGGGAGGTTGCGTTGGTGGGGTGGGGTGACATACATCTTTAGAAATTACTATACTTATTATGGTGTATTATGAAATGAAACATTAAAATGTGAAAAAGAATTTTCGTTCTGTTTAATTTTTAATTCTGTTTAATAATTGATTACCGTATTGGGAAGAACATGCTGTAGCTTTCACGCATCATACGCAGTTATTATTGGCACTCGAAATTTAAATCAATATCGCGTACTGAAGACCTTCAGTTGAGTAGTTAAAATCATTAAATAATATTCCGAGAATATATATAATTATAGGGCCATTACTTTTCTTTTCGGTATTGCAACAAATGACGTGATATAAACAGAGACAAAAATCGTTTAATGATCATACAAGTGGAAAGAAGACAAAAATATAAGGAAAAATCGATACATAAGTCAGAACGTAACACCGCGCCTGATCAGAAAAATCACAAACAACTTTGTGAACGTCTTACGGAGGCTATAGTGCCTCATTTATTATCTCAATGGTAATAAAGATATAAAATCGATATATATATATATATATATATATATTATTATTATTATAATTATTAGAGAAAACCAGAGAAATAAGATATGACTCATAATTGACAAATAAGTCATGGTTTATTTGGTTTTAATTCCAACATTGCAACTTACACTTGTCAAGCGTCATACTTTCATTGTGTCACATTTTGTACTTTTCATTCGACTGCCAAGTATTGCTGACGAAGGTCCCAGGGGGACCGAAAATTCCAATATATTTTCTAAAACTTACTCCTTATTGAGTCATCTTATTTCTCTGGTTTTCTCTAATAATATTTTCTTTTGGAGTAAACGTGGATTCTCGTTATATATATATATATATATATATATATATATATATATATATATATATATATATATATATATATATATATATATATATATATATATACGGAGAAGGATGCTCGATCTTCAAAGAAGTAGTTGGTGTAACGTGTCAAATACTTAGTAATGCTGCATGTAATTACAATTAAGTTTGATTAATTGAGTTTTGTCGTGAAATACAAATGAAATTGGTTGGCGTTTGAAAACACCAGTAATCACTACTGATTAGTATTCGATATTCTAACATATATCGTGAGAGCTGGGGTGTTGGTGGTGGAGCGGCGGGGCGGGGGGGGGAGGGGAGACTGTTCTGGGCTATCCTATTTTAAATTTAAATGTAGTCAATAGAAGTTGGCCTAGAACAACAATTAAAGTAATCAGTCGTCTTGCTAAAAGACTGAAAGGGACTCTCCACGTAGTTTAAAAAAAGAGGGCTACTTAATTTAATTGCTTCAATGAATCACGGTCAATATGTACTACTTTAGGTTTAAAATTTTCAAATCTTAATGAATCATTAGAATGTAACGTGTATGCAAAAGAAAGTATCACATTCACATAAATAACGAACGCGGATCATCATCATACCCTGCATAAAAATCACATCTTTAATATCATACTTAAATACGGTACATCATTAACAATGGCAGAAAATAATAACCAAAGGAAAGTAGTTTTTTAAATATGTTTGCTTATTATTGTTGTTGTTGTTGTTGTCTAAGACCAACTTTGTACAACTTCAATACCCTACAGCTATTGTGGTCAGTATGCCTACATGGATAATGAATTATTCATTACATACAGAAATTTGAGTTTCACAAATTGAATGTAGTGCTACATAGCTTCATTGAAAGTCAATGTTTTTTCTAAATTCATTTTGCGCAAACAGGCAATTGATACGTTTTCATACGTGTTTGATTCCTATATGATGCTGGAGTATGGTGTAACCAGATTGTAATAATATACAATCGTATAGAGCATATTTTTTATGCCCTAAGCTTGGCTTTGACACAAAATGTGGCTAATTGAAAATAAATCATTATACGGACAGCTAGGTCTTGTGGAACATAGTATGTCAGATTGTTGGTAATAAAATACTATATAGCGTTATACATAACAGTGTGAGTTACTGTGCAAGCCCGAGCCTTACATTTAGTATTTTATTAATTCATTTATTATTACTATTTTGCATATATTTACATTATCTTCATTCGGTGTTTAAGGAAGCAAATAGCATATTTTACGGATTTTGCGCCAAATATGTTAAAAAAAGGACCAAAAATGAATATTTTAGATAGAAAAGTAATAGTGAACTACTTCGCCAAACTTCTAGAGCAGCGAAGCCCTGTCACTAAAACATTCCCGTCTCCTAAAATCCATTTACATTTTATGCATAATCTAACCTCCATCCTCCACCCTCAAAATAAACTACTAGGACACGTGTGGAGAATGGCATGGAAACAAAAAGAAAGATATTGATATTCATGGACAATAAGAATGATACGAAAGTGTATACTGAGTAATATAGAAGTATAGTATCGAAAGGATGCTAGTTAGGCCCGTGTATAACACACACATGTCCGCACAAACAGTGTACTAAGTACATGCAGACTGAGGACACCATTGTTTCTTGCGTACCCTAACCTTAACATTATATCCCTTAAAATAACATTCTTCTGAGGACCGTCATGCTTTATACACATGATATCTGAGGACTTGGAATTCCTTTGTACAAGTCCTCAGTCTGAATTTTGTAAAGCAAGTGCATACGCACCAACGCCTACACTCACATGGATCTTTGACTTGATTGCGAAGTATTTATACCAATTAATGTCATGTGGGATTAAGTACAAATTAAGCATATTTGTTTTAATAAATTAAACACAAACTCACCTTTAACACCCACCGTGATGACTAGAACAATAAGAGTTACATTAAATGTCCACACACTGAATGCTATGGTTGAACCCATCGCTGTATTGGAGATCAGTAAAATGGTTCAATCTTATACTGACAGAGATGAAATTGACACGATACACCAAAGAGAAAAAGAACAAAAAGGGATATTGTATATGAGATAAATATATCAGTTGCGATAGTGATTTGACTTCTTAATAATCCAAATCTTCCGCGAACCTACGTATGTAGTCAATAAATGAATTGATATGACTTAGGATAAAAAGCTTACTCCAAAGAACTCTTCTTTGTGTATTGACGTGGACGCTAATAAGTGTTGCTCATAAAGCAGGACAAAGATAGAAAGGCGCAGAGATCAATAACTGAGCAGAAATCAAAGTACAGGAAGAAAATGATAAAAAAAGTTGTCAATTATATCATCAGCCAGAGAAGATATGATTTGTGTATTATTGGTGTTGAAGCAAGCACTAAAGAAGAGAAAAGAAGAGAAGAGAGAGAAAGAGAGTTTGAGGTGGAGAGAGGAGGAGATGGAAGTGGGGGGTGGGGGGTGGGGGGTGACGTGGACTGGCAGTCGGGCGGGGGCGGGGGGAGAAATTGAGAGAAAAGAACAACGACACAGAGACAATTAAATACGAGGCGTTAAAAGATTGTAGATGTATGACAGATTTTGTTTATGACACATAAATCGTGATTGGTTTATACGGATGGGTCAAAGCGAAACATGTTATGAGAAATAAGGACTAGTACGGCATTACAATATACATCGAGCACACGCGAAACCTGATTGGTTGTATGGAAACATTCAACTAAAACCTGTCCTGAGAAATGACATAAACTAGAATACGTTATGAGAAATGACATAAAACTGAAATATGTTATGAAAAATGACATGAACATGAAAACATTTAATGAGAAATGATAAACTATTGAAGTAACGTTATACATTAATGACACAAAAGCGTGATTGCTTATATAGATACATAAAAATAAAATATAAAAATAAAACATGTTATTGAGAAATGATGAACTATTACAGTAGTATTATATATTATGAAATAAAAACGTAATTTGTTAAATTGATACATAAAATAAAATATGATATGAGAAAGCATGAAATACTACAGAAATGTTATATGCATTCTCATATGTTTCTTTTTGTTGTTGTTTATAAACAATTATATATAAAGGTTTTCATCAACGTGTTAGTATTACTGTATCACATATGAATATATTTACTTTACATGAAGGAGTGATGTAGTTGAATATCTACAACTCGGGGAAGAAAACTAGGGATTCCGTGAACCAATAAACCAATAAATTATATGGTCACTATAGTCTACCGTATGTATGCTAAAACCTTAAACAAGTAAATGCCTAGATAGGATTTATTGTGTATAAGTTTTTGTGGAGTACAGAATGAGTCAGGTTGATTTACTTTCACGTCCGCATTCGCTGCACTACCTTATTCGATACAGAGGTATGACGTCACGGCTTTCAGAGCGATGACCATGTACCACCTTCATAATGACTTACTAACTGAGGGGGGGGGGGCACTGAGTCACCCAGTGAAGCAACATGGTACTCCAGTTTGGTCCCCAAAAATAAAGATATTTACAAAAAATATATGATTCTGATAAATTGGGAAAGCAAAATCAAAATTTTCTCATTGTTTCATACATTTACCAATTTTCATTTGTTTACTAGTGGAAAATTTGGAAATCTTCGATCTTCCCTCTCATAAACACATCGTCATATTGCTCCTTAATTCTGTATCCATGGATGCCAACATATATAGCCGCATATTCAGGGCACTGTCAAATACACTGGAGAAATTTGAAGCTCGACAAGATCTGCACGCTTACATGAAGTAAATTAATAAATTCAGAGACCCTTGCATCACAAGAACGTGATATAACCAGTATATTGAACTTCAAACATATTGGGAAGAGAATGTGTGAATTCTCTTTAATTTGGACTGTTTTGGGACACCACTGATAATAGCGTATATACCTTCATATATTTATACTAATTTTGGTTAAATCTTGTCGTTCCCCTGGGTCCATTGGAGTCCAACAGTAACAACGAGAAGGGGATGTTGGCAGGGGAGCTAAAAACTGCATGGGCGTTCTCGTGTATATTATATAATCATGATCTTTGGCTTGTGACAGAGATGATTGTGATGACTCAATCATATATAGCTATACTACTTATGGTTACAGAACAGCTGTTGTGTCAGTTCTTCGCATACAGCACACACAAAAAACAATAGCTAGGCCTGCATATACATAACGCGATTAACGCATTAACGCATTAAAAATTTGCCTATAGGACAATTAGTACTTTAAATCTCCATTGTGAGCCTACCTATATAGTTGTTGATATGAAACTGAATAATATAATAGCTAGGCCTGTATATATATAACGCGATTTTTGAAGAAAAAAAAATAGAACAAACGCATTAAAATACATTTAAAATTTGCCTAGGACAATTAGTACTTCAAATCCACAATTGTGAGCCTACCTATATAATTGTTGATATGAAACTGAATAATATAATAGCTAGGCCTGTATATACATAACGCGATTTGTGAAAAAAAAGAAAACAAACGCATTAAAATACATTTAAAATTTGCCTAGGACAATTAGTACTTCAAATCTCCATTGTGAGCCTACCTATATAGTTGTTGATATGAAACTGAATAATATAATAGCTAGGCCTGTATATACATAACGCGATTTGTGAAAAAAAAGAAAACAAACGCATTAAAATACATTTAAAATTTGCCTAGGACAATTGGTACTTCAAATCTCCATTGTGAGCCTACCTATATAATTGTTGATATGAAACTGAATAATATAATAGCTAGGCCTTTAGGCGTTATATACATAACGCGATTTAAGAAAATATGAACAAACGCATTAAAAATACATTAGAAGTTTGCCTAGGACAATTAGTACTTCAAATCTCCATTGTGAGCCTGTTGTTGATATGAAACTAAAAGGATAATTTTAAAGAAGTTTATGATGGCTTTAATGACTCTACAAGTGCTTAAAAGGGAGAACCTCTGCCGAGGAGCTTTCGTTATCGGTATATTTATCGATTCTAGCAACGTGATCGATAGAAAACATTTCAGAAATCAAACCCTTAATGTCTTTTCACGGCTGTTCCATGTTCTGTGAGATAATAGCATCTGCTATTTTTTGTATTTATTTGTTGCTTTTTCCGTGGCCGTAGCTCCATGGGAACTAGCATTACTAGTGGCATAACGTATTTTTTTTCTGAGTGTCTGTTGGATATTCTTGCTTATGTAAATATTCTGACACCTGTATTATTTACTGACCCCTCTGGTCTCTTTGCTTCAACCAGGTAAGCTTTGGTTACCCGTGCTTTTGTTTAAGACGAATACGATCGATTAAGTATATACCGGGTTCTCTCTCCTCCTCAACACGAAGGATCAGGGATCGTTTCATGAAACGGCCTTCTACATGTATCGATTCGGATCTGTATTTTCCGTTTGTGTATAGGCTTTCACTACAAATGGTTCCGTTTGTGTGTAGCCGTTCACTACATATGTTACCAACATATATCACCCATGGGCTCAGTGAAAACATGAGGCCCATCATGCACCGCACATACGTGTTATATATTTATATACTATACTGTACGCTACGATTGCTTGTACTATTCTGTCTGTCAGTGGTGGAATGGGTGGGCTGGTGGGGGGGGGGATGGTAGAGGGGAGGATAAAAACCTGGGGACACAGTAACAGATAGCTGTATAGCAATTTTGTATACTACGTTAACATGTCTACCACTTTCAATTTAATTTTAGAAGGGTGATAGCGGGGCACATTACAACACTTTTATTTACTTTTTTAGTTTTTGCTCTGCATTGCATTATGATGACAACCAGGTTTGAGGTGTAGGCATTTGTTAGGCCCTTAGAAGCCTGGTACAACAATATTTTTATATAGCATTATCACAGCAGAATGCACATAACCTGAAATAAAGCTGTTTCAGATGATGTAATTTGCCCATGTTGGCGCAATTTGCCCATGTTGGCGCAATTTGCCCATGTTGGCGCAAGTTGCAAAACGTGAAGTACATTGCCACATCAAGCTTTAATGAAAGAGAAAAAGAAACAGTGTATAGAAACCCATGGTCTGCAATAGAGAAAATGCAGTCAACGTATGTCTTTGAAATGGAAAGTGGCGACGTTTAAAATGTAGTGGAGAGGCATGACAGGTTCGATTCTCTCACCCCGCCAACGCCCCCCCCCCCTCTTGCCCACGATGAAAAACGGACTCGGCAAATTTGAGGCTAATTAAACATAAATATATTGATAGGGCAGAATTAACGTGTCCCTCATCCCCTCCTTAATCACTAGCTCGCTTTCTTGATGTCTGACTATGATACATATGGAGCACCTCAAAAATGGTTCTCAAACTTGTGTTGTATATATTTGAAGAAGGAACTTAAACAGAAGTTTCAGGCAAGTATAAAAGGTCATAGATGGACTTTGTATTGCATAGTATATAGAACAACACACAGGACAATGCAAACAGTGGTGAATGGTATAGACTAGTAATAGTAAACTGATGAAACTTAATCTTAAATCAAAAGTTATAAAATATCTGCTTCAGTAACAGACATTTTAACAGGTTATAAAATTAATCTCTACATTCATCAATCATACAAAAATGTTATGAATTTTAGCATAAAACATCACGCACCGGTCGTCATGCCTCCTTCCCTTCTGTGATGTACAAATCAAAAAATAGTTTCAGTCAAGCATAAACTAAATATAAAAGTGCAATAAAAGCCTTATAGTCCTAAGCTATTCTGGATGAAGGTTTTCTCAAGTGGACCATGAGCTAAAATCAGGACTCAGGTGGGATTGTAAGATACAACTAGTATATAAGTAGAATCAAATTTAAAAAACGAACAGGACAAACAACATAAGACAATTATAGTGAGACTTCTGCAGGCTTTCATTAGTAGTTTTCACCGATACCCAACAATGTTGACAACATCGTATGACATTTTGCATTTTCACTTTTTATTATTATCCTTTATTAATACTTATTTTGATGGTGGCAAGTCAAAAAAAGTAGGATAAAATAGAATTTTGAAGCACAACGTAGAAGTAAGAGAAAGGTTCAAATGGTAAGAGTAAGTGCAGTGAGATAAGAAAGGAGTCACTTGAAAGCATGTGGATAGTTTATTTAAGGAATGCTGTTATCTGTTAGTTATTATGGTGTATGCTCATAGAGCTGGAACATGCTCTTAATTTAGGCATATTATTGAGCACTACATTAAATGACCTTACTTGTGGGTGTGCCTGATGACGACTCACCACCTTATAAATCAGACCTTCAAAAATGTTATCAAAGGTAGATAAATGAAGAGTAATGTGAAGATTCAAGATATAATGAAACTTGAACAGCCTGTCAAAAGCTACTATTATAGATTCACCAACAGGTGTATTGGTGTAGTCACAAATAATAAAATAATGAATTGGCCTGCTGGCTGGCCTAAGACTTAACACGATAGGATGAGTTTACTTCTCAAGCTTGTCTGTGCACCACTGATCAACATCGCTTCTAACCCTGATAGTAAATCTAAGGGTATTTTTTTTTTTTGGTATTTAATTATGATCAAAACAGTTTCAAAGTAGATAAGTGTGATTTCAGGTATTTATATGTTGATGAGCGGTTGCCATGCTCTGCCATTGTAATGTCGTATAGTGATGTCAAAATTTCAGAGTTAATTACGTAAAGGGTACTTCCCCTACTCATGTGATAATCGTTGTCCAATCATAAGCATGTTTTAGGTGACGGGTTTCCGAGAGCGGAAGTTAGGGGGTTGGAAGAAGAAGTGTGCTTGTAAGTTGTAAGAAAAGAAGAGAAAATAAATCAGAGTTATAACAATCAAGACGGACTCTATAAGTCTACTTTATTAGTTATTTCGTCAAGGACAGATAAGCACCCAAAACGAACAAACACAACAGTAAAATAATAGCAGTAAATGTTGAGTTGTGGCAAACAGATTTAGCTGTATTTATTACCCAGCACCAAGAGCTTTATATTTTGGTAATGGTGGTGATATATAGTATTCTTATATACAGTTTTATGTTGCTGCTTCTTTGAAGTGCAGTCAATAACACGTATAACATGAACATGAGTGGAATCGCAGTACTTAATGAAAGTGCTTTCTTTTAAAGTATGCATTTAACATTTCAAGTACAATCGAGCTGGTTCAATTGCAATATATAGATCAAATAGAAGTATAAATTCCTTTCATAAAGTACTTTGTAAAACAGCTGCTAAACAGTTGCTGGTAGATTTATTATGTATATAATACAAACAACATCTTTGTAGCAGTCTGGATAATAATAGTTGATAATAATGCTAATAAGAAAAGATATTGACACAAATACAAAACATGAAGATGATGAAGATGATGAAGATGATGAATATATGATGATGATGAAGATGATGATGATGATGATGATGATGATGATGATGATGATGATGATGATGATGATGATGATGATGATGATGATGATGATGATGATGATGATGATGATGATGATGATGATGAAGATGATGATGATGATGATGATGATGATGGTGATGAAGATGATGATGATGATGATGATGATGATGATGATGATGATGATGATGATGATGATGATGATGATGATGATGATGATGATGATGATGATGATGATGATGATGATGATGATGATGATGATGATGATGATGATGATGATGATGATGATGATGAAGATGATGATTTTTTGACATATTTTCCTTAATTCTCATTATCAACTTCTTTCTCCATAGAGTCCAACGATTCCGCAATATCGACAGCTGCGGCTTTGAAAGATTCATATCGGTCCCCGTCGCTCCTAGTTGTGAAGGTATAAACTGAGCTGTTCCATTATGTATTCCACTTTCTATTCTGTTGTACTGACAGGTTTACTGCGTCGAGCCATTGTAGTGCGAGGGTGTGTAGGCTAGGCTTGTTAGGCTGCACAGTATTTGCGTGTTATCAGCTCTCTCAAATTTTTAATGGGTGGTATTTTTCCATCAAAATTCGAGATCTGCTTTATTGGCTCCAATTATAGCACGATATGGCTAGGAAATTTTTGTGATTTACGTAATCGACCTGCCATGGTCGTTAAATCGACATACAGGCTGCAGGCTTTACAATTAGCTTGCATAGCTACTTAACACCTTTAGGCTCTATATGTAAACACAGTGTGGAAATATGTTCACGTCTACAGTGTAGTTAATCATACAGCGTTCACACAAAGACCCTCATACAAGAAAAAATATGTGACAGGCGTTGCAGACTTACTGGTAAAAACGAGGTCATTTCACGATTAAGGCAGGTCGATTACGTAATCTGAAGAAACTTTTCCATGATAGCATGCTATAGTTTGGGTCTATACAGCAGACCTTTAAGTCTAAACGGTATAGGAGTATAAACAGAAGAAACGAATAACTTACAGCGGTAAAATAAAAGCTCGAAAATCAATTCGTGTTAGTTCAGCGGAGAATAAATCAAAGATAATTAAATCAAAACGAGAGTACGGTCCCTTCACGTGCTGACTAAAGTCAGTTTGCCATTCTGAGCATCACTGATAGCTTTCTATGTATAGTGTGAAATTTAGAAGCCGAATTCTATCATAACATCGGATAAATTCAAGGAATAAATAAACTATTAGCCCGTGAGCAAGAAATTTAATCATTGGCATAGTTTTTATTTTATTTCTTTCAGGTTTTCGGGTCCCTTTCTTCATGGAGACTCGCACCTACCCCTCCATCATTTTTCCTATAGTTAAATTAAATGGCATTTGTGCGACTGTTTCTGCAATAGTCAGATAGAGGACAGTCATGACGTTCGGTAGTGTAATTAGAACAATGTCATAAATTCCTCGACCTTTTCGTACGCATTTATGTTATTCCATGGATGTGCACACGCTGGGCGGCACTGCCCCCCCCCCACCCAGCACTAAAAATTACCGCCCAGCACTGTCTTAAAAATCATGAATCCCGCCCAGCACTATTATCATCTAAAATCCCGACATTCCTAACAATATATTCAACATATATTGGGCCTAGCCTATGCCAAAATCATACAGACTAATAATGCATCAGTTACGCATGCGAGAAACATTACTAACGGCTCTCAATCGGTCCCTTGTAAAATCTCTTTGAAACAAACTAATAACTTTTACCAGGTACGTAATATATTTCACTAAAAAAAAAATTGAAAATGTAAATTGTTAGCAAAACTAGTACTTGTGTATGTGCTTAAATAGCTACACAAGTGCCAGCCTGGGCATTTGGCATCTGAGAACCTTTAAAAATTTCTCAAAGGGGAGGGGGAAACCCCCTCCCCCTTAGACCCCTCCCCCAGGACGGCGATCAGTATACCCGGCACTCAGGAAATCCTGGGCACATCCATGTTATTCATATTCATAACCCTTCCTCTGGCTATATGTATATACGTATATAAATACAGTATATAGTGTATCCGGAGTCAGCGCCCAAATTGGTACGTATCCATTCCCGGATTCCCTTCACGTGACTTCATATCGACATGAAAACCACATATACTTTGATTTCATAGTCATATAAATTGCGGGCGTATTCCATTGATATTTAACGAGAGGAAGGCGCCCTCATTCCCACTCAGTATCATCTTTACCTTACCTCTCTACCCCTTACCTCTTTAACAGTACAGACAATTTTCGATGAGGGTGACAATTTGTGTTACGGTACACATTATTGGATGAGCATTTTATCATGAAAGTTTGCACACACAATCCCCCCCCCCCCCCCTCGCTTCTCCATCCCCTTCTGTAAATTTGGCAAAAGTTGTTGAAAACTTCGGGCAGCCTCTGGACAAAAATATGAAAACAATAGTATTGCGAAGGTTTTAATACAAGGTCACTTGTCCGAATTTTCTTCAATTCTTGCCTGAATTGTTCCCGATTCTTGCCCAAACTTTCATTCCCGATTTCCCCCGAATGGTCCCTGATATTTGCCCGAATCGTTCCCGATCCTAGCCGGAAAAGTTCCCGATTCTTGCCCGAATTGTCAGCGACGCTTGCCTGAATATTTCGACACATATGAACATTTATATTCCAAAATTACGAGGTACTCAAAATTCGGGACACTTTTCGACTGTAACCTTTCTTCGAAATGCATCGTTTAAATGCCTTCCGGATTGCCCATGTTATAATATAGTTAGTTAGTCTCTTTCATAGGTACAAAAAATCCACCTCCATTAACGTTAATGACTGCAGCCACACAGAGTTGGGCCTATTAGTAACTTAGTAAGTAGGAAAAAGTATTTCGGAAATTCTCATTCCTAATGTGAAACACCCTTACAAACAGTGGCGTACTGAAGTGGGTATGGTCCTTCCCTGGTACCAGTCAGGGGCGCCATGCCACAGCCCCCCCCCCCCAATAATAGCAAACAAGAGAAAAAAATAAGAAAAATAAGAATGAGAATTTGCATCTATAAGCCACCTTACATAAACAAAATTTTCTCAAGGGGGACACCCCTCCCCTTAGATCCCTCCCCCAGGACGGCACCCCCTGTAGGGGGTGACAAAGGAAGGATCCGCCCGGGTAGCAACTATTCTAAGTACGCCACTGCTTTAAAAATAACAATTTCAATAAAATCATACTCGCAACCGGCATCAGCATGTTTCATGTGACTTGTGTAGAAAATTGTCGGAAATTGCCCCAAGTTGGCCCCGTTTTGGAGTCCCGAGGGGTGGGTGGGGGATGAATTAGCACGATATATACTACTGTATTTAAGAAACCCACAATAACTCATTTAGGTCAATATAGAGATATGAGATAGCTGTGTATACCTATAAGTGTTTTATATCGATAAATACAGGGCTGTAGCCACGTACGGGGGGTCATGAGGACACGTGCCTCCTCGATCCCCTCCCCCAAACATCTATCCGAATGGCTTACATTTTACACAGAGGATAAAGCTTACATGGAGAGAGCTTTTCAATACACTGATGAAGCATTAAATTAGTTTTGTGCTCTCAGAACACGAAGACTGGCTACGTGCCTGGCATAATCCGGGGAGATTTATACTTCAGGTCAGCAATGTAACTTCAACACATTCTATTTCAATCTAGAATCCAAAGTTTAGACAAATATCATGCCTTAATCACCGGTTCAGTATACCTATAGGCTACTAAAATTTTGACACAGCTGACGAGTTTGACATATACCAAAACATATTATTGATGTTTTGATACTGCTAACTGTTAAATTATCTTTGAGATATTCTTCTGTCACCCTCTGTTAATCACTCTCTGTTAATCTGTTAATCTTCAAGTATATCATGTAATTCCCTGCTTCCCCTGCCACCCCCCCCCCCCAAGCTAGAAATATATCGAGTATTAATTGTGCATGCGTTACTCGAGAAGCACACAAGTACGTAAGTCACGACTCTATTCATTTAATGTATGTGCGGGTGCCCCAAGGTCGTTTCCATTCATTCAGTGTTTGTAGAACACGGTGTCACGTGTATACTGCCGTGTGTTATACACACACTATATAATTTCATAGCGCCTTACAGAAGAGAAAGCTGGTACGGTTTGTAATCATAGACTGCTATTATGAAGTGATAGCATAACTAAATACTTAAGAGCTACACAAACATGGATCAGAGCCGCTGAAAGCTGAAAGTCTCTCGGATCTGGACGAGTGTGAATCTTAAAAGGTTAGAGATGAAGGTTTATGTTCGTACTCTAATATTAGTTCATTACAATAGATTTAAATAGCTTTAATAATCCATACTAGAAAACCTGACCTTCACTGGCGAAGCTATCATTTTCACTATAGAATGGGGTTATCATAAACATACTCAAACACCTTTACGGTAGTTAAACGATGGGTTAAGCTTGCTGCTGAGTAATTCCTTTTATTGTTCCACAGACTGCTGGTTGTATTGCAGATAGTATGTAGGGACAGAAATAGTTTATAGAACTATATGTTTTGATTTGTAACCGACTGCTCTAATAATGGGCATATCTAGGCCTGTTTAATAAATGTGAATATAGGAGTGTAGGCCTATATAAGACATGCACTGTACAAACACACAGTGCCTTGTAGTTACGGTAGTTAAACGACAGCTTAAGCTTGCTGCTGAGTAATTCCTTTTATTGTTCCACAGACTATACTGATTGTATTGCAGATAGTATGTAGGGACAGAAATAGTTTATAGATATATATGTATTGATTTGAAACCGACTGCTCTAATAATGGACATATCTGACCTGTTTAATAAATGTGAATATAGCCTATAGGCCTATATACTTATAATCAAAGACATGCACTGTACAAACACACAGTGCCTTGTAGTTACGGTAGTTTAACGACAGTTAAGCTTGCTAGCTGCTGAATAAATCCTTTTATTGTTCCACAGACTGCTGATTGTATTGCCGATCGTGTGTAGGGACAGAAATAGTGTTTTTACAGATATATATGTATTGATTTGTAACCGACTGCTCTAATAATGGGCATATCTGACCTGTTTAACAACTGTGTGTGTGTGTGTGCATGTAGGGTTCAAAGAATAGGTAGATGGGAGGGGGAGGGTAAAACCCACAGACCCAAACCCCATGGATCCACGCCTGATATAGCCCTTTATAATTGCATACCGTTTAATATGCATCTGAGTATATATACACATCAAATGTAACTGTTTTTTTCCTACGTTGACACCAGTTTCGAGTGGTACCATGATACTCAAACATAAACTAGAAACTCGATGACTTGTGCCAACAAGGGATTGTAAATGTCACCATAATTTAGTCCGTATATAAGAGAGACATATTACAGCAGGCGTACCCATGCAGAGCTCCATAACTGAGACAGTTGAATTATTCAGCTGATGTTCTGAGCGTAGCATATATACGTATTATATACGGCGGTCGCTTCTATCTTGGTATTTATAGTCTCAGAACATGTGTAGTATCTCCCCCCCCCTCTTTCGAAGGGACTTGCGATACTTAATTGACCCAGCATGAGTCACATGGTCGCATGGTCACATGGTCGCAGGGAGTTGTTATACCAGGGAGTTGTTATGGAACAACAACCTGGTTATACTCCCTGGTCGCACTGTCTCAGTAAAGTCAGTAACGAGACAGGGGTTGAGTTTCGAACAACTTCAAAGTGTTTTGATTTCCCGTGCCCATACTCCAATCTTGGTTAAAAGCACGGTCTTTAGCTGTCCTGGGGTCGACTTAATTAAAGCTATACGTTGAGATAAATCGTGCCACAATTTATGGTGCATTGACACTCGACCGTAAATTACTCCATAGACTTCATCTCTGAAACTAATTCGAATCTTTTGTTTGCAACACTATTTGTTTTTAATTGTATGTTCCTGTATAGCTTTACAGGTCGCTATCCGTTCTGCTTTCCGATTTAGTAACCCTTCCCCTACTGCCACCCCTCTTCCTGTAACTCATCTTTGTATACATGAATAAATAGTCAGTGCCATGTTAAAAGTCTTGTTCAGTCCGTGAATTACCTCAGTTTTGTTTGTATACATTTTTAAACGCATCGCGGATGACAAGAATTATCATTGTAGGCCCATTTCCTGATGATATACCATAGAGTTTCTACTCGGAAGCGACGTTGTTGGTTTCTTTCGGCCATGTTTATGAGATGAGGTTACTTTACCGCAGTCTAATGTGCCAATCCAGCAGTAAACACGTTTTCACCTTTCCCTCTCTTTTCTTGTTTTTTTCTCCACCCTTTGTTGATCTGGGAGATGACGTTATAGTTAGAACTAGTAAAATTATGCTCATACTGCAGAAAGCATTTCACAAACAAACTCAAACATGTTTAACCCCCTCGCTGAGATATTCATAAATATACGCAAACAAAAAATGAACAATTCCTTAATGTCTGGGATTATTGACCTCCCCTGACCTTTGTGTCAGATAACCTCATATTTAGTGTGTATATATATATATATATATATGCAATGGAGGTAAACGACAAAGGCAAATGAATATATATAAATGAAAACCGTAATGAGTTGGAAAATCAAGAACAGTGAAAAAACTTTCAGCCTCCACCGGGATTCGAACCACGGGCCTCCCGCTCTGTACGCGGACACCCTAACCACTAGGCTATGGACGCTGATTGTATGTCCAGAGGTTCGAAACCGGTAAGGAAGATCGTAATTCCACTGTAGGCGTTTGTCACCTATGTCGAACAATACTAGTTCTGTTTTTGGTGACATATTTTGCCCTACTCTAGAGATCAAACATGATGCTATCCAACTCGAAAATCATTTGTGATTCCTAAAGCCGGATCTCGAAAGAGATACTTTGAACAGACTAAATATGGAATATATATATATATATATATATATATATATATATATATATATATATATATATATATATATATATATATATATATATATATATATATATATATATATATATATATATATATATATATAGAGCAGACAGTAACAACTTCCCATACCTTTTTGGAAGCTCTCACGTTGAATCAACTTGACGGATTTTTGTGTCTGATATTTTCATTCTTGGTATATATATATAACTATATTTGATTATTGGCAAACTGGATTTGACCTTACGACCTCACTTTCTGCAAACATCTGTGGTAATCTGTCATTGGGTGCGAGACGTTTGTCATTGAGAAAGAAAAATATCAGATACTGTCTGAAGGTCAACGAGTATTGTTTGCAAATGTTTAAAGTTTTCAATTTCGCTCTATATATGTCCTCGATTCGTTAAACCTTCCATATCTTCTCATATATTTATCATGTGAATGATATGTTAGACAGACTTAAGTACAATTTAAAGACATTCCTTAAATCTCTCCAACACCCCCCCTCCCACACACCCCTGTTTGAAACTACATGGATCGAAGAGATAGCCACAGCTTCGCAGTCATGCATGGCGCCACGCATCTGTGCTTGTTTCAATAGATATGGAAATTTAATGTTTGTTAACCCGCATGTATGTTTAAGTTTGAAGCATATGTTTTATACTTTATGTTATAAACATCGAGCGTATTCGAATAACAAACCATACATGCATACATACGTACGTACGTTTGTACGTACAAACATACCCACACAACTTACATACATAGATACGTACACACATACTTACATACATACTATATTCTTATCTAAATGGCTGTATGGGATTCACTCGATGTTGTTATGCCACGTTTGCCATGCATGCCATGCTTCCTGATCAAATCCGCATTTTGCTCTGAATTGGATCTTGTGGTACCACAAACATTCTCGTCGAGAGCCAGTGGGTTGGGAAAATAACTATGCTACCGGGGCTACCTTCAATATACTTTTGCCGAGTATGTTATGGAAATCACAACAATTATTAATTCCATTTTTCCTGGCGGGCATCCTAATGCTCGCCCCCCCTACCCCCGACTCTCGTCAGGCCTGACCACAATACCGTTTACTTTGGAACCCTTGGAAAGAAATATATGGAATCTGACAACATAATCTGTTATGTTAGGTTCACAGGCTCGCACCAGCAATGGCAAATTTAGACATGAACGTCAAAGGTGTGCAGAGGAACAATTAAGCGAAGTGTTAAATATGTGGGACACAAAATGCCCTCTTTTAGAATGAAACAGTTGGTAACTCGCTTCATAATTATAGTTGCAACCAGTTTGATTGTAGCTTTATGCTAATCTCTTAGATAGACCGAGGGACATCGAATTATGTGTGAATATTACAATTGTTTGCTCTCCGCGGGAGAGACACCGAGGCCCCAACACAAAATACAGCTTCCTTTAAATTGAAGCCGAATAAAGCTCTGTCTGTCCTTCAACAGTCTATACCGTGACATATGTAGGAATGATTTTCAGGTATATTTTGTAACATAACTTTCTTGAGCATTTGAACTAGCAGCAATGGAATATTTACTCATCGCAGACTAGGTGCATTTGACAATACGATATCCATTTGTGTCAATATATCGTAAAGTTGACGGTCACATTTGATTGTACTAATGCTGTACAGCAGCCTATTGACATGGACTCTTCGCAGGATAGTTTGCTTTGGGAAAAAAGAAGAATTTCATATCTGACGATGAGATATTCTCTTCTCAATTAGTTTAGGAAGATGGTTGGATGGGTGTGAAAGGATGAGGGACAGCTGCCAATATATATCAACCCGACAATGCCTTCACCAGACGTGACTTATTTACAAGTCATTCATATATGTACTCATGCATGCCTATAGTGCATCGTTGCGTGTTATTATCCATGCAACACGTGCAGGAATGTGGAAATGATTTGAGTAAGCGTCATACTGGGACTGATTCTATTTCACTTTTATGGCTATGATGCACATCAAACACGCTATAGGTATCTTTGTGTATCTTGTTATATATGTAATGTCATCTGATATACAAAACTACATTTCCAATGCTGGCTCCAACTCCCCGACCCGTCATATACCGTCATAATACCGTCATTATACCGTCATCATATCGTCATGATACCGTCATGATGTGTAATTCCGTGTCGTGATCGTCATCACTCCTCCAACGCTCTTCCCCGATTTAATGATCCCTTGATGAAAAGGTGGTTATTTGTTTACATTTTTGTACAGGTTTACACCACAACATTGAAGTACCTTGTCTAGCGTCGATACGATGGGGGGAGAGAGGGAGCCGTCAGCCGTTGACGGGGGTTTTGGCTGGGTAGTCTTAACCGCATCATTTATCAACCAGGTTATACTACTTGGTAAGTTTGTTCTCGTACGTTCTCGAGAGACAAAATGTAAGCGAATGTGGGAAGATGTCAGTGGCGTAGGAAGGTACTGCTGAGTGGGGGGGGGGGCTGAAGTCTGATGGCCGGCCTGGGGGAGGGGTCTAAGGGGAGGGGGTGTCCCCCTCCCTTTTGGATTTTTTTGCATTTCCAGGTGGCCTCAGATGCAATTTGGTGCAATAAAGCACACTTCAACACTCACTCCATTTTGTAAAGAATTTTGCATTTTCACCTGGCCTTAGATGCAATTTGGTGCTCCAAATGAGATTTTCATCTCATTTGGAAATGAAAAAGGGGTTTTCTGACTTGCGGAGCGGGGGGCGGAATGATACTTCCGCCCCCCATATTTTTCACTGGGGGGGGGGGCGCCCCCCAGCCCCCGGTTCCTACGCCCTTGGAAGATGTGGATGACGGACAAAAGTAGTTGAGGACAGGAGGGATGGGGGGGGGGGAGCAAGAGGGATATATATATATATATATATCAACTCATTACGATTTTCATTTATATATATATAGATATATATATATATAGATATATATATAGATATATATATATATATATGTATATATGTATATATGTATGAATATATATATATATATATATATATATATATTTTTTTGTAATATCTGTTACAGTTACTGCAGTCCATCTCACTTTTATGGAATCCTAGACAAGTTTGCTGACCATTTTGTCGATTCTAACTATCCGCTCATTTGCTATTTGTTCTTTCATTGATATAACGTATGTATATGCTCCTTCTGGGTAATACACTTTCTTCTGTTTATGAATAATGATTTGACAGGTTACGTCAAGGCTGCTGGAGTGTTGTTTGTCGAGTGGCAGGAATACTTCCACGTAGGATCGAAGGAAGTCGGATGGGTTGGAATTATTCTAGCATTCTTTGGACCGGCAGCAGGTATGGCTATGTAAAAGCTTGAATGAATATTTGAATAATTAATAAGACCTGCCTATATATATGAGCGGCAATGGTTTCAGATAGCATATCAAAAAAGCTATATTGGCAATGAATACGATATTAAATCATTTTGCAAATACGGCAGGTTTCAAGTGATAATACGTGCAGTTATAGCATATCAGATATCTCCTCCATTTGGTCCACTCGCAGAACTGAAGCAACCATTAGTTTTCCAATGCATGATTGAGGCTATATAAAGGTTGTAATAATCTGGGTGTGGGCGCAGGGTGTCTCACCGGACCTTCTTTCTTTGGAAGTAAAAGATACTTTGAACTATTTTATGGGGCCGTGTCTCTTGTAGTTTGTAGGGAATTTCAACCATTTGAGTCCCCGATTTAGTTTACCGAATTCTACAAAAATGATAACACGTCGTTAGGATTTAAGTTTCCTACAACAACATCAACAACAAGAACAAATCAAGAAAATGGTCAAAAAGTGATAGCCACCAACTAAGGGCTAGATAGGCCTTACAAAAGGGAATACAGTTTGCTTCTAGAAAACGACAATTGCTGATTGCATGAGGAGACTAAGGTAGCGTTTAAGTACCATGTAAACATCATATTCAAAATGAACGATTGACCAAGTAGTTCAGAGTAAGAATTTGAGCAACTTAATTTACTTAATGATGAAATAGTCAGCTGATTATGTAGTGATTTATATAATCCATAAAGTCAAACTTAGTTCATTTACTCATGATACACTCTCCATTGACCCTTTAAATGATCTGTGTACTAAGGTACTGGATTACACATATCACTGATCAAAGTAGCGTTTTGCTTTCAATTTGTTGAAACATCCCTGTTTGTTGTTACAGAAAAAAATCCGTCTGTTATTTGTCAATTTATGCAATGCTGTACTTCCAAGACTTAATCTTCCTGATATGGTAAGAGTGACTGAAGGTAGCTCTTTCTTCTACGATATAAGTCGCTATGTTATTATGTCAGTTTAATAAACAATATCAATAGCAAGGTGGTAATCTTTCTTTGCTGTCACTCTAACAGGTTTAATAGCTGGCGGTCTAACCCCAAAGTTTGGCAGCCGACCGATTTCCGTGTCGGGTGGCGTCATCGTAGCAGTATCTATTGCGGTCACAGCTTTCTCAAAACAGCTCTGGCATGTTTACGTTCTTTCCATTACAACATGTAAGTATGTGTAAAAGTAAGTTGGCCTGACGTTTCGATCCTAGCAGGATCTTCTTCAAAGGCTATATGACAAGTAACAGTAACAGAAGAGACAAAAACACGCACAGAATACAGACAGGTTAATGAGCATGGTGAACAAATGATAAAAATGAAATGAAAAACTGAAACACAAGAATACAAATACAAATACAGAGTAGATAAGGAGGATCACCCGAAGGGATACAGTAACAGAGCAGCTGAAAATCAAAATAAAATAAAACTGTTAGCAAACTGCTTATCCACTAGAGAGCCTGTGTATAGGAGAATGTGTAAAAGTAACATGTAAGTATATACAACATCCCAAAGGCCCAATGTTGATGTTGACTAATCGGTGACCACATTATCGACAGTAATGATGTATCACATATCCCTTTACCTCTCATATAGGCTATGTAGTAGAGTGACCGTGAATATCATGGATAGGCTGATATTGATTTTTGCATATTGTGACCACATCCTTCTTCATGCGTTTCTCGCATATCATTGTTCCATAACGAAATGTATGTTTGTGATAAAATATTATGACAATGTTGTATATGTTGCAGCTGAATTTTGTGGCTACTTTGTCACCTATCATTGTTCCATAACGACATGTCAATGTTGTTGATTGTGTTTTGCGTTGATTGTAATGCTTTTGTGGCAACATATTGTCTTATTCTCTTCATAGCAGCATTTAAGTAACTCATGTATGTATGTATGTATATGTGATCTTCCCGCAAGCAGGAACTCGCGAAAGAAGCCATGGAGGCTTGTAGACTCGCAAGCTGACCGAAGCCAATCTCTCGGCACACATCCATTTAACGTCCATGTCGGGAAGTTGTTATTGAACAACACCCTTTGCCAGACGACACACATTGCTGTCGGCGGGGAATCGAACCGGGGATCTCATGACTGGGAGACGCCGGCGTTAACCACTAGGCTATACACTCCGCCTCATACATACACTCATACACTCATACACTCCGCCTCATACTACAGTGCTAACCTTAACGTTTATCTTGAAATTTCTGTGGCCATTTCAACTTTTGAATTTATCTCGCACATCTTTTCTTACCACAACACGACTGATTAAAATGGGAAGAAACAGGTGTCTACCAGTTTATTCTGACTCGCTTTTTGTCATAAATTAAAACTTTCACAAGTAAATTCCTTTATAAAATGTCAAATAAAGTCATAATGTGACATTTGCCCATGCATGTACCCTGGCCAGGGCACCTCTAACAACACTGCAAAGTACTGTTCCCTCTTATACTAAAGTTACTTACGAACCCTTCCATACTTTACCAATACATTAGCAGTTGAGCTTTGGATTAATACTTAAGTTACTTACGAACCCTTCTATACTTTGAACAATACCTTGAGAGTGACCGTTCCAATCCAAGCAGTTTTCTGTTACAGACACATTTAATTCCTTCCTTTTTCGCCTCGTTGTGTGTGTGTGTTTTGGTGTTTTTTCTTGGTTTATGCAGCTTCATAAAATGATCATCGTCAGCTCTAAGATTTGATTTTTCTATTCCATCATTTCAGCATTTGGTCTCGGCTTTGCCTTTCAACCGTCCATTACAGTAATTGGCTTCTACTTTAAGAAGAAGATCGGCATAGCCAACGGTGTCGCCTTCTCTGGAGTAGGTGCTGGTATTGTGGTGATGCCACCGTTGTTACAATTCCTCTGTACCACATTCAATTGGTCGGGAGCTCTTTTAATATGCGGAGCATTAATGTTAATCACTGTGTTACTTTCACTCACATACAGACCAACGGATAGAGAAAAGTACTTTATGTTGCTCAGTGGAAGGGAAAATCAAACTGATGAAACTGTTGAGAGTAAACGAGCGTGTTCATGTATATGCGGATTTATATCTAACCTCTGTAATAACTTAGGTCTGGACTTACTTTGGCGTTATCCGAGATTTGGTCTCCTGTCCCTGTCTTACTGTCTGGCGGGGTACGGATACTACGCATGCGTGGTCTTTCTATCATCTAGAGCTGTATACGATGCTGGCATACCTAAGCAAGATGCGTCATTCCTTGTATCGGCCATTGGTGTAGGGAGTACCATCGGTCGTGCCGGACACGGGTTTCTCATTCATGTCAAGCTGATCGGTATTAGCCAACTTTACATCTTGGCTGGGTTTGGGACTGCTATAAGCTGCTACCTTAACCCATTGGCAAACACTTTCCTTCCACTCCTGGCCTGTTCTTTTGCATTTGGTCTGTTCAGCGGGTCTATGCTAGCGGTGTCTCTGATGTGTGCCAGACAGTTTCTGCCAACAGCTAGTGTTTCAAGGAGCTTTGGCGTTCTCATTTTAACAAACGGCGTCGGCATTGTATTCGGCACATTTACAATGGGTAAGCACACAAATGCATTTGTTTCTAATTTGTTCATAGAAAATCCATTTTCTATCACTTGTGAGCAAATCACCGATGCAGCCTGTGCGCGCGAATGGCAAGCCGTTTGACTTTACAATCTCTATTTAAGGATATCAGCAAATGATTACAGATATCATTAAATCAGTTTATGATATCTGAAGTTCTTGTAATGATATCTTAAATGAATATACATATCACTAATTAGAGAAAAAGTGAAACGGCTTGCCATACGCGCGCTAGTGTGTGACGGTATTGTTGACAGACCTGATATTTGGTATATAGGTTCCCTACAATGAGTTAAATGAACATGAAAAAATGAATTAAGTAATCCTAGAAATTACATGAAAATGGTTCTCAGTAATGTATCCACAGAGAAAAATAATATTTCTACAAAGAAAAAGTTTCATTTCGATGAAATTCTAAAAAGATGGAATATTGAGAGCGAACCGCTGCAGTTATAGAACATTTCAAATGTATCACATCCCAAGATATAAATCACACCGAACTTTTGAACTACGCGTACCCTGATGACATCACAGACTACCCGCTGTGATCCACTGCAAAGGAGTGTCCTCTGGGAGCGCCATCACTCTAGATTTAATACTATTGTTAAGAAATGCGATACCTTCATCACTCAGTTTTACAGGTTGAAAGTAATATTTAGAAATAGATGCATTTCCAAATCTATACGTTTTTAGGCCTTGAAAGTTATTAACGAATTTCAGATGTTGAAAACTTAATGGATTGATATTTACATATGAAAATAACGTTAATTTGTTTCATGAAAAAATATTAATTATGTCTTCCTGTTACTGTTGTTTTTGTTACAGGTTACTTGAATGATATCTCTGGTAGCTACACCCTCTCATTCATCGCAGCAGGCGTTGGGTTTACTCTGGCTTCCCTTTTACCATTAATTGATGCAATTTATAGGGCCTGTTGCAAAAGAGATGAAGATAAAATTGCTGAGAAAGATGAAGAAAGGAATTATGACCAGGAGAATGAGGAGGAGGAGGCGGAGGCGGAAGAAGAGAAAGAATCATTGAAGAAGACGGAAACGTCGATAAAAGGCAGAGAGGAGATAACAACTTTGTTTGGAGTAGAAAGAAAGTTCATGGTGAAAGAGCCAGAGACGAGCGTATAATTCAAGATACAGGATTTTCATCTCTGTTTGATGTTTACCTCCTGTTTACGAGGCTTTATCCATGACTGATGTTGGGTGCCACGTTATCCATGACTGATGTTGGATGCCACTTTATCCATGACTGATGTTGGATGCCACTTTATCCATGACTGATGTGAGATGCCACTTTATCCATGACTGATGTGGGATGTCACTTTATCCATGACTGATGTGGGATGCCACTTTATCCATGACTGATGTGGGGTGCCACTTTATCCATGACTGATGTGGGATGCCACGTTAACCATGACTGATGTGGGATGCCACTTTATCCATGACTGATGTGGGATGCCACTTTATCCATGACAGATGTGGGATGCCACTTTATCCATGACTGAAGTTGGATGCCACTTTATCCATGACTGATGTTGGATGCCACTTTATCCATGACTGATGTGGGATGCCACTTTAACCATGACTGATGTTGGATGCCACTTTATCCATGACTGATGTGGGATGCCACTTTATCCATGACTGATGTTGGATGCCACTTTATCTATGACTGATGTGGGATGCCACTTTATCCATGACTGAAGTTGGATGCCACTTTATCCATGACTGATGTGGGATGCCACTTTATCCATGACTGATGTTGGATGCCACTTTATTCATGACTGATGTGGGATGCCACTTTATTCATGACTGATGTTGGGTGCCACTCTAACCATGGCTGATTTTGGATGGCACTTTATCGATGACAGCTGACAGTGAGGTCAGCAGCAGGTTTGCGCCAGTGATCTAATCACATGACTGTGGAGAACAACAACCGACAAATTCGATATTCATTCATTAATTATCAGTACTAATGCTCGTTTATCATTGTTACTGTCTGCACTGCCTCAATGGAACACAGGGTTTCCTATATTTGTTGTTATTGCGAAGAAACTGTTCGTCTTGCTGACTACTGTTAATAGTCAGTGAGCCTTATTTGTACTCTGAAGAGCTATTCTGAACACAACATTACACGACCAATCAATGGCCATGAAGCTTCGATAGTCTTCTGTCCAACATATATTTTGTTATGATCGTTTAGTACTGGTCTCTTATGGACGTATCAACGTAGTATATGCCCCTCCTTTCGATCGAACATCTGTAGCATTATTCTACGTAAAAACTTTGTGTATTCAATTTATTTTTCTTTATTCTCAGTGTGAAATTCAACAGTCAGACTAACGATAGGCGCAAACAGTTTATATTAAAATGTTTTTACATTCATTACGTGGACCTAACAGTAAATATCAATTTTCATTCTCTAATAGCCTATCTCTTTTTATCGGATGAGGATCTCGCTCTATGGTGTCTGTGAGATTTTTTTATTTCTTATAGGTAACACTAAGATAAACCAATCCAATCAATTCATATAGCAGTAACTGTTCGTTCCCAATAAAAAAACAACCCACCCAGGCGGCGGGTCCAGAATTTTTCAAAGAAAATGGGTGTGTTCCTGAGGTCGTTAGAGCCGACTTTTTTCCCCCTTAAAAAGTTAAATATTAGACGTGAAATACAGTTTACGAAAAGTCACGCAAGAGAGAACTTGGGGCACGAAAAACCAAACGATTGATCCGCTCTCAACCCCAGTCCCCTTGCATCGAGACTGTGACTGTGTGGTCATTGCCAGGTATGTATCACGATACCCCTACAAGGCGAACATAATGCTACACATAAGCTTAGCCAAATGGCCGTGAAGCGATTAGACGTGAAATTGTGCATACGGAGGCACATATATTTCATTTCATTTATTTATATATATTTTATTATTTTATGATATATATATTTATATATATGCTATAAACTAGATATATGATGAGGTGTACATTGAAAGTTGTGCTATATTTGCTACTCTTAAGTGTTTTTGTATCGCGCTGAAAAAAAAATAATGGGAGAGTGGAGGGTGTACACCCCACGCCTCCTGGATCTGCGCATGCTCATTTGTTTCTTCCATTTCATATCAAATAACATCTTGCTGTAATTGGGACCTAACGAAAAGTGTTTTCATTCCATAGATTGGACGCGTATAGAAAATTGTGAGTCAACCCCATACATACACATAAACATATTGAACGGATGAGGTTTTTTTCATTTAACTTCTTGTTCAATACTTGAATCAGAATGCTTTGTTATAATGTTAAGATTCTTATTGTATTCTCCAGAAAATACAATATTTGCTCAAAAAGAGTGGCATTTCTAATATAAATATCCTCTCCAGCTCTGAGCACAATGATGTTTTTACTGTACTGTTAATTTTATTTCTTATTTTTTTAAAAGGGAATTTTTTAAAGGAAAGATAGCGAGGCTTTGTAGACAAATGTGAATGATATTAATATAAAATATATTTAATAGTGATTTACATAAATAATATCTCAAGAATTTTCCTAGAAAAAAATGAAAAACATTTGTAAAATAGTCAAAACATACCAAAAAAATTATGAAACTAATATAAAAATGAAACAAACAATTTTACGTAAAAAGTTATGATTATTTTTTATAAATACCAATTACCATCATTATTAACCATAACCACACATCTTATATATTATGTAATAAAAATATCATGTTGAACTGTGCACACTTGTTGGTCCATTATCGAAGCGTTAAAGAAATTGGTTAACATTGAGTCATGTTATATTAATGTAGCTGTGATAAATCACGGAGTGATGTGATTGAATTTTGTGTGCACAATAGTTATTCTGTCTTACCTTATATATCTCTCACCATATTGGTGTTATAACAGAGTATAGCGGGTTACTTAACCATTGATAACAGTTATAGCTGGTTACTTGACCATTTTTAACAGAGTATAGCTGGTTACTTGACCATTGATAACAGAGTATAGCTGGTTACTTAACCATTTATAAAAGAGTATAGCTGGTTACTTGACCTTTGATAACAGAGTATAGCTGGTTACTTGACCATTGCTAGCAGAGTATAGCTGGTTACTTGACCATTGATAACAGAGTATAGCTGGTTACTTGACCATTGATAAAAGGTATAGCTGGTTACTTAACCATTGATAACAGAGTATAGCTGGTTACTTGACCATTGATAACAGAGCCTAGCTGGTTACTTTAACATTGATAACAGAGTATAGCTGGTTACTTGACCAAGTGATAACAGAGTATAGCTGGTTACTTGACCATTGATAACAGAGTATAGCTGGTTACTTGACCATTGATAAAAGGTATAGCTGGTAACTCGACCATTGCCAGCAGAGTATAGCTGGTTACTTGATCATTGATAACAGAGTATAGCTGGTTACTTGACCAAGTGATAACAGAGTATAGCTGGTTACTTGACCATTGATAACAGAGTATAGCTGGTTACTTGACCATTGATAAAAGGTATAGCTGGTTACTTAACCATTGATAACAGAGCCTAGCTGGTTACTTGACCATTGATAACAGAGCCTAGCTGGTTACTTTACCATTGATAACAGAGTATAGCTGGTTACTTGACCAAGTGATAACAGAGTATAGCTGGTTACTTGACCATTGATAACAGAGTATAGCTGGTTACTTGACCATTGATAAAAGGTATAGCTGGTAACTCGACCATTGCCAGCAGAGTATAGCTGGTTACTTGACCATTGATAACAGAGTATAGCTGGTTACTTGACCAAGTGATAACAGAGTATAGCTGGTTACTTGACCATTGATAACAGAGTATAGCTAGTTATATGACAATTGATAAGAGAGTATAGCTGGTTACTTGGCCATTGCTAGCAGAGTATAGCTGGTTACTTGACCATTGATAACAGAGTATAGCTGGTTACTTGACCAAGTGATAACAGAGTATAGCTGGTTACTTGATCATTGATAACAGAGTATAGCTGGTTATATGACAATTGATAACAGAGTATAGCTGGTTACTTGACCATTGCTAGCAGAGTATAGCTGGTTACTTGACCATTGATAACAGCACGTCATCAACATTCCACTGACAATCTGTTTCATGTTTTAGAAGGTAAGCTGTATAATATTTCTTTTGACCCGTTTCTTATAAACAGAGTAGGCTATATCCGACTATATGTGTGTGCGTTGGTATTTGCTTTAAACGTAACGTATCCTTTTATTCGACATTTTAATATTTTCCTTTTCACCAAAGAGGTTTAAACATGACCGTCAATAACTTGACCTGTTTTATGGCATTAACAACTGTTGTCCTGTTTCTTATTAACAGAGTAGAGTATACATCCGACTTTTGAATGTGTTGGTATTTACATTAAAACTAACGTATCATTTTATTCGACATTTTAATATTTTCCTTTCCACCAAAGAGGTCTAAACATGACCGTCAATAACTTGACCTGTTTATGGCATTAACAACTGTTGTCCCGTTTCTTATTAACAGAGTAGACTGTACATCCGACCATTGAATGTGTTGGTATTTGCATGAAAACTAACGTATCTTTCTAGTCGACATTTTAAGCAAGGGGGGAGGGGGGCGGGGGGCAATCAGTAGGTTTGGTGCTTCTTTCATAAATACGGAGTGCCTTTTTTGTGTCAAAAAAAGTACCGTTCTTCCACTTTTGAAATAAACAGTTCTCTTTTGTTGTGCTAAAAAAAGTGTTTTTTTGTCGTAACAAGATATACTTAAAGTATTCGTATTGTTGAAGAGGTAAACATTCAATTACTGTTATCATTGATACGGAAAATGTTGGAGTAACTTGTATTCTTTTGCCCCTCAAATCGAAGCCATGTTTTCGACCGTGTCTCATATGGGAAGGGTCACCTCCCTAAGACCGCTCTCCGGGACGACATAACATCTTAGCTCTCTAGCGCAAAAGTGGTTGTTGCTTTCCTGACCACGAGGGTGTTAGGGTATCATTTTACGTATGTATAATTCCATACAACTTCTACAGTGTGTCAAATAGAATTAAAATTAGTTCGTTCATATAAACTTTGTTTGTTTACATGCTAAGACTGAACTTAAGATTTAAGCCCAAATTAAGCCCAGCTTGCACCAGTTTTTCTACCCCGATAGTCAAAACCTAAGCATGGGCTTAAAGGTCTGCTGTATAGACCCCAACTATACAGCACGCTATCATGGAAAAGTTTCTAGAGATTACGTAATCGACCTGCCTTGGTCGTAAATTGACCTCTTTTTACCAATTAGTCTGCAACGCATGCCACATATTTTTCTTGTATTAGAGTCTTTGTGTGAACGCTGTATGATTAACTACACTGTAGACGTGAACATATTTCCACACAATGTTTACACAAAGAACCTAATGGTGTTAAGAAGCTATGCAGGCTAATTGTAGAGCCTGAGGTCGATTTACGACCGTGGCAGGTCGATTACGTAATCGCAAAACTTTCCTAGCTACAGCGTGCTATTTTTTTATTATTTTTTATTTTATTAATTGGAGCTAATAAAGCAGATCTTTAATACGTATATGCAGTAAAGATATTTGTATTGTTTACTATTTATTTGTGAATAGCACCACTTATTGTTTTTATTCAAACCATAAAGGTACAAATTAAATATTGATAAAAAGACAATGTTATCAGTACACGGTGTATTTCTTGTCACTTATATTTGTTAACACAATGACCCTTACATTGAACAGCTGAGGTACATCAGTCAAAACGACTGGGCTATTGTGTCAAACACACAGGTTATGTCAGTTCCTCAGCTGTGAAGTGAAAACTTACAGTAAGAGCTTTATAGTCTCAAATGACATGTTGTACGGCGCACTTCGAGTTTGTCAATGGCAAATTGCGTTGATTGTTATTCAAGGATACTCTGTTGGTTAATGTGAAGGCAAAAGAACATGTTTTGTGCGAGTTATTAGAATTTTTCAAAAACAATGGATTAACATTTAGGCCAGCACTGGGGAGCCGCATCGTCATCAACCAATAGCATTCCAAAGTCATATATATTTAAATCATGCATGGCGAATATCTTGATAACCGGAAAGTTATACAGAAACTTGGTATGCACTGAAATCATGTATCTTTTTTCTTGCACTATGACGTAATGAGTAAAACTCTGCCTAAAATGATATTCGCTTTTGCGTTTAAGTTGCATTACTCGTATGTGTTAGAATCTGTGACAGCTTCTACTCGATCGGTCGGTTAAAGAATTAACGAAAACAAAGAAATCGATTTGTTTACTTAATACCTTGCACCAAGAGGAATGATCTATCAGTATCAGGCATAAAGTTAAGGTCATTTACTTCTAAATGGAAAACTTAACCCTTCAATAAATTTGTATTTGGAGTAAACGGTAAATGAAGGGAGACGGGGATGGGGGGGGGGGGTAGGGGTGTTGTAATGAGGGTGGCGGGATGTGGTGGATAGCAAGAATACCGGTAACCAACAGTTGCGGTGTCATCCTAGTAAGAAGGAGATGTATGGGGTTTGCATATATATATAATTTATCATACCGTTCTCGAGCTGTGCGAGGTGATTCGGTACATCCCACTTATCGGAATTATATACATTGTAAGCCCCTCTTAACCCCCCCCCCCCCCCTTGACCCACGCACACACACATCCCAGCTGCTCCTTTCAAACCACAGTATAGCCAAGTCACTTGATTTGCAGACTATGATATTATGAGAACTTCACAACGATTTTTAGCATGGGGGTAGGAGCCGGGGGGGGGGTGGGCACGGGGGCACGAACCCCCACTTTTTTCCAAAATAGTAAATGTGACCTACTGGCAAATAAAATGTGCCCTTTGATGAAGAACTGTCTCTTTGGAAATCTTAAGCCTTTGTTAATTTTAATATTTTATTTTAATTATTTATTTATTTTTAGTCTGTAGGCTACATGCTATCTTTAAAATGGCATCCCATATCTTTTTGTAGCACGGTTAACAATAAACAATCTCAATAAATAGTATTGATAGCATACTATAGCACATTATATATATTTAAGTGATATGGCCAGTGTGTATCGGTTTATAGCATAACGAGTGGTGGTTATGGAATGAGAAAAGTGCCCTCTGATGTTGTGCCCCCCTACTTTTTGGAAGCTTCCTACCCCCTGATTTTTAGTTAGTATTAAAAGAAATGCTCTTCTTGATTCCAAGTTGGTCTGACTCCTTTAATTGTTTGGATTACAAAGTTGACAAGAAACAAAATAAAATGGTTTGTTCAACCATTTGTCTTGTATACATTTAAGAAAAAAAATCTTAATTGTTATAAATACAATATCACATTGACCTTGTCTGATATATATCTCTCTTTACATGAACATAGGCCCTATCTCTCTATTAATATTACTACTATGAGAAGTAAAACTTCTTTGATCATGAATATGTATAAATGAAGAATAAGAGTAAACAATGGAACAGTCACAAAGAAAGAACAATGAAACATGCAGTCACTATAGAATTGTTAACCTTGAAACACAGATTCACCACCATTGCACTTTATAGAGAGTTATAAAGTCAACTTTATCATACCTCTGACTAATATCTTTTCTTTTCCTTTTCTATAATGGGCTTTATACAGAAGAGGCAGTGGGTGCCACACATATTTAGTATACGGCCAACTTTCTCCACATGTTTTCACATCATTTTGCAAGAAACTTGTCAAACGTCAACAATTACGAAAATAATAATGAAATCAGCAGACATCGTTTATTTCCATCACGCTCCGTTTCCTGATTTCAACAACTTCCGTTATTTCACGGTTATAATTATAGCCTCACATATAACTGTCCAACCAGTATCAGTTAGTTGCCACGTCTATTATAAACGATAGTGATGGGTCATGCGGATTTAACGTTCAGTTTTAACACACGTTAGGTTGCACGAAACATATATATTATTATGAACGTTATACATAAGGGCTGCTCTCCGGCGCGATCAAGGTGAAGTTTAATTTAAAACCAACGTACCCGCACGACGGGTCAGTGCGTATATACAATCCACGAGTCGTATATATGCAGGCATGGTGGTTGATGACTAGTGCACCGACAGCGGCAGAGTGTAGATCACACTGCACCAAAGATAATACACTTTCGGAAAGAGTGTCACTCTCGTCAAAAATGTATCACGATCACGTGACTTATGGGGGAATCGCGCCCGCGTTCGGTTGGTAGGTAAAAGCTTTTTTTCTCGACGCTATCTATTGTAGCAACGAGAACATGACCAGTGTGAAAGTAATGGTATTTAGCCATTAATTGCAATCATTCAGGAAGAAAAACTGATATTTCGCTTTATCGATTCCCAAAAGATACACAGAGGTAATTCGGTAAATGGAATATTGTAATAATATCTAAACTTTTTAATTTTTTAATTTAAAAAAAGAGGAAATGAGACGTTAGAGAGGGTACGCCTGTACAGGCTGTAGGTCTATCTTAGGCCTACGCCTATGCAGCTAAGCCTTGGTAATATTGAAGCAAAAGTTACATAATGTAGCCTACCTATATCCAAGGACATAAGACTAGAGAAAGAGTGACCTATGGGGCCTGATTATCCTATTGCCCAAGTATATGCCTAGTCCGAGCAAGGCTGGAATCCTCTTGACTTAAGCCTATATAGGCTAGGGGATTAAACTTTGTAATTGGGGGGGGGGGGGGGGTGCATGGAATTAGATGGATGAAGTGACAAGCCCAGGCTTGCACTGATCGGAGACAAACCCTTTAAATTATTAAATCTCTCGAATATTATACAAACAACAATCTCAAAATGAAATACGACCCCGAAGAATTTCTAACCTGATAAAAAATGGCAAAATTAAAAGGCTACGAATGATGACAAGTGTAAGTTAAAGGTAGTCTGCATGTATTGGCCCCAAATTATATCATTCTATAATTGCTAGAAGTTTTCAAAAGTACTTTTCTGGAGGTCTTTACTCTCCTAGTTGTTCTCAGACATTATTTAAATGAACACATGGACTGCATGTCCCAGAGAAGTTAATTTCCTCCATGGATGGTAAAAAAAAAACAGTTTAAGAATTGTAACCACGATTGATCATATTTATAAATCTAGCATATTTGGGGCTAAAAACAGCATTCTTTTAATAGCTCAATTGAAGGATGTATAGGCTAGCTAGGAAATTGAACATGGCATTAACACTAATAAATAATTAGCTTATACTGAAGATTGAAAACTACAATGTACATATATCATGTACTGTCGCAGGATCTGAACCTCTCATGACACCAATGCAGTTAGTTCCAGTTCCCAAAAACTATTTCTTTTACAGCTCTGTTCTAGGCTTCTGTATACAAATATTGCATCCGGCAAGTAAGCAAACTGTCTCTTTTATGTCTAGGTGTGCACTGTGGGTCCAGATTTCAAGACGTGCAGAATTACAGACTTCAACAGCCGAATATCTAGACAGAACGCTCCGCATTTGTAGAAGCAGTGGGCTAAATATATACATATGTTACATATACAGGAATGTATAATTCGTGATAATTGTAACCAGCAACAATTAATGTATGTAAACATTCAGCTTATGTTCACTTTTGTATTAACATGAAAGGGGAATTTATTGTATTGCTGGTGAAGATCTTCACTGTTTCAGTTTTTATATTTTATTGTTGATGAAACATTCGGTCAACTGAAATATTGTATCCCCTTTTCCATTCTAACTTAAATAATAAATCTGCAAGCAACAGATCAGCCTTATCTGAATACCCAGCAATTAAAGGGTGTGAAGACTCGCGCACAAAGAAACGTCCCATGCCGGTAATCTGACCTAGTTTCGAATGAGGTGTAACAGAAGTGTTAGACAACACCATCGATCCCAGAAAATACACACACAGCTTGCTACCGTCGGTAATTAGACACTAGTGTACAGTCAATACATACAGCTACGGTCAATACCCACAACACAGTGTACATAGCAGCGATGGACATCTCAGGTCTAGATAAAAGATAACAAGGTATCACATTTCATTACTGTCTGCATTTTGTAGCGACAAGCAGAAAACGTCATTTGCAAGCAACGGAAAGTTAACCTTTTCAGAGCGCGGTACGCGGTTTGGGGCGAGTCTTCAATGCCTTTAATTCCGGATATCTCTAGTGTTTCATTACTAAATTGCTTGATAACATTTTGACATAAAAAGAAGATAGGTACTGTGTTTAATCATATTTTTATATTTATTTATGAAACTACAACCTGAAAGAAGAAGTTAGTGGACATCCTTAAACACTCTTCATTCATTGTGGACACATTTTATTATAACAGACTGAAGGCAATGGCGGACGATCGACATTAGTTACCAGGCTGAAATGTGTGCTATCATAACGGACAATAAGTCTCATACTTTCTCATACTCATACTCATACTTTCTGCTGATTCGTGAGAATTGCTGTGATAAATAAATAAATAAATGTGGCTTTTTGTCTAATTTGTTTTGTAATTTCAGTTTCACATCCTATCAAAAGTGAGAATAATGCAATTACTATAATTCCGTGCATTTGCTGCTCAACCTTGACAAACCCTATCACTTTTAAATTCATATCTTCTTGAATGACTCCGAACACAAAGAATGCAAAACTGCCATTATTTATGATCTAGAAGTACCCGAGACTGTTCTCTCATAATGACAATACCAGAGCCGTTGGAAATATGAGACACGGAGTGATTGGGAATCGATGATTCCATGACTCTATACCGATCAACACACATATCGTTGCACTGTCTCTTCAAATCAGTTACCCACCAACCGAGTGTGGGCGCTATTCCCTAATGTATCACGTAACTCTCGTTTAAGCGTTACATAGTAAATCAACAGAGTGACATATCTTTCCGAAGGTGAATTATCTTTGACTACACGCAAATCATTTGAGTGTGACCTAAAATATAGTGTTTGTCTATCAGATGTATTCCCTGACAATCCAGTGCGACTTAACCAAATATGACGGCTGAAGTACCGGCGGCTCCTGATGGTGGCTGGGGATGGATAGCCCTCGCAGCCTCGGTATCTAATGAAATTTTACTCGCAGGTAAGAACGTTATGCACGATACAACTTTTTGCTTGAATGTGTTTACGTACTGTTGGGTTAGACTATACTTAGTACTAAGATGCATGCATGTTTCCAACATATTATAGGCCAACCGAAAGCGGATTATGTGTTTGCTGAACGCCACGTTATTGCAATATTCAATATTTACTTATAAAATTAAACCAAATGCAACATGCGATTTCGTAGCCTATTGTATCTGAATGAGTGCGAAGCCACTGCAGCATACTTTCATCAGGTTGACAGCAGCATTACAGTTCACACGAATCGCATGTTTAGGCTATAGTTATAAATCCCGCGGAAACCATGCAGTTCTTTACGTTAGCTGTCTGATATGTCCGTTCGAGTTGAGGACAAAGTAGCTTGGTTGTATGTGCATCGGCTGAGCGAAAGAGAAATGGAAAGTGGAGACAAGAAATTAATATCTAATTTGCCTACATAAGCTGTGTATTTTGGGTCACATGCCTACTGAAGTTACTATATCAGACAGCAGCTGGGTGAGCAGTTCAACCATTTTATTCTATTCTAATATTTTTTGGTGAACTCAAGGGAATGTACGCGAAGACTGCAAAACCGAAACTCTTCGATAGCAAACCATGTCTATCCTTCTAATGGAAACCAGTATTGCCTAATTTGCATTTGACATATTATGCATATTAATAAATTTAGTAACGATGTTCCAAAATGCTTTTCATTTATCAAAAATAAATAAATAAAAGTCATTAAAAACTAGACCATAGAAGGCCTGGTTGGAGAAAATGTCCAAACTGAATCAGACCGATACAGAGTGCAGTGTATGAGGGATTGTAGCTAGGGGGGGGGGGGGGTTGGCCGGGGGGGGGGCGAAGTCGCGATAAAAGATAACTCTCATGTAAAGGGAGGGTCTGAGGGAATCTCTCCCCAAATGAAAGTTTGAACGTGAACTGGTGCATTTTGAAGAATATTCAAGGAAATTATTTCTACATGCAAAGTTGTGCTATAATGCATTTTTATTACAATGTGTTAGGGTGAGGGGTTTATGGGCCTATAATCCCCCATACTCAGTCCGCGCCTATGTTGGGTGGTTTTTAATTTAAGACGGTAACTAACAAATTAAATTACGTGTTGACAAAAGAAGTTATCATGGAAACTAAAAACCAATATAGTCCACGGTAGTGACCTTAACAATTTGAACATGAACGTAGTACAACAGCCTGGAGAAAGTTAGATACATTATAGCAGCACAAAGTCGGCCCCCGATATCTCCAGTATTTGTGTTATGAATTAATTTGAATTAACTTAGAAGACATATGAACAAAATTAAACAAACTGATAAATAGGCTATGTGTAAAATTTTGGAATGGGTTAAATCGCTCCATGTTTACCTTTTCACCGGTACCGTCATCAACATACTACTGCTGCATATGCATGTTTAACCACAGTGCAGATGTAATCGCTAAGACTATATTATATAGCCTACCATTAAATTTATATTTGTTTTTTAAGCATTATGACGGTAAAGTGTTTCGTTTACTCGACGCCACAAAAGCGCTAAATAATGACCTCATCTAAGACTCTAAGAGCTACTTGGCCATAATTTCGCTGTTATTATCACTTCAAAATGTCCAGAAGTATCTTGCAAGTGATACCGTATACGTGGATTAAATCGAATATATACACGATCTTGGTTAGAGGGGAAAACGTTGTCATTTCATGACAATATAGTATATGTGTTTAACATGCATCTATTTCATTACAAAATTACTTCTACATTGATCTAAATAGCATGCACCCTTTCAATTGAATTTTCCTTTACTGGTCGGCGACAAGATCATATCCGAGAATATGCGTGTAAGCCGCTCCTTCCGTTTCAAATATGGGGCTTCTCCATGGGTCAAAGGTCGGCAACATCTGTCTGATGAGCGTTTCCGTGAATTACACTGTGTAATATAAGAGTTGCAGCTTAAGTAGTTACTTCTCCGAGTGTTTTGTTTATGCATCCACTAGCAATTTTTGGAGGGAAAAAGTACTCATTACCGTTAGGGTCGACGGGTATTGCTTGTAAATGATTATTCCAATTCATGAAACTAAACAATGCAAACAACATAGATATGCAACTCAACGTTAAAATATCAGGCACTGTTATCTGGTCTGACCCTATGACCTGATGTAACTTTATAGACCTGCGCTAGCCCTCTATCTTGATTGTGAAATAAAGTAGACAAATAAACATTTTGTTTTTATACTGATGTTTGGAAATATTGAGTGGTTGTTTCCCTCCACAGGTTACGTGGAAGGTATGGGAGCTCTGTTCGTCGAGTGGCAGAAGTTCTTCGATGTCGGTGCCGCCGAAGTCGGATGGGTTGGAATTCTGACTGCACTGAATGGACCCTTTGGATGTAAGTGATGTAACTGTGTCATAAGAGGAAGCTCTATGAAAACCTCAAGTGGCGGACAAATTTCATACTTGGTACATTTACACCTCACATATTACAAGAAAAAGAACCCTAAATAATGTTCTTTGGTGGAGGTTAAAGGTCATTTGAGGTCAAAATGTGAAAACTTTGTAAACAATATATAATATCACAAGAAGATAATCTCTGACATATATCTCATATTTTGATGTGGATGTACCATACTGAATTGAATTTTGGTGGAGGTCGAAGGTCATTTGAGACCACCATGGGATAGAAGTGTGGAAACGCTGTAAACCCAATATCTCAAGAAGGAAATATTGGATGGATTTGAAACTTTGTATGTAGATGTGCCACATAAGCCCCGTGGTTTCAAATTGAAGTCAAAGGTCAGGTTAGGTCATCAGAGGTGTAAGTCTGAGTATGAAAGCCTTGTAAACGCGATATCTCAAGATGAGAAATCAAACTTGTACGTATCTCATAAGTCAGAAATCGTATGGGATGTCATATGTCATAAACATGATCCCTGTTATTTTCATTAGATGTCAAAGGTCATATGGTCTCAAATTTCGGCTGAATTTTAAACTACATCAGAATTTCTCGTAACATTTGATGGTGTTTAGTGGATTTCAATAGCCATTTCATGGCAGTGTGAAACAGAGAATGTTATGTCGAAATCTCGTATGCATCATACCTCTAGAAGGGATCCTTCAGATGTTAGATTCCTACAAGATGCAGCTAATTACGTCATTGAAAATTTGAAACCATGTATTTTGGGCAATTCTAGTTTGATTGATTTCTTTTAAGCCTTGGATGAAACTCTCCAGCTTAGAACTAATGCATAAGCTTAATTATGCATCGAAATCGATTTGTCTCCGCATATTCCCACTCTGATATATCACTGCAGGCTGTATCGTCATGATTTAACTGCACGTGTTGTGTGGAATACCTTCTTCTTACTGATTTCTCCCGAAGGCGATACTTTGTGATCAGCAAACTAAGAAAGAATAAACCGAGGTTTTGAGAAATTCTGAGAAATTCTGCCTTCATTGTTCGAGACTGGGGTCGAATTCTGCGTGTCTCGTTTGTTTATAATTACTTCATGTTGTCAACACGTTTTACTAGCGAAATGGTATTCACGGTGTCGAATGGGTCACAAAAACATTCATGCGGACATCACAGACGTGCATGGTTATGCTTGTTATCATTGTAAACATGAACTTAAAGTGACTGTATGGGGAAAGCGCAGAGGAAGTATTTAGTGATGGTATCAAAATTCAAGAAGTGCTTCATCGGTTAGTCTGTATTCACTATAGCAACAGTGCGGAGACTCAAAAGTCGATGCCTATGCATGGATACAATGGAACCAAGCTCCATCATAATTGTCAAAGAAGCGGTAAATGTGCGTATCATGTTTTTGGTTTGAGATTGTGGCCATATTGACATATCTGGCAATTGATGGGATCACAATATACATTTATATCTACTCAAGGAAGTAGGAACCGGAGGAGAGTGGGCACTGGGGGGGGGGGTGGGGAGGAGGGGACATGCCTTCAAAAAAGTGGAAGGCATGTGCCTTCCACTTTTTTTTCCTCCAAAATAGCAAATGTGCCCTACTGACAAATACAATGTGCCCCTTTGATGAAAAACTGTCTTTTGGATATATTAAGCATATCTTAAGCCTTTGTTAATTTTAATATTTTATTTTAATTACTTATTTTTAGTTTGTACATGATATTTTTTTTAAAACGGCATGCCATATCTTTTCGTAGCACGCAACAATTAATAATCTCAATAAATAGTATTCATAGCATACTAACACATCTAATCATATATATTTAAGTGATATGGCCGGCCTGTATCGGTTTATAGCATAACGAGTGGTGGTTGTGGAATGAGAAAGTGCCCCTCTGATGTTGTGCTCCCCCCCACTTTTGGAAGTTTCCTACCCCCTGTATCTCCTGTAAAGGGTGGGATGTATCGCCCGTTTACGAACGCGTCAACCTATTTACATATGTAATTGCTACATGTATATACGCAACGGTTAACGGAGTAATTCGCTTCAGGCGCTGTAATGGTATGTCATAGGCCTATACATTGTTTTTACAATGGCATGTTATAGGCCTATGCATGGTTTTGTTTTTGCAATGGTTTGTTATAGGCCTACATTGTTCGTTGTTGCAATGGTTTGTTATAGGCCTACATTGTTTGGTTTTTTATGTTTGTCTGTATTTGTTATTTTATAATTTCATTTCAGTGCAGTCTTTGTTACCAAAGTAATGTGTGTCAAGTGGAAGCTATTGCGAACCTGTGGTTGACTCTGTTTCAACACAATATGAAGTATTATACGGCTATATTTGTATACCATGCCAGGGTTCAAATAGAGTGCACGCGCGCTGATGCGTGAAGATGAACGACCAGCGTTTATTGAACTGGCTGAAGGGATTAATTAAAGGCTTTAGAAGGTCTTAACTGATAAACATAATATATATATAACCGGAGACAGTGTAGATGTGCCATTTGTGCGGCTGGGGTTGTAGTTTGCCTGTCGGAATCGAATGAGTTTGAAACTACAGTGCTGGTCATACAACACAGTGTCCTTTACTACCGTACCTTGTTGTCAAATCGTTCATTCATAGGTTTATGTAAATCGAACTAGTATCGGAAATAGCCATTGTCAGTGGTATGCGAAAGACACGCGGAGAGGGGTGGGGTTACCTCCAATTACTAGCAGTTGGTGAACATGATTCAGTCGGGGGTTCCTACATTCAGTCGGGGAGAATATTACGGATGTACTAGCCCCCTCTTTCAACCTCACAAGAAGTCAAAGAGTATTTACATGCACATCCTTTCGTTAAGAGCTTATTAAAGATCTTATTTATATATAGTCTTAATATGCCCTACAATGCACCATCTGACATCAAAACTTTCATATTTTATTGTCGATAATGTTCATTCATTAATGGCTGAAGTGAAGGTGATATCGTCTTCTGAATTCATTGTTTAAGCTTTTATAGAATCTGGCTAACAAAAAAACAAACAACACACAAACAAACAACAAACAAACAAACTCAAAGAAAGAAGAAGAAGAAGAACAAGAAAAAAGAAGAACTAACAGCACTCTTCCAAAAAGGCTGTGTATTAGACTAGATAATCCAGCCGCTTAGTTGATTTATGCTAGTCACGGACATGTTAAAACATGTCTTTTCTCAACTGAACTCAGCGGTTTAACATTGAGCTTTACAATGATGGAAGTTAACTCTAAATTTTCTTTGTATCATAGCATTTTTTTGGAGGGTTGTCTTTAAGTCTTTTATTTCACTCAACTCCATGAGTGACGTTTGGAGACAAAACAACAAAGACAGGCTGCTATGTTGACGGCAAAGCCATGTTGCTTCGTCTCTGCTCATTTGGTATTTAATATGATTAACAACTAATGTCGCGGATTGCATTGAAAGTTGTTTAATAGACGGCTCATTAGACATAAGGGTGTTCTGGTTGATATGTTCATGATGCAAACTAATATTGTTATTATGTTTTGCGCTTTGGTGTATATGTTACTTTACTGCAAAACCATAAATCCTTTGAACATTACGCACAGACAGCCTGTATAGACATGGGCTTCAATATCATAGAGTCCTTTCGGCGTTCCATAATGTGGGAGTGCCCAAGTTTACTCGAAGCGAAAGTATAAAGACCAGGTAACTGACAAGAAAAAACCTACAAATAAAGAAACGGAACTTGCTTATATACTTTGGTCGACAAGAATTGACTGATATATGCAATAAATTGCAGATATTCGTAAATGTAAGAGTAAAGCAATTCATTAAGCAGTGCGACGCATACCATTTTTGTTGTTGTTGAATAAAACAGCAATGAGGAAAAATCGCTTAGTTTGAAGGAGTGGTATTCATAATTATGTATGTATATGTGCATGGTTAATCATTTGTAATAGTTTCGTCAGGAAAAGAAATGCTGGTACGGATCTGCCGCGAAACATGTTCAGTTATTAATAAGCTATATGATTAGGAAGGGGCCTCTTCTGTATGTTTTTCTGTATGATGGGCTTTATGTACAATAGACCACCGTAGTGTTACTTCATATACTAATCTCGTGTATATGATATGATATTCTGCTCGGTCGAATATGTATGCACTTTCCTGTTGAATATGCGTCTACTTTCTTGTGAATCAGCCAGTTGGGACAATTTCCTAATGCTGATACCACTCTAAACTGTAGTCCAATATCCTGCTCTCAAAGCACTTGTATTAACAGTACAAACAGTTCCTAACCTTGATCTGATACAAACATGATATTCATACTGCTCGAACTGACAATACCAGTGCTCTGAAGCGGGTATACACTACAGTATAGAAAAAATTGTCCCAACTGGGTGTGTGAATTTGTGAACTCAGTAATACAGGAGACCGATATAGTGTAGCTACTATTCTGGTACTGTGTATTGTGGTGAGGCCTTATAGGAGCCAATTTTCAAATGAGCGTATTCAGTCCAAGACGAAGCGGTTAACTTAAAAATCGAATATTAGATAGTTTTGAGGTTGCTGAATAATATCAAATTGTCTTTGATTCTCGCCTTCGTTATCCATTTAACTATATGACCACATGCCTGTAAGTTTGCGAGTATGAATGGGGATGCACATTCAGTGTGTATAGTTAAAGCAAGGGCGGCGGAAGCACTTTTAATCTGGGGGGGGGGGCACCGACATCAAAGGGCACTTTGCAGAAATTTGATTGTACTGATGCAGCCTTATATTTAGCACCCTTTATAACTCTTATTGTACCGTACCTTATTTGCGTATACGCATCACTCCATCAACCCCCCCACACCCCCCTCAAGGAAAATATGCATACTAGCACTGCAATATCCAATGTGCAAATTGAGAAACAATGAACAAGTTTTCTTTTGAGACAAAATGAGGTGAAAATCATGCTAGTTGCTAATGAAGGAATCTTCCGAATTAGAGTTTATTTCTTGTTAATATCTTAACAAATTTGTTTCCATTCGAAATAGCTTTGAGTTTGACCAACAGAAATTCATTAAAAAGTCAGGGGCGTAGCCAGGATTTGCAAAGTTGTATGCACGACTATCTGAGCGGAGCGCCACCATCGGTTGGCGCGGAGCGTGCAAGAAAATTTTTGGTTTTACAAACCCCTCAGATGGCCGGAAACGGCCCTTCCCGAGTGTTCATGCTGGTTCCCTGACCTCTTGCTAACTTGAGACACCCCAATTTTTATGTAGAAAAAGGGCACATTTTCATCCTGAGGAAAAGTGGGGGGGGGCACGTGCCCCCTGTGCCCCCCGGTTCCGCCGCCCTTGAGTTAAAGTACTATGTCATTGTGATTATTCCACAGGTCTTATAGCTGGGGGTCTGACTAGCCGTTATGGGACCAGACCAATCGTCATAATAGGTGGACTCGTGTTCGCTGCTTTAATGTTAGCTGTGACTTTTAGCACAGAACTATGGCATATATATGTCTTGATCTTCGTCCAATGTAAGTATACTGCTCTGCATATTGGTAATGTCCAGTGAAGTGCCCTGAATGTTTCGAAAGGGAAGTGGGAGGGGGGGGGTGCAAATTCCATATTTCCCCACGGTGAGGGGCAGAGGTACGAACCTTTACTGACGGATCTAAAATTTTCGAATGTTGGGTGTGGTTGTGGGTTAGATGATAGATCCTTAATTAGGTCTATAATTTGGTCTGAACACAATGTGCACTAATGAATTTTGAAGGGAAAAAAAATTCCCCGACTGAACGTTATCCGCCGCGACTGATGATGGAGCTGGTCGCCCCTATGCGCACGTCACTGGTAACATGACGTGACCTCATTGAAACGCAGTCGACATTGTCTCATACCTATATAGTACTGCTGGGTTTCTGTTATGGGGATGTACTTTTTATGTTAATAGTTGCGCATGTATATAATACCAGTACGTACATACCCTATCTAATTCATACACCTATAGGTCCAACTTTGTCTTACTCTCCATCTCATGCTCTGTATATCATTTACACTTATTCCAAGATAATATGCTCATTAAAACTAAATTTTTTTTTTAACTATGACTTATTCTTTCTTATGTTTGACAGCATTTTTCACAGGCCTTGCCTTCCAACCTACCGTTACTGTTATTGGGTTTTACTTCCAAAATTGGCTTGCTTTTGCCAATGGTGTAACCTATTCTGGGGTAGGTATTGGTATTATCGTAATTCCATTGCTAGTGGAGACGCTGAGTTCCAGGTACACGTGGAAGGGAGCAATGAGGATCCTGTCGGCCATATCACTCTTAGTCTGTCTCAGCGGAGTTTTATTCCGACCGTCTGCCAAAGAATGTTATTTTTTACGCCAGAACAAAATATCCCGTAAAAACAGAAAGAACACGAGCGACCATGAAATGAACTTTGCCCGTAAATGTTACCATTTTGTGGTTTCTATTCCTAGATTTCTCGGTATGGACTTACTTTATGAGAAACCCCGATTTGCAACTGTGACAGCTTCTTGTTGTGTGATGGGATATGGTTATTACGCGTCGCTTGTATTCTTCGCATCTAAAGCTGTCTTCGAGGCGGGTCTCTCTAAATTCCAAGGTGCGTTACTTCTGTCCTTTATAGGCATCGGTAGCACCATAAGTAGAGCTACGCATGGGTTCCTCTTAGACTGTAACATTGTATCCGCTATGCCCCTCTATGCTTTAGCTTGTTTCATCAATGCAGCAACGGATTTTCTAAATCCATTCGCATTTTCGTTCTCATCGCTGACCGTCCTCGCTGTATCGTTTGGTTTATCCTCCGGCCTCATCTTCGCTGTTTCGATCATGTGTGTTCGGACTGTCCTAAATGAAGACCAGGTGGCTAAAGGATTTGGTGTGATTCTAATGTTTAATGGAATCGGTACTCTGATTGGATTATTCGTTATGGGTGAGTAAAAGCAATATTCATATATCTCCTTTTGGATGGACAAAATCACAAATTTTCAGAAGTACCTCCCGGTTTCGGTTCTTCACCAGGCACTGTCAAAAGAAATTGAAATGTGACTCAACTCAGATAAACATTGACTATGGGAAGTATTGCAGAGGAGAGAGGAGATTGGAATGTGTCTGTAGAACGTCTGTATTATTAAGGGTACACTACATGGATAGCAGTAACTGAAATGCGCGCCTCGTATTTATATTTCGCGAGACTATTTGCGCGTTTGTGTTTTACATAACAAACCTTATCGTCAATTCCCACGCAAGCCTAAGACACTAAATAAAATTACCACGAAAGTATAGCGACTTAAAAGCAAATCGAAAGCGCTTCGCAAATGAGGTATTTGGTTACAGTTTGAGCAAAGCAAAGTGATATGGTGTTCTGCACCTATGAAGATATATGTGCATTTGTCTGTGGATGTGGTCAGACGGAAATGCGTCATAGTTTTAGGACATGAAATGTGCGCGTATGTTTTGTCAGTTCTTCAAGATGTGTGATTATATTATAATGTGGCGTATCCATGATTTTATAAATTGGAAGGGGTGGTCATGTCATTGACGTCGACGCCCTGCATGTACGGGATCTGGGGGAATTCTCACCCAAAATTAAAATTGGATATCAAAATGAAATGTACTTTCTCATAACAGAAAAGAGTACTCTGCGATTTGTTTTCAGTAAAGATCGGGGAAATGTTTGCTCTGTGTTAAATGCGAGTTCAATGTCGAGTGACATCCCGACATCAGTTGCAGAGAACCAACTCAGCTGTACTTCTTTACTTTTTTGCTTCTTAATTTGCTTCTTATTTTATTTTGATAGGTTACTTGGAGAAAGCTACCGGCAGTTACAGCATTCCATTCATCGTGGCGGGATTTGCCCTGGTTTTATCGGGCGTGCTAATGGCGTGTGACTATGTTTATATGGTTTACTTTCATGAAAGCCGCAATGCCAAAAGACGTGACGAAACAACGAACGACCAATCAGATCACGTACAAGAAGAGGTCAATGAAAAGTTAACCACACCCACCCAGCCGGTAAACCAGATACAAATGAAAATGTTAGAGTCAGATATGGAATCCGAAAATGGAACGGAAAGAGAGGCAGTTGCGGTATGAGATATAACTGAAGGTTGCCAGGCAACCCAGGATAGGAGAAAGACATAAGTACAAAAAGGGATGAAGTAAATGGAGCCTGTTAGTGCCATGAGAATAATAATTATAAATTACGTATTTACAATTTAGTTGGTCATTAGGGATTGTTCGTTTGTTATAATGCATTATTAAGTTGCCCTTGCAATTACATACTTGTTATTTATTAAGAATTAACTATGTTCTATTCATTACGAACTATTAAGTTTTCTCACTAATAATTGTTATTGCTGTGGCACTTATAGGCAGAAGGTTACTACCTCATGATATCGTAGTGTACCAGCAGCCTGAGAGTGTTCACTACAATGTGTATAGTTTATGAAAAACTGTTTTTACTCTTTATATGTTGATTGGTTATATCAGCAATTTATTGTTGATATTATATAGCAGCTATTGATTTCATGATATCAATAATAAATGTTTGGTGATATCAACAATCAATTGGTGATACCAGCATTTATTTTAAATGATATCATCAAATCAATTAATGGTATCAGTATATAATTAATGATATCAGCTAAGTTATTGCTGATATAACCAATTTTACAAATGAAGAGTAAAATGGTTTCCATTCAAGCGAAGAACCGACGATGTGGATTTTTGAGGGAGTTGCTGTTTCTGGAACTGTCACGTGTTTCGACTTGGAAGTATGAAACTTGGCAATAAAAGTTCGCTGCATATAGGTACACACTGAAGCAGGCATCGTTAATAGTGGTAACGTAATATATGAAACAATTTAAAAAAAACGAACTTTATCAGTTATAACTTGTCAAACGACCAAGACATTGTGTGTGTTCCATAACAAATATGTTTATTCAATATTACTTGTATTTATACCGTGTACTTTTATCCTTGTTTAAACTATTTCCAAATTAGATATGTCAGAGATTTTATGCAAATCATGACAAGTTGTGTATCAACATATATTAGTATATTGTGATGCCGTTGGTCATCATATATGTCGCCCTCTATTCTCTAGACTACATGTCACTGTTTTTAGCCACATATGCTTTCCCTTTGACGGTGTCCTAAGTATTGCAGGTCACGTGACGTCTGCTCACCAGCTCAGGTGGATCAGATCTCGAGACAAGTGAATCAGTCTTTGCTCCCGTTCTGATCGTTCTGTTCGGTAGTAGCCCTGGCTCCGATCATTGTGGTCGTATTTGTATCTGTTTTGTATTCGTCTTTTATATACTTTTGTACGTATCGTTATAGGACTCTACTGCGGTATTGAGACCTCGTAACCATTTTCGTTTCTTTTTCTATTTGTCATTGAGGGCTTCGTGCCGATGTATTGTCCGCACCGTGGCTGATTGTATAATAATAGATTACGAAATCTACTCAGCGCTCCTTCTTTTACCCGTTTATCTATGTGCTATATTATTTGCGTGTACAGTCACAGCGAGATTTAAGGATCGTCGTTACTAACATACAACCATCCAAGCCGCATTTGTTTCCATACCACCACCAGTCCTCAGTAGGGAATATTTTGGCCCCCCCCCCCCCGGAATCTTATAGGCTGAGGTAGCGTTACAATATCTTTCTTTGAATTATTATTACTTTTTTGTACCGCAATACACATGTAAACATATATATGGCTTTGATATATTTATTTGCTTAGGAGACATATTTTACACACTCATGAAGCGTATGAAGGTTAATTGGTTTCCAGTTTTGCCGTCAAATAAAAAAAACTAAAGAAAAACTATAATATCTAAATCAATTCAAAGGTACTTTGTCTGAAAATTATGACTATCATTCTCAGACGTCGAGGAGTATTGTAAATACTAAACTGTCTCAGTGAATACAAATTGGTTTCATGGAGATAGCATATTTCTGGGTTATGTCGATGGCCATGTAATTACAAAGGTAAAGAAAAAGGTTTGTCTTGAAATTCAAGGTAAAGTAACTCGTGTGTGAGGGGGGGGGGGGGGAGGGGCGGGGGTTCCCCGTCCCGACTACGGGACTGGAAACAACCATATGCACAATCTCGATGATACATAACATGCGATTGGAAACCAGAGTAAAGCTTTCATTCAGGTGGGTGAAATGTTAGTCAGAGGAAATACACAACATACACATGTACTTCAGTTTTAAATAATTTGTTTTTATTGCCGATTTATTTACAGACTGATATAACATTATTTAATGCGTGTAGGCTTACTGAGCTGTTAACAATCACTGGTAAATAGGCTTATTGAGCTGGTAACAATCACCGGTTAATAGAGCGTGCAGGAGGACTAGGACGAGGTTTGTCCAGAACGATTCTTCTATATAGTTGGTTGATTTCCATTTCCATACAATCTTCGTGACGGCGCCCTCTAAAGTGACGTTTATTTAAAGTATACTGGCAAATGTGGAGTATGCCTAGCTGGTTTATGCTGATGCGATATGCAACCATTTCATACACTGTACACCCATCAGTATAAAGTCCAGTACTGTACCGTGGTTTTTTTTGCATGTAGCTGACTGTATGCTTCAGGTAACTTTTAAAGGAAAGCTATTGAGATGCCATCGCTGTGCACTCCTTGAAGGTAATTCCATGACGCAGGCTGTATGCTGAGACAAACCCAGTGATGACCAAGATACAGACGTACAGATCTACCACCACTAACTGCACTGAACTGTGTGTTCGCAACCGCGCCAATTGACCCAACTGACCTTTCGCGTCTAACTGGATCGACACGATTCTTCCATGATCTGCCAACATCGGTATATAGTTCACTGCATGTAGCTTTTCAATCATATTTATTTACTCCATTGGACTATCGGGAATCAGGTGCACGTACATGCAGGCCGCATTCTCTAAATATATCACACTTGATGACAACTTACAGGATTTGTAAAAAAAAATAACTCCTAACTCGTGCCATTTCAATTTCTTTTGTTAATAAGTTCTCTCCGCGATGTCTAGCCCTTTATTGTGATAGTTGAATGTAACATCTTATCTTCTTATCCTTCATCTCTCGTGTAATTCTTTAGAGTAACTGCCATTCACACGATATAAATTACTAACTTGACCTCATAATCACAGTTCGAAGAGGTATATCTATGTAGTTTAACATCGCTTTTAGTAGATGAAGGCGTCCAACCAATATTATGTGGGAATTAGAAACAACGTCTTTACCGGCGAACACAGGACAACAAGTATAGAAACGAAACGGTACAGGCTACCAAAACACACAATTACCGTATAAACATATACCAAACCTTTATAACAATAGAACATCAGGCTACCGAAACACACAATTACCGTATAAACATATACCAAGCCTTCCTAACATTAGAACATCTGGTTACCGAAATACACAATTACCGTAGAAACATATACCAAGCCTTCCTAACAGAACATCAGGCTAGTGAACCACACAATTTGCCTATAAACATATACCAAGCCTTCCTAACACTAGAACATCAGGCTACCGAAACACACAATATCTGTATAAGCATTTACCAAGCCTTCCTAACACTACAACATCAGCCGATGACAGACAACAAATACATGTATACAAACTCATGGCATCCATGGTCCATGGATAGAACGTAAATAACATACAAGACGAACCGGAAGCACAGGACGAACCGGAAGCACAGGACGAACCGGAAGCATAGGACGAACCGGAAGCATAGGACGAACCGGAAGCATAGGACGAACACAACATTGAGACTTTTCTTGATGGACGTTACACGACGAAAACTAATGGGACGTTTCCTTGAACAAAGACGAGAACGAGACATCCTAACATACTTCTATAGGTTACACAAGTGCGATTAGCACGCACAGTTTTTTCATAGGGCAGTAAAATCTTGTCAAACTCAAGCAAGAACTAAAAGAGTTGAACACAGCGGCTTCGACGCAGGTTTGTTTAGGGAAAACTTGCTTTCCACCTTGGCTGTTGAGTCGGTACAGTAAGTGAGGTCCGATTCGGAGTCCAAAGAGCAATTCCACAGCAAAATCTTGAAGAGCACTCGGCACAAGTCGTCCAATGGTTTAATACGTCTGAAAACTTTGGGATTCGCGTATGCAGTTAAAGGCAGTTACAAATTCTCATTCTTTCATATACGAATAAGGATCTCATTCTCGTTCATGGTGTGATGTTTGAATATTCATGCAGTAGTTTAGTACTATAGCGTACCGGGAAATCCACGGTTCCTTCCGTCATCCCACAACCAAGTCGAAAGTCTGGTTTAGGTACAGCAGGTAGATGGGTGTACTAGTTTTTGAGATGTATGGAATAAACACCGCCGTCCGTTTGGGTGCACGATATGTCTCTTTAGTCACAGCTCCTTCTATTGATGACATTGTTGTTATATACTCTATATACCAGTGATGCTTCCAACTCATTGGGCCTATTCTTGTTATAATTTAACATTTCATTTTAGGAATTGTTTTCACATTTTTAAGATAAATATTCATTTTGTCGGCTTTTTGTATATATATATATATAAATTGAAATAAGTATAAAAAGGAAGAAAATTTATTGTATGTTAGTTCCTCATCGCCTTGGCTTTCCTATCAGCAACTTGGATCGCAGCCAACCTGAGCAGCTCCCTCACCAGCTTCGATTTGCACTTGTTCATCTCACTAAGACCTTTAGAAGGGGGAAAAAAAATACATAAACACATATTGAATCTCAGTGGTATAATATACCACTGGCACGTTTAGTACGAACACAAGAAAATTAGCACGAGTATAAATTACTGGCACAAAGATCCAGGCCTGAGTATACCAGTACGAGATATAGTATGTTGTATATAGTATGTAGTAGTTTACACTATTATATACTCCTACTCACAATACACCCAAGGAGGAGTACAAGTTACCTCTAAAATATGACTTCCGTGGAATGCCTCACTACAAGATTAATGATGCCTCATTACAGATTAATGTATGTCGTCCAGTTACAGAGTTGTTGACAATTGACAATTCATAACCATGTGAATGTAAGAGACTGACTTCGGTCAGCTTTCGGCTTTGATAAGCCAATGAGGCTTCTTCGCGAGTTCCTGCTTGCAGGAGGATCTAAAATACATACATACATACAAGCCTATCATATACATGTAAGATTACTGTACAGTATACATACAGCATCCCGACCTGTGTATTTTCGTGTCAACAAAATGGTCCCATCATGTACTGAGTATGTCAGTGTTATAGTATACCTATATATAATTGAGAATCTCTTAGCTTAATCTCTCTGTTTATGCTATGAAGTCATCAATTAATATAGTGATAGTTATTATATATATGTAGGGTCCGTCACGCGTGATTTCAGCACAAGCTATTTAGGATTTTAATTGATTTTGAATGTTGATAACAACAACGGAAGTACGCTTATCCGTTATGTGTTTGAAGTATAGGCCTATATTATGTTTGCTTGTTAATACAAATAAACATGCTTTCCCAGGACTTGAGACTTGCAAATCATGTCAATAAATTATATACTGCAACAAATCACCAGAAGATTGATACTTGCATAGAAAGCAATTTATTAATGAGTATAATTAATTAACTTTAAAGGTAAATTCATGGCTAAAACATCGACATCGCGCCATCGCACGATTCGTATGGAAATAAGTCTGTAAACTCTAAAAAGGTTTGACAAATAATTTAAACAAAACAGTGAACTTATAAGTGGAAATATTTACTCAACTTAAATTGGATACAAATGTATCCAACTAAAGTAAAAGTAAAATTTCGCTGGTGTAACGAATTTTAATTGCCAAAAAGTGATACTGTACATTGGTCAAAGTTGCCTGCATTTTACATTTTCTTGAGCAAAACTTCATAAAATGTTGGTAGTATATATAAGTACCCATTGGTGGGCAAAATATTTGCCCAACCTTTTTAGTGTATATTCTTGTTACGGGGTCGTCGCCTTTCAACGTTCAAACTAAACAATTTGTTTGGCTACTCCGAAAGAAACCAAAAGTTTTTGTAAAGTCAGTAACTTTTAGATAAAGTGGACCGTCTTGTTACACCCATGCCCTTAGTCTTGGTCAAGACGTTCGTTCTATCGTCGAATTATAACACAACTGAGAGCGCCCTTCCACAAATCTGCCTGTCAGGGGAATTAGCCTTAAATGGAACCTGGTTTCGACAGATTTTCGAAAGATGATGTGAGGGCGCACTGATATTAATTGTAACAGGCAAAGTAGTAGCAGAATGCCAGGGTCTTGAACAAGACTGCAATGTGCTTGACTTAATTCCTATGAATACCGAGTTCGAATAAGTTACTACGAATTATTCCAATTTACCTTTTGGTGGAATCCATTTCTTCCCGAAGCTTCCAGGACCCAACTGATAGTGAGCACGGCAACCTGGCTTACACTGGTTAGGTGTGCAGGCTGAGAATGAAGATATTTAAACGAGGAAAGATAATTAATTAGATTGAATCTCTTTAATTCCCCATGAATACAGTTAATGTATAACAAATATAAACACAATATATAAAAAGGAATAGTTTTAGAAATTCACAATGGATAAAATAACAGTATTTATCATTCTCAACAACGTGGAAGTGGAGAAGACTTGAAGAAGGAATATCTTATCGCAGGCCATATAGACACGACAAAGAAGCGAGAGAAAATAAATATCAATTACAGAGAAAATGAGCAACACATTTCATAGATCGGAAATAAATCATATTGTTTATTTCACTAAGAAATTGTCACAATAGTGATTTTATAATAAAAAAAAGGTTTATATATGGCTGATAGTTTTTCTCATGTAATAACGTCAGAGTATATAACAAACGTTGCACCGCCATATATTATGAATAGGTAGACGTGGTTGACCCTTCCCTTGAGGTATAATGCGATATGTATGTTTCTATATAGCTGATAAACTTTCTCGTGTAAGGACTGCAGAGTATATAACAAAAGTTGACCTGCATATATTATGAATTGGTAGACGTGGTTGACCCTTCATTTGGGGTATAATGCGATATGAAGGTTTCTATATAGCTGATAGCTTTTCTCATGTAATAACGTCAGAGTATATAACAAACGTTGCACTGCATATATTATGAATAGGTAGACGTGGTTGACCCTTCCTTTGAGGATAATGCGATATGAATGTTTCTATATAGCTGATAAATTTTCTCATGTAATAACGTCAGAGTATATTACAAAGTTGCACTGCACATATTTATGAAGAGGTAAAGGTGGTTGACCCTACCTTTGGGGTGGGAGGGCGAGATATTTGACTGAGGAGATCCCGCCACCTCCCCCCCCCCCCCGCTGGTTATACTCCTGAGATTCATGCATATTAATACAACAATAATTAAGAACAATATGTAGGCTATATAGGGTTTAATGTTACATGCAATACCTTTAAATATTTGCTCTAGATTGAGAAGAAGAAAAAGAGATTATACAGCAGAACTTGTGAGAAACAGTTTTTGTCATTTTCACATTAGGCCTATGTAAAATTTATAACGAATGTTTACCGAATATTGACAGAGTTACGATATAATAATGAATTGTTTTATATTTCTATTTACTTTTAGGCTGATTTCTAAGTAGTTGTTGACAGTTTCTAATAAGGGCAACATGAGATTTCAAAAGTCATCCCGAAATTAATCTGCATTTATTGGTATCTTTATAATTACAAAGTGGCTATTCTTACGACTAGTCATAAGAATAATTTATATATACGCATGCGCAGTTGCTTTAACGTTGCTATTTTTACAACTAGGAGTACTATTTTTACGACTAGGAGTAACAATAATTTCCGATTAGGGTTAAGGTTAGGGTTAGGCTAGTGTTTAGGGTTAGGGTTACCCCTACTACATGCGCAGTTGCTTTATTTACTTTACTGCGCTTGAATTCGCCGATGTTGTAAGAATAATTTATAAATAATTGTTACGACTAGTTGTAAGAATAGCCACGGCCTTATGATTAATATAAGCAATTTAACCGTGAAGGGGATTATTTCAGATCCCTTCCATCTGTTGTATAAAAGATAACTTACGAGTCATTGAATCCTCTAACTTCTCAATGACGTAATTGAGTCCGTAGTAAATACCGATGCTGACTGCAAAGAACATGATTATGCTGATTTTTGCTCGCGTTGGAGATAGTATAGGCCTATACACTTGGAATGTGTTGTCTGAAACTGCAACTGAAGTGTTGTTTAGCGAAAACATATAGCTTATGTTTTCTTCAGCTATATTCCTTTGTTACGACAGAGACAAAGGCGTACGGAAAAGTATCGCGTACTTTTTCAATTGTCTAGATTTACATACTGGTAGAGATATGTCACAGCGATAAACGCAATCTTTGATATGGGCTGATCCTATGTTAATTTCTACTACGAACATATACTGTGAAAGCCATCCAATGTGTGCAGCTTTTATAAACGCGCGCGTCTATAAGTACATAAGTCAAGTAACAAAACGCACGAGTGCGTTCATATGGGTTTTCGATTCATGATCTGGTAACGCGCTTGCATGAGACCCACATGGACACTGTGGCTCAGTGATGTAACTGGGTGCTATGGATACGTAAATACATTTTATTTGTGTCTCATCGTCCTTGACGGTTATTGTACTTTGAGTTTTTCACAGCGCATGCGCAATAACGGAGATGTGCTGGTTAGTGCGCGTGAGATGTTAACTGTACTGTATTGATGCCTGCGGCGAGACACTTGTAGGTGAAGCAGACTGTGAACAGTCGTTGCATAACTCGCTCTTACGCGAAATTCAATATTGTATATACAACATTTACGACTTAAGAAAAACTTACTGTAAGCGGAGGCCTCTTAATAAGGCTCGGTATAGATGTTTATTATGCATTTCACGGTGATTTAAATTTTATACAGTCTGATATGCAGAAAGCCTGCAAGCTTAATCAACTTACAACTTCTCAGCTCCTAACTCATCGAAACCACACACAAATTTCATGATATACCTATCACCTATACAAAATGTAATTCGTAAACATTCCGCGAGGTAAATTTGACGATTCGGCAAAGAACTGTCAATGGTGCACTCTGGACCTCGAAGTTGTATATTGGGTTGCTAAGCTTTAGAGGGAGGTATTCCGAAACAGCAGAGTGAATCACATCCGTCATTTGGTTATGTGTTGATTTTGCTTATATCATTTAAATACAATACTCGGGTCAAGTTATTGCGCATTGTTTTCATGCATGAAGCCTTGAATTCAGCCCCCCCCCCAACCAAATATTTTTGTGAAAATTCGGGCAACATGCTGAGATTTTTTCGGGCACCTACTGAAAGAAAAATAAATTGCAATGTGTTTTCAATGGTTAAGCTTATATTATTATTATTATCATTATTATTGTAACGACTTTCCCAACAATTACAACCAATATGGAAGGGTAATAACACGGCAATCGATTGTATGTAATTGGCATGCGATGTAATAACCGATCATGCACGCCTAAATGATATGCGCATTAAAATTGAACGCGCTCGGTGCGCTAGAAAAATTTTGGTAATATTTTTCGGGCAAGTCGTTACAGCCCCCCCCCCCTCCCCCAATAAAATTGGGGTCCTACGCCTATGATATTGGGCAAAAACTGGGGGTTCCCCTCTCGTTTGAGAAGTGTTTGGCCTCTATAGATGTAATATGGTGCAATATTGATAGGTTATTGTCCAGGACTGGTTGTGTATTTGAATTATGCTTTCTGCAAAGAAGTGTTGCCAGATTTATTAAGCGACATTAAAAGTAACAAATGGATTTAATAAGAATTGTCACAAGTATGAAAGTATCTCAGTTGCCATGCAGTATTGCTGTGGCATAACCAACCAAATTATCGACCGAACTGTATAAAACAAAAGAAGCCAACTCAAGATCTGGGTAATTATTCTTTTTTGGGGGAAGGGGGTGGGAACAATAACGTGCCCCTCCCCCTGTAATCCCGCCTATAGGGTGGGACCGTTGAATTTGGTGTTTTAAGGGAACATCACACTAATTCCTCCAAATTTTACCGTAACAAAATGAATCATCTGTGGATTGAAATTTCAGTCTTTGGCTGTTTCTTTTTGTTTTTTTCAACAATAGGGCGTCTTTTAAGAAACAAAAGTGACTTTAATTACGAAAATGAAAACTTGTACTTTGAACCGAAAAATTCGCCCTTCTCATTGAAAATGAGCCCTGAAACTTTTCACAGTTTCAAAACGTGTTTACGTTGTATTAAAGCCACAGTGCGAAGTTTATCTCAGCATAAAACATAGGGCAGAATATAAGAACTTATATTCTGCGCTAGGCCTATATGGTATTAACTGTCCAATGGTAATGGTAAAAATCATGTTTAGTTGAATATCACTATGAAATCCTGTTAACTTCAAATTCACTGCAAAAATGGCAGCATCCTTGCGAGAAAGAGTGACAGAGCTAATTGCAAAGAAAGACGGCATAGAGGCAGAAATCAAGGAGCTGCAAGATGTACTGCAAACAGTAAGAAAATACAGATTTTTTAAGACTACATGTAGTTGGCATGACTTAACTGTAGTGACGCTCCTGTAAGATTTTCTTTGAATTTGTAATTATAGTCGTGAGTCAAACCTGGCTTACAGTTACACTTAAGTCTTGCTCTTGGTTCAATATAGTACTAGTTCTGCGAAACTTCGATTGCCTTGTCGTTCACAATCTAAGCGAATAAAAAAGAACAAGAAATGCTTAAGTTATACATACAGTTTATAAATATAATTAAATCTTCGTTTTACAGTAATTCACTAGAATTCACTGCTTCAGTGGAAATCATCAGTTGTAGTATGTACAGTACTTTAGGAGCTGCCTGAAGAATGGTACTGTAGTCTGTAGTGTAGGATGTGGCAATATTAATATTACATTAGAATTTAGGCTTATCAAGTATTTAATATCAGTGCATCGATTTAACCATTTACTTCTGTTTTGTATTTCTAGCAACAAAATGTTGGAATGGATGGACCACTCATCGATGTCGAAGGTTACCCAAGGAATGACATTGATGTGTACTCAGTGAGGACTGCTCGTCACAAAATAATATGTAAGTTTTGTCTTATAGGTCATCAACTTAACCTCCAAGTTTTAAATTCTGCTAAAAGTAGCTAGAAGGTTCCAAATTTATTGTTCTCATGCATTGGAGAGTGACAATTTGGACAAGATGTCTGCAGTGAGAGGAAATGCTTCAAGGTGGGCAGCAAAATACTTGTAATAGCTTGAACAAGATTCAAAATGACTTTGTAGCATTTACTCCATCAGCAATATGGAAAACTACATAACCTAATTTGTTCAGCTTAATGGAGTGGTTTCTCTCATATTGTACCTTAGCTAAAGTGAATATACTATATAATTGTATCCATGTATTTTAGATCCTCCTGCAAGCAGGAACTCACAAAGAAGCCACCATTGGCTTATCAAAGCCGCAAGCTGATCGAAGTCAGTCTCTTAGATTAATATGTAACGTCCATGATTATGAATTGTCAATTGTCAACAACTCTGTAACTGGACGACATACAGTAATCTTGGGGTGACTCGAACTCGGGACGTTATGATTGAAAGGCACCGGCGTTAACCACTGAGCTAACACTCATCAATTCGTGTCATAGAATTCAGTGACTGTATATTGTAGACAAAAAGTAGAATACAAAATCAGAGTAGCTCCATAAGTAGTGAGGAAAAACAACATTTACAGTAAAGATAGATTGGCAGGTAGTTATGGCAGAGACATTTCCCAGAGATACTTTCCATGTGTATTGAAAGAGGTCCTAGAAATCAACAGAAATATTGTTAGTGTTATTTAATCATGTACAGTAGTACATTTCAAACTATTTCAGTGTTTAAAATTATTGAAATGATACTATTTATGCTGATGCACTTGATTTTTTTATATCTTGGTATTAATAATATTTACAATAGTCAATGCAAAAGCTGTCTTTTTTCTTGTGCGATTTTCCTCATTCCTTTGGAGACTTATGTTTGTAATCATCATTGCAACTGCGTAAAATCTGCAACCCATTAATTTCATAATTCAATAATCTGTATGAATACCTAAAATAAATTCACAGTTTTCCCCTTGAGGCCAGATCACAAGATAAGATACAACATTATTAGGCTTTTATTATGCTAGCAGATAAACTGTTGGGTGTATGGTTACATGGATTGCCTTTTCTTTGTACAGGTTTACAGAATGATCATAAAGCTATTATGGCTGATATAGAGGTCGGTTTGCATGAGCTTCATGCAGTAGAGAGAACAACAGCTGGTGCCGCACAGGCTCACCAAAATGGATCTAAAGGAACAGAACTTCCACAAACATTTGCTTTAGTGGATTTGGTCTCCACATCTTCACCTGCAGAGAAAGCTGTAAGTGCATGCTATAGAGTAGAGCAGGGGTTCCCTAACTGGGGTGCATGAACCCCCAGGGGTGCGTGAGTCCATCCCAGGGGGTTCGTGAGACGTTTCTGAAAGTCAAAACTAGAGTACTTTTTGTTGAACTAAAATCTGATATATCATATAATTTAGTAATGTATAAAAGTTGGTCGTCATGAAAACAAAGCTGTGGGCACGCCTTGACGTCGGCCCTGACATGAGGGTAGGTGGCCCATCTCCAAGACAGCTCCGATGATCAAACGCCTCGTGGAGGAGCATCCATCTCATCGTGTGTGATGGGTGATCGATGCGTGATACAATTCGTGATCTGATCTTGAAGTTTCCAAATAAATGTTTCTTTATCTCTTGTTTTTTTTCATTACAATATTACACTATAAACTTGATCTTATACAAAGCACTGTTATGCGTATTATTGTATATTAATGACTCAGATCGTGTCTCGAAAAGTTGGGGATTCGTGGATAACTCTGACATCCACAGGGGGTTCGTGGGGGAATAAAGTTAGGGAAACCCTGGAGTAGAGGTTTGCAATCAATTGTCTGAGCGGGTCATAAGAGAGATATTATTTGGAGAAAAGGCCAGAGAGGACCAAATTCTTACTGCAACTAAATTAAGCAATATGCAGATAGGGTAATCAAGATAAAAGCATATTGTACCAGATTAATGCAAGATTGTGGACTGTTTATAATATACTTTTGTTGTGTGTCGGTTTGAAATCTTGTTAAGAATCATAGTATTTAAAGCTGCCAATTTTTGTTCTCTTTAATTTGCCTCAAACAGGTAGTATCACACTGATTTATTAAAGGAACCAATAAGATATTTAAGCTTTAAAATAGCACAAAAAAAAAACCCAATCAAAGAAGACATAAAGTTGGATGCTCACTGGGCAAAAACACTTTTTTGGAAGGTCTTTCTCAAGTACCCCCCCCCCCCCCCATACTGTATGTAACTGATGTTCAAATACAACAGATGAGTTAGGAAAAAGAGAAGGAAGGGAATATGTTACAAGCTAGGTCATTTTGCTTTTTATTACATTGACATTAGTTGGGAACTTCCTTACTATTTGAGCATGCAAGCAAAGTATTCACAGATATATATAAACAACTTGCTTTATGCAATGCATTGTTGTCGCAAACACATTTCCAAGCGTTTTGCCCTGAATAAAATTTCTCCTTTGATGTTTCTCCGAGAACTTTCTATGGTTAACTCTATTGTTTTCCATTCTTCTCTTTCAATGGCTTCAGGGTCTTCAGGTTGGAGACAGGATTGTTGAGTTTGGATCTGTAGCTGCAGACAACTTTAAATCGATGAGAGATATTGGTTCCTTGGTACAGCACAGTCAAGGAGTAAGTATAGCGGTATTGCAAGTTCATTTTGTAATTGGTAGAGCTGGTTAGTTTAGCCACTATAAGGTTAGTTTAGCCACCATATGGTTAGTTGAGCCATGATATGGTTAGTTTAGCCACTATATTGTTAGTTTAACCACTATATGGTAAGTTTAGCCACGATATGGTTAGTTCAGACACTACAGTATATGATTAGTTCAGATACTATATGGTTAGTTTAGCCACGACATGGTTAGTTCAGACTCTATGTCGTTAGTTTAACCACTATATGGTTAGTTCAGACACTATATGGTTAGTTTAGCCACTATATGGTTAGTTTAGCCACTATATAGTTCAGACACAAGTTGGTTAGTTGATACACTATATGGTTAGTTCAGACACTCTATGCTTAGTTTAGACACTATGTGGTTTGTTTAGACACTATGTAGTTCAGCCACTTTATGTATATGATTTATGTGAACTTTTATTCCTATGCTCATAATGTAATAAATCTTTAAATTTTAGATGTTTTCTGGAGGAATACAGTAATGAGGAAGTGGTTCTGGGATTTGAGATTATTCCAGGTTTGGTATTGCTCCAAATTGGATTTGGGAGTATCCCTTGCTTTGTTGTGATTGCATTTTGTATAAAGAAAGAGAGAGGTACAGGCATGACCAAATTTTATGTGAGCAAATGGAAAGATTCATCAGACAGCTTTTCATGTACATGAGAGTATTTTGTCAGTTTTCATTATTTTTACTGATTATTGACAGATGAGAGCTTAAATTGGCTGCTAGCTGGTAATCTTGAAAGCAGTTTGCAATTATTTACGTCATGTTGTTACATTTAACCTAGAAAGCTTTAATAGTTGAATAAGAGAAACAGAGAGATGGTTTCAGGTTATAACCTGAATAAAAAAAGTTTTGTCACTCAAAACCTGTTTTCTGTTCACAGAAGTCCATCCGAGTGGTTGTAGTCAGAGAGAGCCAAGTAACAGCCTTGTCACTTACTCCAAGTGTATGGGATGGTAGAGGGTTACTTGGGTAAGTGTTTATAATACTCTTTCATCTATAGATAACAAAATTATTTGTCAGATTAAGGAGCTACTATGGCTGGCATAGGAGATCTCTTTCTTGAATTACAGAGTATCGGATGGTTGAGGTCTCAGCGAGGGGGTTCATAAAATACTCCTTGAGCAGATTGTTCTCATCAAGAGATATAATCAGGTAGTTATTTTTACGAAGCTGACAAAAAGAGAGAAATAATATCAATTTGTAAGATGAAAGGAAGAGTTTTGCAGTATCACATCCTTAAGATACAGTACCTGTGAAAATTATGTTATAAGGTTTACAAAGGTATTCATCTCTTTAGTAAAATTGAAAAAAAAAAATGCTTTTGTGGGACCTAATCCTTACCTTCCAGAGCCAAGGAAGAATGACGTTTACAAGAGTAAGCTTATAAAGTCCCCTCAAAGTGTTTTTGTCAGTGCTTCTTATAATTGTCAGCTGTAGCGATGCCAAGTCAAATGGAACTTCAATATTTATCAGTAATTCCATATTTTTTGTAATTTGCCCTATTTCTGCATATGTTTTTAAGAATTGAAATTTCATAACGTACAATTATACTTGAATGTGTGTATTCCTATATATGTCTGTCAGTTTGTGACTAACCATTTCAATCTTCAGAACTTAATTCTATTAGTAATTATGATATAACGTTATTTTCTTGTCAATATTGTACTACATTTTAGTAAAATACTTCTTGCTACATTGCAGACTACATGGTTAACAACCCACTATTATAAATCTGTTCATTCCCAGGTGCAACATCACTCCACTCAGATGAAACTCCAAGCTGCAACTTCTAGAAGAGGAAGTCAGAGGGGCTCACTTCTGCCAGCTTCCCAGTTAAAAGATGACACAAATATTACACTATGACAAGTTGTTTCTTAGGCATTAACATTGTACAGAGTGTGCTGAAGTTGTGTTTATGGCACAGCCAATCTGCCAAGTTGGTTTAGGTCAAAATACTTTGAAATTGCAACCTTAGATATTCTCAGCATGGTTAAACCGACAACTGAGTTTGAATGGATTATTAATGTACTGGTAGTTATTTTCTGATTGAAGGCTTGTTATGTATAGAGCAGACCTGGTTTCATCTGTACAGAGGAACAACAAAATGTTGATGTTGGATCCAGTAGTAACAACAGATGACAATTACTCAACTTTGATGCTGTCGACACACAGCATTGCATCACAATGTATGAATGTGTTGAACTGTTGATTGGGTCTTGAAATTCTAAATGAATCAAACATTGTCTTAAATTGTGCTAGCACAACACAGAATTCATCAGAGTTTGACCATCATGTCCATAGGCATAGGAGCCCAATTTGATTTGGGGGGGGGGGGCTGTAATGACTTGCCCGAAAAATATAACCATTTTATATCATATAGGCATGCATCGATTAATGCATCGCATGCTAATTACATTGAAATGTTTTCCGTGTTTTTTACCCTTCCATATTGGTTATAATTATTGGGGAAGTTGTTACAATAATAATGATAATAATAATAATAAGTTTAACACTTGAAAAACACATTGCAAATTATTTTTCTTTCAGTAGGTGCCCGAAAAATTCTCAGCCCTTTTTCCCAAATTTTCACAAAATTTTTTTGTTGGGGGGAGGGGGGGCTGCAGCCCCCGCCTCCTACGCCTATGATGGCGACGTATGCAGGGTTTCCCCTGGGATTTCTTGTATGAGAGGCTGTAACGGGTTTGTGACACTGGATGGCGTGAGCATACCGGGGGGGAGGGTGTCTGGGGAATGGTCTGCCTGGAATATTTTATAAAAGTCTCAGTACGTGTTTGCCAAATTTAAGCTTCGACCTTTACAGCTTACTACACTAAAATCCGTGAAAATGACACCGTCTTATGCAATTTTCATATCAATATTCATGATTTTTATTAGGTTGTCTGTCGTTAAAATTTTGAGCTGAATAAAATTCGCCAGATTTATGAACGAGTTCGTAGATTCTACAAACTTCAATCATAATTTGCAAGCCCCGCCCAACAGATCATGCACCAATCAAATCTCTCTTTTTTGTTTACGACAGTTAGGCTTACTTTTACTTTGGTGGTTAGCCTATCCTAGGTCGCTTCTCTTGAACATTATCTCTCTCGGTCTTACCAATGTAGCTTGCGAATTGTGTCATTTCCTTCTATTGCAATGAATTAAACAGGTGTTTTCAGACGATTCCTCCATGGAATTGTAAAAGTGGATGATACGAGTATAGGACTGCGTTAAAATTTTGATCGGACTGCATGTGTAGACTATTTTGTTTACATTTGTGTAATGAACATGCTGTCATGGGCGGTCACAGTGATTTTACGGTAAATCTTTGAATATAATATTGAATTTTCTTTGGGAGTTTGTTTTCCGAAATTCATCAGCAAACACGTATTGAGACTATAAACACCGTAATGTCAATCAACCTAACAAATAAATTAGATAAAAATGCTATATTAAATAGGCAGAAGAACTTTTTATTTGCTGCTGTAATTTATTTAGTGTTCACAACCAATTTTTCAATGTCAGATGATGGCAACTTGGATTGCAATCATTTCATCTTTCATTCCCTCTCTGAAACAGTGGGGCGGTTTATATTTGTATTTGTTATACATAATGATTATCGGGGGAAACCCTGTGTATAGTCTGTTGGCATTTATGGTGTTTCCAAAATTCTGTATTTGTGTTTTAAAATTCCATAAAAAATAACAGTGAAAAGTCTACCACTGTTGTTCTGACATGGTGTGATTTTTACTATATTTACACTGTAATGCTGTAAAAGGACATCATCTCTAACAGATGTATAGAAACAGTATAAATACAAGTGACATAATTCAAGTCCATGTTCTTAATATCCATGTAGTTTATTTTTGTATTAAGGATATACAAGTGAGATTGCTGATTCATACATACAAATTTATGAAATTATCTTGAAATATACAAAAAAAGGAAACAAAATATTTTTTGTGGGTCAAGTGATGGCAGAGATGTTGCATTATTTGGAGGCTGGGGAAGGTAATTTTTTTTGGGGGGGGGGTGGGGGGTGGGTGGTGACTTAACTGATGTTATCCTTACTAAGAACTGTTCTTTGCAGTTTCACTTAAAGCTGGCTTCATAAGTACCTAAGAGTGTAAAACTTAAGAACTTGATCACTCTGTTTCTCTTTGCTGATCTTCAGCCCCCTCCCAGTCCCGTACACACCATTTCTGCTAAGTGCTGATTTAAGTGCACATGAAGCATGTCCCTTTAATCTGTTTTGTCAGTTCCATGAGATACAAACCAACACCATCTTCATTGCAACCATGTAGTCTTAATGAATGTATAAAAAGTATCGGGTGCTATGTAGGTAATTCACAACCATGGCATCAAGAGTATTTTAGTGAAACTAATTCCAAACAATAAACTTACTTTTGCTCGCAACTTTTGAAAAGATTCCATATTTATTCGTTCTGGGTTACACCAAGGTATTTATCATTTCACAGAATTTCTGTTACAGGGTAGCCTGTACTACACCAGTTTCATACAGTTGCATTGAAATATCTTTGATAAGGAGTTAACTCCTACAATTTATATGATAATTACAAATGTAAAAGTTTAAGGGCATTTAAAGTGACAATGAAACAAACGGGAACCACAATACATTCCTCACTAATTACTAATTTAATTTTTTTTTAAATTTAAGTTAATTTAAATTACTAATACAAATATGAACAAAGAACACATTATATTTGAAGGTTATCAGAGTGAAAATAAGCTCAGCATTCTGGGAATTACATCCAAACCCACAGTGCAAGAGCACCAACTTAAAGAAGACAGTAGAAGGCACCATCTTTTGTTCCTATAAACAACTTTCTTGCCAGCATCACCAAGATGGTTAATAGGATACTATAGATGCCTCTTGCCCAGTGCAGTAAATTGAAACAACGGTCTACTTTGCTGTGTCTGGAGGTGAATTTTAGTGGAGTGGCGCCCTCTGTCCTAAACGGTCAAGCCCAATCTACAAGTCCAGAGGTTTCTTGATTGGAAAACAACCAGGGCCCAAGTTCTCTTGACCTTTAGTGGTAATGAACATTCCTAGATTGTTGAATCAATGGTCTGCAAACTGCAATCCCATACACACCCTGTAAATGCTGATTTTAGTGCACATGAAGCATGTCCCTTTTATCTGTTTTGTCAGTTCCATGAGATACTAACCAACACCATCTTCATTGCAACCATGTAGTCTTAGTGAATGTATAATTAGTATTGGGTGCAATGTCGGTACCATGGCATCAAGAGTTGTTTAGTGAAACAAATTCCGAACGATAAACTTACTTTTGCTTGCAAATTTTGAAAAGATTCCATATTTATTCGTTGTTGGTTACACCAAGTCATTTATTATTTCACAGAATTTCTGTTAAAGGGCAGCCTGTACTACACCCGTTTCATACAGTTGCATTGAAATATCTTCGATAAGGAGTTAACTCCTACAATTGATATGATAATTACAAATGTAAAAGTTTAAGGACATTTAAAGATGGAAAAAAAAGGAATGGTGGTGACAATGAAACAAATGGGCACCACAATATATTCCCCACTGAAACTAATTAACAATAAGAACAAAAAACACATTATATTTGAAGGCTATCAGAGTGAAAATATGCTCAGCATTCTGGAAATTATATCGAAACACACAGAGCAAGAGCACCAACTTAAAAGAATACAGTAGAAGGCACCATCTTTTGTTCCTATAAACAACTTGCTTGCCAGCATCACCAAGAAGATGGTTAATAGGATACTAAAGATGCCTCTTGCCCAGTGCGGGCTACTTTGCAGTGTCTGGACGTGAATTTTAGTGGAGTGGTGCTCTCTGTCCAAAAATGGTCAAGACCAATCTACAAGTCCAGAGATACTTCATCAACAGAGCAGTGTTACCTCCATAGCACCACCACCACATAACACAGAGCCATACAACTCCAGCAATGGACCAATCAAATCAATGCTAACTGTTCCCCGGCAGCGGATATCTCGGTTGTCAATTATAATATATCCGATACTCTTCTATGCTTCTTTCACTCGCTGCTTTCATTTGCCTTCTCTCTGCCTGCATCGACTTCTAGTGACGGACAGTCCGGCTTCATCTGCTGGAGTAATGGTTCGAGGTCGCCTGCAAGGACTTGAACAACTGTAAAGCTACCAGACTTATGAGAGAGGTAAATATAGCCTTAACCAATAACAAAGGCCAGGAACCCAGGCCAACTGCAAATATCAGCAACCTGTCATAAAAAAAGGATAATAAGTTAGCAAAAGATATGGCTGATGTTGCAAAAAGTGTTACTAACAGATATGGTATGGTGAGTACCATTAATTATCATTTCACATGCTGTAGATTATCATGGATTCTTATAGGGACAATATTATCCAGCTGTAGTTAAGCCTGTACTCTCAATGGTGAGTTAAAATATTTGCTGGTTCACCACTGCACCTTCACAATGAATAGAATGGTGCCCTACAACCAATGAGGTTCTTGATTGGAAAACAACCAGATATCAAGTTCTCTTGACCATTAGTGGTAATGAACATTCCGAGATTGGTGAATCTACGATCTGCAAACTGCAGGATGCAATTGTTTGTCTCTGTTTTCTGTGTCCTTAATTATGGTGATGATTAATGATGGTGATGGTTAATGAGTGCTGTGGTACGGTACACTGTTGTGCATCAGACAGGGAGGTTAAGTGGTGGTTGCAAGACCTGAGTGAAAATTAATATTTCCCTTTGAGTAACTTACTCCATGACCAGAGGTTTATAACAGCTTAAGGCAAGGATTGCGACAACAATTGGTTGTATGGACTGGTAGAGGTCACGTCTGGTCCACAACCAAACCAGCGTAGCAGTGGCTAAATGTTGCATCTGTGGGAATCAGAGACCAGATATTACATTTACAGCAACTGGTTACACTTTTCATGATACCAAACAATACACAACCATCGTTACTAGCAAGGGCTCTCACCTAATTTTCTACGAGGGACCGGAGAAAAACAGGGTTGGAGAAATTGACCTGAGAGAACCAGGATCTCACAATACCTTGGTTACACAATTTGAATGGTACAGTAGGCATTATAGGGTGTTAAAGCCCAAGGCTTTTACAGCCTGCATTATCCCAGTAGAACAATTCTGTGGGTTGGGTTAAAATCTTTCACGGGTTGGACTTGGTCGCCTGTTGAAAAACCATGCAGAAGGGCAACTGTGTGTACTGTGACCTACGTATACAACATTAAAGTTTTAAAGTATTTCTTCTCATTTTAAAAGTTGCCATAATCAGCTACTTAATTAGTTTTTATCCATTACTACAAACCTTAGTTAGTTATCCTTAGTTACCTTAGTTAGTTAACTACAAACCTTAGTTAGTTATCCATTACTACAAACCTTAATTAGTTTTTATCCATTACTACAAACTACAAACATTACTACAGACCTTCAGCCTTTATTCTCGTATGCAAAGTAGAATAATAATCACTATGCATATGTTATGACAAGGTTGTAATCAATAGGCTACGGTATTGATAGTTATAAATTTATTTTGTTTTTGGTTGGAAAGATAAGGTACAGTCCTGTCAGGAGATGTACCAGTGAAATACAACCCACTTATACCGTGACATACAGTAGCTCAATTTCTTAGCACGCTGGAACAAAAACAGCGAGATGGAAACACGATCAGTTGCCTCAAGGAGCGTATAGCATACAAATGACATATCATGAATGGCCAGGCTCATACACCAACATACCAGAGAGGATGAAAGGGTATGGTTAACCCCAACATGTACTGTATAAATGTAGCAAACACACAGTTGAAATCTCATTTTGTCACATAGGTTTGCTCTGTCAATCTGAGTATACAGGTGGTCAGAGGAGCTAACACAGACAATCTGAGAGAAAAATACCCGGGCCTATAATTTCTATACTGTGTTTATATTATGTCTTTGAGGATCTGCATCTTCTGGTTTGTCTTTTAAGTTAGAAACCCTGGCCATGTCCCTCTCTTGCTGTTATCGAGACGAGGACTACAATTGACGGACTTACCAAATTCAGGTTTGATTCCAGGCTCATCTGGATGTACTTCCAGTCAAACTCTGTTCCTCTGGCACCCATCCAAAAGGGAACAAATCTTGTCATCACAAACTCAGCCGAGGCCCATCCCATACCCGCGATCAAGAATCTCAGCTCGCCCTTTGCCGGGGTGTTATTCAGGATAAAGTAGAACCCTATCAAATCTCCCAGGTCCACGGTTGTCTTCATGAACTCCTGAAGACGGACAAGAAAATCACAATGTCAGCAAAAATGAGATCAATGTAGACAATGTATATTTTTGGAGACAATATTCATTGCAATTCATGGTAAAACTGGGAAAAATGGAATAACTTTGAACACTTTCTTCTAAACATTAAAGATATTTCAATCAGCTGACAACGAATCTTGTTACCAAACTTGTCAAGGGAACTGTATGCACTGCTGATCAAACTTGTCAGTTCAGTTCATTTCCACTTGTGTAAAACAGCAAGGATGGAACCAGTATCGATAGTGTTTCAGTTTAGTTTCAGTTTATTTCTCCAAATCACCTCAGTGACGTATGAGAGACATTTACACAGTGCATTTCAATTATAATCCAGAGATTAACAAAATGACAAATAACATTTAACTTAAGAGCAGAGGGAGGAAAAAGAAAAGAATGACACAGGGTTCTATCAAGGATTTGTGCTGAATAGTTTGAGAGGTGAGAGAGAGAAGGAGGGGAGAGGGGGGGGGGGAGAAGACTTTGGAAAGTCTAAAAGTGAAACAAATATAGAGGAGAGCTGGAGATGCCAGATACTTGAGTTACAGGCAGCTCCCTTTCACGGAATTGTTTACCATCGATAAAGAAAAACAAAACAACGAGAGGAATAAGAAAGAAAAGATGAGTAAAAAAAAAATAAAGGAAAGAAATTATCGACAAATACTTGAGCCTAGATATTAAGGTTCAAATTCTATCAATGCAAAACAATCATACTCACGGCAACAAAATCTATATTTCCAGATGAGAAATCTGACGTTGGAAAGAATGTTGCGAGTAAAAGCATCTGGAAAAAAGAAAAAACATTTCAACAAGGAAGGTTATTACAAACAGGAATTAAAAAAACAATAATAAATAATAAATAAAAACATAAACAAAGAAACAATTCAACAATTTAAACAAAGCCTTTTATGTCTTTAAAGGAAAGTCCAGAGGTAAATTTATATTTGGAATGTGAACAATAACTTTGTTGATTTTTATTCATCTGTGACAATTTATTGTTCTATGATCAAGAGACATAAGATCAAGAAAACCATAAAGTTAGAAGGATAGTCCAGGTGAAATTTGTATTGACTGATGAAGAGGAAAGTATTCTTGGCACCCTATTGCAATTCCTATTAATTGTTGTCAGGGCAACAACATTTGCAGTTGACATGTATCAAAATAGAACTTGAAGCAAACAGGTGTGATGTCATAGGTGCACACTGACTGCAAAATGGCAGTGTGGTACAAACTATCACTATCTATGCAATGTAGGAAATTGCATGAGAATCTCATCACGATGCTTAGTATGTGTTCTGCATGTCTACGCACATGCTTTTTCAATCAGTAATGTTCTCTTGATTATATAGAACAATAGTGACAAAGATGGAAAAACAAAAATGATTCACATTTTTTTCACCCATCAACTAAGATATTGTTGGGCATTAACTTACCTTACACAACTGTGTAAAGAGATATATAGCACCAGCTTGAACACATTTCCAGAAGGCACTGTACTCTGCACTGTAAGAGAAAAAATTCCAAAAAAAAGTTTTCACCTCATACGTAGGATTTTGCCATGCATGGAATATAGGCACAATTTTTAATGTAATGGCAGCACCCCCACCCTGCTCTTTAAGTTACTTAGGCCTCTAACTTAGGCCCTAGCAATTTTGCGTGTAATATTACACAGTCATAGACTATTCTCTGAGCTTAAATTTCAACCCTAGCCTGAAATATGCTAAATTTTGCGGTTAATATTATAGGAGCTTATTGAGTTACACTCGAGTAGGCCATGCCTACGTAGGCCTAGCGTTAAGCTGCTATAGTGCAGGTCTGTGTAACTGTACGTTTAACATTTATATACATGATTTAGGCTACGCTCCGTAACGTAACGTTAGAACTTACAGTCCAGAACATCTGTACACAATAAGGTAAGGAACGTAGCCAAGAGCTATACAATTTCCAAAATGAAAAAGCGTCATTTTTTTGAAGATTCTGAAACTCCTGCGGTTCGATGTTATCTGCACGGCAATAGAGTTGTAATTTTTCCACTGACTCACAGCGACCTGTAACTACCACAATAATAGCATTACATTTACACTAGGCCTAGGCAAACGCTAATTTCAATGCCTGCGTTTGATGCTCATGGTACGAAACTGCCCGTGGTTCGTGGATCCAATGTATTATTCTAGCAAAATATGCTATACCAAATTGGTCAACAGCATTAACATGTAAGCAGAGTCTTCGTCGAGATATCTAAACACCTGCAAATATTCTCCAGGTAAATATCTGTAATTAAAGAAAGACATGTCACAAATATTAAAAATGGCTGAGATTATGGCTTCTCACTGACACTTTAATGTGACCATTGCTTCGTGAAATTCAATGTAATGTTGTTAGGTCATTATGTACGTAGCCTAACATGAAACCTATAACATTAGGCCTTATGTTACTGTCATTTGGCTTTATCAATCCTAGGCCTAAGTCAAGCCTAACTTTAGGTAAGCTAGGTCTAAATAATGTAATAATAATTCTTTTCCATTGCGACTAGAGCTCCAGAATAAAAGTAAATTCAAAAAGTTAGAACCTCAAAACCTTTGATTAATGCTCATTAGGTAATACAATTGTATAAATTTCCTTCAACATATTTATTCTATAAAAAAAGTGACATGGAATAACTTTTTAAAACTTATGAAGTTTCTGACATAATTGAAGTTTGTAATGTAAAAGTCTGTATTAATTGGGATATTGTTTTTAGTTAATCACAACATAAGACTTAGGATATAAATAAATGGAATAGAAAGCAACGTCTTCTGGGCCTATTAGCATCGGCAAAGTTGTAGAAATTAGGCCATAATTAGTTCAGCAGGATTATTGGCTACGTAGCCTAACATTCACTTAATACAGGTTAGGCTTGCCCTGCAGGCAGACACTATGCTCCATACTTTTTAAGTTAAGTCACCCCAGATAGATCCGTGACAGGAAAACCAAACAACGTAACTGATCCACTCTCAACTCCAGTACTGTGTGATGTGACAAGGTTACGTCAAATGTGTATAGCGAGTTCCTTGGAAATTAACAGCTCATGACATGAGTTGCATGAATACCTTATGTGATGTGACAATGTTATGTCAAATGTGTATAGGGGGTTCCTTGGAAATTTAACAGTTCATAAGGGGCATGAACACTTTATGCATGGTGAAAAGGAGGGATGGGATTGGTTTTTCTCTGCTACTGTGATGGCTCAGAAGCATAATTACTAGGGTTTGCCTGAAATGTTTCAATTTTAGCCATTTGCCAAAAACCCAGAAACAAGTCCAAGTAGCAAGTCTTTTGGCTAAAATCAAGTAGTTCTCATTAGCATTTTCCTCACTTACAAAGCATATTAGTTACTGTACATACAGACCTTTCAGAGCATTGGGATCATATTTAGCTGATAATAAGCAGTAAATACATTACTTACTCTGGGCATTGAAACCATGCTGATTCTCTGACTGACGATTCTGAAATCGACACATCTTTGTTTATGTTCTTATCAGAAAAGCTTCCTACTGGCAAACTGGAAAATCCAGTTGGCATTTAGCCAGTAGATAGCTCAAAATTGTTGAGGTCTTATGTTAAGCAGTTTCTAACTTAAGTTTTGATTTATAATGGTACAATAAAACCTGTTAAGAAGTATCTATAGTACAACAACATTATTGTATTCTGCCCTGGTCATATTGCCAATACCAAGACTCGTACCGTTATAGTATTTCACACCGATGTGACCATGACTCATTTCTGATGTTTACCTTGTGTAGACCTCTTGAGTGGAAGAGAGGATGGAGAAGTCACAGGAAACAAAGCTCGATAATGGAGGCAAGTCAGCTGGAACCATCTCTGGCTCAAACACAGCACCAGCTACCGAGAAAATGTCCTCGTCGAATACAAAGAAAGAATCAGAACGCCAGAAAACAACGAAAGAGCGTGATGAACAGGACACCTTCAGTCCTTGTGTGTTTGGTAAAACTAAATTATGGATACCTCAGGAATTGAAGAACAGTGTAAGTGAACTAGGAATAAAAAACAATACTGACCTTTTATGGAGTGGTAGTAAGGTTTGACAGTACTTTGTCACTAGCAGTACTTTAGCCTGAATTAAGACAAGCGTATGTTGATGATTTTGTTTTCAATTCAGAGTAATGCACATTCCTTCATCCATATCGTTTTTGTAGTTACAAGATTTTGCTAATTCTTAAGAGTAGTCATGGGTGCTTGTGACTTCATCTTGACATTGTGGTACAGAACAGTTCTTTCCTTAAATTATGGTACTCCTCAGAAGCAGGATAATGAACATGTTGCCGATGGTCCAAAGCAAAGATCAGATCGCCTAAGACTGCATTTTCAGTATCTAATTCTTTCAAACCATTTTCTCCTGTTATTACATTGAAATAGTAATTTCTAATATTTTTTGATTTACTTAGCCTGGTATCTTGCGTGAGATTGTCTCCATGAAGACATGGGAAGATGTTTTGACATCTGAGGAGAGAAGTGCTCTTAGTAAGCACTTACCAACATTCACAGAGAATAATGGTGAAGAGCAGAAGGAAACCCTAAGGTAAGAACATTTACCATCCACAGAGATAAGAGCCTTCAACTACATATGGTTTAAGAATTCAGATAAAAAAATAGTGGGCGCTATTCTAAAATACATAGCAACTATGAGTGATAGCATACTGTTAAATGTTAAACCCTATGCCCAGCCTTGGAAGTGTGGTCCTTTCCAAAAATCCCAATGTTTGAAACCCATAAACGTTAGCTCTTGGCGTATCACGATAAGTTAGAGGTATGAGCATCGACCTGAAACTGACATAATTCGTATATTATGCAATAGTCACGTATTGTTTTGGGTGTCCTTAAAAATAAAAAATGTTGTAAAAGCGTGGAACTTTTTCAGTTTTCAAAAAAGAAATCAGATTAAACCTGGAATTTGGTTTGATTGATTTTGTACTATGGTACTATGGTAGCTGCTTAACACCTCCCCCCACCCCCCCCCCCCCCCCAATGAACTACTTGTATACATTGCATAATAGTATTTGAAAACTCACAACTGAAATTTATTAGGATTTTTAATCAGTTTGTGCCAGTGAAAGAATGACAGCTCATGAAGGTAACATTTACTTATAGTCCAGAATAGTTTAAAGCTGAAACTAAACACAAAATAAATATCTGTAGCTGCACTATTCATTGACGTTGCTTTCAAATGAGTAGAGCCTATCTCTTCTTGAAAACTTCATAGCCTCCCCCCTACCATCCCCCCCTACCATCCCTCCCTCTGATGGGGGAGAATTGATTAAAAAAACAAAAACTATTTGGTCAGGTCATAATAATATGCCTTCAAAGTCTTTGATTTTATGCACCCCACAGGCGACTTTTCGAAGGTGAGAACTTTAGATATGGCAATCCATTAGAACAGTTTGAACAAGACCTGAGCATGGGACGGTTTGGTGTTGACAGTGTGGAGAAGCAAAGAGCCTGGCAGCGATTACAGAGAGAGGAATGCCAGCTACAGAATTCACACAGGTTGCAAACGATGTTACCAGAGGTCCTGATAAAGAGACAGGTAGGATGTACAGTAATAGCAATCTGCTTATCAAGTATTCTGTATCAAGTACCAAGTATTCTGCTTATCAAGTATTCTGTATCAAGTACCAAGTATTCTGCTTATCAAGTATTCTGTATCAAGTACCAAGTATTTTGCTTATCAAGTATTCTGTATCAAGTATCAAGTATTCTGCTTATCAAGTATTCTGTATCAAGTACCAAGTATTCTGCTTATCAAGTATTCTGTATCAAGTACCAAGTATTCTGCTTATCAAGTATTCTGTATCAAGTACCAAGTATTTTGCTTACCAAGTATTCTGTATCAAGTACCAAGTATTCTGCTTATCAAGTATTCTGTATCATGTATCAAGTATCAAGTATTCTGTATCAAGTATTCTGCTTTAGAAGTATCAAATGGAAGATTCAAAGGCCACCAGACCACCATGCTACCACCATGAAATAAGTCTGTGTTTAATCGTCTTGGAAGACGAAGGCAACCAAGTATACCTAATGGCTTCATGTCAGGTGGCTATCCTTCTGACAGTTTTAGAGTGTTTTGGAGTTGTTCTAGTCTCTAAATGCTATAACTTGCAATTTGAATACTATGTACAATCCCATTTGGGGAATTTTTTTTGAATGCAACTATTTCATTTGCTATGTTAGAACTATAATCATAACTAGTGATAAGCAATGTCTTTGTCTGATGGAGACTTTGGAGAGTGATTAAAAAATAACTCTTCTTAGTACAAGATAATGGATCTGGTGTGAATCATTCTGCTTTTGTTCCAGTTTATGAAATACAGCAAGTTATGTTAAATTTAAATATATATGAATAAATATTTAAGAAAAATCAAATATATATATGTATAAAATTGTGTATGAAATACTTCCATTTTTAGGAGCTGCTTGAGGTTGTACAGTTTACTTCACCATCAGAATACATCAAGAAACCTCAACAAGACCTCAGAAAGTCAAAGCTGGACAGCCAGGAAAAGGAAAAATATGAAATGTAAGGAATAAAGTCTTAACTCTCTTTTTGCAACTATTTATAGAAATATTTGATCGTTGAGAGCATTGTGGTCAGATGGGTAAAGGCAATGAACTTGATCTGAGGATGGCAGGTTTAAGCTTCACCCTATGGGACCTCCCCCCCCCAGGTGACATGTAGATGTGGTTCACTGGAGTGCCTGATGAGCAACTGTTTGAGTTATGTACACTTGGATTGGGGGAGGACAAGTTACCAATTACCAGGGGTTAACTGTTGCCTTTATACAAGACTTCAACTTTTTATACTTGTAGGTAATGGGGCCCCCCCCCCCCAAATAAATGACTTAAGCTGTACTATATAAGCATAAAAACTTAATATTATTACAAGATACTTTCATCACTCATTTTTTCTCATCATAATTGAAGCATTTTTTTAAGTGGCTATGACTGCCTCTGCCATGTGTCATTGTTTTAACCTGCAATGACACAAGTTACAAAAAAAAAAAAAAAAAAACATGAGTCAAAACAAAAGTGAATGTGTGATTTAAGGTTTGAATTAGTGATATGTTTCCCTGACAGGACAATTTATATCTGACTGAATTGTGTATCTAACTGATAACCTGATAACCTGGTAATCTGATAACCTGATAATGAATGAGAGATATTATGAATCCATGAAGATAGTCCTCATCAGATCTAGTATCAATCAGATCTGTCAAATACGATCTATACTTTCTGTACGTTGTTGAAACAAGATAACTACTCAGGTTTGTTTCATGTCTAGAGACTGCTCATGTTCAAAAAGTTCTATGACAAACAATTCATTGCATATATATATTAAGAAAAATGCTGCTAACTGTTTTTGTATTATTTTTAAGGCTTTTGGAAGATCTGAGTAAAGAATTAGGGGTGAGTATTTTGTTGTATTTTCTTGTCTAGTTAAAGCCAAAACTCATCGTCTGTAGATTGATTATTTCTAGTTAAACTACTTTAATTTACATTAAATTTTAATTTATACTATTTCATTACTTGACACAATTTCATTATACTTTCATTCATGTTGCTGCTACTGTTTCAGTTACATATTTGAAGACAGTGGCATGTGCAAAGAGGATAAAAGTTCGGTGGGGATTGTTCCAAATTCAAAAGTATTTATATTGGTGCTTAAAGCACCACCTTGCATTTTGACCAAATTTTATAGTCTAAATATGCCTTGGAATTCACCATTTGAAGTTTCAACTTTGATTGTTTTTGTGTGAAGGGGAGGGGGAGAAGGAAGGGGACCCCCAGAACATGTTCCATACACCCACAGCTAGGCCTATAAAGGTTCATGCCCCTAACAAAAACAGGCGGATATTTGTAATTTGGTCCCCCTCCCTCCTCCCCTTTCCCATTCAAAGGTTTTGCGCCAAATCTCATGTGGAACAACTGTTTCTATTCAATTAGAGAAAATAAATCTGTCGCCCAATAAATGTTTTGGGATACTCTCAGCAGATTTAAATAAGGAGTTTTAGAAGCAAATTGCTATATGATGGCACAGATGTAATGCAATTTCTTTTAAACAGAAATGTTAGAATTTAATTTTGTTTTTGTAAGAGACAAACTTAAGAGCTCTCAAAACTGTTACAAATTTGAATACTATATTATTTCAATGTAGTTATGCCTAATATCACTATCCTCTTCCTCGATTCAGGAATCTATGCTTTCAGACGAAGAAATGGAAAATGGTGAGTTGGAATGCTCTTTAAACCTTCTGATCTGTTTTATGGTTCCACTAAAAATCTATGTTTCGTCTCCTAGTTTTTGGAAGGGATTTAATGATTTAAAGACATTGAGCTATGAAGGTTGAGTTAAATTTGCTTGTGTTTTGCAGCTAGTAGTCTTTGTACAGTTAGTTACATTAAATTGTGGTGTGTACAACCTCCCCACCTCCACCTCTACCATGTTTACATACCTTGTTTCTTTCCATGTTAGTCTGTTTAGTATGTTGCAATAATGTAAAGGAAAGAAAAAAAAGAGTTATTTTGGATCAAGTAGATATCAGGGAATATTTTATCCAGTGTCATATTGCTAAAATGATATGCGAATGGTCAAGTTGCCAAGCAACTGCAATGACAAAAAACAGAAACCATAGCAACCGTACATAACATCCATGGCATGTTATAATAGACAAACTTCAGAGCCAGTCAAAGTTGCTACACAAACTTTGAACACTAAATTATTATTCACTGGGTGTATTTTTTATAAAAACAATTAGAGTTTGTACAGTTTTGATTTTTCTTTTTGTGTGTTTTGGGGGATTGTTGTTATAGGTTTATGCAGTGATGAGGAAGATGCCTTTCAGTTACCATGGGAGGACAGGTTCCACAGACTCTTTGACTCCCCATCGAAAATACCTCACTGTACTCTGACACGTAAACCCTCGAGTAGTGAAGTGAATGGTAAGTAGAAGTAAGATATGCAATTTAGTGAAAGTTACCCTCGAGTGAAGCATTGGTGGGCATCTTGTCTTATAAACTGTTACAGACGCTAGTCGTGGTCAGAATTGATTCATGCTTCTTTGGTTCTTTTCTTGTTTAATTTAATTTTTTCCTTCTTCTGGTTGTTTTTCACTAGCTTGATAAACCACAATTTTTTTTTTCTCTAGTTTCCATCATGTGTATTGACTATTGTGTATACAGTACTCCTGTATTGACTTTTACGTACATGTGAGAAATTTTGAATTGAAAAGCCGGTGTAAGTTTTAAGTGAACCAGTGCTACGGTCGAAATGAATGAAGTTCGTGGGGTTAGAAGCAATGAACCTAGCATCTGGAAAGTTCAAGCCTTGGTCTACTTAGGGTTTTCATCCAGGGGAAATCTGCAGTTTTCCCATCTGAAACAGTCCAAAGAATTTTAAAAACTATTCAAAATTGAGCTTTAACTGTAAATCAGATAGCTACCTGATGTGAAAATTGAGCTTTAACTGTAAATCAGATAGCTACCTGATGTGAAGTGTAATTAATTAGCCATACGGCTTCTCCCGTATGCACATGAGACTGTTTAGTGTTGTAAAGTAACTGCCCTCCAGGCCGGTTGGGTATTGGACCATATTCTTCTGTAATAGTGTAGAAATGTCTAGTGGTGAAATGAATGGTAGGTTGCTGTTAGTGACTAAGCTTCCAAAAAGTGGGGTGGGGGGAGGCTCAACATCAGAGGGGCACTTTCTCATTCCACAACCACCGCTGGTTATGCTATAAACTGATTTCACACCGGCCATATCACTTAAAGATATATGATGTGTTAGTATGCTATCAATACTATTATGGTGCATGTGAATATTAAAATAAAATATTATTTAGCAAAGGCTTAATATATCCAAAAGACAGTTCTTCATCAAAGGGGCACATTTCATTTGCCAGTAGGGCACATTTGCTATTTTGGCAAAAAGTGGGGGACACATGCCCCCCGGCTCCTACCCCCCTGGCTACAGGAACCTAATTACTGAAATTGAAAAACATCTCCTGTACTGGCCAAGAGATACCTAAGGCTGAGCAGTATTAGCATAGAGTGGGCTATTGCTACGAGCAACAGAATCATTGAATAATGTTGAACACATAGGTACCAAGCTGTCACTGTATTAATATATGTTGTGTTTAAGACATTGGGAATGATATTTACGAAAGGATGAGTTGATACTAGTTTATATCTCTGTCTCTCATCATCATTGTCATCATCATTGTCATCATCAGGTGCTGTTAAAGAGGAGAATCCTGTCAAGCCTGAGTTCAGTCTGGTAACAGAGGAGGATTACATGATGATGCTGGAGAGAATGCAGATTGTCAAAGAAGATGCAGTTGTAAGAGAATTTAAAGTCTGTTGTTTTTGTTGGGTGGTTATTTATTGTCAATCTAACCAGGCTATGTTGTATCCACACATAATAGGATACTACTAAATCTTAGCCCTGTATAGATAAGTGAGGTTATTACCTAAAATGCTTTTATTTTTGCTATTTCTTACCTGTTTAATACAACATTCTATCATTCATCTCCTCCATATTGATTGTAATATAATGTAGTATATTCCCGCATAAAAACTTAAGTTTTATGCCTACTGTATTGTCTATGTTTCTGGTGGAAGTTTGATGGACTACTGTATTGTCTATGTTTCTGGTGTAAGTTTGAAAGACTATGGTAACAGATTATGTTTTCGGGGTACTTTGTCTTTCCCATAAGGATTTTGGCCAGCATCAAATGAATAATGTGGCATATTGAACGTAAAATGCTGGTTTACTGAAAAAGCGATTCTTCACTTAATCTGTCAGGGATGAAGAGCACTCTATGCCAGATTATAATAAGACAGAAGTTTAAAATAAAACTAAAATAAAAATGAAAATAAAATAAAACTGTTAGCAAACTGCTTATCCACTAGAGAGCCTGTGTAAGAGAATGTGTAAAAGTAAGTTGGCCTGACGTTTCGATCCTAGTGGGATCTTCTTCAAAGGCTAAATGACAAGTAACAGTAACAGAAGGGACAAAAATAAAACTAAACAGGTGCAATATAAAAGGTAAGGGTGCTGCTTACTCTGGGACAAAAGATAAAATTTAATCCAATTATATCAGATATATGATGTATGTGATTCATTGATTTTCTCTCTCAGAATGTGAATCAGATTATTAGAAATATTTACAAGAATAGTTTTAGTTTTTGTTGATGGTTAAAGTATAATCGGCGTATGGATCAAACCAAAACAGTTTGCTATTTGAACCATAAAACTTGCTGTTGTGTTGGAAATGTTGTTTTTCATATTTATCGTTGTTGTCGCGTATTAATTTACATCTGCATTTGTGATGTAGGAACATTTGAATTATGGGGACGGATTCTGAACAAAAGTGTTACAAAGGAAACCAGACCTCATCCTAAAATTTCTTCCAAAAGTTTAGTTATATACTAGGATTAGAGCCTTTTTTTTAACTACATCCCTTTTTTCTTGTGTGTTTCTATTTACTTATCAACATTCCAATTTTATTGACCTATTTACTTATATTTTGGTTTCAGGATCATCCAGAGTTCATCTTTAGCCATATCACCCTCCGTGACATCATCAACAGGACCTATCCTGTTAAAATCAGATCTCAAGGTAACGGAACTATTCTCACATTTTTACAAATATAGCTGTACTGTTTTCTTTTTCCTATAGCTTGAAATAACTACCCTCCTCATGACTTTGGACATCATACTCATAGGAAAAATTGAAATAGAAATCTCAAAGACTCCTTTGTTCAGCATGCGATACATTGGCAAAACTAACGTTTCTACGATATCATGATTATCCGTTTCTTATCTCGCAGAGGAGGCCAACGCTCTGAAAAGAAAACGGAAGAAAGAGAAAGAGGAACTGAAATCGAAAAAGAAAAAGAAGACACCGACAACGAGTCCTAAGCCATCGACGCCTGTATCCGTTATCAGCTCGCAGGATTCTTTCCTAGGGATGGAAGTCCCCAGTTCACCAGAGTCTACCTCTATCAGTATCCAACAGGAACCAGTACCCGTTGTCATCAAACAGGAAGAGACACAACCTCCACCTCCTCCACCTCCTCCTCCACCTGCTGCTGCCGCTGTTGTTAATGTCACTAATGCTCTCCCTCAAGGGTAACAATCATACCTCCTCTTGTAGTCAGCTAACTTGGATCACTGCAACATGTGAATAATTTAGTGTTGATATTTGGTTTAGCAGTTTTAGAATGCTCTGAACTTTGTCTATAACACAAGGCATACCGTAAACAAATCCGCTATGTACATCTTTGTACCTGTATAGCAAATTTATTAGCTATACCGGTGAAATTATTCCCTGCTCGTAGATGTATTACTTTCGATCTTAGAAGTCTGAAATTATGAAGTTTGTTAGCTTCACTAGTTAAGTTTTTATTGCAGTCATAGTTGTTAAAGCCCAAAAGTTGACACCTTTTTGATATACTTGATATTGTATGTTATTAATACTATATTACTGTTTATTATTGACATATGAACACGTATCTGGGCTTCAAAATTGTCAGAATCATATTGAGTCTTTTAAATCACTACCTACTTCATTTCATTTGGGGAAAGAAAAAAAAAATTAGGGGGTGTCTTAGTTTGAAAAATAAATCTTTATTTTAGGTAAACTGATACATTTTGGTAAAAATTGACAGAAATCAACAAGTCAATGCTAAAAGGTTCTGTAAAGCAGGTTTCATGGTTTGACATTAAAACCAGTAAACTTACTTATCTTTGATTTTACCTCAGAGGTCTTTCTCTTGCGGGGATAATCAAACACGAACGCACTTTTAAAGTATTGATGACCACTTCAAATTAACAATATATACACTGTAATGTATGACATGAACTTTATTCCATTTTTTCACTTTTTTCCCCCAAATCCTGCCATTGGAATACAGGTTCCTTTCTGGTTTTATACATATCGAGCATTCCATATGTAATATGATAATATGTAAATATGTGAATATTGTTTTTACAGATCCCCTGAAGTACATAACAAAGTCCAGTACCAGGTACCTCATAGCTTCTTTGCTTTACTACGCAAGTACTTTAACATAGCCATGAATCACCAGCTATGGGTCAGCGAACTCCAGGAGAGGGTCAGCATCTGGGAGAAGTCTCCGGTCAGTGTCCTCTGCCCCTGGCGACCCTTGCAGTTGAGCTGGTCAAAGGTCGTTGAGAATACCCTGTACTTCCTGAGCCTTGAAGAACAGGGAAAAGTAGTCAGATATCTGGAAGAGGAAGATGCCTGGGTCTGGCCTGGTGAGTGCATCTTATGAGGTCAAAGGTCATGTAGATGCCAGGAGTCGGGATTGGGTGTTAAAGGGGTGTTTCATATAGAAATTCCACTGCAGGTTAAAAGTTAGCGTACAAACCACCACTCTTGAATCATAATTAAAGTAGTTTAATTATTTTGCACTCCCAATTCCGCTCTCATTTCTCCCCCTCCATTTTCTTCCCCTCCACCCTTTCTCTCCCCCTTCCCTCCCTCCCTATTCCCATCCCCTCTTTTCCTCCCCTATTCCCATTCCACTCCCCTCTCCTACCCCTATTCCACAAAATTGAATAGTATGTTCATCTGTTGTTTCTTTCATTGCAATATAACACTATGAACTTGATCTTTTATGAAGCACTGTTATGCATATTATAGTATAATAGTGACTCAGAAGTTGGGGGTTCGTGGACAACTCTGACATCCACAGGGGGTTCGTGGGGGGATAAAGTTTATAGGGAAACCCTGATTTAGAGCATAAAATGACTTGCATAGTGTTAGTAATAATCATGACTGCCTCATCCCACAGATCCGATGTCTGTCGCCAACGATCATTTGACGATGTTGTTCAAGCGTTGGCTTGACCTGATGCTACGGGTTCAGCCGGTGGTTTCTCCCATGGCTTGTAAGGATGGAACTCTGGTCATTCCAGAACCAAGAATGTGAGTCATTAAGAGTTTCATCACCACTTACCTTATTCATATTTTCCTTGTTATAATATTCTCCTGCCAGTATTTTTTAACCAAGACCATGGTTTCTTAATTTCAGCCATGTTAAGAATTAATATTTAAATCAGTGTAAATCTTCAGCAGGTATGATAATACTGCCACTTTGAACACTTGTATTATAGATTTATAGATAGAATGGTAAGTATTAAAGCAATGATTGTTAATTGGCTGCCAGATTTATTGAATGTAGAATATACTACTCAATACAAGTTGGAAATTGATTGACTAGGACAGCGCACAGGTTGTTTTCTCTGGGTGTCCATTAGTTATGACAGAGTCTTTTATTCTTATTTAAGGATTTTTTTGTTTTACCCAGATACTCTCATATCCTACATAGACCAGTCAACTTTATGAACTACATTGTGAAGTGATTTTAGTGTTGATATTGCACCAAGGATTTATAAATGAGTAGCAGTTCTTACTCCGTATTGATAATTATTACTGTCGTTATTGATACCAATAACTTAATTAACATTGCTACTTGTGTAGGTACACGGAGTACACGGTCAGAAGTAGAAGTATTGATAGAAGTATTGTTAATACAAGTATTGATAATAATTATTGTCGTTATCGTGTCACTGATACCAATAACTTAATTAACATTGCTACTTGTGTAGGTACACGGAGTACATGGTCAGAAGTAGAAGTATTGATAGAAGTATTGTTAATACAAGTATTGATAATAATTATTGTCGTTATTGATACCAATAACTTCATTAACATTGCTACTTATGTAGGTACACGGAGTAGACGGTCAGAAGTAGAAGTATTGATAGAAGTATTGTCAATACAAGTATTGATAATAATTATGATTGTCGTTATCCAGTAACTGATACCAATAACTTAATTAACATTTGCTACTTGTGTAGGTACACGGAGTACACCGTCAGAAGTAGCTCAGAAGAAGAGATCGGTCAGTTTCAGACACAGGTAAGTTGAAATAGCTGAAGGATACTTATTTTGGCCCAGTGAGTAAATTTCTAATATGCAAATGATTTGTTGTGGTAGTATGTTACAATGTAATTTTCAAAATGAATTGGAAGTTGATTTTCTTTTCTATGAATCAATTTTTCAAGACTGTCTTGTGTAAATCAATTACAGTTTAGAAAAAAAATTGAGTTAATGCCTGTCCAAGATGTGGGCTCCAGGAAAAAGAAGAAAAGAGAACGGGGAAAAAGTGTCGTAAATCTTGTTGAAGGGTCGTGAAATAGATATGTTTCTCTTGTTGAGCGTGAGCGACAGCGTGGTGGCCGATTGGCTACGGGGTTGGACTCGTGATCCAAGGATTGCTGGTTCGATTCCTGCCTAGTTCATTACGTTGTGTCCTTGGTCTTTATCTCACTTGCCTCTCTCCACCCTGGGGTTAAATGGGTACCTGTGAGGTAACTTGTCATTGGGCGCAGTATATAACTGCTACCGACTGGAGGGATTGTCTCTGGGACAGGTTATCATTGACCAGGGGTAATGTAATGTCTGTAAAGCGCTTTGAGACCTATCGCTGGTATAAAGTGCTATATAAAAAGCAAATATAAATATTATTGTTGGGGAGGGTGGTAAGGAAGTAGGCCTATGAGAACCCAACTCTCCATCAATATTTAAATGTTAAACCTGCCAAGTATCTGCTCAAGTTAGGACTGTTAGTGAATCAGATTAAGACATTATACAAGAAATATCTCACTGAATGAACAATTATGTATGCAACTCATAGTTATCTTCAAAGTTGTTTAAAAGTTGGTTGCCTGGTCACATGCAAAGAGCAAAACATTTTCTGCTGTTTTGGATAATGTAACTTGGCTGAAGTTTGCAAACTGAACTGTATTGTTGTGTGATTTCAGAGCTTAAAGACCAAAATTAGTGGTCATATTAAAGCTGTCTTAAACTTTCAAAAGGATACTAGCATCACAGAGCTGTTTCAACAACCACCCAAGTTTATAGCTGAAGAAACTTCTCCAAAATGGGCCCTTTTAATGTAAATCATTAAAAATTTGCATCAAATATGTAGACCTTAGCTTCTTCAAGCCCCTATCATTAGGAATGGAAAAACAGACATTTCATCCATATCATGTTTTTTTTAGTGGATGCATTTCTCGTCTTTACAGGAACTACAACGTTTTTCAGAGCCTCAAAAGCCATTTACTTACTGCCAACATGGTTACGAGTCTGTGGTAGGTCCTGTCAAGGGTATCACCCCCATGGACCCCTTACCTGCCTCCAAGGGCAGAGAACACTCTCTCCTGATATCAGATAGACCGTCATATGTTACCATCCTCTCCCTGGGTGAGATCATCATTTTGTTTTTCACATGATGTAATAATTTTCTAGTTTCTGTTTTATATGGTATATTTATTGCTTGTGAGTAGATTTTGCTACTTAGTAACATGATTAGTTCACAATGGTGTCATCAATGCCAAAGGTTCGTTTCATGTGATTTCCTATCCTGACGTTTCTTTGAGCATGTAATATCTTTCCGTTCTCTGTGAGAGAAAACACCAAATACTGTCACAATCAGGGATTCAGGGGGGTAGGAGCCGAGGGGGGGGCACTGGGGGCACGTGCCCCCCACTTTTTTCCAACATAGCAAATGTGTCCAACTGGCAAATAAAATGTGCCCCTTTGATGAAGAACTGTCTTTTGGATATCTTAAGCCTTTGTTAATTTTAAATGGAGTCACGTGCACCATAATAGTATTGATAGCATACTAACACATCATATATATTTAAATGATATGGCCGGTGTGTACCGGTTTATAGCATAACGAGTGGTGGTTGTGGAATGAGAAGTGCCCTCTGATGTTGTGCATGTGTTAGTGATAGTGTTAGTGTTAGCCTTGTGTTAGTGGTCATGTTTTCTATTGGTACTTTATCTGTGGACCTTTACAACGGCACCCTGTTCGTTATGCACTTGTAATACGTAATACACAACATGTTTCCCTTTCAGTGAGAGATGCAGTAGCGCGTCTGCCTAACGGTGAAGGGACAAAGCTAGAGATTTGTCATCTGTTGAAGGAGTCCCAGTACATCGCTCCAAATGCAGATGCCAACCTCCTGGCAGCAGTCAGCGGTGCTCTCGACAGACTTCACAACGAGAAAGACCCCAGCGTCAAGTTTGATGCTACTCGCAAGCTCTGGGTGTACCTACATCGTAACAGAACAATGAAAGACTTCGGTAAGCATTCCATTTAGGGATATGTATGTGTTTTATAGATTCTTTATGTTACCCTTGAGGGGTATCTGTTGCTCTATAGAATGGCTGGAACAAATTTGACCATTCCCTCACCCCCCAACCCCCACCCACACCCCCCACTCCCACCCCCAAAAAGGAAAAAAAAATCCCATTCAGGAAACACTGTGACTCTGCAATATTGTAAACCCCCACCCCCACCCCCACCCCACCCCCAAAAAGAAAAAAGATTCTCTCAGAAAGCACTGTGACTCTGCAATATTGTAAACCCCCCAACCCCACCCCCACCCCAAAAAGAAATTAAAAAAAAATCCCATTCAGAAAACACTGCGACTCTGCAATATTGTAATTTGGAATGTTTAACCCAAGAACAGTATCATCATTTCAATAAATAGTGAAAGCGACAGACAATCATGAGAGTTCAATGTGAGTTACAAACTTGTTAGAACTTTGTAAACTTTTATTATAGATTCCCATACATTGCTGGAATCACTTTGGCAGAGATGCATTGCCAAACATTATCAAAAGCTAGAAATTGTTTTCTGCCAGATCGTAAATTATGTTTGTCCTCTTCCCTGTTCTATCACGGTTATTCTTCTTACTCTTCGTATTTATTGTTGCACAACAGAACGCATTCAAATGGAACAGATCATGGCACTTCGAACCAAGAAGGCATCGAGTAAACCCAAACAGGTGAGCTGGTGACTTATATAATACATTCATACAGAATATTGTATTATTATTATTATTATCTGCAGGAATCAAGTCATTGTTTACAGTTGCATTTAAATAGATACCATAATAAATGTTCACTGTCTAGTTTTATTACTTGAGATATTTGTTTCTATGTCTCTTTCCAGGGCTCACAAATGAGAGTTGCACCTCTTGATTATTCTGCCGACCTTACTACGAGTGGTTCAGAATCTAGCAGTCCTTCTTTTGATCTGTCTAATCGGAGTTCTCCCGGAAACGCCAGGAGTCTTAGCCCTCGTGTTCTACCTCACAGTCCAAGGTCTAACATGACACTTGCTCAGACAGATGCCAAGGATCAAACGAGAAGCTTAGTAACTGGTATAAATACATCTCAGGCTTTGGATAGATCATTTAGTGGTATCACCCCTGGCACAGCCTTTCCAGATACCCATATTGATCCCAACATCTCTACTATACAGTCTCTGATCAGTGAATCTCTCATCAAGTCTCAATTGATGAAGAAGCCATATCAACGTTCTAAGACACCTCCCGCATCTCTAGGCAGACGCAACACATCTTCTGGCTCCGTGGCAAAGAGGGCTCAACTGTTATCTACTGGAGGGGTGCAACGTAGCATGTCCATACCTGCATCCTGGCCCCATCTGACCCAGTCTGCTGCTGGGGACTTGATTCACTCTGACGTACTGCTGTCACAAACTTCAGCAAAACCAACGGCCAGAAAGGATCATTCCAGGTCCCTGGATGCTGTCATGGGTAGTAAGAAAACTGATTTTGGGAGCAAAATGAAAGCCAACTCTCCACGGTCCAGCAGCAGCGAAAAGAAGAGTTCTCTCGGCGTTAAAAGTAAAACCAAAGGAGAGAAATCCAAGAGCTCTAAATCATCGAGCTCGGAGAAGAAATCGCCGACAGTACAACTGAAGAGTGGAGCGATCACAGTCACCTTGCCCTCGTCTGCCCTGAAAGGTCAAACAGTGCGAAGTATCTTAGCCAGTGCTGCGAGCATCACCAAAGGCAACACCACCACTCAGCAAGGAGAGGAGCAGTCCCATCCGACAGTCCAAGCAGTCAGGAAACGGCTTATGGCAGAGAAGAATCAGGGCTCTAAAACCAAACTGGTTAAACAACCCGAGGTGAAGTTACCCGGGCCGGACAGTTCAGACCAGGGTGGACACGCTCAACCCCAGAAGGTGGACCCAAAGAGGGCTGCAATACCTACCATCATACTAAGACCGACTACCTCATCGTACATTGGACAGACCACTGCAGTGAGTAAAGATGGCGCAGTATCTCCAGCACAGATATCTGCACAATCTCTGGCTCTAGTAGGAGCAAAGCCTTCTGGTGTCATAACGGGCATTGCCACTTCTCAAGTTCCAACTTCTAAGCAATTACCTTTATCCCTGGTGGTCTCTGGTGCCTCAAGTAAAGCCACTCCGTCTGTCAGCAAACCAACTCCTTATATCCAACAAGGCAACATCCCAATACCATCCCTAGCTCCAGGACAAAACATTATCTTACAAATGCCTGATGGATCAAAATTCATGACCAGTATCCCCGCCGGTGCAGCTACAGCAACTGCGACCATCTCGACTAAAAAGTCAACGGCTACCAAACTATCAAAACCAGGACCTGTTGGAAGTGGGGTCAACAAGGGTGCAGCCATTGGAGTTCTGCAACCAACCACTGTAGTCACAGCACATCAGAACAAGCACGTAACCACCCAGCAAGGAAGAATTCAAACCAGCACTGCTAGCTTTCACAATCCTTACGAATTCGATGACGACCAAGACCTTCCACGGCCAGTACTCGGAAAGTCGTTTTTAGCAACGAGCGGCATCATAAAGTCGCACGGCCAAAATAACCCAATCTTTACAGTAGCTGGTAATCCAAATCAGGTACAGAGAGTTCCTCTCAACCTTGCCACAAAACAGGGAAGTCCAGGCCGGAAGCAGGCAAACCTAGTAACCTCTGGTAGTCATGTGGGCAAGAGTACCTCTTTATCACTGACCCAAGCTGGGCTGGTGAGGGGTACACTTTCACCGACTGGACCCCTGAGGGGAACGATCATACAAACAGGACCGTTGAAAGGAGCTGCAATGCAGACTGGAATTTCCATGGGAGCAGTCTCACAGGCTAGTTTGTTGAAAGGAGTCGGACAGACCGGAATGATAAAAGGAGTGGTCTCACACCCTGGCATGTTGAAGGGTACAACCATGACACAGACTGGGTTATTAAAGGCAACAGTCTCACAACCCGCTATGGTGAAAGGATCGATCAATCCACAGACGAGACTAGTCAAGACGTCAGTCTCGCACTCTGGTCTGATGAAAGGAACGACGTCCTCACAAAGAGGGAACTTCAAGACTGCTGTCCTCCCGCAGTCTAATATGATAAAGGGAGTGATGACCTCTCAAAGCGGGAAGATGTCTGCCACACATAGTACACCACAGCAGGTCAATCTCAGCCGCACAATAACTGTGACTGCGGGAAACATAGTCAGCAATGCTCCGGGTCAAGGATCGCAGGTCAGATCCGGGTCGCTCGTCGCCAAACCTGCCAGTCAGGATACGTCAACCGGGTTCTCCAGAACCGATGAGAGGCAACAAGTTGTTGAGAGATGTAGCAGGATAACGGAGGCCAACCGAGATACGTCAGAGGTAAGAGAGCTTAAAGCTGGCAATAGGTACAGATTGGTAGATATACAACAAACACCTACATCTTTAAAGAACTCAGTGGAAAGGATTCCATCAAACACTCAAGCCACCGTTAGAACTGGACAGCTGATTAATAGAAACAATCCGAGAGGCTCTGCCGTCGTTCCTGCCGGGAGGATGTCTTATAGACCTCATTCGTCCCCCGGAATCCTCAGAAAGACCCAAGATCCCTCGCGGAAACTTCATGTGAACCGTCCCGCTATGAGAGTGACAAAATCAGTCAGTACCGGTGCAAGCAATCAGCAACAGACTGTTAAAGCAGAGATGAAGTTTTTATCCGGCGGTGGCGAAAACCAATCCGGGGACTTGTCGGTTACATCAGGCAAACCCACAGAGATGAAGACAACCCTTCAGCAAAATAGAACTTTCACTGATAAACCCAAGCAGCAGGATGATGTGAAGAAAACTACTGGCATAATGAGGAACAGCTTGATCCTCGGTAGCGACTCAACAATGGGTGAGATGGAGGGCAAAGCAAAGACTGCCAAATTAATAAAATCACAGGAGTTAGCTGAAGCCGTCTCAGGGGATATGTCAAAGCAAGGTGGCCAAGAACAAACATGAGTTATCTGTTAGAAGTCATTGAGAGAAAACAGGTAAATCAGTGTAGAAATCATTGAGAGGCCAGAAATATTATTCATGTGATTTACGGTTGTGATAGGAGTCGAAACCACAGTGAAATCTCAGATATTAGAGAATATTAGAGATACTAGAGAAGACTAGCGTTGCTGAATTTATACAAACCATGAAACCTAAAAACTTGTAATCGTTTGTTGACAAGCATGTATCCCAAACTGCCGAAAGATTTGCTGGAAAGGCTTTGCAAAGACTTGGAACTTTCTAAACATATATGCGGATTTTAATAGCTTTATTTCAGCTATGTAACCCCTTACTGTGTTTGGGGATATGTCAAAGCAAAGAACAGACAGAAGTAAATTTGTTAGAAATATGAATATTCTAGGGGATATGTCAAAGAAAGTTGACCAAGAGCAAACAGAGGTAAATCGGTGAGAAATCTAAGCCATTTTAGGGGATATGTCATAGCAAGATGAGCCAGAGCAGACATATGTTAGTCTGTTAGAAATCTGAAGCCATTTTAGGGGATATGTCATAGCAAGATGAGCCAGAGCAGACATATGTTAGTCTGTTAGAAATCTGAAGCTATTTTAGGGGATATGTCATAGCAAGATGAGCCAAAGCAGACATATGTTAGTCTGTTGGAAATGATTGAGGGGTATCGTGCCAGGAATAATTGTGTTATTATTATGTTGAAAGCAGTTGAAGCCATGTTGAAATCTCAGAAACTAACTGAAGCGGCACGGACTTGTCCAAGCATAGTCACTGTGGGAGATCCATATGGTTACAAATGTGAAAGATCTGTTGTCGAGTTGTTCACGGCTGAAAAACTAATTTGAAAAGCAGCAACATGGATACCAGATTTGGCTGCAAAATAATAAGATAAAACTTGAATGTGGCCTATTAAGCCTTTGCGGTTTGCATTAAAAGTGCCATTGCTGAGATAAGAACATGTTTATGTCAATGATATCATTGTATTGGATAAGTGCATGATGTAATGACTTGTGATGGCACACATGGGCAAGCTATCAAACTGTCTTTGTCATGGGTTTTGGTTTACTGCGATACATTTTGACGGAGATTGAGTTCTACATATAGCAAGTCTGAATCAGCAAAAAGTTGCTTGCCCGACTCTTTGCAGCCTCCTCTTTATGATATGAAGACTCTTCTAATAGTTGATATAGGTTTATTCAAACCATTGTTTTCTTTGACACTTTCACAACATACACAAAGTTCTCACTAATTAGTATTATTAGTATATTAAATCATGAATATTCAACAAATCAACTGTTTCCATCAATCAGTGCAATTGTTGCAAATCATTGACCTAATATGAATTTGGGAGTAAATTGTAATATGGTCAGTTACTTAGGTTCTTTTGTTATTGTTTGTGTGTCATGGGGAAGGGGGGGGGAGGGGATAGTGGAGGAGGGGAAGGGCTATTGTAACCTACATTATTCATGTCAAACCATATAGTATTCATTCACATATAATTGGATACTTATGATTTTAAGAATTCTGTGTGGATACAGCAATTTGCAGGCTTCTAACATCAGTTGTAAGCTAGTTTAACCCAATGTAGACTCTGCCGAGGGGTTATATATGTAGGTCTCCCAAAGGTGTATAATATGATACTTCCTATGAGATCAGACCGGTAGACTATCCAGCATGTCTCTGTAAGGTTTGCTAGAATGTCTGAGAAAATGTGCTAAAATGTCTGATAAATGTGAGATTTCAGGATATAAATTGTCACTCTTAATCTCCACCTTCCGGCCTTAAATGGCGAAAAAAATAACCCAGATTATTGTATGACTCAGTAGGTTAGGTTTTGTTGTGGAGCGATGTGGTTAACATTTCACTCAACCTGCGAGAAAGGTTGGTGTAGGGTGATAATGAGCATTCTAATAAATTGTACAGAGGGGATGTATCATTGTTAATGTATATATTGTTAATAGAGGTACTCTGTAAGTACATGAATTAGCATATATAGATTTGTGTACAGCCAAGAAGAATAAAGAGGTGAGGAGAATAAGTATCTACAACTTTTATCAGTTGAATCTTTTGATTTTCTTGTCCAGTGGCCAGCAGAATATTGACATTATTTGTCCCGTGTTCAACAGAATATTGATATTACCTTAGTAAGTGTCTTTGTGATATATTTGGGTTTAGTGTGACTTTTTTATAACCAGAAAGCCAGTGGGCTTATTGTGATTCCTTGCCAACTGAGATTATAATCCCAAGCTTTCGTCATTGTTGATTAAATTGATCAGCGGGTTCTTTCACTGACTGTGGACCTACCTAGTAAATATGTTAACTTACCATGTTTACAAGCTATTATTAGCAAATTAACTCAAGCCCTGCTCCCTAATAAATGTGTATAATATCACATTGAACATATATTATCATGTACCAGCTATCTACAAACACCTTCACACAAAGTATGATTCAATTCTGAAATGTTTACATTTGACCCTGTGACCTAATTAATATTCTTGAGATGAGCTCCAGAATCAATAGGGCTCTTCTACTCACTATGGCGCACCTACATACCAAGTATGACTTCAATCCAACTTCTATGGCAATTAAACTTAAGCCTGCCCCCTAATAAATATGCATAAATCAACTTGAACACATATTACCATGTACCCACTATCTACCAACACATTAATACAAAGAAGGAATAAATTCTGACTTTTTGTTGCAGAGTTATAAGCATTTGGAGATTTTCACATTTGACCGTGACCTCATTATTCATGAGATGTGAATCAAAATCAAAAGGGTCCTTCTACTCACTATGGAGCATATATGTATCAAGTATGACTTCAATCCAACTTCTCGTTGTTCAGTTACCGTGTTTACAAGCTATTTTATTGGAAGAAAGCCTAAGCCCCGCCCACTAATAAATATGCATATTGTAAACTTGAAATATGGAATATGTTAGTTACTTTCGTATATTTTGTCGCGATCGCCAGGTCTGACAAGCAGTGCGGGGGGTGGGGAAGGGTCTCCGAAAAGGGTCACGGGAAAGGGTCTCCGAACTTGCTCATGATACCCCTTTGGCCGACCAGTACCATACATCTTAGTAATCGTCCCTCAGTATTCGGCGATGATAAGAAAGATCTCATTTAAAGTGATCAGGAGTGTCAATACTGAATATAGTGCCATGGGTTGTGGGGGGGGGGGGGGGGCGCTCACCCCAGACATTTGCACGTACGGTGAACGTCACGCGCACGCGCACACACTACACGTATACGAAGGCCTGTTGAAAAGATGGCACGGTACTACTGTACTACTCTTAGTGAGACCGCATCTCGTATCAACTTGGAACAGAAAATCGACTTCTGTTGTGACCAGTACACCAAGTATTGCATAGCCTAAGCATCTTACTTGAAAATCAAAGATGTGCACTTTTATTATTAAAATTTGGGACGTTTATAAGCGAGATAGTAAGTAGTATTAATTCAGGTGCTATTGAGTATATTGGCTAGTTTAGTGTAACGATAGGCTAGGACGACAACGTACACTGTATACAACTAAACGGACCAATGTCAGCCAGAATATTAACACTAGGCTGCAGCTGCATTCGTAGTGAATACAGACTCTCATGAATGTGATGAAGCCTAACATTAACAATGCATGCTTGAAATGTTAATGTTGTTATTGGCAGGACATTACTAGTGGGGTAGCCTAACATTAACAATGCATGCTTGAAATGTTAATGTTGTTGTTATTGGCAGGACATTACTAGTGGGGTTCCACAAGGGTCTGTTTTGGGTCCCCTGTTGTTTGTTGCCTACATAAATGACATTGACGGAGATATTAATTGTGTACAGCTAAGAAGTTTCAGGGGCGGATGCAGGATTTGTGACAGGGGGGGTCAGACTGGCCCAGCCGCGCCTGAACGAAAGACTATCTAAGCGGAGCGCCACCATCGGTTGGCGCGGAGCGTACCAGAAATTTTTTGGCTTTACAAACCCCTCAGATGGCCGGAAATGGCACTTCCCGAGTATTCTAAGCTGCATGTACCTAGCCTGAATATATGGATCTCATGTCTGCAATTTCTCAATTGATGAGAAAAAAAAACAATCTATGAAATATGGTAATACATATCAGATGAGTTGAGATGATACAAATATCATAATGCCTTTAGCCTCCAATCCCCCTCCCGTTCTGTCACCACTGTTTGACGCAGGGCCGGATCCAGGATTCTGGAAGGGTGATGGGTTTGGCCTCCAGTGATCCTAGGGTCTAAGGGGAGTGGGTTTCCCTCTATCCATTGTGAAATTCTTGGATATTTAAGTACAACAGGGAACCCCCTTCAATTTAGCCATGCAAAGCACCTCGCTTTTTTTTTCTCTTTTTTTTTTTGGGCCAAGAGCAGAGGGGGGGGGTCCGGACCCCCTGGACCCACCCTCTGGATCCGCGCCTGAGTTTGCTGATGACACCAAACTGTATTCTTCTGACTGAGGTCTCTTTCAATAGCAATTCTGATTGAGATTGACAAATTTCAAATGCATTTGGATAACGATTTTTGATGGTCTCAGGGATGGCAAATGCTTTTTAATATTGATAAATGCAAGGCAATGCATATTGGTAGAAGTAACCAAAAGTATACCTACAATCTTAATGGTGAGGAGTTACAGGAGGTCTTTGTTGAAAGAGACCTAGGGGCCTAGGTATCTACATTGACTAATCTCTGCAACCTTCTAAACATTGTCTCGAAGCTGCTAAAAGAGGTAATATGGGTTTAGGTATGATCATTGCTTGCTTCATGACTGAGTGATACTGTTTTAGCTCATCACAGTGAGTGTGGATAGACTCAGTTCACAAATTACTGGCATCACTGGTAAATATTGTCATCTTCATCATCAGTGTAGTTTTTCATCCTAGAGTAACTGTGGTCATGAATCAGTTGATCTCTTTATAGATACTGGACTGGTTTATGTTTTTAGTTCTACCATGAGATATGCTCTCCTCCATCTGTATGCTCTGCCCCTCTTACATAATTGATCACATTGCTGTTTTCTTTGCATCTATTTCAGAGTCTGGAAACAGGGACTGTTTGAGCTCACCTTTAATATTGCAGCTTCCATCTTCCTGGTTATGGACTCTTCAGACACATTATTTGTTATGTGTATGGCAATGGTCCCTGTACTGACTATTGCAAGAAAATGTGGTACTATGTTTTGGATTGATCACCTTGAAAGCCTTATAGACTGCCTTTGCTTTTTGAGTGGAAGTCTCAAAACGAGTGGACCATAATGTTTGCTGCAGGTGCGTGTCTCAAGTATTTTGTTTAGCTTCCTGCTGTTAGTGTGGGATATTAGCAGAGAACCCTTTGCAGCATTTGGCATACATGGAAATGTGTACTTCTTGCCCCTGTTGCTTAGAAATAAATGCCTTGGGCAATGTGAATGATTTCCACTGTAGCATTTTGCAAGGCAGTCTAAACATGTTGATAAAGCTTTCACAACGTTGCAGTGGTCATATTTTTAGTGCTCTCCTGCAAGCAGTCACCTCTGCCTGTACATGGTAGGTCAACTCCTCTGCAAAGTGCTTTTGTATCAAGCGCTTCTTAGTCACAGTTTCTGCAGGAACATGTCAGAGAAGAATACTGCTTTAATAGTCAGTGCTCTGTGAGTGACTTGAGTAGGTGAACTTGATCTAACAGGTTCTCTGTTTAGAGTTCCTCCTGTCAAGGGTTACAAGTCTGACTTTTTATTGCTTTTTGCTATCATCTCAGTGAAGCTTGAACATATATGCAAATGTAAAGTTGATAGGAATTATTAAACCTATAATGCATTTATCCATATAATTATTATTATGATGAACCTCTGGATGTACATTATATCAAAAATAACACTATCACATTTCTGCTTTCCGTCTTGAGAGAGGGATGTATATTTGACAGTCTTTGTGCAATATTTTATGTCATATTTTCATGCCATGATGGCCTCCTTTATATATATATAACAAATGGAATAAGTATGAGTTAATTTTATATTAAACACATTTAACACTGAAGTATGAGTTATATTATATTACAGATGTAGAAAATTAAACTGACAAATGTGATGAATAGTTTCATCCTCTGCTGATTCTTGGCTTGGTCAAAAGTGGGACGAGAGAAACACAACAGATGTTTCTATAAATATAAAATTAACAGCTCACACCTCGTCTTCCTTGATTTTGCCCTCCTCAGCCAATCGACCCGAAAGCTCAAGTCTACGCCAAGTCTAAAGGAATTATCCAGAGGGAGTACCAAGACGAGGCTGTACTGTACATGGCCTACGTTCCCAATCCATTCACGTCGATGTCAGAGAGAGTAATCCTTGATTACAAGAAAGAGATTGCGGACAAAGCTGGTCAAGGTTTGTTCATCTCATTTTACAAGTCCTGTAGATAATTGTTTTTTTATCCGTTTTTTTTGGTGGGTGGGGTTGGGGGGGGGGGTCCAGGGGGTGGGCATATTGGTCTGATATGAGGAGTCACTGACACGGCTTGGGTCTATGACCTTTCAGCCCTTGTCCCCCCTTCCTTTCCCCTACCCCTCCCAAGTAAAGGGAATTGCCATGAAAGACAGATTTACACCCTACTTTAGATGTTATCAGTCTGCCTGTTTCACTCTTCAAGGAGAGTCAGAAAACCCATCTCCGTACGTTTCCTCCTCCGCAACACAGATTTGAATCTCTCCTCAGCAGTTCCATTCCTGGCTTAAATACATGCTACCCCCCTCCCCATCCCACCACATTAAAATCCTGCTCCTACCATCCCACTCCAATTCTGTTAAACTCCGCTATCATCCCACCCCCCCACCACCACTGCTACCTACTTACACCATCACCCTGGCTTATACCCTGCTCGTAGGCTGAAATAGAATGGTCTGTCGTCACACCTCTGGACGGTGGTGTTGACCCACTGTCAGTGGATGGATTACATCATCATCATCTCTCACTCATAGATCTACTTTTCTCTCCTCTTCCTCGCTACAGATGTGAAGGAGATTGAGCTGATCGTGCAAGCCGAGGAGACTGAAATGAAAGAAACCCAAGGAGGAGAGTGAGGATGGGGAGAAGATCAGAACAAAGAAAATTACAACCAAGACTGTGACCATTCACGGAGGTAATAGTCTGCCAGAGCTTACCACTTACGGCTGGTGGAGAGAGAGAGATGTTCAAGACACGGCTACATAACCTAGCTGTGGATTGTGATCTTACAATTCATTTTAGTCCTGTATTCTCCAGCTTCCTCTCTCTTAACCCAGCACAACACTCTTAAAACTTAAAAACAGTTGGCTATAGCATGTATGTGTGTATGTATGTTTGTAAGTTCTAAAGCCATGAGTGACCATACTATGGCCCAGTCAATACATCACATGCATAAATAGGTGCATTCTGTTGGGTTTGATACAGTCATGGTAGAATTTAATTATGATCTCGTCAATGTCTCTCTCTTGTACGATCGCAGTTTTCCATCCTACCTCCCTCTTTCTCTTCACAACTATTTCAGATCAACTGGGGACAGTAGAAACGACCACAGTCAGTATCGTGAACGGCGAGAAGGAAGACAACGATGACAGGGCACACTCCCCACCCCCGAGGGCAGTCAGAGCGTGGAAGGTTCCCCCTGGAAGGACTCGTCCCTCTCGCCGACCAAGAAGAAGAAGAAGTTCCGAACGCCATCATTCTTGTCAAAGAAGGCGGAGAGCTAGAGGAAGAATGGCTACTTTTAAAATGACGAGTCAAATTTCTTTTCATAAGTTTGTTCGTGTGGAAAGTTGGTTGTAAACGTTAGTAAGCAGTACTGTTAGAGTTCAACTGTCCGATGCTGTGAGAAGAAGAGGCGGCCAGCATATCTCCCAAGTACTGATCACAATAATCCTCCCTCCCCTCTCGTTATTACGATTTTTTTATATTGTTTTTCTCTCTTTGCAAGTGCTATGTTTGTAGACCCATCATAACAGCTACATTTAAGTCAAGTATATGCCTACTCCGTGATGCGAGAAGCTTCTCTCGAGTGTCCACGGCGACGGGAAATAGTCAGGGCAGAGGGCAACGGTATAAAAATGTCCAGATTTTTTTTTTTTTGGCATCCATTTCATAAGTTTATTGGGTTGTTGTTAAATAGTGAAATTAACTCTAGACTGGATCAGCATTATGTTCCAGGGGAAAGTTTCTCCCTCTCTTTATTTTTTTCCCCCCCCTTACTTTTCTCTTAAATTTTAGGCTAACAGGTTCGCAGAGCGTACACGGTCTATTTACTCCAGTCGCATAATGTAACTTTTTTGTATAGTACATAATATCAAGAATTCGTCGGAACAGATTTCAAGCATTGGAGTCGTTTCACTTTCCTCGGTTAGTATTTTGTGTAGATATGTATGAGAATGGCGCACATAAAGGCTCCTTCCTTCTTGTATGCCCAGGTTTCCGTAACCGGACCAAGTGTCGGTTCGGTTTGTGTATTTCCCTGAAATGTTATTCTCATATGTTCTTGTATTTTTTTTTTTTAACCTATCTGAATGTTTACATTGTTGTTAATATCATGCATATTGTGAAGAGAGAGTTTGTCTTTTGTTTCTGTTTTGAGGCCAGGTCACAGTGATAGAAATCATGATAACTACAGCTCTTTGACATATACAAACTGTCTTCACGATCGAGAGAAAGCCACCCGTTCCTAATCTTATTACATTGGAGCACAAACATCACTTTTTATACATACTTTTTCTTATTTTAGTCCTTGAACTTCAAAAACCCAGCCAAGATTTTTAAACCACATGAGAACTGCTGTTGTGAAAGTAGACATTAAAAATCGCTTTGCTGAAATATTTCTGTATATTCTCGGGGATCAAGGACTATCAGACTAGCGTTATGTTGTAACAAAACTCTCTTCATGACGAGAGAGGCATGTTTAGAAATAATTCTCAACATGCTGCAGTGCAAATTTCCAGTAACCAATGAAGCTAATATTTACTTGCGCAGCTCTGTTTATGTGCGGTTATCAGGAGCATCACATGGAAATAAGAATAGAAACACCCCCTAGCTAATTTATCATAAAGTTTGTAATTATTTTTTTTGTTTATTCTCTAAAATCACTAAAAACAAATTGCACAAGCATTTTTTGCCAGGAGTCTTAGCCAAACTCAATTTCTAGTACGCCATGCATGTACGATCGATGGAGATAGAAAATGATCTGGAATTGCTTTAATTTGTTAAGCAGAAGATGTTAAACATAGTAAACTAGCAGACACTGCTTTTTTCTAATGTCAATAAGAAACACTTTGAAACTGCCTGTAAGGTGTGCATTTGCTCTCATATAAACACATCGTGTTATGTTCACTTCACAGGCATGCTTCATTTTGTTTCCATATTTGAAGGATAGCTTTTTTTCCCCTTTTTCTTTTTTTCTATCGGCTTTGAATTCAGACCTACTTAAAACTTAGTTGTAGGAGTACCCTAGTAAGTGCAATTTTAATAGTATCGAAAACAAAATAAAAATAACGTAATTATCATATAGGTCTTTTTTTGATTTTCGCAGGTTTAACAAAAGAAAGAAAATGGCGAAAATTTCAGTAACAGCATCTGGTCAACAGAGGCCAATCTGTATGGAATGTGGTTTGTTTAGTAATGTAGTGTAGCGTAGCATGAATAAAACAATTAACCTTGATGAATGGATGAAGAATGAATGGGCTTTGTGAAATCTGGTATTTTGTAATAAAAGAAGGAAACAAACATTTCAAAGGGTATTTTGTTTTTCAAATATGACTGCATGTTGAATTTTTTTATGATTTTCCTTTGGATATGAGATGTTATCTTCATTTTGTACAACAAAGCCAAGCGTAAAATCTTGACTGTTTTTTTCTTCTTAATTCATAATAATTAAATGGCTAGACATGTAAAGAGTATGAATATATTCCTCATTCTTTGTGTTATTAGGTTACGACTTGGATGCATGTATTAATATTTAAAGTATTTCATTACGACTTGTATTCTTTATTATTGACATTACTAAGTTAGTTCTTAAATGTTGTTTCATCTATGTCATATATATAGAAATATGAAACCGTGTTCTGTTTTTTTTTCAAACTTTGAACACAGACAAAGCAGTGAAATATGGCGACCGGTTGTTAAAGTATGAAGTCTGTTAGCCCGCTGTTGACTCCTTATTTGTATCTAGTCTTGCTCTTGATTTATGAAAGGTGTAGCTATAATATTGATGCAGAATAATATTTGCCTGTAAACTTCAAATGCATTTCACAAGTTTAAAAAGCCAGCATGGGGTGTGTGAATAAACCTGTGGTTATGCATGCTGTGATTTGATTATAAGGGAATAGCTATCTTCAGACCATAAGGAAGTGTATTCCCGTGTACCTCTGGGCGGGTTCAGTGAGTGGGCTGTACCATTGTCCCGTGGATAAATGGAACTGTCGTACCAAGGGCCAAAAACTTGGCATTGTGTCCACATGGTAAACATGTACAACTTAACAATGAGCAGAGGCCACTCCAGGAACAGGTGCTCATGGGATATTGTTGTTATGGCTATGAATATTTATTAGCTGATGTTAGTGCAGTGCTAATGAATATTCATGAATTTGCATTGACATATCAAAGTATTCAGATCAACAGGAAGAGAGTAGCCAAGTAGAATACATCACATTTCATTCAACAACTTTCTATTTGTGAGGTTACCATGGTGATATGTTATAGCAATGACTCATTCTGCAGCCATTGTGTGTATGTCGGGGTGGTGCCTTATCAAGAGATTTGTAACAATAGCAGAGGTTGAAGGGAAATATTACAAATAGAAAGAGGCAGTATTTACAGACAAGTTTGGATCAACTGATGTTCATTACAGATGTACTGAAACTACAAGCACAATGAATATTCATGTCATATATCAAAATTAGCATGATTCCTTTGCCTGATTTTCCATGTTGTCGTCATGTGAGCATTCATGTTTATTTGGAGGGTTTTGCAGTCACCATGGGAACAGATACCCCACAGATTTTATAGTTCATGCATGTAGTTTGCTTAACTAAATTTTTTGGTAAAATAGATTCTTTGCACAGAAATATAAAAAACAGAATGAAAAAAAAAAAAAATGCTGGGAAGGTGAGGCGAGGTATAACTGCAAGGCTGTAAAATGATACAAAGTTCATGAAAAGTTTAAATTGAGATAAAAAGTTGAATGTATATCCTGTATGGTAGTTTATTAGTGTTATGTAACCAAATCTGAATATTGATGTACAGTAACAAACCTAAAAGTGCGGGTTATCGAAGAGCGAATGATGACGGTCAGAAAAGCTGTAAAGAAATTGCCATAGTATCAATCGTGACGTTGTATTTGTACAGCAAGATCACCCAGGTCGATCTGAAGTGTATTTTTTCCTTTCCAGAAAAGAGGGCTGTTTTGTAAAGTGGTTGGTTGGTTGGAAGAATAGACTTTGGATCAACTCTTACTCCCAGGCAGGGGAGTGACAGGGTCTTCTCTTTTCCAATATTTATAGTTTTTGGACAAAAGCTACTGTTACCCTAGCCTTTCTAAACTCGAAATTAATTTTCAATCAAAAATGGTTGGGGGGGGGGGAGTTAAAAATCTTGACACATATTGTTCCAGTAGAAACCAAACATAATAAAATAATGCATGGGGGAATGATTATGTATATACTGATATTTTTTTATGATTTTTTTTAGTCATTTGCATATGTTTCCTTTTCTTTTCTGTAAATAAAGAATGAACACATGTCTGCTGTTGTTAAAATTGTGGCTTGATCATTGCTTGTGGGATTGGAATGGCTTCTTTAGGTGCTTTAGTTAATACGCATTGTCCTGTACCACAGATAACACCCACGCCATGTCTTCGTGGTCGTAAGTAACCTCTATCGAGCTACAAAATGGGAGGGGACACCCCGACATTGGGACGTGTCGTCACGTTTTTTTTTGCAGAAGGGGTAAAGCGTTTCTATCACTGTACACAAAGCTCTGTACAATTTCCAATGCCCGTGCAATAACTTTGCAGGAACCACTGGTTTCTATTGTGTACTCATTGTCTCCATGGCAACTGCCTCTTTTTGTATGCAATTCACACATGTGGTTCTTTACACTTTTGCTTAATAGATGTGCAATATCGTGTCCCAAAAGAAGTGGAAAAATAAACAGGCAGTCCTGAAATTCCTTTTCTTTCCGTGTTTATTTTTTGTCTGTCTCTCTCTCATTTCTAGTGTGTAGAAGAAAAAACAGAGAGCGATTTGAGAACTTGTCTGGTCCTTACGAATGGAACTGGAAGTTGACCTCGCTTAACATCCCCACACATCGTATATATATCAGGATGTTATGAATAATCTGACAGACTAGTTTGGAAAAAAAAATTGTTTTGACAAGACAGGATATTGCAGTCGATATGAAAGCTAGATGATATTTTTCAATAATCGTTTTGCCCTTTGAAAGGCCTTGTACCTAAAACAGGTCTACTACACCTTTTAAACCCATTGAAACATTCTGTAATGTGTTTTGTAATGAATAATACAACACAGCTCACCCCGAGGCCCCCACCCTTTGCTAAACCAACTTTCAGTAGAACAATTTTGTCAAGAATTAGAACCTTATACACCAAAAAAAATTCAAGATGACAAACAAAGTTTTGATTTGACTGCTTTGTAATCACGTATCACTGGCAAAATGCGCCGAGCGCCCTCTTGCGGCCTCTTTTTTGGTCATTTTTCAACTTCAGAGGAACAATAGGAAACAGAAAAACTTTTAGGGGGAACAAAAGATTTGAAAACCTTTGTTCGTCCTAAAAGTTTTTCGGTTGTCTATTGTTCCTCTGAAGTTAAAAACTTACCAAAAATGAGGCCGCGAGAGGGCGCTCGACGCATTTTGATCTTTTGCGATTTCCTCCTTCCATTCTGAAGTTCAAATATTAGAAACGAACACTATGTCTCAACAGTTGCTGTGGCGCAGTGGGTAGTGCCTGTACCTGGAGTGCAAGACAAACTCAATGTCTAGGGTTCGAACCCCAGTTAGGGCAGTTTTCCTTTTACTATTCTTATACCTCTTTCCTTCCATTCTGAAGTTCAAATATTAGAAACGAGCTACATTTCTCAACAGGTACAGTGGCGCAGTGGGTAGTGCCTGTACCTGGAGTGCAAGACAAACTCAATGGCTGGGGTTCGAACCCCAGTTAGGGCAGTTTTCCTTTTACTATTCTGATACCTCTTTCCTTCCATTATGAACCTTAAATATTAGAAACGAGCTTTATTTCTCAACAGTTGCTGTGGCGCAGTGGTTAGTGCTCTGGACTGGGAGTGCAAGACAAACTCAATGTCTAGGGTTCGAACCCCAGTTAGGGCAGTTTTCCTTTTACTATTCTTATACCTCTTTCCTTCCATTATGAACCTTAAATATTAGAAACAAGCTTTATTTCTCAACAGTTGCTGTGGCGCAGTGGTTAGTGCTCTGGACTGGGAGTGTCAGGCAAACACACTGTCATGAGTTCAAGACCCAACCAGAGCCTTTTAATTTTCTGTTCTTTTGAGCAGGTGGAAGTATAAAGGTAAGAAACGAAGGTTATTTCATTGGGAACCAAAATGGTGTAATGGGTTGTTCTGTCTGCTTTGATTCTGAGCAGCATGGGTTCAAGCCCTGGGTGGGTGAGTGAGTGAATTCTGTAAAAGGAGTTCGCCGCCACTCCTCCCCCTGACAAGGTTCCCAAGCGGCATGCAAGTTGCCTCCCTCTATCTGACAAGGTTCCCAAGCGGCACCCGAGTTGGCTACTACCCCTCTCTCTGACAAGGTTCAGCGGAGAGGTCTCCTCTATTCCTGACAAGGTTCAGTGGGGGAATATACTTTAAAAAACACCTAAGTCCCAACAACTCGATCTTTAAATATTTGAAATGCATCCAACAGTAGCCTCTCACCTAATGGTCTAGTGGTAGACAACAAAAATAAGCATTACAAGGTCCCTGGTTCAATTTCAACTCATGCTCTTCTTTTTTATTCTTCCAGTGAAAGCACGAGTAAAAAAAAAAAAATCACCACCAATTTTTCACATTTTTGCAGCTTACAAGTAAAAAAAAAAAAAACCAAAAGTTGCCAATAAACTTGCCAATACACTATGTCCACTTAGTGCCAACAATATATTGCAACTATATCAAACCTCCCAAAGAGAAGAGTTTTAGCATTCTCTAGACAAGGGCAAAGAATTGTGATTTTCTTGCCATATAATTTGCACAAAATCCCACTTGACTATCTGACTGATGAAGAGTCAAGTGAGTTAACATTTGTTCAAGAAATTAAGTGAGAACCAGAAATGATCAGACATTTCAAACTCCCTAGACCACAACAAGTGTAGTGACTCACTCTTTGGACATCAACCTATTCAGTCAATGATAACGTTTTTACAGTACATAAGTTTTATGGCCAAAAATGGTTTAAAATCCAGAAAGAACAGTCCTCCTTTTAAGTGAAATATAGACCCATAGATGTTAAATATGTATGAGCAAATGGACATTACCTTTTACCTTTTTTTGAGCTAGCAAATCAGCTCTACCACCAACCTACCCCTTCAAAACACTAAAATATTTTTAATACCATAGCCATATAGTATATATAGACTACACAGAAGAAGGCAACTTTTCAAGACAGCCTGTTTACCCCCTTGAGACTCATCTAGTGGCAACTGCCAGGGATCACTTGAGGTGTGTTTTAGATCATCCAACACATGATTATCACTTCTGAAGCAGATATCATTTACCTGATTGACTGTTGTTCATTGTTCAAGGTTACTTCGGACCTATCTGTACTTTGAGCCACTTCACAAACTAAAACTAAAGTTGACTAAATTATGTTCACCAAAAGGAAATGATTGCATTATGCATTAGATTATCTTTTAGCATCATCACATGACCATCCTTAACGAAAACCTTTCATAATTTCCATCTGTAAATCTGAGAACATTTTCAACACGATACCCTTGAGAAGAGCACTTTTGAAAACATACAAGAGAGAAAAAAAACACTGGTATTTTCAGGTGCAGGGCAGAGATGGTCTTTCGATATTGCAGAAGTATTCAAGAATATGCATGAAATATAGATAGATTTCTCCAGAAAAAAGTTCTGCCAAAATGTTCCTTAAAATTTAGAACAGCAGTTTTTCAAGTGTTTTAAGTACAGCTTTCATAACAGTATTCTCCATTTTATCTCTTGCTATTTCAAGGAAAAAAAACTGCATAACCTTAGGGATTCAATATTTACACACATGGTCATACAAAAAAAAAGAAGTAGAAAAGCTTACATATATATATATATATATATATATATATATATATATATATATATATATATATATATATATATATAAATTTATATATAAATATATCTTTTAAGAAGCTGCAGCATCGGTGGCTCAAAAAGTTTGTGATCCTGAAAGTTTGAGACTGGCAGGACTATCTGGATCGAATCACTTTCCGATTCTTCTTCAACGTTAGTCATATTTCTAATCCCTTTGGAGGAAACTTCTATCGGCTTGTCTCTTTGGATTGATGAAGCGTTTGGCACGTCGCTACCAGAATTGGAACAAACTTTTCTGTCTTCTTCTGCCTTCAGGAGGTTATCGTCTGGTAAGCCTTTCCTGATCTGGTCCAATTAGACCGTACTTTACTCGGAGATGAGATGGAGGCTTTCATGTACATAATGAGACTAGAGAAGGGATCTGAATCGGCTACAGGGGCTTGGGAATCCAATTTATTGTCTCTGTCTGATGTTTCATCATCTTCCCAAATCACTTCCAAATTTAAGTCTTCTGGAGATCTCTCGGGGAGCTGTTCCATGGTGGACACCATACAGTAGGTGGTTCTGTCAAAAAAAAAAATGAAAGAACATTACTAGATAGGAATACACAAGCCATGTACACCAAAGTACTCCAGTGTAGATCATGCTTGTTACATTGAAGACTCGAATGAGTCGACGATAGCCAATAATTTTAAGGGCGAACACGGATTGCTTTGGGTGATGGGAGGGGGTGGGGGAGTAACACTTTCTTGGTGGGAGGGGGTCAGAGCCACAGACAGAGATGTAAGAACATTTAATGATTTACCTAACTAATGTTATGTCAGAAATGTCAAATATTTTTAAATTTTTTTATAACCCATCTACTAGTAAAATGTATAGTATTGTTGTATCAACTACAGTAGTTTCAAAATATTATAAAATGTAAAGAAAAAATGTAAAAATAAAGGAATATATTACAACATGAAGGCCAAAAGTATTTGAGTTACAATCGAAAGACATGAAGGAAAACTTAATAAAAAAGATGACTTTAGGAACAAACCTCAGTTAATTTGTTGTAAAAATGTTGAAAAACAGTGCTATCAGGCCAGACTTGGTTTTTTATGCCACTTTTAATTTGTACGGGACCGACCCTTTAGTTTGCCGAGGTTCATCGGTTTAGAGTGACAAGACTATTTAGTCTAATACTTTATCCATTTAGCTGAGTTCCTCAGATCCAACACAAAATCACAAAAGAGTTTTACCTGTCTCAAATGACATGATTACAGTGGTAGTACAAATTTGTCAACTTTTGGACAGATGGTGTTTAATTTTCATTCAATGGTTGCAAGGGTGTTGTTGTTTTATTATCAAGTTAAAGGAACATGCTTTCGTTGAGTGAGTTATTAGAATTTATGTAAAGCAATGGGTTAACATTAACATTAAAGCCTGTTCTAGAAGAGCTGATGACATCATCAAGTTAGCCTTTAAAGGAACATACTGGAGGTTTAGCATATTTTATCGGTGAATAGCTTGAAACTGGATCAGCAGTGTATGAGTATAAAATCTCCAATTAACCTTGTTCTGGTGGACTACGACATTATTGTTTCTAAAATTCAGCCTACAATTGTCATTTAGGTAGATACTGAAGAAGTGACGGATATGAAGTCATGCTGTCGAGGAAGGAAACATTTCTTTTACAATTTTATTAATTCTTATTCTCATTTCATTATCTGACAATAACACGAATGGAGAAATGTACTACATCTCAAACCTGCCCATAATCAGAAAGCAAAGCCAGAATATTAAAGTCGAGGGTGGAGTGGAGGCAATAAGTAAGTGTTTACTATCTTGAATACATGTGCTGAAAGTTTCTCCATTTTGTTTATCATTATATTGATGATAAAACTAGAGTTTCTGTTAATGGAAACAAAAAATGCCCAATATCTTTGCACTTGTGTAGCAACTCAGTCAATTTCATAGCAAGATTCTCTCGGATAAATAGAGCAACTGAGTTCGGAGTGGGTTTAGTTGTACTGGATATGTGTTTTGGTGGGGTTACAGACAAAATCTAAGAGATAGGGAATCTAGGTCCCACCCTTGGCTGCATCCAAAACAGCAAAATACTAAGTAACTGGGTGTTTATTCACAAATAATTTACAGGTCTTTAATTGAGATGGAGAACAACACACAATAACTGCAATGTACCTTAATATTCCACCAAGACCCACCTCTCCCATCCTCCCCGACCAATTCTCTCCTAGTCTCTTTATGTGTAGGGTTTCCAGAAAGATCTGCCCCGACCTGACGTTAATACTGTTACACCCTTTTCAAGATTTTGCTCTAAATACTTTTATATTTATATCTCTTGGATTATAGGAAAAAATTATCACTGCACAGAACAAAGCCTTATTTGTTAAAACAAACGTGACACAATGCAAATACAATTTAAGGGAACCCCCCCCCCCCAAAAAAAATGAAAAATCATATCGTTACAAGCAACTACTGTATTTTGGTCACCCACCACTCCTCCACTCACCCCCATCCCAAATCGACTTCTATTTACCTTCCCAATCCTTTACAACTTGAGATAGTTTAAAATGTCGTTACCAAGACACATAGTTACCATTCAACCAGTTACATTTATGGTAAGTGAACATTCAGTTTGGGATTATCCAATAACTTGTAAAGTACATTGCATTTACTTTTCCCAGTCAGTTTCTTATTTTTGAATTGTTTTACAAAAGAATAAAACATAGATAATATGTTGTCAGCTGACAAAACCTTGGTTCAAATTAAACATGTTTAGAGAGTGAAACTTACTTATGACTGGTTAAAATGTCCCTGTAACTATCGCTACCACTGGACTCCGTGTTCAGAGATGAGCCATGCTTGTACTCCGACTGAGCCGTATCTCCTAAATTTTCTATAGCGACCTTTGGTGGGGAGAATAAACTGCAGCGGAAGATGAGAGAAAAGAGAACCAACAATGTAGACAGACAGAGGGTGAAAGAAGAACAAACAAAACGCACTCGATGAACGTAAGAATATGTACGTCAGGAAGCAGGTCGATGGCAAAATACCTCTTGCGGTAATGAGCTTAAAAATCATCCATCACTGATAGCAACAACTGTGGTATGCCCTTCAACCCTTTCAATGCCTTATGTGCCCTCTTGATCATCCTAATGATCCTACAACTTTATCATCTACAGTAAGTCAGGGCTCTAAGACTGTCCAAAACTCCAGCAAAATTTTGCACCAAGAGCCAGTAAATATTGAGCAGCTGCGGGAAATGTTAAGGTTTTGATGTACAGTTTTATAAAAAACACTGAAAGAAAAGTTGCTCTTAAAAATTCTGTCAATTCTACATGTTTTTTCTCACTCTGGAAACCATGCCCCTTGGTGCCTTTTCACAAGTTTATGTAGATAACCTTGTTTTCCTACTAAAACTAGACCCTGCCATCTCAATAAAAATCAAAGACAATTTCTAATTCTCTCCCTCGAATAGTGGCTGTGCCCCTCCGGATTCCTAATGCAGTGGCGGCGGAACCGGGGGGGCTTGGGGGGGCTCAGCCCCCCCAATGAAAAAGTTGAGGGGGCAAATGCATGATAAGCCCCCCCAATATTTACCAAGGCTCCGAAACGTGCATCTGCCCATTTTTCAATGCATACTTGTCGATCTGTCCGATGCACACGTATATTATATAGGAGTAATAATTTTAGTAATTGCTGGGGACCCTCGGCTCGTCCCCTGGCTATAGACCACATTGTCACCCCAACCGCGTCTTCACGCCCCGTGAAAAGTGGAAGCAGTGAGTGTGAGTACCAGTAAGCGTAACACAACTTCGTCTTAGGCCAATAACTTGCCTCATTTCAGCCAGTTCTCCAACATCCCCTTACTTAGTGGCGGAGCGTCCATATATACAGTCAGGGGCGGATGCCCCCCCCCCCTGACAGACTCAAATGGACTGCTGGCGCCCTTTTCAGCTTTTCACTATACTTTTTACTTATTCGCTATTATTGACTATTTTATTGCGCTCTCATATACCTATTGACATATGTCATATTCTGTTGGTGTAATTTTCCGACAAAATGGCGACGACACCTGTTTATTCTTCGTTTATCTGCAAATTAGCAAGGCCCGGAAAGGGTCATTTCCTGCAATCTAGGGAGTATCTTTACTCAAAATTTTTCTGTACTCTCCGCGCCAACCTGTGGTGGCGCTCCGCTTAGATAGTGTCGAAAGCGCCCCTACAGACCATTCTTGCCCCCCCCGATCAATACCCTTAGCTCCGCCACTGCCCTTACTACACTCAAAAACGTCTTTGCGAGTACACTACGAGTATAATAGCTACTCTCTTAAAACACCATCGAATATACAAATTACAATGTTTTTACAGACTTTTACGTGCAATCTGAGAAATTGCAGACTTGAGACCCATATTTTAGGGCTAGGTATTCGCAGCATAAAAAACACGGGAAGTGCCGTTTCCGGCCATCTGGAGGTTTGAAATAACCCAAAATTTTCTTGTACGCTCCGCGCCAACCGGTGGTGGCGCTCCGCTTAGATAGTCTCCACAAATTAGCCCCCCCAATAATTTTTCCGTTCCGCCGCGCCTGTCCTAATGAGAATACATAAATAAACTGGGTACTTAGGTAAAAACTGTAATTGCTGATTCAAGGCACCATACTGCATTAAATGAAAGCTGTCAATATATAAATATCTCTGCATTCCTACCCTGTTGGTTTCTGTTACATCATATTGTTGCTCCATATACTGATACTGTAAATATACTTCTTATTATCGACTTTTGTTTTCCAAAATATTCTATTTTGATTATTCTCGTGTGCAATTACTCCACCGCAATGTAGCAGTGTGGTCTAACAGTTGAATGTTAAATGGATTCCAGAGGGGGGAGAGAGGTAGGGATTTGGGCCAGGTACAAAACGAGCGTTAGCAGCTAGCTCCAGACGGCACCAGGAGCGTCCACTCAAATTTTATAAACTTGCTTTTATCTACCTATTGCTGATGGCAGGGGATATCCACACAAATCCAGGCCTAAACTACAAGTACCCCTGCGGGCTGTGCAGTAAACCAGTCCGAATCAACCAACGTGGTATCCAGTGTGACAACTGCAATATATGGTACCATATTAAGTGTACTGATGTATCTGTTGCCACTTACGACCGACTTTCCGGAACTGACGAGGATTGGTTGTGTAATCAGTGCCAAGTGCCATTCCAGTTTGCAGATTCCTTCTTTGACTCAGATCAGTCATTATCTGACACTAGCCTGGACTCCGCTTCCACTGATACAGCTACTAGCACCAACATTACCAACGGTAATCCCTTCGATATTGACCTACCAAGGGGACTCAAAATCTGCCATTTGAACATTCAGGGAATCCGCTCATCTTATGATACCCTGAAACTGAGTATGGCTAGTAAGCCATTTGATGTCATCACACTATCAGAGACTAACCTGAATGATAGTGTACCGGATGAAAGCATAACCCTACCTGGCTTCACCTGTGAACGGAAAGATGGTACCACCTCCAAATCTCATGGTATAGAGACATTCATCTCCAACACTTTGGTGGGACGTAGACGTCTGGACCTTGAGGTAGACCACCTCGATTGTCTATGGACTGAAATTATTTTACCGAAGACCAGACCAATTTTGATTGGCTCGGTGTATCGGTCTCCCAACTCAGATTTTGTTTACCTGAATGACATATTGAACAATATATCAAATGCATTGGATTGTAATTATGAAACTTTGATTTTAGGTGATTTCAATTTAGATCTTCTTCCCACTTGCAAGAAAGGTCTTACTAAGGATATGCATGATTATACACGTCGGAATGAACTCAGTCAAATGATTTCCGAGCCCACCCGTGTGACTCTTCACTCACGAACCCTCTTAGATCACATTTATGTGAACCGTAAAAATTATGTCACTCAGTCAGGAGTGATACCCACTGGTCTGAGTGATCATAGGCTGATTTATGCTGTTAGAAGGGCTAACAAACCCAAACATATTCCCAGAAAGATCACTACTAGATCTTTCAAACGGTTCCATCAGGAAGCTTTTATTGATGATATCTCTAAAATCCCATTTTCCTGTATTGAAGGTCTGGATGATATTGACCTCATGTGGTATACTTGGAAAACTCTCTTTAATGAAGTGTCTGATGCCCATGCACCTCTGAAAACTGTGACTGTTAAAGGTGAGCACACTCCCTGGGTCACTGATGAGTTCATCTCGATGACCTGGGAGAGGGATCACCTGAAGAAAGAAACATGGTTCACTGGACACTTGGGCCAGATACAAAAAATGTAGAAACAAACTCAATAATCTGGCTTCCCAACTAAAATGTGAGTACTTCAAAACCAAAATTGAGGACACTAAAAATGACTCCTCTAAATTATGGTCTACCCTTAAAGAAGCAATGCATAGTAGCAAACACCATAACATTGCTAGCATAGTTGATAATGGTATTGTTGTTAATGACAAGTGTGAAATTGCTAATGTCTTCAACAATTTTTTCGCTAACATTGGAAGTGAGCTAGCTAGTAAATTCGATTCTAGACCCCACACTCCTTCCACAAATGATACTTTATGTAATTTCCGGTTCCAGACAGTTAGCATTGACTCGATTGAGAAGCAACTAAAGGGCCTGTCTGCCGGGAAAGCCACTGGCCTTGACAACATAAGTGCTTGTTTGTTGAGGCTATCTGCCTCCCATATTGCTCCTTCTCTTACTTATATCATCAACTTCTCACTCTCTCATGGGGTTTTCCCTTCTGACTGGAAGACTGCCAAGGTCTCACCAGTTTTCAAAGATGGGACACGCAGTCAGGTCGACAATTATAGACCTATTTCAGTTCTGCCAGTTGTGTCAAAAATCTTGGAAAGAGTTGTTCATGATCAACTGTATCAGTATCTAACTAGTAACAAGATCCTTAACAAATGGCAATCAGGCTTCAGACCTGGTTACTCCACTACTACGGCTCTCAGCTATGTGGTTGATGATATTTTGTCAAACATGGACGGTGCCTGTGGAAGAAAGAACTACACTGGCATCTTGTTCCTTGACTTTAAAAAAGCTTTTGATACAGTTGATCATGACATCTTGCTTGACAAACTTCGGTCATATGGAGTTGTTGACTCTGCATTGGATTGGTTCGGCTCTTATCTTGCGGGCAGATACCAAATTGTTCAGATTGAGAACCAGTATTCAGATATGATGGGAATTGCATTTGGCGTTCCACAGGGATCTATCATTTGGGCCATTACTATTCTCTATATACATAAATGATCTTCCATCTGCCACAAGTGAAAGCCAGGCAATTTTATATGCAGATGACACAGCTGTTATTTATAGCTCTGAGAAAATATGTGAAATACAGCAGGTTCTCTCTACTGATCTTATTCTGATTGGCAAGTGGCTGGTCAAAAACAAATTGACTTTGAATGTAAAAAAGACCAAAAGTATGCTTTTTGGCACACCAACCATGATGAAGAGAGCTGACCCTCTCATTCTCCATTATGACTCACATGATATAGAACAGGTTCATGTTTTTAGGTACCTTGGGGTGCTTTTGGACAGTACCTTAACTTTCAAAGACCATTTATCTATGATTTGCAAGAAAATATCCTGCCGTCTTGGGATACTTGGGAGGGTTAAGAAGTATCTTCCACACAAATACAGGATTATGGTGTACAATAGTTTGATAAGCCGCCACTTTGATTATGCTAGTTGTACCTGGTCTAACACCTGTGCCAAGTATAAAAAATGTCTGGTATCTCTGCAAGGAAGAGCTGGTCGGATTATTCTAGATCTTCCTAGGACTGCACCTACAGCTGATGTTCTCTCAGCTCTATCCTGGATCCCTATAGAGCAAAGATGGAATTATCACCGTCAGGTTTTTATGCATAAAATCCACATAGCAGCTGCTCCTGACTATCTCTGTGACAAGTATGCCCATGTCTCCTCGAGTGAATCTGCCACAAGAGCTTCTACCTCTGGTGGTTTCTGCCTTCCACATTCCAACACTATTTGGGGGAGACGTCGTCAAACTTGCCATGGGGTTAATCAATGGAATGCACTGCCTCGGCATATTCGTATGTGCAATAACACTGATACCTTTAAAAATAAACTAAAATGTGCAATTAGAAATGGCCTGGCTTTCTGGAATCTTTGAAATCGAATTAGATTTTTATTTTTATATTTTTATATTTTTTTATATTTTTATATTTTATATTTTTATATCTATATTCTGTATTTATATATGTGTTCTGTTTGTTATATTTTGTATGTTTTATATGTGCAGGGATCCTGGGGAGAACACTGGTTTACCAGTGACAGGACCCCTGGTTACGAATAAAGTTAATAAAAAAAATAAAATAAAATAATAAAAAAAGTGACAGGACTCACAGGAGTAAGGATTGGGGAGTACAACAATTACAGCCCATCATATATGGAGGGACTACGCCAACCTGCGGAAAGAAATATGATAATTTGTCCAGACGAAGGACAGATTTATCCAAAAGAAAATTAAGTTAAAATATTGAATAAGTATGTGATCAAGCCTTCCTTTTCCCACTCCTTTTCCTCTTTTTTTCACTCCAAAACTTTTCAACCAGAAGCTCTGAACAAGAAATGGAAATAGCAATAATTTTGAGATAAATGTGTTAATTACTATTAAAACTTAACGATTAATTACCTTCCTCTTGGTAATGCTTTTCATCAGAACGAAAAGCCTTTGCTGTGTTCTTCCATTTTATAGAGGTATGATAATACCTCTGCTGGACTTGCCGGCTATGCGTCATATGGTTGGCAAGACCAAACAGAGTTGTGGGATTCTCCTCGTACGCCTGAAAAGGGAGCATATCGAAAGATACGTTATTGAAATAAATGATGAACAATGAAGATAAATTCCTACATATTAATCTGTTCTAAGTCGGACATACCAGTAAACAACCATCAACCATGAACAATCTAAACCGTTAAAAGTAAGCACACAAAGTTCAAACTTGAACTGGCATTGCCATCACGTAACTTGAACTTTAATACAGGTGCATAACACAAACCAGTAAAGAGCACCAATTCTGCGAACAACATAATAACAGAGTCGATGAGTAAATCGTAAACACGTAAGAAACTAACAACACATTGAGTTGGCCCAGCCGTACACTATTCATACAAACAATTATCTCCCCCCAGTTACACGAACACCTGGCCAGATCACCTGGCATACAAATTAAAGGCTAGATATTATTATTACCGATTGTAGCTATTCCTGACTTGCATAACAGCAATCTACCTCTCTCTATTCACTAAGGAATATTATCTCGATTCTTCAATTACAATTTATGAGAGCAAATCGCAATCCACCCGTTGGCAGCGTACCGTGCCTTTATCTGATTATATGAATGGTGGCGCTCTTCTAAATTACATTTCGCCGCTACACCCTGGTTCCTCTCCTCCGCTTCCTCTCTCCACTCCTCGTCCTCCGCCTGCTCCTCCTGCTTCTCCTCCTCATCGTCCGAGGAGTCCACGTACTTTCTCTTTTGAGTTCGGCGAGGAACATCGGGTCGGGACCGGCTCGGCCCGGCTTCGCTTGGAGTTTCCACCTTCTCCTGTTCCTCCTCCTCATTCTCCAGTACGGGTACCGCATCCATGGCATCCGTGTCTTTAAGGTAAAAAGAGAGAAAAATTTAAGGAAGGGCACTATGGTTCCTTTCTTGTAAGGAATGTTTACAAGGGGAGCAGCACTGTCCTAAAATTCATAGGCGTACGGGACCATTTCAGTTTGAGGGGGGGGGGGAGAACTTTTTGTGCCCGAAAGTTCCCGTGACACTATCTAAGCGGAGCGCCACCATCGGTTGGCGCGTAGCGTACAAGAAAATTTTTGCCAAACAATGCCTCTCAGATTGCCGGAAACGGCACTTCTGAGGCCTTGCAAGTTGCATCTAAACATTCTTTATTTTATAATCTCACGTTTTAGAAATTTACACTTCCCCAAAAATTTGGTAAATTAGAAGAAGAAAAACAGGTAACATCACTTTGAAGGGAAAAAATGGGACAGTATATTTTTTAAGCTCCTATTTAGTTACCTTATTTATTATTTTTACACAGGACTCAGCTATCTCCAGGAAAACATACATTGTTCGACGACACGTAGGCGGGATAATGTCGCCAGGCGCGTAGCCAAGAGTGGGGGGGGGGGGGGCGAAGGGGGCAGCCGCCCCCCCTTGAGCATATGTTTTACAATTTTTTTTAAGGTTTTTATGATATCGCTAGTATTTTCAAAAGAGAAAATGCTAAGATGCAACTAACAAGGCTTGGGAAGTGCCATTTCCGGCGATCTGGGAGGCATTTACAGCCAAAATTTTCTTGTACGCTTCGCGCCAACTATGGTGGCGCTACGCTTAGATAGTTTGCAATGCAGAATCTACAGTTTCGCCCCTCCCTTGGCAAATTCCTGGCTACGCGCCTGAATGTCGCTGTGTCGGGTGAGACTGCAATTTGTCTCACCAAGAAAGTATAAAATATAACAAAGAATATGATAAACCTGCACCCCCCCACCATCCATGAAAAAGAAAATGTTTCTTATAAACACTCATGTTAGGGATGTCCAGGTCAAGGGCGGCGGAAGCACTTTTAATCTAGGGGGGGGGGGCACCGACATCAAAGGGCACTTTGCAGAAATTCGATTGCACTGATGCAGCCTTATATTTATACCCTTTATAACTCTTATTGCATTATCTTATTTGTGTATACACATCACTCCATCATCGCCCACCCCCCCCCCGAATTGTCGGGCAAAAATTTGAAAAAGATTCGGGCAAGCTACCGAATATTTATATATATATATATATATACATATATATATATACATATATATATATATATATACATATAATATATATATTTCCAGAGGACAAGAAATTTGGGCAAATGTCCTGAAAAATTCGGGCAGCCTAAGAGGAAAAAATATATATATATATATATATATATTTTTTTTTTCCAAGAAATTCGGGCAAAAGCCACCCCGCCTCGTACGCCTATGCTAAAATTGTTATGTGGTCCGATGTACACAGACACTATTTTGCAAAAATATCACAAATCCACCGTTGTTCCTTTTGAGAACTTGTTGAGGACCAGGTGTCTGGTATGAGCAAGAGAGAACTGTACTTATTAAGAATTTTAACAAAACCATACAAAACCTTCATTTCTAATAACTTAGCACACACAGGTTGCAGAGGAGTCAACTTAAGGACAATTTAGATCGGAATATGCCCTCGAAAATTCAAAGAATCGACTTGAAAGAGACCATAGAGGTCACTGGAGGTCAACCTGAGGTCAAAGGTCACCCAGATGCGAGCCGACTCTTGGATTACAATAGCGTAACTCCCAACCTTGACGGACATTTTGTTCTCATGTTATTACAATTTATGAGAGCAAATCGCAATCCACCCGTTGGCAGCGTACCGTGCCTTTATCTGATTATATGAATATATATATATATATATATTATTATTATTGTGTGAAATACTAGTTTTGACCACTAATTGACCTTTGCTGACCTTGGATCACATGGCCGTTATGTTTGGAAACGATCCCTTACCCCATTTACAACTATTCCCAAAATATCAACAAGGCCGGACCCTGCCAATAGTAGTTTCACAAGTTATTGCCAAACACAACACATTTTGACCCACAATTGACCTTTGGTGAACTTGGATCACATAACGGTTATTTTTGAAAACGTGCCCCAATCTAATTCACAAATTGTCCTAATATATCAGCCATGTCAGACTTCGTGACTAGAAGTTGTTGCAAAAATTAGCATAGTTGGCAGTTTTTGCACATAAGAAACCTTGAATGTACGACCATCCTCACTGTACTTATTAAAAAAAAAGAAAACCTTGACCTCTGATTAACTTTGCACAAGAAGGTCGCACAGGGATCAACCATGGACAATTTTGATCGGAAGGTACCTTTGAGATCCGATTATGGCCCCCAAAATTCAAATAACCAAAGAAACTGATATAGGTAAGCGGAGGTCAAAGGTCACCTAGATGCGGGTCGACTACTGGGTTACAATAGCATAACTCCCAACCTTGACGGACATTTTGTTCTCAAGTTATTGCAAAAATACTAGTTTTTGACCCCTAATTGACCTTTGTTGACCTTCGGTCACAGGACCGTTATGTTTGGAAACGATACCTTACCCCATTCACAACTAATCCCAAAATATCAACCATGTCGGACCCTGTCAATGTAGTTAATGGGAGTTATTGCTGTTTTTAATATTTTGGTTTTGGCCTCTTACTGACCTTTGGTGACCTTCACAGGCACCAAAACCAATAAGGATCTTCCTCTCACTATGGGTTATCCACCCACCAAGTTTGATCATGATCGGTCATTCCCTTGTTGAGTTATCGTGTATACAAGCCTAAGCATACACACACACACATGTTTGTATTACATTCCAACCGAGGACCCCATTGTATTTTCCATTGTTCAAATCCACGTACCCTAACCTTAACACTACCCCATACAATAGAATTCTTCCGAGGACGTGGTGATTCTTTAGAAATCACAACCGAGGACCTGAAATTCTTTTGTTCAAGTCCTCGGTCAGAATACAAAACAAACAAACGCACGCACGCACACACACAATACACACGCAATCACCATCGCGTAGATTCCTTGAACCTTCCGGCAAGGAATCAAAAAGTACTTGCTTGAACATTGGGGTTTCAGAAGTAAAAAAAAAACATAACAATTGAGACAAAAATTGAACTTTTTCTGCAAATTGTAAGATATTAGTGAAACTCAACTTTGGGTTTTAATGTCATGAATTAGGTATTCCAATTGTCAAATCGAATCTTGAGTTTGATCCTATTTAAAGAAGAGACACGATACTACAGTACACATAATAACCCTGTATAAATAATGAAAGGTAGAACTAATTTATGATTCTCAGAGTTTATTGAGACAAGATTGCACATACAAAAGCAATATAAAACGTCTTTATACTAAAGATTGTAAATTAATATCATCACTACTTGTTTTTTTTAAATTATGTTGTCAGCAAATTTTCTCACAAACAAGATTCAAAAAGCATTTAGCTTCCTTAATAAAAAGAGGTCATTTCTCATGTGGTGAGTGAGAGCTTATGTAAAAATATACAAATTTAAAATATACCTCCAAAACTCTACAGCCATCCTCTAATCAACGAAAATAAAGCCCTGCAAGGATACATGAAACATTTATAGCAATGAGTATTGTGTTCGAGTTTTAGCACGTTCATATTCATGGAAAATCTCAAAAAATACTGTCTTCTACCAGAGTAGAGTTTTGTTACCTATAACCTGTGTATAACCTATTCCAAGATCACAAGGAGGAGGAGGAGGCTCAATCTAGAATAGGTATACATACCTTTGGTGAACTAAAAGAACTAATTATGAAGGGAAATCTCCTTAAGAATGGCAAATAAATAAAGGAATTTTAACAAATGTATGTGTGAGGCAAAAGTAAGTACTTTCATGTGGAAATAACAAAGACAAAGGTTCGGGTGGATACTTTTTAAGAAAAAGTCGCCCAGGAATGAACCTGGGCACGAAACCAAACCAAACCGACTGATCCTCTCTCAACCCCAGTCCCCTTGCATCGGGACCGTGACTGTGTGATCATCGTCAGGTGTGCATCAACATTCCCCTCGAAAGGGAACAGAAACTACACATGATCTAAGCCAAAAGGCCGAGAAGCGGTTTGGGGTGAATTGTGGAGAGGCATCCACCATCTAATCCTCTGTGGTGATGTGATTTTACAGAACACCTGTTATGTTTACATGGTCATACATGCTTAAACATTTGAAAGCTACTTTACAAAGTAATTATTCTTTTCCGTGGGGCAATGAATACTCTAACACTCTCCTTCACTTATTGAGAATAGTCTGAAGGCTCCACTTCTAATGGAGTAGTTTAAATAATGATAACCGTCCCCATGGAAACATAAATACTCTGGTGACAACATTAACATACTTTACTAACAACAATCTTTCAGACTTCACTCAAGATATACACCATTTTAATCTTTGACATGAATTCAATCATGCTATCTAAACTACAATATTCTTTACTTCATGTTGTTGGAGAAAAAAAAACTAAACACATGATATTAACACCTAGTTGGGATAGTTTTTTTCTATTTTGTAGTGTCATGTCCCACTTCAGAGCACGAGTACGGGATATGAATATCATGTTTCTATCAGATCAAGGTTAGGAACTATTTGAACAGACAATACCAGTGCTTTGAGAGCATGATATTGGAGAACAGTTTAGGTCAGTATTAGCATTAGGAAATTGTCCCAACTGGCTGCATATTAACGATACAGACATGAATATTCAGTAGTTGGCACAATTCTGATGATGACACAGATTGATCTGAAGTGTTCCAGTTGTGATTTTACGATTAGCCATAGCTCTTTACACTACTTGACTAATCTACATCCTCTAGTCTATAAGTAATTAAGATACTTCAAAATATTTACCCAAGTTGCCAATGACTGAAACCATACCAAAGCATGCAACAGTACTCAACCATTCCGGGGTTCAATAGAAATACGGTGCCGTTAATGAAATTTGTCAACATAATTTGGAAGCGCACAACTAAAAGCATGTGTTGCACTATACAACATGTATTTGATTCAGATGCGAGAATCGAGCAAAAGAATCTCAACAATGATAAGAAACATTCAGTATACCAAACGGCAAAAACTTGGCAAAATAATTCAAATTTGTGGAGAAAGTTCAGACAATACATTACAGAAGTGTGATTAAACTGTACAGTTCTTTTGTCTGGTTTGGGTGGTGTTCAATAAAGGGTACAATTCCTAATAATCTCTGAAATATGACAAAAAACACCAATGTTATGCCTGAATATGTCTGTTCCATTGGCACAAACAGGGACATTGCTAGGGTCTCTTGACTGCAGGGGGAGGGAAGGGTGGGGGAGAGTGGTGTATAATCCTAATATTGCAACAAGAATCGTAATGTTTCAACTATGTGGTTCACAGGGAGGGGTGCCGTACTGCAAGTTAGTAGAATTGTTGGTGACCAAACTGACCATAAGTATGTTATTCAGTTTACAACAGTAGTATGATGTGCATAATTATTGGTTATCTCATATTGGAGTAACATGAAGAACATACATTAAGAGTGTACATTAGTAAGGCAAGAAACAATGCAGAACATGAAATTTTGTCCACAAACCAAGAGGAAGGCTTAACAAGTGAGATGGCAAAACCATAAACATTTTACAAAAAACAATCATTGAAATTCCAATGTCTACATTTTCAGGAGCAATAACACGAGTGGGTTGTCAATTCTTTGTATCTTAAATATGCTATACCTGAAACTTAGTAATATGCTATAAATCAAACACCAATTGCCCTTATGCAGTAAAGTTTAAAGTTTGTAGTATTTTCAACTTTATTACGGGTAGTACAAGGAGTTAAAAACAAGATTTTTGGTTAAATTGTGAGTTCCAACTTTTGTCACATCTCATAATAATGTAGCCTAAAATTAGAAATAGCATAATATTATTGACTCAGAAATCAGAATTATCCTGTCAGGAGTGCAAGCAGCTAAAATTATTTTAAGAGATGTTTGCATAGATAAAACTTTCCAACTTATGTTTTTGACCACCAATTTTCCAACTATTGAACATTCAAGCCAATTATGGGGGTGGGGGGGGAACACCAATTTAAGAGATGTTTGCATAGATAAAACTTTCTAACTTATGTTTTTGACCACTGATTTTCCAACTATTGAACATTCCAATTATCGGGGGAGGGGGGTGGGGTTGGTGAGATATCCCCACACCCCGTGTAGCTTTAGTGTTAATGTCATTAGTTGAAGACAAAGAGCATCCACTAGTATTAATGCCACTGTCAACAATTAAAAGGAAAATAGCAAATTTGTTGTTAGGGAGGTAAATGTCTAATGACAAATACTGTAGTATATTTGGAATCAGGAAGAACCTACAAGTACATCTTGCTCAATTTTCTTCCATCAAAATTGTTCCTCATTTGTCTTACAATATGAATGGCAAATAAGTGAGTCCAAGTGACATGATCCAAAAACAAATTTATGCATCCTGATAAATCTGTACAATGCCCCATCCCATTTTTGTTGCCCCACCCTCGCCCCCTCCATAGTCCAGCCCCACTTTTAAGAAGATATGAAATCATAAAACTAAAGTATGTTACCAATAATAGGGGGGGGGATTAGTAATAAATTATTCATAGTAAAGTTGATTTTGAATTTAATTGATCAATGAAGTTTGGAATCAAGCATTTCTAAGAGATTTAGTGTAATAGAATACAGATCAAAGATTACTGAGTACTTAGCCAACCTTTTACGAGATGGATTTGTTTCATAGTAATGATTTCCTTCTCTTTTCCTTGTCTTACCATCCACCAGTGATACATAACTCCTCTTTCAGAGTTTGATGGCAACTATACAAAGATTTGATCTCACATCTGATCCAATGATCCCACTGATGTAAATCACTGATCCCAAATCTGATCCTCTGTGGGGATCGTTTCCTCCACCTGAAATTTTACGACATCCGCCGTCGCATCGTTGATTTTTGCCATCCGTTGCTGTGATTGGTCGGCTAGAGTCACATGATATTGCACTGATCTCCTGATGGCATTCCTGGGATCTTTGGGAGTCCTCTTTCATCGAATTGCAGACCAGTCGATGGCTACAAAAGTGAAAAAGGAAAACAATAACTATAAGATGTCAGGAATGGTCAAGCTGGGATGAGATCAGTAGTTAATGTGGCTTTTTTCCTTTACTATCTCCATTGTTGGTTGCCACCAAATGTAATAAACTAGCAATTTAAAGTATTGGTCAACACAAGATTGCAACCCATGAAGAGTAAATAACACTCACATCTATTGTAAAATGTATTATTAATATGAAGAGTAAGCAAATCCAATTGTTTTAACATTTTCATCACTCAGACATAACTTTCATGTTAATATTAATCATTAAACAAACACTGAATATTCTTCGAAAGTTTCTTGATTTTTTGATGTACCTGTCTTGTCGAGTCAAGAACTTACTGCCTTGTAATACAAGTTTACGATGAAGCGGTATGAAAAATATAAAAATTCTACATTAATGATGAAAAGGAGTAAATATAATTACCATGTCACCAACAATCTCTTTTGGTGGTTCCCCATAACTCTCCATCTGGGATAAAAAAAAGAAGGTATATTTGAAATGATCAAATATAATAATACACAGTTAAGTAACATTGATAGGTTTTAATAACTTGTTGTATTTCATTTATTAAACAACATATCATCCAAATACCAGAATTGAGATCTGTCCGATTTTCCACATCTTAAAGATATCATGCAACCAGCTTAGCATCAAACATTCACCCATACAAACACACACTACAAACATACATACAAACACCCATACAAACATACACCCATACAAAGACATCCAACACAACAATCTGATTGCAGGTGGCATACTCCTATTACAGTCTTTATTCATCCGCTAAATTGTTCTCCTATCTCAGGAAAAGTGCCAAAAAGCAGCAGGAGAACATCTTTATTGACCTGTTATCAATCATGATCTAGTTTTTTGGTGGCTTGCATGTTGAAGAGCATGAATGAAAGTACATGTGGTGAGAAAATTGGTTCAATTGAGGCAATTTTAGACCCCTTTAGGCTTCCCAGGAGCAGCGTACGAAAATTGTTTACTACTGAGTGAAGTGGTTTGTTTACAAGTGACGAAAAAGCCCGGCTCTGAAAGCAAAAAATCTACACGATCATGATACGGAAAGTTGATGGTGCCATGAAAGGCCAACTCGTCAGCTATCCGGTGATGGGTAGCGTTTAGCTAGTGAGAACCTCTATCTAGACTTGGAGACCACATTACTTTGTGATTTAGTGTGTAAGTAAATGGGGCTTTTAATGGGCGTATGCTTCCTTAGAGTAGTAGCGACTCCATTTCCCAGCAGTATGGTCACTTAGGAGCACCTCCTGCAAAGGCTAACATAATCATTCTCATCAAGAAAATGTGTCACAGACAGAGCATTGTCTCCTTAGTCAGTTAGTCTTATATAACGTTTTAGACAAAATATAAACATATGGGAACAGTAGATAATCTTTGGGGTAACTGTAGATATAAAAGTGGGAATGGCAAAAATGTAATGTTGCTTCTTTCTTGTCTCATTTGTAAACTGTTCTTTACTCCTGTCTTTCATTCTTGCTGGATGACAGATGTTTTCCGGTAACTCACTTTTCAATAAGGTCAAGCATGCTGCCATTAGACTATAACAATAACTATATTGTGTGATGTGGCTGTTGGGGTGGTAAGGGTTAGGAGGTGGGGTTAAGAGGTGGGGGGGAGCACAGACGTTATATTGTCTGAGGTGAGAGCTCCCACGTTTGCTCATAATTGCATTTTTTTTTTACTGTGCAGTCTCTGATACCATTTGTAAAGAAATATCGTAGCCTGTGTAAAGTGATTTGCCTCCTTACAAAGAAATCACATGTACTGTAGTAAACTTTTACAACAAGATGTGTACTGTACAGCAGTCATAAACTGAGCCATTAACCACCTGTAGACTATTAATTTAAATCCCTAATTGTTTGGTAAATAACAAAGTTCATCAACTGGTAACTGAAGTTATAGCTTACGTGAAAGCCCCTATCTATTATCTGGTGAAACCACAGCCAAGGGAACGGGCTTGGCAGAATCGATCCACAGCAAAAAAGCAGAAAGCAATCCAAAGCAATTTTGATGGGTATGATTGTGGGATGATTACATCAATATAAACATGTACAATGTCATAGTAACTTAATTAACTACCCCGGTTGTCATAGTAACTTAATTAATTACCTCGGTTATTTATGACTCCACCATTGTACAGTCTGCTTGGTACATATATACATATTTACATAAAATAAGAAATGATCTTGTTTCATGATCACTAATGACCATTGGCCTCAACCAAGAACAATAAGACTATTGCACCCAACTACCTGGCAGCCTTGTGTCAAATGTGAGATATGATCAAGTTTCAATTCTTGATATGTGTTCACTATGTGTTCACGTTTTGACTTTCTGCAGACCTGAGATAACATATTTTGACCATATAATAATGACCATATAGTAATTTTATGCAAAGTGTGAAAACCAAACCTTGGTGTTTGTATGGTGTCTCTAATAGTTTCATATTTTGGCTTTGTTATACCAGCCCAACGACATGAGCCCTGTTATACCAGCAAAACAGCATGAACCCTGTTATACCAACCCAACAGCATGAGTCCTGTTATACCAGCCCAACAACACGAGCCTATTACACCAGCCCAACAACATGAGCCCTGTTATACCAGCCCCACAACATAAGCCATGTTATACCAGCCCAGCAACAAGAGCCCTGTTATACAAGCCCAACAACATAGGCAATGCTATACCAGCCCAGCAACATCAGCCCTGATACATCAGCCCAACAACATGAGCCCTGTTATACCAGCCCAACAGCATGTGCCCTGTTATACCAGCCCAACAACATTAACCCTGTTATACCAGCCCAACAACATGAGCCCTGTTATACCAGCCCAGCGACATGAGCCCTGTTATACCAGCCCAACAACATAAGCCCTGTTATACCAGCCCAACAACATGAGCCCTGTTATACCAGCCCAGCAACACAGGCCCTATTACACCAGCCCAACAACATGAGCCCTGTTATATCAGCCCAACAACAGTAACCCTGTTATACCAGCCCAACAACATGAGCCCTGTTTTTCAAGCCCAACAACATGAGCCCTGTTATACCAGCCCAACAACATAAGCCCTGTTATACCAGCCCAACAGCATGAGGCCTGTTATACCAGCCCAGCGACACAAGCCCTATTACACCAGCCCAACAACATGAGCCATGTTATACCAGCTCAACAACTTGAGCCCTGTGATACCAGCCCAAAAACATGAGCCCTGTAATACCAGCCCAACAACATGAGCCCTGTTATGCCAGCCCAATAAAATGATACCAGCCCAACAGCATGAGCCCTGTTATACCAACCCAACAGCATGAGTCCTGTTATACCAGCCCATCAACACGAGCCTATTACACCAGCCCAACAACATGAGCCCTGTTGTACCAGCCCAACAACATAAGCCATGTTATTAGCCCAGCAACAAGAGCCCTCTTATACAAGCTCAACAACATAAGCAATGTTATACCAGCCCAGCAACATGAGCCCTGTTACACCAGCCCAACAACATGAGTCTGTTATACCAGCCCAGCGACACAAGCCCTATTACACCAGCCCAACAACATGAGCCCTGTTATACCAGCCCAGCAACATGGGCCCTATTACACCAGCCCAACAACATGAGCCCTGTTATACCAGCCAAACAACATTAACCCTGATATACCAGCCCAACAACATGAGCCCTGTTATACAAGCCCAACAACATGAGCCCTGTTATACCAGCCCAACAACATAAGCCCTGTTATACCAGCCCAACAGCATAAGCCCTGTTATACCAGCCCAACAGCATAAGCCCTGTTATACCAGCCCAACAACACAAGCCCTGTTATACCAGCCCAACAACACAAGCCCTGTTATACCATCCCAGCCACATGAGCCATGTTATTGCACTATGAGAACATCAAACCTACACAGCTCACCTCTTGTATAAGGTTCATAATCTTCATAATCCTGTCCTTCTTCACTTGTGGTGGATCTGAATCACTTTCTTCTTCATACTGTTGACATACTCTATACATGGTACCTTGCTGCTTGCAGTACCTCTCATAATCACTCTCAGAGAGCTTGCCCTTGTTCTCCTCCAACCATTGTGGGTACTGTAAGACGAGACGAGGATAAAATGTAACAACAAAGGACAGTGACGACATTAACAGGATAGATCTAGGTCTAGGACTAGGTCTAGGACTCTATGTTATCACTTGTTACAGCACTTGTTACTCACCTTATCGGTGACCTCTTTTAATGATGGGTATAAAACATCTTTGGAGAGCAGGTTTTCCATCATATTCTGTACCATTGGCAGCAGGACATCATCACCACCTTCCATGTTCAAATTCTCAAAAGCTTTCATGATATCTTCTTGAGGTATATTTCCATCCTGACAAATAAAAAGGAAATAATGTTGAAACTTTTGGAAGGTTTCTTCTTCCTGTTTTTAGAAGTTGACAGATCCTTAACTTGGTGAAGACTGACAATTGTCTTCAAAGAAACAGAAGAGTAAAATAGGACAAGATATAACACAAGAACTGCTGGCAAGAGAGCGGTTCTCATTTTTCATGATATATGGTTAAAATATGAACTGTCAAAATTAAATATAAAAAAATATAAATATATGAATTTAATTTAGTAAAAAAAATATATAAAAAAATATATATATATAAAAAATATATAAATTAAATTTAAACAAAAGAATAAAATATTAAAAAAACAAAAGAATGTGTACTTTAACATCTTTAGCACTCTCTGCAAGTTTATGCATCGTGTCCCCTAAAGTCTTGGCGAGATCCTCACCCTCTCCGGCGGTTTGTCCTGATGGGCGGGGTGGTGGCTGGGGAGGAGGAGAAGGAAATGCTGTCCTTGGAGGCTCTGAGGCGGCAGCACCTAGGTAGGATAACAGAAATATGTAAAAATGTGAGTACAGTAGCATCAAGGTTCTGTTCAATTCTGTATGTACCTTCCAGGGTATATATTGAACACTCATTTGTCAAAAATGAGAAATATTTCATAGTTTACTTCACTTGCTTACTGTGGATTTCATTTCAGGTAATACCATAGGAGTGTTAGCTCAGTGGTTAACGCTGGTGCCTTCCAATCATAAGGTCCCGAGTTTGAGTAACTCCAAGATTAATGTATGTCGTCCAGTTACAGAGTTGTTGACAATTGACAATTCATAATCATGGACGTTAAATATGAATGTAAGAGACTGACTTCGGTCAGCTTGCAGCTTTGATAAGCCAATGATAGCTTCTTCGCGAGTTCCTGCTTGCAGGAGGATCTAAAATACATACATACCAGAGGCTACAGTGTAGCTAGTTAAAAGAGACGGGGTGTTTTATGTTAAGCTATGTCTGATGTAGCTGAATTTGTAGTTCTGTATAAAATTCTGCACCCAAGGTTTAAAATACTTCTAGTCTCTCTCTCTCAGAAACCACAAATTTGCTTTGTCGCTGAAGGTCACTGAAGTGTATAGGAACAGTTTCCTATTTATCATGCTATAATTTGTCCAGGCTGAACAATTGCAATAGCTGTTGGCCTGTTAATCAGTAAAATGATTTAATTACTGTATTCATATATTAGTGGTATCTGCTTGAACAGTACCTGCTCCCATCATGCACTGCTGTTTATCAGTGAAAGGTCTCATTTACTATATATTCATACATTAATCGTATCTGCTTGAACAATACCTCCTCCCATCATGTTTTGCATCATTTGGTCCATCTCGTTCTTGAGTTCGGGATCTTGAGATATTTGCTCAAATCCACTCATCAGTCCTGCAAATGCATCATTCATACCAGAGAACATCTGTTGAGCTTCTGGGTTGTTGAAGACTGCATTGAAGAATGCTTCCTGATCTGCTGGTAACGGTGGCAACTACGAAAATTGGCAAAAGACCGAAAGAAAACTAGAAGTAATGAGGAGGAAGAGAAAGTCAGCTGGGAACATTGGATTTGAAGTTTAACTGAAACTCAGAATAACCAGATGACCTTTTTAAATGTTATTCTACATATATCTACTGTACAGTAGTGAGTTTACGCTATGGTCATAGCACTCCTCTGTATTAACAAGTTTAACTGCTCACTACTAGCTAAAGTAAACGTACCCACACTGCTATATCAAATCTATTGACTTAAAACAAGACATAAATGTAAATCTATCTAAGTCTGTCAAGACCAAAGGGAGGCTTGCATGGAAGTTCTTCTCTTCTCATCTTAACATGATCTCCTAAATAGAGGCAGGGCTAATAAAACACAACTCTATGACATAAAAGATGGTGCCACGGGCAAGCCTACCCTGCTTGGTACTGGCTGTGTAGATAGAAATTAGAGACGCACAACAGTCAGAACAGTATGCTGTAATAACTCAGCCACTTGTTTTATAACCGATGGATGTGACAACAGTCAGAACAGTATGCTGTAATAATGCAGCCACTTGTTTTATAACCGATGGATCTGTGACAACAGTCAGAACAGTATGCTGTAAAAACTCAGCCACTTGTTTTATAACCGATGGATGTGACAACAGTCAGAACAGTATGCTGTAATAACTCAGCAACTTTACATAGTTAAACATTTTACTTAAGTATGAAACACAAATTGCCAGTAGACCATTTACACCATTCCTTTGACCTTTCACTGCTGTATAAACCAACTGTGTGAACTTCCAACATTTGGTTGATGTCTTAGTAAATGAATGAGAATGGATTCATAACACTTTGGGTCCCAGTACTTAAAGGTCTGGGGCAGGGTTGTCCAACCTACGGCCCGCGGGCCACAGTCCGGCCCGCCGCAGGGTTGTGTCCGGCCCGCCAGAGATGCTGTACGGTGCGAAATTTTAGTGAGCAGATTTATTGATAACAATTTGAAGCTATATAATCAATCATTCGAACCTTCTGGGTCCAAAAAACTGCATACAGGTCAGTTTGTGTGACACTCTCAGCGGAGGGGGGGGGTCGGCTGTACTTTATTCATCTGTTTTATTAGGAAGGAAAATAAAATCAGTGCGCTCCGCGCGCATTGCTCACATTTTGTTGCCTTGGGCTTCGGGCAAAATATCAAGCGTAGGGTTCATTTAGCCCCTCCTTCATCATAATCATTCCATGTGGCCCTCCTCTGCAAAGGTTGGACAACCCTGGTCTAGGGACACCCACGAGTAACATTGTCCTATCACTCTAATAGCACTTAGAACCCTTAGAAAATAGCTGCAACTCCCATCAAAATCCATCAAAGATTGACCATTTTACAAGTCATTTCTTAATTCATAGTTTTTTATTTATGAATAAACATTAGCTTACTATGCACATTGATGATGTATAGGGAGTGACTGCCTAAATTTCTCTTATGTTACAGTATTCCTTTGCTTTTACAACCTTTGTTACCTTCGACACTGGTCACAGGTTTGTGGCTTATGATGACTATTTTGAAATATTTTATTGTCTTCTTTGAAAAGAGGAACATGATTCAAGTGATATGTGAGCTTGTAATTAGGGGCTAATTTACTAAGCTCTACAATAAGAAATTTTGATGAGTGCAATGCTCCATGTTATAGTTTGCACACATATTTAATGAGTTTTCCAGATTTATCAAAACTTCCAATGTGTATATATTGTGTTAAGGAAATGAGCAATTTGAATAATTTAAAAAATGTAAAAGTACTGCATATGGGGCAAATACTGTAGGCTAGGTGTCCATAGTACTTTAACGAGACTCCAAAGTTGTATGAATTCTTGAGTCAACCAACCTTACTTTGTACCTGAGATGAAGTACTGAAAGAACAATGTGTTATGATGATAATGTAATCAAATACGTAGGACAAGTATTTACCTTCAAATATTTTACAGTCTAATGTATATATAATAATATAACAATGTTACCTCTGGATTAATTTGACCCATTTCCTGTTCTGGTTCTGTCTTTCTCTGTGGAGCTTCTTGATCTACAGGATCCACAGAACTTGACTGGTATTTGTCAAAGTCTCCAAGAGCATCTAAAATGAGAAAATAAAGACATGATAACAGTCAATGGATTAAATTAATGAAATTAAATTTAAGACCTTAGCATTGAATTAAACCATTAGCATCAACCCATATGTCACTTCTCCCACACCAATAAGATCCCTAATTTCTTTGAAGGATTGTCAGCAAACATTCCAACAATGTTGCGTGTAAATTACAAACTGATCGCAAACACTATGCTTGCATTTCATGCCTCATCAGAATGAAACATGTGCACATAATCTGCTCTGCTTTGTCTAGAAACTACCAGGTGTGTGCTAAACATAGCTCTGAACTGGCTGCTGGAAAATACTGTAGCAACAAAGGTTTAACACTGTAATTATCCTAAAGTGTTTCTGTGTAAAAGTAAGTTGGCCTGACATTTTGAACCTAGCAGGATCTTCTTCAAAGGCTAAATGACTAGTAACAGTAACAGAAGGGACAAAAACACGCACAGAATACAGACATGTTAATGAGCATCGTAAGGGGATTAGTAGAAAAGGGATGGAGAGAAGAAAGAAAGAAACCAACAGTCTTTCTCACGGTTTTACTACGGTATGCATATTCTGACTGATCCTGCTGTTCAACAGAATAACATACTTTTATACAGAAACTTACGTTTATGTGGAATTGGCGCACCATGTACAGTAAGTCTAACTGTATTTGTTTCAATACAACATTGAGCCTCAATTGAATCCTGCCAAAAAGATTGCTGAGCTGTGTCATTTTCAATATAAAAGTGGCCTAATTTGATCAAAACCACATAATTTATGGCTTAATAAAGGAATACTGTACACATGATCACCACTGACATACAACCTTTTAAGTTGTCCCCAAATTTGACAACTCCTAAGATAAAACAACTTTAGAAAGGCTTAATTTGAGAAATTCCTTTTCAGATGAGCGAGACAAGAAAGTGACTAGTTAATGATTGATTCTGATATCCACTAGTAGGCATAAAGTTACTATATGAAGGCTTGATAGGCCTAAGCTAGATTGGTTTAGCTCTAGCATGTAGACACTATTTTAATTAGGCATATAGGTTAGGGGATCCTAAACTTTAGTAGGGTATGGGGTTCTATTTCTCACAGGGGATGAATTGGTAGAATTAGAGAATACCCCAGCTGTCCGAAGGTCTCTCTTTTGAGTGTCATTTGTAGAGTTTCAGTCAAATTGTTGAACTTCCCCGTTGTGACTCCAACCCCACTGAAAAAGGATTCATCCGCTAACATTTATGATGCGAGTTATTATACTTCTCCAATATGACTCTGACTCCAAAAAAAAATATCCTTCCCCTAATAATTATGAATTCAGACTCCAGAAAAAACGCCTGTATTGTTAGGATGTTGTCTTTCTCGAAAGCATTTATGAAGTGATGTAGGTCAATCTTATAATTATTTCAGCAATAAATACCCTATCTGGACGATAAAGTGTGTTTTTCACTAGCCTTTATGAGGTTATAAAAATATATCCTGAAATAATTTCCCCACTTTCATTCCACTAAAAAATACCATTTTGGGAGTTGTCAGTGTTTATGAATATATTTCTAATATCTAATGATTCCCAACCACAGCAAAATATAAGCTGTTAGAAAAATGCTGTGTATTCTGTTACTACTCAGACGAGTTTCTGCCAACGGACGAAATTAGGAACCAATGCTTCTTACTATATAAATAAGGCCTAATTAGTAGCTGGGCAATTCCAGGCCAGAGGAGACAAATTCATCAAAACTAAAATTAAGCAACTGCTATGGAAATTGGTATCAAATTGAAGCTAAAAGTGTGAATTTTTCAGATATGTGTTTTATTTCCCCATGCTCTTAACATAAACTACCCAAAATTAGGGATTATGTAAAAATAGGCGATTTTAGAAAAAAAATCAACACTAAAATTAGCTTAAAAAATTAATCCCCACAAATCAGTCCTGTAACAATAAAAGTGGTGACTTTAAATACTGATGGATAGTATGAGACTATGGCTAAGTGTATCAAGCCATTTTAGGTGGTTTACATGTTGTCATGCATCAGTGAACACACATAAATGTTGATTTGCTGAAAAAGTGTCACACTGTAACCGAAAAATGCCATTTTTTCTTAATATTTCCAAAAATTGGAATTGTAATCAACTGATTGTTTTTCTCAAAATCAACTGTGTAGGCACTTATTAAATGCACATGATAGTTTTACTGTAGTACCCTCTGGGTGGGAATAATGGGAAAATGAAATGTGTCACACTGTAACTTTTTGGTTACAGTGTGACATTTTTTTGGTTACAGTGTGACAGCAACAGTGTGTTTCTATAGGGGAAACCAGCATTCAATTTAGAACCTTTCCTCTATTACATCTGTGACATGAAGTATACACCTGGGTCCCCATTAGGCTTGGTTGGCATGGTGATATTGGTTTATTGAAAGCTCAGTCCTAGATAATTCTTGCTGCTATTATAGAGAATCACTAAAACTTCACTATCATCCAGCAAGATGAGATCCAGAGTGCACACTGGGTCCATTCACAAGTTACACTGTTCACTGCATAATTGTGATGCAAATACTGTGCAGTCTTATGTTATGGTGAGTGATGACCTGTTGCATGGGAAGTTTGCCGTTGCCACATTCCTGGATAAGATCATCAACGATGTCATGATACAGTGCCCCAATCTGAAGTCACTGTCATTCCTCTCAGACGGAGTGGCCAGCCAGTTCAAACAACGGTATCTCTTCGTGTATCACCCACTTCAGAGAGACATATGAGTTCAAACATCATGGAACTTTTTACCATAAGCCATGGCAAGGGTGTGGTCAATGGGATCGGTGGTCAAGTAAAGCCAAGGGCGTAGGAACCTGGGGGGGGGTTGGGGGGCACCAGCCCCCCAGTGAAGAATATAGACCCCTTAGACCCCTCCCCTAGAGCGGCCATCAGTCTTCAGCCCCCCCCCCCACACTCAAAAGTACCTTCCTACTCCACTGAGTGAAGCGGTTAGTGTGAACAGCCATGAGAACGGGAGCACATGTGCATGAAGCTTAGTCATTTGTGGAGGTAGCAGCAGCTAAGGGGAAGTCAATAAAAGTGATCTTTGTCCCTTCCCAACAAGTAGAGGATGCTAAGGAAGCTTTGGATAACCGATGGGCAGATGTCAGTCCACTACCAACAACCCATACTACCCACATTGTCATCCCAGTCAGGAAACATGTGCTTTGCCATGCCATGTATGCAGGAAGAGGAGAGTACCACATGAGTTCGCTGAAGTCAGATGTGGAGTTGACCGATTCCGATCATGCATTTGCTCGAGCCTATGTCAATGGAGAAGAGAGGGAAAAGCAACCACCTGAACCATTGGACAACAGCGATGTACTCAACGGTGACAAACTACCCACCAGTAGTGATCATTCTGAGATCACTCCACAATCAATCAAGCTCGGGGACTTTGTGTTGGTTGAGTATATGGGAGCAAAGAAGACCTCTGGCAGATTTGCCTATGTTGCTCAAGTTCAAGAAGAACATGTGGATGATGGTGTGGTAGAGTTTTGTGTCACCCACTTGCACAAATATGACAGCAAGGGATTGATCTTTGTTGCTAAGGAATGTACGGATAAGCATGGATGGGTAGCTAATTCCCAAATCACAAGGAAATTGCCGTCACCCACAATGGATAACCGTGAGAGATATCACTTCCAGAACCCTATTCATGAGGCCAACTGAACAGAGATCGTCCTGTCTTGAATTTGCATACAAACAATATGCAAGTGTAACCTGTAATTCCTAGTTCATGAGACCGTAATGGGATCACTTACAGACGTTATAATATCAGAATGATTGGTCTATACTGATTAAAATTATTTTAATTAGATTAAAATTAATATCAAAATTAATACTATTTTCAGGAAATTTGAAAGCTTCTAATCAGATTATAACACTAGCAGTTCCTTCTTTATTGACACATTTTCATTTTATCTTTCAATTTTATTATTACCTACTCACACTTGTTTCTAGGGAACATATAACTTGATGTTACATGCTTTTGTGACATACATCTTGTGTTGCAACGTTTTGTCACACTGTAACCGTCACACTGTAACCATGCATTGATATAGTTATGATATAGTATTTCAGGTTTAAATGGTCAGTCTGTCAATTTGCTCATATCACATGATAGTTAAGACTATGTTGGATAAAATGTATGTATTTCCAATTGGGGTACACTTTTAATTTCAGAGGGTTTTAAGGAAGGGTATTTGGGTGAAAAACCTAGGTATTTTTCATGTCACACTGTAACCGAAGCATATTTTTATTAATATTCAAAAATTGACATTGAAATCTCCAAAAAATTATGCATGTTTCAAAAGTTAATTGTTGCCCCTTTTGCACTGATAACCTATTCTGAAGATATCCATTCAATATTCTGAGAAAAACCAAATTGAAATGACTAAATGTGTATTTTTTGTCACACTGTAACCGTGGAATTGCCCAGCTGCGACCAGTCTATTTACTTAGGCATAGGTTTAAGTTTTCGTGGAACCGGTACCAAAGCGTTTCTTCTACAACGCCTATACCTCTTTTATGTAAACACCGCAGTGGCCTCGGCCTATAATTGTTCCATTAATTTCAACATACCGTCCAAAATCGAATCAAGTTCATCTTTCGTCGCCTTTGTTTCATTGCCAAGATCTTTAGATGATTCACCAATTTGAGTCTTCACCTCCTCTGATTTTTCGGAATTATCAGCGATATCCATGGCTAAGACGGTTGAGAGTTCAGTGTTTTGTGCTATGACTTTGGAGTATTGCAAGGGTTAAAATACATACGGCAATGTGGTACATTACGCAATCAGGATGGTAGAAGTTAAAACCTACACAGTATACACAGGAAGTTACATAGAAGCTACACAGAAATTATTTCTATGGGTGCTACACCATAGAAATTCAAACGAGGCTTTGAGTTGAATATCCACCAGCATGGGCGGCGATCATGGGGGGAGGGGGGGGGGGACGGGGGGGGGGACATGTCCCCCAATATTTTAGGTGGGGGATATAGTATCTAATATCCCCCCAATATTTGGTGGCATAGTTTTTGTTAAGCATATGTTTTGTATTTTTTTATGATATCGCTAGTAATTTCAAAATAGAAAATGCTTAGATGCAACTTACAAGGCCTGGGAAGTGCCATTTCCAGCGATCTAGGAGGCATTTTCGTCGAAAATTTTCTTTTGCGCTTCGCGACAACATATGGTAGCGCTACAATTAGAAAGTTTGGGTACAGGCTCTGCCCCTCCCTTGGCAAATTCCTCGCAAGGCGCCTCTCTAACCGTGTCACAATTTGTTACTATATATGACCGAAAATAGTTTTTTACTTTTTTTCTCTCGAAATGAATAGCTAGACGGACTGCATCCGTAATGAAATTTGGTTTGCATCTTGTGTATGAGTGTAAGTACGATCAATCATATATATGATCCACATCGATATGGGTTCACTGGGTTTCCATTTGGCATGTTTCCTAAGATTTCTAACCGCAGGTGCGTAGCCAAGGGGGGGGGGCGAAGGTTGGAGACCGCCCTCCCCCTAGAGCATATTTTTTGGGTATTTTCTATGATATCGAAGTTTTATAGTAGCCGTTATAAGAGGTTTTAATATTTGTACACCAATAATTTAACTGTGTCTGAATTTCGAAAATTCCTTGGCCAACATTCTTCATCATACTTCCCTCTACTCCTGCAATTTTGACCGGTCTATTAGGGGTTGAGGGTTTTTTTCTGTATTGGTTGTCCATAGATGAAATTTTGTGCAACATTATGGGTATGTTTTGAAGTGAATTTGTTATTCAAATTTTGAACAAATAATGGGCTTAAAACCTTGAAAAGTGGGGCTGACGGGTATTGTGGGGCGTTACGAAGAATTACCTACAAAAGCAATGATCCACAGGAGATGCAATGAGGTCGAACATGATGTGTGACTGGTGACAATCTTGAAAACTTATGAATGAAAACAAAAAAAAAATTAGGAAGAACTTGGTTCTCAGGCAAAAGTGTACATCTGGTTGGTCGTTTTCAAGCCCGAGAAGAGCCATTTCCGGTGATCTGGGGGGCTATCAAAACCAGAAATTTTCTTGTACGCTGCGCGCCAACCAATGGTGGCGCTCCGCTTTGATAGTAATTCACCTGCATCCAAGCAAATGCCCCCCCCCAATATTTGAATAGATCGCCGCCCCTGTCCACCAGTACTTTCTGGTTTCGATGATAATCGTAATCTTTGTAGTCATGCAGCTCAGGAGGACGAGTGTGTGTGACTCCTTGCTTGTAAACACGAAATCTCAAGAAGGGAAGCTTGGACCAATCTCATATTTGGTGTGTAGGAGTACACATTGAGTACAAGAAGCCTATTTTTTTTTTTTGGGGGGGGGGGGTCAAAGGCATTTGGGGTCACCAGGGGTCGAAATGTGAAAACCTTGTAAAACGTCTTGAGAAGGAAAGCTTGGACCAATCTCACATTTAGTATGTAGTTGCGACCCCTTGAGTTTAACGAAGGATAATAGGCAATAATAATAATAATAATAGTAGTCATAATAATAATAATAAAAATAACACTACTAATGATGATAATAATAATAATAATAATAATAATAATAATAATAATAATAATAATAATAATAATAATAATAATAATAATAATAATAATAATAATAATAATAATAATAATAATAATAATAATAACAATAATAATAAGAATAATAAGAATAATAACAATCAGAATAAGAATAAGAATAGTAAGGAAAATAGGTTAAAAGTAGACGAACAACAATAAAGAATACAATCGTTTACAATTGCATAAATTAATCAAATAGAACATGACGATATATTACGAAACATCAAAAAATAGTTAAAGTCCTGAATATAACGTTTGTAAGGATCGAGTTGTCATTTATACAATCCTTAGATAATTTGTTCACTCCTTAGCAGCAACATAAGAAAATGTTTTGTTATGATACTGAGTATTGCCGCCTTCTAAGAATAAATAAATTATTACTTGTGGTAGACCTTGGGGAGTGGTAATGTATATCATTCGGGTGACATAACAAGGTACTAGTGTAGCCAGATCATATATAGACTTATACACCATTGTGGCCCCAAACTCTGGAACATTTCCCTACCATGGAGAGTTTGTAAAGCGTCTTAAACACTCACTTATTCACGAGCTACCCTCATTGGACCTTGTAATGTTTTTTGATCCTTTCGTGTATCTTTTAGTTTTAGTTCTATTGCTATTATACTTACTCTGTGTATTGTAAAGCGCATGAGATCGTCGGGTATAATGCTCTACATCAGGAGTTCCCTAACTGGGCAGTGCATGAACCCACAATGGGTGCGTGAGTCCATCCCAAGGGGGTTCGTGAGACGTTTCTGAAAGTCAAAACTACAGTTCTTTTTGTTGAATTAAAATTTGATATATCATATAATTTATTAATGTACAAACTTAGTCGTACCTATCGACAAACTCTTTTCGCTTGTCATACGCATATGTCGCCAAAATATATAGTACCGTACCGTGCATATGATAAATAACTGAATTATGAAACAGAAACAGACAATTGATCTTTTACGAAGCACTGTTATGCGTATTATAGTATAATACTGACTCAGATCGTGACTCGAAAAGTTGGGGGTTCGTGGACAACTCTGACATCCACAAGGGGTTCGAGTGGGGGGGGGGAAGTTAGGGAAACCATGCTCTTCATGAATAGTATTATTACTATTATTTCAATCTTTTTATTTCGAATGTACCAGTTCAATGTTTTAAAGAGGTCTTCTGATCTATCACCGAATTTTGCATAGAGAATAATTCTTGCTGCAGCTTTCTGTAGCCGACTAAGTGTGAGAACATTTCTGGCATTACTCATACCCCACACTGAAATTTCTGTGATACCCCATACTAAACTACAATACTCAAACACCGGTAAAAATATCCATTATAATATAGAATATAGGACGTATCGATATCTCAATGAATGGTTTTATATGCGTAAGTACAGCCAATGTTCTAGATACCAACTTAATTGTATACAGGTTTCTTTTCTTCCCTCCCTACAGTCTGTTTGACGACTTTCGTTAACTTCCCTCCTTAGAAAGGAATAAAGAGTAGGAATGAAAAATGTTTGGTTAATAAGCATTTATTAAAATTCATTAAAACCTTGTTAAAATAGAATTTAGGCATCGTGATAATGAATATATGAAACTTTATACAGAAATTTTAAAATATTTTTTAAGTAATATTATTTTCTCTCCTCCATATGTATTCACGATCACTCAACATGGTACACATTAAAACTATACATTGAAAAAACAAAAATTGCATGGTCTGTTACATATTCAAGCATCTGCAGTTAATATCGCCTGATATAAGTAGAGAGCAGCAAAAAAAAAAAACCCAGTTGCAACACACAGCTCGATGAGAAACATCAATCAGGTTTGGACATAATGAGAAGGAATTTCTAAGCTCCGGAAAATTCACATTATTTTTCCGGGGCTGCTTTCGCTTTAATTAATTTAAACTTTCAACGCTCAAATCAAATTTGAATGTATAAAAGAAATCATCGATATTTGGCTCGGTGTACTAAAAATGCGACTCCAGTAATTCTCGGTAATGTCGACAATAGTATTTTTGCCACTTGTTGGCGGCGATGATTTTTCTATGTAATATAATCTAATCACAAACTAAATTGAACAATATAATCGTGAACAAGAAACTATAAAAATATATATATACATTTTATCTGGAAATTTGAAACAAAATAACTGAACAATAAGAAACTTTAAACGAACATTATTTTAATGCTTAGTTTGAGAAGATATGGTTACCATTAAAGGTTTACGACTTGCACAATGATGAAAAAAGGGATGATTTTCGTTTTATATTATTCGTAATAATGAATTCAAACCAACGCCATACCGAACTGATTTCAATAGAATATAAGTGCAGTAAGAGTTTAATGTATAGTTAAACGTCATCTCTCTGTAAAACGTGATTCGAAACTCTGAAGGAGAATTCTGTATGCATGTTTTACGGTTCAAACCTCTTTCAATACAGCCTAATATATAAATATATATATATACATTCATATATATATATATATATATATATATATATATATATATATATATATGAATATATATATATATATTTATATGAATATATTTATATATTTATTATATATATATTTATATATATATATATTTATATATGTTTGTATATATATGTATATATTTTTATATATGTATATACATATATATATATATACATACATATACATATACATGTATATATGTGTATATATATGTACAAACATATATATATATATACATATATTTATACATATGTATATTTATACATATGTATAATTGAAAACGTAATGAGTTAACAAATCCAGAATAGTGAAAAAACTTCAAGCCTCCACCGGAATTCGAACCCGGGCCTCCCGCTTTATATGCGGACACACTAACCACTAGGCCATGGACGCTGATTGTATGTCCAGAGGTTCGAAACCGGTAAGGAATGTCGTAATTCCACTGTAGGCGTTTGTGACCTGTATCGAACAATACTAGTTCTGTTTTGGTGACATATTTGCATAACTCTATAGATCAGACATGATGCTAAACAACTCGAAAATCATTTGTGATTCCTAAAGCCGGATCTCAAAAGAGATACTTTGAACAGACGTTATGTTAATGAAATGGAGGTAAACGACAAAGGCAAATGAATATATATATATATATATATATATATATATATATATATATATATATATATATATATATATATATATATATATATATATATATATATATATATATATATATATATATATATATATATATATAATTGAAAACGTAGAAGTTGAAAAATCCAGAACAGTGAAAAAACTTCCAGCTTCCCATCGGTATTCGAACCTGGGCCTTCCGCTGTATATGCGTTATAGGTCGTATTTCCACTTTAGGCGTTCGTCACCTGTATCGAACATACTGGTTCTGTTTTGGTGACATATTTGCCTTACTTTTTATCCATCCATCCATTCATCAATCCATCCATACATCCATCCATTCATTTATCCATCCATCCAGCCATCTGATTTTTACGATATAACCAGTGGGCGATATATTATGTTTAAACACCATGTTCGCAAATAAGGATATAAATGTAGACTTGCTTGAATAGAATTAACTAGCATTCTCTATCATGAGATTGCGTTATCCCACTGATCGTTCCTGAAACGTTGAGCCTGAAATGAAAACAAAAATGTAGGACAAAGATGATCAAAACCGTTTTTCCGTCTATATAATTAATTGATATATTCTATGAATCATATACTTACAAAGCATAGCCCGATGAGTTTATTCGAACACTCGGCTCCCATTGAAATTCTGTGAGAGATTAACAGAAAAGGAATTTGATCTTATCAAGTTCGTAAATGATCATTTTAAACAATTACCGCAAACAAATCTTGACTTATAAATTAATGTTTAATTTATCGTTTTATCAAGTATATGTTTTGTTAAGAAATATACCGGTTTGGAAAAATATATAAATATAATAATAACGGCGGCCTTCATAGTTGATCCAATCATCAGTGTAAGAATACACGGTAACCCCCCCCCCCCCACAAACACCTTCAGGTATCCAATTCGATCCATGGGATCAAAAATCAAATTTGAACCTAACTGTTTATATCCACTACATTTTAAGTTATGTCAGTGATGCTACATAACAAAGACGAGTAATGCATGATGGTTATTAACAGAAAACGCGGTAATGTTAATGAAGGAAGTACTTTGTGATTATAAAACATTCATTACTAAAAAAAAAACATACCGGAAAACTCAGAATCGTCAGAGAAACCTGAAAGTGTACGATCGGATTTCAACGTTGAGGCATGACTGAAATGAAAATTGAACCATGCAACAAGCTCTAGACGATTCTACATAGTAATATTAAATCCTTATACCAATTCAAAGCAAAATTAAAAAGTACTCCATATGTTTAAACACTTGATAATGTCGTATATTAGAAGTCTTTACTACTTCAATGTGGTCAACCAAACTATGGAGCTCGACCCAAAAGGACGATCTCGATCTCGGTGTTTCGCTGAATTTTACTGATTTCAGAACATTTATTAAATAGTGTATCTGTGCTTCCTGGCGCCCTTAATCCAAGCCAACGTACACGCATTCTGAACATGTACTAAGGAGTGGTCGTTTCGTAACCTCCTTAGCAACCTCCTGGGCCATGGGCATCGAAATTTGTGGACATCTGATCTGAATCTCTCATTTAACCAATATATATCCTATTAAATGTCCAATCAACATACTCATCAGATCAATCGATAAGGCCCATTAACTATCAGATTCTTATACATTAAATATATAGGTCATAAAGGAGTAATCCCTTGTAAATGATGTAAGTTATATTTACCATTGGGTGTACAGCGGATCAAACATTGACGTATCTGACGTAAAATACAATATGATAGAAAAATAAACAGTTTTTTTTCATAACACATTATTATATTATATACGATAAAAGTGAAATCAAGTGAATTCAAAGGAGAAACGAAAAGTAAACAGTCCAAAAGAACATGTTTCATTTTCTGTCAGTTTCCAAAGATATGGCTTCGCAAAATATGAACTGAACTATGGGTATATGCATATCAAAATGATCTTAATGTGAAAATCATATATTACTGATTGGTAAGGGGATGTCCAAAAATGAGCTAATAATGAAATAATCGGTGTCAGTGTCTTTTAGTCCTCGTAGACATTTTTACCTTTCTGAAATTTACAATATAGTGGGATTTTTTGAACAGTTCAACATAGTAACATTTATATACCATATTAGTACTTACCCTTGTCTTCGGGTTCAATAGGGCGTGAAGCACACGGTGTAGAGGGGCCAAAATCAGTGTTACTCAAAGTAACAACGGGATAGTTATTGCTAGTTCTCTGTCTAGACCGTCTTAGATAACTCCTAAATCGAGAAATCGAGATATTTTACAACATGTAAAATCATTTGTCATAAATGAGACGCGGAAAATCTCAGAAAAGGTGCTTAATACCTTAAGATGACTTTATTTACTAATTGAATTTAAACAATTCGTTCTTCAGTCTCCTTCTATTTCCGTCCGTTGTTCCTATTTAAGTACTTAAGATAATCTCCTGCACATCTTTGCAGCTTTTTGAGTTTTGTCATGGGTATAGCCTATATAGCCTATATATATATATAGCCAATATCCTATAAAGCCTAAGTGAATTTCAACTATTCATGCAACATGCGTCTTAAGTTGGATATTCACGACAAAAATGTATAAAAGACATGCATACAAGAATTTTATATGTCATAGAACATAAGAAGCAACCTCACTCCATGTCGAACATCAGAAGAAATGAAAATCTAAAAACACAACACTCGAAAATTGTCGGGATGAATTGCATTATATTACATGCCATAATGTTTTTTTGCATAAAAGTCAGATGCCGAGGGAGGAGTCAAAGAGAATCTTCCATCCGTCGGCATCTGTATTCTTCCAGATCGCCATGAAGGAGATTCGGCCCATATGTTTCAGGTTTATTAGTTTGTATTGAATGAATTGTGAAACATTAAGAAACAAATTCTTCCTTCAGTAATATCGTTTGGAATGGAAACATACTAAACGTTGAATGAATAACTACTGAGAATACACTTGTTTCATATATTAATCAAGTTGCTCGATTCGAGTTGTAGAGTATTTTACTGTCCAAGCACAGACGAAATATGTCATTATGTTTTTTAAAAATTTCTATTACCTATGTGACAAAAATTGGAAATAATGTGACGTGCCCCACCATCAGTAATCAGTAATTATAAGTTCACTTACACCCGAGCTATTCCGGTAAAGTCCAGAAGTGATTTCTTACCTGTGTAAGAAAGGCAAATGTTAACTCTCCGAGAAGAATGAAATTACTACATTGGTTAATATGAATCTGATGAGACCATTTATGTTATACAAATTTTGTTTTGGTAAAAGTGTCGACAATTTTAAAATGCAAATGAGTTGTTATAAAGGCATACCGCCGTCGGAAATGAAATTTAAAAGTTTGTATAATTAAGCAGAACGTGCGAAGAAGAATTGTTATTCGCCAGGGTTCATAGCCTCCGTAATGTTAATATATTGTAAGCTATCAAACTATTCTATGTTTTGAAAGGCTGCGCATTCCATTGCCTGTGATGTCATGTATGGGATACCCCGACAGAGGCTTTTGTTGTCTGTATTCTTTTGTTGTCTGCATATTTACACTTAGAAAATAAGGCAACTGACAACAGTTGCATGTTATCTTTTTCAGTTTTTTCCTTTTAAAGTAGTTTAAATTAAGTTAAGTATTGATTCTACCTGTAACAAGTCCACACTGCATAAATGACCATCGCAAAGAAAAAACAAACTATGATTTTGATCTTTGTCTCACTCCTTATTAGCCAAACGTTCATTGCTATGTACTTTATTCAGAGGAACTAATTTCGAAACTATTATATTTTAGCAATGTCACAAGCTCTGGTGAAGGTACTCTTATCAAAGTACTTCTTTGTGAATTCTCTGGAGACTTCAACTATTCTTTCAATTCTCAACATGTTACTCTCAAATAAGTATGGACTGGGGGAATATGTTTGTCTGATCGGTAAATACTATTTAGCGCCCTTGGTGGCAGCTCATCGTGTATAGTCCACAGTGACTTGAGAACGGTTATGGAATGATAAAAGACGGTTGGTTATAGGCACTGCGACGTGAGCGTCTTCGGACGGATACCGGCGCAATACCAAGTGAACACATTATTATTAAGACGATGCTCAGTTTAAGTCAAACTAGTCACGACATCTGCCATTTTATTCGATTGTGATAGTGCGTATCCTTGTTCATTTTAACTTTGATAAGTGAAATTTGAATAAATATGTTTAATATGTAACATTATGTCTTAGTCTATTTGTTACATCGGTCAATTTAAATTTCCTTAATTTTAATCACAAATCAGCACTGTTCTTTGTTTGAAACTAAACTTCCATGCCAGAAGACTCGGTGTCACTTATATTTGAAACTTACGGTAATAGGAAACACTCATAGAAATCCCGATAATCATAACTGTTACCGCGATGAACATTGACAGCTTCATGATAATGTTTGCGGTCTGACCATAGGCTGTGTGAAAGACGAAAGTCATAAATTATTAATTGGTTGTACTTTCTTTTTCTACCTCCTTACTTGCTAATGGTATTAGTGATTAGTATGCGTGATATGATTAAAATACGTTATAAGAAATACATGTTAGACTAATTAAAGAAGAGACGTATAAAATAGGGAATATTACCGCTTGATGTGGACAGAGTGACAACTGCAGACCATGCTGGGTCTCCTATTTGGTTTCCCACAAGGCATCTGTATGACCCAACATGATCCATTTCCATCTGTGTTAACGTGAACTGCCAGGTTGTGACGTAGTGTTCTTTAGACGAAACAACCGTTGGTGTGATACTAAGGTTCACCCATAAATCATGAATTCTTTTTTGGATTTTAATTTCTGGTACAGGATTGGAAGTACTCCTACATAAAATAGACACGTTACCACCGACAGTAAAAGACACATTCTCGCGTGTTAGCAAAGAAACTGTAGGCCCATCTACGAAAAGGAAGAAGCATCATTTAGTATGAATATTGTTATCATACGGATGAAGAAAATGAAATATGTGTCGGAATCATCAGAAACAACTCATTTCAATGGTAACATTGGATTGAATAGGGATATTGTTATGCCATAGTACAACACGCATTTGAGAAATGAGTTTATAATGTTGATATGACTATTCCGTTTCTTCATTTTAAATTTTAAATTTCAAATATATTAAAATGGACGAGACAGCACTGTAGAGAGAATCTTTACGGCGAAGTCGATGATTACATTGAGGTAATCATTCCATACCTAATAGTTCACATTAATCCATTTCTTTATAAGTTACTAATAGATTGTTTAAATGCTATTTGACAAGACAAACATTATGACCAGGTTTTTAGTTTTGTGTTGTTTCTGAGGGCTGGCATAAGAGTCTAAAATAATGTCCACCCATTTTATTTACAGTGGTCAGTCTAGTATGTCTTATAGAGATTTCTACTGTCTTACGTTGCATCCAAGATAACATTAACGTAACATGTAGATAATTTTCATGTGTTATTTTTTGTAAGTATTGATATATTGTTTTCCTGGTTAATTCAAACAAGCCTTAACTTGCTAACGCTAAATAATATTCGACTACTTTATTATCACGTTTACTTCAGATATAACCAGGTTTACTTTTGGATTAACTTCTAATATCAGGATAGTTCTAAAGAAGACTTCTAATTACGAAAGTTATATCAAACCAGAATCTTATAAATATTCATTATGTATGTCATGAACAGCCCAAAAGTATAACAATATTTATTATGTACACGTGGTGTGCTTCTAATCTTTTAATGTTAATAGAATAACATGTAAGGTACCATGTTGGCTTTGGTAGACGAACAGTTTCACTCTGAAGCAATAAAGATAAATGAACTACTCACATGTTATATCTAGAAATATTTTACTGGAGTTAGAAGTACCAAAAGCGTCTTGTGCTTCACATGCGTACACTCCAGTAACATTTTTTGTTACGTTACTGAAATAGAAAAACCATTCTGTTTTGGAACTCGACACAGCTTCGGAAGAAGATTTGTTAGTTAAAATCTCAAGAATTCTACTATCTCCTGCCAAGTATCTTATCAGAGTAATGTTTGTTACCGAATTACTATCGGCTTCGCAAACAAGAGTGATATTGGTGTGCTCTTGAACGGGAAACGTATCATTCATCTCCGAATCATCTAGACAAAGCTTCAATTTCACGGGATCTGTTAAGATTAACAAAATACAAAAACAAAAATTAACGTCTGCTAGGCACTTTATACACATTCATTTTACATTATCAGATTAGAGCATAGCTTAGATTTTTCTTAGGCTAATTTTTCAAACAGTTTCAGATTCTCATCTCAACATAGGTTGCGTGTGGTCTACATATGCCTTTTCAACGGAAGGTTTTAAATGTGTAAAAGATCGCTTTTATCCTAGATAAGCTGTATTGGTCAATAGTGGATTTAAGAGTTCCATTATTTTGAAATGAAGAAAGCAACAAAATATTTTTTTTCACACTATAGGCGGTCGCGGGTCGCAGCTCTTAGGTGCTGTGTGGTTCTCTCAAGCCTAGCTATTAGCTATTTTACAAGCTACCTTTATGGCCAAAGAGGCTGTGACGTATTGACTTATTGAGGTTGTTCATCTCCTTTTTTAAGAGATAAATGTCGTATTGCACAGAAATACAATTTTCCAGTGCGCGTTGCGAAGCTCAATTTATATGCATAGCATAAGTTTGAAAGAAGTGATGTCACATTTAGTACTACTCACAACAATGGCAGAGCCTTACATGTAGCATTATTAGTGACAAGTGAATCAATGGTTTCGGCAATTACAACCGTAGCTTCGCTCGCCAAATGGCGATTTTTTTTTCCATCCAATTTCTCGCTCATGAATTGGCTTTCATAAGTGACACGCTTTTCAGTTGGCCTATCGTGTGGAATATCTTCATGGTCTGAACAAGTCTACCCCAATATTCAAGATATAACCTACACGTCTATATGTTGTTCGTTTTAATTACAAACTGGCTCCTGGTTCCTGCCGAATTGCTCTTAGGTCTACCAAAAAGCCCGTGAGCGATGAGCTACTTTTCCCAGAAAGTGGCTCCTGAATATCAAATCATAATTTCATCATTGGTCATGACGGTCACAGCAATCGTAATGGGGATAAAGCAAAATAAAAACAAATTGGAATCATTCTTACATAAAACATCCAAAACGACTGAAGCAGATAGGTTAAGAAAATTGGATATCCAACAAGTAAGATTTTTCTGATGATAGCGTCGATCACTTTGGAAGCGAACACTCTCACAATGCTCTGTCCTGTTGTCTGAGATATAAGTGGCAAATCTCTGCATATTGAGAAATGCGAAATCAGTAGTTCGACGACCATCTTGTAGCAACCACGTGACATCATTCACCGTTTCTTCTGAAGAATCAACACAACACTCTGCTGTACTCATTTCGCCTTCGATGCTCGTGCTGCTATTCAAGACTGGATATCCTGTAACGAAAAGTGATCATTTTATATTGTACCACTTTTATGATTGTTGTAATTTAATTTTCATCCTTTCTCTTTCTCTTCTACTGGTTAAAAGTGGTTAGTGTATATGTATATTATAATATAGGGACATGATGCAGTAAATACCGGCATATCGTCGACCTTTGCAATTTTGCATAAAGCACACAAAGGTATTGGCCATTCTTAAATATGCTTCATCTCAATGTTTATCCTTAAGAATCACAACATGAACAACAGTCTAATCGGTGCATATTGATATAAGAATTTACAGCTGATAGCTAACCTTATAAAGATACGTAAAAAAGTTCTAAGTCACATTAAAGGGTCACAAACAGCGTGGTAAATGTCAAAACATATCTACATTAAATGTTCTTAAAGGATGACGTTGGTCTAAATTTTGTCTTGATATATTATAGTCAAAGGAGCAGGAACACTTCAGTGATAATAATGCTTCCATGGCGATTCCGGTTTTCAAGATAGCTTTAATCTGCTTGATTTTCGGAAAGCTCCTTAAGGCTTAATGAGTACTAACATCTGCTCCTCGGTACAGGTCTGACTGTTAATGGTAGCCTATTTCTAACATTTCAATCAAAACATGTTCTTTGTATTACATGTTAACAACAGAACACCCTTGAATACCCTTTGTCCTTGACAATTGAGTTTTGTAATACACATGAAGACTGATCTTATGGTCTTTGAGTTAGACTAAGTAGTTATAAGTATTAAATATTTGAGAAAGCAACTGAGTTTTGTTTTTACACATGATGACTGATCTTATGGTCTTTGGGTTAGACTAAGTAGTTCTAAGTATTAAATAATTGAGAAATCAAGTCCAGGGAACATAGTCACTGAGAAGTAATCATTTTGATTTCTTATTTTCTAATAAACAAGCCTTTTTGACGAAGTTAAAATTCCACTTAAACATATTAGTCAAGAGCAAACAAAATTCTGTATTAAACAGTTTAATAATTTACCCTGAACGTAAAGCAGCGATTTGAAACTTATTAGTATATCATTATCACTGTATACATAGCATGAATAGTGTCCTGTGTCCGAGAAAGAAACGTTTATTATTCTAAAAGTTAAGGAAGACCGCATATCTTTCTTATTTGTCCCATTTATAAAATATCTTCCTGCTGATATAAGACTTGAGTCTTGAAGTCGTAGTAATTCTGTGCCATCTTTTTCCAGTATGGCTGTTTTAATTTGATAGCCAACATCAAGAAGCCATTCTATCGATATACTTTTCCCTTCCAATGCCAGCCTTTGATGAGTAACTACGCTTTTCACTGTAAAAAGTAAAGAAAGAAAGTTCTTACAAAAATAACACAATGAAAGTTATATATTTTTATGCAAGTATTATCTTGAAACCAGTGCTGGAAAGTGAAACCCTCGAGACATACTAGACTGCTTGATTTATTTAGATGAATCACACATGTATAAAGTAAAATAATTTGAAAGTATATTGAACTGAAAATATTCTCTGAAACGGTTTTACGTTTGCAAGTATGGTTGTTCAAGTTAAAGGCTACAACATATGCAACACTTAAAAAGACATTCTGGTGGTGGGCAATGTTGCTTTTATCTTTAAGAGGGAAATATTCAACTGTTCGTTGAAACAACGAATCAAAATTGTTGTCCCTGACTCCTAACTAATATGGTTGATCGGATGATATACTTTTCTGTTGATAGACTAAACCCTCTATTTACTCCAGGAAGATTAATTACAGAAAGTGATATATGATGTCATAATGATAAATGTTCTCCGTCAAGTGAAATCTTTCGTTTCCTAATACATTCTTCTGGCTGATTTATCCTTAAAATGTGAAACAGTTGGAATAATCCCTTAACTGTCAATGTTCTATGTATTTAGAATTCATCTTAATTTCACTTTTTGTAGAAATATTCCTTTCTTCTGTCAAAACATTATTTGAACATTTTGTTTTTCTGAACTAAAAATTCCAAGTAAAGACTAGACCAAACTTGCAAAACATAACGAGTACGATCCATTGAACCAAAACAACAACATTGGCCAAGGTGAATTACTTTCGTACGTTAACTTCTTTGCCTACGCGTCAATATATGATTATTTTCAATACCTCAAGGCAGGGCCAAAGAACTCACATTACAAGGGGATGTTAAAAAGAAAACTGTTAGGCGATGGTCTTGTATTTACATATTCTGAATTATTTGCTTCACAAACACAGAAGAATGGTGCAATGTTATGATATCACAATGATAACCATGGTGTCAGTTGATACAGAGTAACCCCAACAAAGGTATTGATTAGCTGAATTTGTTTTCGACATACCATTATAAAAGTTAGATATTTGGGACCACATGGCGTGACTTCAAACGCCTAATGTTCACTGTACAACGTTGAAGTGCACAGGTATATGCGAGACTTTTCTATTATTTTCGAAACTCTCATATATTTTTGGGACATGGTCATACTATGTTTGGACATAATTATATATGTTTGGACATGTTCATATTATTTTGGACATACTCATATTAGTTTTGACAGTTCTATTTAAATTTGGATATGCTCATATTTAATTTGGACATGCCCATTATTTTGCAAACTATGGCGTAACTTAAAACGCCAAAATTTTCACTACAAAATTGAATATAGCAGTTACATTCGACCCTCTTGTTTTATGTTTTGATCCTTTTAATATTTTAGACATGCTCATTTCAATTTCGACACTCTTATAGTATATTGGACATGCTACTATAGTTTTTGGACATACATATATCAGTTCGACATGCATATATAAATTTGGACATGCTCATATTATTGTGGACATGCTTACATTGTTTTGGACATTTTCTTGGAAACATTATTTAATACTAGTCGTGTTTTCTGAAACAGCAGTTTCTCCAAAATTTTCGTTGACTTCGCTGTAAATAGTCGATTCTATAGCTAGAAATAGCTTTCCATAACTTTCAGAAATTGTAAGTTGTCAAATTGTGGTCAAAATACTATAGTGTAGGAAACTTAATCTTTTTCTGTTTTAATGTTTTGAAATTCGGAAACGTGAAGTTTCTCCTTATCTGGTTACATTACAACATAATTGAGATATCAGTTTGAAAACCACTCAAGATACAACCCAAACGATTATAAAACTCACCTTCGGCCTGTTCAGATAAGATAAAGAACAGTATTAGAAAAACAAACATTGTTAAAGGTAGGTTTCATCTTCCTTTTCGTAAAGACTGCTCACGTAATTTTGTTCACCGCCTTTGCCAAACATATTATTACATGGCGTTATGTGGACACAAAATGAAAGAGGGCTACTGGTAGTGGTTATTGATTATTTATGACAGGGTTTCATTTAAAGCTACAAAAGGACAGAAAATGTAAGAACACCAACGGTTGTAAAACTCACCTACGGCTTGTTCAGATAAGGTGAACAACAGCATCAGTAAAACAAACATGGTTAAACATATGTGTCTGTTTCCTTCTCGTTTAGACAGCGCACGTCATTTCGTTCAGCGCCTTTGCCAAACAAATGATTACATGGCGTTATGTGGAAACAAAATGAAAGAGGAATACATGTAGTGATTATTTATTATCAATTTATGGGTTTCGATTAAAAGTTACAAAAGGACAGAAAGTGTAAGAACCCAGTCACAGTATATCGTAGTTAACGTATTACATATGTAGTAGCAGTAGATCACAATCGTGACAACAGCTGATCATTTCCTAAATAGGTCAACGAACAGTTGTGCAAAGTGGTAAAATCTTTCATTTAAAAAAAATCGTTATATTCTTAATATGAAAACCTGTGGCCGCCATGCATATGAAATAACGCGGGGTCGTAAATTACATAATGACATGTTCTATTTTGTATGGCATAAATCACACTTTTGACATATTTTTCAGAGTATTAAATTTACAACAAACAATACAAACATAGACAATAGATTTACAAGAGTTGACAATTGAAGGAGAGATGGACATAGCAGTTTCGGATATAGAGGTTCATCCATTCTTTAAGCATTATGTAATCACTGAAACCCAAGGATTTAACTGGATTGCACCCAAATCACTGAAACCGTAGCAATTAACTGGATTACACCCAAAACAACTTAACCGTAGCATTTTAACAAGATTGCACCCAAGCACTGAAACTCTAGCAATGAACTGGATTTCCCCCAAAACACTGACACCCTAGCAATTAAGTGGACTGCACTCAAATTAATGAAATCCTAAAGCAATTAACTGGATTGCACCATAAACACTGAAACCCTAGCAATTAACTATATTGCACCCAAATTACTGAAATCATAGCAATTACCTGGATTGCACCCAAAGCAGTGAAACCATAGCAATAAAGTGGAATCCACTCAAAACACTAAAACTCAAGCAATTAAATAGATTGCACCCAAAACACTTAAACCCCAGCAATTAACTGGATTGCACTTAAAACACTGAAACCCAATGCAATTAACTGGTTCACCCAAACCACTGAAACCCTATTTTCCAACTGGCCGCCAGTCATATTTCGCAATATGTACAGCAATTTGAGGTGTTTTGAGACAAGTTTGCTGTTATTGCTGCTAAGATCTTGTGAAGGTATATTCTCTTTTAACCTTAGCTTTTCATTGCGTAACAAATCGCTTGATTAAGGCATTTTGGAGTAACAGCGATAATTTTGTGCACCAATCTGCAGCTAAAACACAAGATAAATAATTGGCAAAATGTACGAATTCGCGTAATCGAGTAGCGGTTCAAAGTAGCAGTGAGGCACTGTAGGGCTTAGTAATAGCGCACCCTTATAGCTACTGCAGGGACATAGCCAGAAAGTTGAAAGGGGAGTGGTGGAGAAGAATATTAAAAGGGGCCCTCCTCACAAAGGGAGTGTCATTACACTTAACAGAGCGTTTTGTCCCAAAAATGCCTCACACGTCCCAAGAATTAAACAATAATAAGAGTATCGTATTACGTAGCAGACTGACGAACTTTTGGAAAAATTGCGAAGGGTCGCATAGCTTCATGACAAGAGAGCTATAATGATATTTCCTGCTGGAGATCTAATGTAACAGAAGCCAAGCTCTCTTCGTAAGTATTTTTGAACATGTTACATTTTATTTGTTCGAGAAGACAGTAGTCCTAGCAGCTTATTTACGACTCTGCAACGAGTTTTACTTTGTTTCTAACTTTATTTTGGTGGAAACAAGTTTAAATTTCATACTGCAACCGAACTGAAGCCACCGAACGGATATGCAATGTATAAAGCAGAGAACGTATAAAAATGTATCACAAAATAGTATCTTACTGTTTATAATAATTACAGACTGAGTTTAAGTGATTTTATGGCACCCATCAAATGGTTAAATATCCAACACTAGCTGTTCAAAGAAAGTACAAAGTTAAAATTTATCGAATTAGACAATTATGAGTAAATGTGTAACTTATATATTGAGGAAATGAATAATATGGTAAGCACAGTAGGGTTCTATCGTTCCATAACTTTCAACTGACTGTCTCTGTTAATGTTTTCTATAGTTATATGAATATATCAGAAACTTTTGAAGTTGTTTATATCAATGGAATGAAGAAAGGGTATTTGAAGTTGATGTCTACTAGCCTTCTCAAGACACCAATAAAACATTACAGAATAAATTGCGATGAAATTATACGTTCTTATTGCAACCAGAGCGAACAAAGCTTTGGCTGCTTAAATAGGAAATATCCAAATGCCTTGATAACCTTATTACGAAACAAAGCAGTGTCAAAATATGCGAGAATTGCTTTGGTGAAGAATGGGTAACTAGAACCGTAAGGTCATTTGTGAAGTCCACTTATATTTCATTGGTTGCTGTGATATATTAATTGAAAAAGCCAAATTTTTAGAAAGTTTTTCAACTTTACGCTCAACATATTAAGTATAATAATAATAATATATAACAGAAAGAACACCAATTGATACCAATGAGAAAATCCGAATCTACTATCCTGCATGATAACTATTTAATTGCGGAGATAAACTCTGCTGTAGTCAATAATGACTGCCGATCAGAACATATGCGACACCCAGTTCTACTCTACTGGTGCTGGTCAATAATGACTGCCGATAAGAACATATGCGTCACCCTGTTATACTCTGCAGCATGGCACATGTGGTCTGCTTAGGTAGGTCCTGTGACTTCAGATAAATCTTGAAGTTTCGTAGCGATGATCAATCGCCAGTATTAGAACCAATGCACACTCAATTCACATTCCAACATGGTAGATGTGTCTGCATAGGTAGGTTGAGCGGTATCAGGGGCTCACATAGGTAAATACGTCGTAGGTATCGGTATCACGTAAGGGATAATGCGGGGACTTTTGCAAGACACTATCAACAAATACATGCTAAATATATATTCAACGTTGCCTGAACTGACATTACAGATCTTCTTTACATTGGAGGTACAATCAAATCAAGAGAAATCATAAATAAGTTAGATATGAACATTTCGGTGAATCCAACACAATAGGAAAGAGAGCCCATACCAAGCGTAGTCAACAATGTATCTTACAATACATTATGTCGTTGTTACACCGAAGTTAAGATTTATACATCGTCTGACATACCAAAGATATTTAAAATCAATATTCAGTGAAAGGAAATCATATGAATCCACTTTAAGCTGGTAATATAAGACAGCTGTGTAATTACAACTGTAGATTATCGATTTTTATTTTACACACTGCCTAACGTTAAGTTACATATTCAGTTACATCGTTATCCTTGGACGTGATATAGTACATCATGATGGTCGACATAGGACCTTTATTGTGAATTAAATGCCATTTTACTTAATGTGGTGTATGTGTGGCAGTAAAAATATATGAATTCTACAACGCGTTTCAATATTGGGTTAGTTGTCACAATGATTTAACTCGGTTGTTATCGACACCAATAAACTAAACCTCACTAAATATTGACTTTACAATTCCATTTCCTACCCATGGATTCCAATTTGACGGAAATGACTAACATAATGACATTAATGAACGCTGAATATAGCAGGATTATGATAGAGTTTGTGAACTACTGCTTAAACTACCTTTAACAGCTTGGTAAAACTCTTAATCTTAAGTTTCAATTAAAATCGAGGATAGAATTTTATTTATTGTGCATGTGTAACAATGATGTTGATACCACCTACGCAACGTTACGGTGACTGATATCTGTTCTAAAGATGAGTAATAGATTACTTACAGCTACGAATGTTCCCCTCAGATGATGAATGGAAGGTCGAAGATTCCAGTAACCGAACAAGATTTGATCTCTGCAGATGATTAAGAAATCAATTCAAATAAGCAGATGTAGTGTACTAATTTATATGTTTCAATGTAACTATGAAATACAAGAAGTGTTAATCTAATAAACACATTGAGTAAGTTTTACTTTCATGATCAATGTCTTCTAAGATTTCCCACAAATAGTGAAGCTATTATTTGGATAAACTAAATGACACTTTCAAAGTTTTACATATCAATGAGTATTACATAGCTGTAATTGAAGTGACTATGGTAACACTCACTTGGATGAAAGTACCTCGAAGCAAGAAGTCAGCGCTCATTCAAACACTAAATTCATTTATGGTAACCTAAGTAGACTTAAGTATATATAAATACTCCACAATTACTCTACCATAGCTAACTTTCTTAAATCCAACTAAAAAAAATCGCATACACTGTACGATAGTTGTACAACCTACAAGTTTTTTTAAAATATTTGTCTGTCAAATAGAAAATACAGAATTAATTACACACCGAATTCAACTAGTATGGAATGCGGTTACTTCGACACTAGAATGAAAGGGTACTTTAAAGATTGACTTCTTCCTTACTTGATCGGCAAGTACTTCTCCGGCCATGGTGCTGATGGTGTGGTCGCCTCTCCGTCAACACTAGTAACTTCCTTGTTGACAGGAAATGGTGGGTCTCCTAAGAGATGTGCGAGTGTAGAAACATCGAAACTAGTACATGTATATGTATATCCAACTTGTGTATGGAGGGACCACCAACGTCGTTCAGTACAGCTGGGTGTCTGTAATGAATATTATCAAACTCACTTCTTGCCCTCTTGCATTCACTCTTTCTATACATGATACCAATTGTTATAAAGGCTGTAATTAATTTCAGTCAACAAAGTCTTAAATGATGCCCATGTCTCTGCTTCTAATAAACTAACCTTAAATACAGATAAGAGCATCAATGTAACTTTCCGTCACCAAAAAAGGAATAGTGTAATATTATAATTTGGTACTGGTTTGCATTCAACTTTACTTCATGTACAATATATCGAGGTGTCTCTATATATAATTATAATAAGTTGATTTTCTTTATAGAATATTTACATGTTTATTCCGCATTAAAACTACCGTAATTATGTGAGTAAATCCACTTGGCTCAGAATTAACTGAGATTCAAAAACTTGAGTTAACTGTGATGTATTTGTCGTAATGGAGATGAATGTAGTCAATCAAATTCAATTTACTAATCAAATATGAAATATAAATTTTTTGGTTGATATTTACTGTAGTTTTCTCTTATAACAAGCAACGAATTTTGTCATTGGACACTTAATTATTTGCTACAATGATTTCGTTGTTATTAAATTTCTTTACCAGCTGCCATAATCTCCCATAATACTACTGCTGTAGACCACACGTCACTGGATTCTGTATACTGATTCAACAGTAACATTTCAGGTGGAAATTGGTTCAAAGTTACCGTAGGAACCTGAAAAAGAAAAAAGAATTTATAACGTATGAAAGTAATTGAAGTAATTAATATATTAATGTCTTATTCAGGTTATACTAATCCAAAATTGTACACTTAGGTCAATATACTCACAACTACTTTTTGCTTTCGTAAGTCGAAATGATGATAAATTAAATTGGAAATAATTCAATTGTGCAGAGGTTTCGATCAAGATTAAACAGTGATTTGGATATGCAGGATTTGTAATTGCATTAGTGAAAAACAGTTTAGAACAGGCCATGTATGATATAGAAATTTATTGAGCTTTCCATTAAAATAATAATAATAATAATCCAACTTCATTAATGAAGTCTACAAAATATGCCAAACCTCCAACGAGAACAAGCGATTCAGCTAGAGTATTGTGTTTTTTAAGCATGATATAAATGAAGTTGTACATCAGACTCTGCTATCCTTTACAAACACCACTTATTCTGATCATAAAGACCGTTCCAGTAATTTAGTAATAAGATAAAAATATAAAAACATGATCATTAGACAGACAAAGAACAGGGTCATACCTCCATTAATAAATAAGTAATTAACCTGTGCATTCTTTAAGAGCAGCTATTTCTGGTGCATCGCCGGCCAGACAGAAGTCAAATATTTTGACCTGTCCTTCCTTGGTTAGTAACACTTTTTTGGTTGTTAAGCCAGGGTGAAGGAACTGACAGAATATGTAAACCAATAAGTTGAGCACTTATTATATAATTGAGAGACATAGCGGTCGCCTTCGTGTTTGACTGAAAACTTATCTTGTTTAAGAAAGAATTTAGATACGAATTACAACTTTACAACAAGGAGATAATGTTGATTAAAAAATAAGTGTCTGACTAAATAAACAACAATATTAAGCTGGTAATTCAGGCAAGTTTTACATTTCTTACCCCGTATGTCTTAAGGATGGCCATTCCTTCCAAAATCCCCGCTACGTGTTTGATGACGTCAGGAACTGACAATGAACTACAACAATAGTAGTCTCCATTATGTTTAGTATCACGTGACAAGACGCTATGCAGAATTTCACAATTGAGATGTTCACTAATCAGGAACAGTTTACCTAAAACAATGAAGGAATCAAAGATGAGGTTCAACAAAGTAATCTTCATAAATATTGACATTTTATTGGATATGGCTATCTCATCTATCAATTAGAATTATTAAATGTATTAATAAAAAGGATGACTCACTCTTGTTCGGACAATATATAATTACTCTTGACTTGATCAGAAGATCTTGTCGACACCAGACAGTCCATGACATCATTATCTTCCTAAACTGTCACTCATCAGGCCCGATGAAGGATGAGTGGGGCTAAATCATAACCCGAAAAAAAGTTAAAGACTTATATAGCAGTAAAGGACTAATAGAATAGTTAAGGACTAATTAAATAGTTAAAGACTAATAGAGCAGTCAATGACTCAAATAATAGTTAAGTACTAATATAGCAGTTAAAATATTAATACAGCAGTAAAGGGCTTATATAGCATTTAAATGAGTAATAGAGCAGTAAAGGACTAATTACGCAACAATTTTTTTTTCCAAAATGAGCCCGCTTTTGGTATGACAAAATTGCACGATTTATATATAAATAAGAGCATTTCTTAATTTAAAAAACGGAAAGGGTATTTTCTCCAAAAAGGGTCGCATCTTATTCTTTACAAGGGTCACTTTTCAGATTATTAAAACTTAAAGTAGTACTTGCTCCATTGTCTACTTCTGATTCGTTCACCACTGATCCTTTTCCTGCGAAAACAAGGGAAAGGAGATGCAATTCCTTTATGGGATATTTCCTGTTGGGGATGATATGTTTTTTAATGTTTGTAGCGAAAGCCTAATGACTCTTATACATCGATACGTTCAAATTGGTCAAGTAACTACCATTAATGTTGACTATGTGTGGCGGTAGCAGGGAAAAAAAAAATTTCAAAAAATGATTGACAACCGGTTTAAAGATTAATTCAGTGTTCATGGACGAAAACATGATGAAGACTTGAACATGATAAATAATTCAATGGATAAAAAACACACGAAGACATACAAGAGAAGTCGAATTAGAAATACAAATGGTACGTAAGTTGTAACCACAATATCGATTGACATATTGCAAGTGACTCTCTGGACTGATCTAGAATGAACACTGATTAGTTGAGAACCAGTAGCTTTCGCAATGCTGTGGAGGTGAGGGGGCATTCTTCATCTCCATCGAAGTGTTCAATGGGAGACTTTTTAATCTTCAAAAGTATTTAAGATAACACCTTGAGTTAATTCCTTCTTCATTTACCTAATTTTACAGTCCAAATTCTGTAGGCTATTTGAGAAAATGTTCCATCCATGCGCCATGCACCCGAAACTATAATACAGATTTTCAGCAAACAAGCGTCAATTGTTATTCAATCATGTTAAATGGATATTACGGTGGCAGACAACGTGACACTAATATCGAAAAGGAAAATATTCCACCGTCAGTTGTAAGCTTCCTATTCATAATTTCTATTTCTGGCGGAATCTGGTCAAACCATTGATAAAATGCGAGAAGGGTAAATCTTAACCGTTGAGCAAAATTAGCGAGATCGTCATCAACGCTCTTTGGGGTTGGGGGGCTTCAGTTTATTTTCATTCTATTTATTAAGCATATATACATGTAAACGTAAGAGAAAAGTGTAAAAATGTAAATAAAGAATCATAAACAAATATACTTAACGATAGATTGTTATATACTATCATACCCTTTGCAATATCTTTATCATAACGGAACATAGCGCTCACGGCACTCCGAGAGGGTCCTTAACTGTGTAGCACAAGAGCCATTTTGTGTGTGTTTTGACCTGTATCTTCATGTGTATTTAGTCAATCATTTTGGACCATCCACATTTTAAAAGCTTAAACTGTTAGATTTCTGGTGGTGTATGCCTTAATCCATATATATTTTGGTAACCTTACGCCAATTTTTAATTAAAAAAGTGATTTTAGGATATTTTCAATGAGAGTACACTTGAAAACCCTAGTTTTTCTGCACTGTGTGGGCTATTTTCACACCGTAACTTTTGTATGCGAAGTCCTATAATCCCAGTTCAAACGGTGAATTAATCTATGAATATTCATCAAGTTTTCTACCGATTCTTAACTAATTTGACCAATGAGAACCTTACGCCAAATTGCAAACTAAAAAGAAATCAGGGATATTTCTTCCGTTTCCCTTTGTTCTCAATCGACATGACGTCACGATACTGTACTCAGCACACGTTGGGGAATGTGCATTCAAGAAGTGTTGTCGTTTGATTGTGATATCTTGAGTTATTGTTAGACTTAACTCAAAATGTTTCTCAGTAACTTTCAGAAGACTGTATTTATTCAATTAATTGTAATTTCGGTTGAAAATAATACCTCCTAAGTGACATTTTCTGTATCCTTTTGAACCTGTTTCTGACCACGCGATGAAACGACTAAGTTGGAACGTACCAAACCACAATTTGTGGGGTATGGAGTTGTTCTAAAGAATATAGTTCTGTACTGTTTAGCACGCAATATAGCCTTACAGTGTACGGTCTATACTAGCTGCGTATAAGACAGTATTAATGATACTGTAGCCTATAGACTAATTCAAGTACAAGTCGTAATGGGGGTTCGGTCTAGTATTTCATTGGTATTAACTCCCTAATGTATAATGGAACAGTCCCTGACGCTCTCCGCCATCGCGTAATCGTCCACAGAGCAGCAAGGGGAAAGTAGGTCAGCAGAAAAAACGCAAAGCTGTGCTTGCTGCACAGCCAATTCTTAGTTTTCGCTGTGAGCGTTTTGGTCTAAAACTTTCCGTTATGATTAATTGTACATATGGAAACTGTGTTTCTAAGTGAAATGTGTTTCTCAATACTAAGGATAAAATCCACAATGCTTTCAAAATGAGCGCGGCTGGGATTGATTTCCTGCAATTTACATTTGTAAATGAAATATTTAGCATGAAGTTAGAAAAATGATACTATTTATAGTTTCATATGTTTGTCCAAAAAGCCAAAAGAGATACATTTTAAAGTTATTCGGTTTTGGGGACAACAACAAGAATTAGCATTCCTAAAGTTCATAACCCTATCACAGTGCCAAAAGTGTTCGGGAATATCTTCATCTTCTAATTTACAGAGTGGAATTTGTCTCTTCTTTTCTTAAAAATTAGCTGATTTGTACCAAGAATAAAATGTAAGTATCTAAACTGGAATTAACATATTTTCTTAACCCAAACACTATAAAAACAATATTAGCAAAAGCCAAATTTTTCCATTATCATTAACTAGATGTACTGCATATTTGATACCAGCAGAGTAAAACACTCCATTTAAGACCGTTGCATTCTCAATATGAACCAAGCTGTTGTTTCAAATGATTTTGAAAATAATCAGAAGGCACTGAAGCTGAAAGTTTACACCATAGAAAAAAGAGACCAAATCAGTACCCTTAAAGTTAGAACGAAAAAGATAAGTACCACCGTAACCTTACAATGACAGATTGAAAAAGACTTTTCATGCATTATCGATATCACCTAAATATATTTTCACCCAAGCGAATTTCATTGCATATAAGAACAGGCGAACATTAATAATATTAGGTTACCCCTTTTTGTACGGACGAGAGAGAACCGTCCGCATACCGTGGACCACTGCTTTAGAGTATTTTTGAGACGAGAAATTTTGGTAGATAATTGAGACTTAAAAGATCAGCTTTTTGATTCGTGGACTTTATACCTCATGATTTAACAGGGCCATAGGTGATGACTATACCACATTCTTAAAGAAAGCAGGAGTATTGTCATAGGTAGGACTTAAAGGGAGGAGAGATGATTTATTGTAATTTAGCAACGCTCTCCTTGGAAATAACATTGATGCCCTTACTATCGCAAATTTACCTTATATCATCATACGAATGTTCAAAACGATTATTTTTAAGCATTTCTGATACTATCTCGATTCCTTGATTTGAAATGAACTTCTAACTGGAGAGCAATTAATTCATATCTTCTAACTATCCTTATTATTCAAGAGAGAGAAGCTTTGTTCGAATGTGGACGTAATGGTTTGTTCTTGTTGACTTTCTCGATGTTGGACTTTATTATCCTGGCATGAACCACGCTGTATGGTGCACTCGTATGAAAGCTTCGATGAAACTGTTAGGGTAGTGTGGTTAGCGCTCACCCTCATAGCTGTTACAGTAACTACGTAGTTCATTTCATGTTACCCATGTAACCGTGTTACGAACACAAAGTAGTAATACTGATGCACGACTGTGGGACATGAACAGTAGTTGATGTACCAACCATTTAGTGCCAGTTCATTAACATGCGATTCTAACATGACGTCCCTGAACATGATGTACCGAAAAGGGTCTTTCCTCGTTCTCGGCATGACGAATTGGCGTAATTTAGAGAGAGGTGTGAACTGGAATCAAACGGTACCGTACCCTCTTTACTTTATCTCGCAGGCATGGCTCATCTTCATAGACATCTTGTCCATTCGCCCAGTTTTTTTGTGTCTTACCTTGGAATAAGTTAACAGCTTTGTAGATTGTAGATTTTACAACGAAACTATAACGAATGAACTTTATACGTAAAGTAACCCTTATCTTATACGTCATTTAAACAATTTAAAGTACTTTAAAGAAAATTAAAGTACTTTTACCTTGGAAGAAAACAAAGAATGTCAACCTAATTTATAAACCTTTGTAACTTTATGTCTTTCACATAGTAGTTAAACTTTACAGAAACGTGTCTCATCACACTTAAAAACTCATTCATTTTCATGAGTGATCTATAAAACTTGATATCTTTAATAATTAATTGCTTACTTTCATCGCATGATTGGCAGAATCAACATAAAAACTCGAGTACACAGAACGGACAGGGTTAACGTCAAAAGAATCAAGAGCAAAAATGGCGATAAGAAGGTTTGTCCTAATAAGCTTGTGTTGTGCTCTAGCGAACACAGGGCTAGGTAAGTGTTTCTATTCGATTCTTTCCATGGCTTTTTATTTTAAAACAATAGAAATACGACAGTTTTTAAGTAAATGAAAGAAATATTTTTGTTATGTATTTACTTCTCTTCTGAGAGCGTTATGGTCAAGTGGTTAAGACATTGGACCTGTGATCTAACGTTTGCTGGTTCCGAGTCCTGGCCAGCTCATTACGTTGTGTCCTTGGGCAAGGCACTTTATAATTTTGTGATGCGCCTTGAGCACCGTTATCGGTGGATATGTCTGCGCTTTATAAATCATCAATATTATTTTTTTAATCCTTTGTAGTAGTAGGCCATATCATTGACATTAAGAGATAAAGGGAAGTAGAAAAGTATTTCACAAAATAACATTGTATCTATATGTTGCAGGATTACAAAGATTTACAACTTGTTAATGTTATTTAATCTTTAAACTCGAGTTTATCTCGTATTTGTGTGCAGTCAATATTAAGGAAAAAAACAATACAGAACAACAACAACAACAACTAGAAACAAACTGCAATTCACGTGTTTAAATATAATATTCTGAACACCAAATGCAACCCTGACATCGTCATAAAGGAGAAACACACTCCATCCATATTATTACGTTCTTGGGATGAACAAAGTGAAAGAAAATAAAGGTGATTGTTTAGATTTAAGTTAAAACTTGGTCTACTGTTGTATTAGGGCCCGTGTATACAAATAACATTTCCTTTATTGACCCCAAACATTAGGAAGGGTTCTAGGGGAAGAAGGTACCTCTTCTCTTTTGAGAAATGTTCATAAGATACATGGTCCTAGTTACAAAATGAGTTTTATACTCTTCCACTTTTGAAGTATGTGCTACTTTGTACTATTTGCAATTCTTGCATAAGACCTTTCCCTTTTCTTTTCACACAAACAATTCTTTCGAATTTCTAAAAAAAAAAAAAAAAAATGCGACCCTAAAAGTTGGGATTCCCGGTTTGAAGACTAGGGTTTTAGGGGAATGTCACTCTGTCTCTGTGTAATGTCGTCAACAATTGGAATGTCTAAGTTTACCTTCATATGTTTAATATGTAAAACAATGCTAGTTAAGTCATATTATTATTATTACGTCACGGAGAAAACACTCGAAAATATCTTAACTGTCAAAGACTAAAGTGAACATATAATAGACAAAGAATGCATTTGAAATACCAGTAAGTTACCTTAATGATTCATGGTTTTGTAATGTTTCATTAAAAAATTCATTTTAGTATTAAAGGGCAACGCAAAGTGTTTAATGATTAAGGAAGTTTATTATTAGCATAGCTCTTGCATAGATGCTTGGATTTTTTCATGTATTTTAAGTATACTAGCAATGATTGAAGATCATCATTTTAATAATTAAACTTTCTCTGGCGATACATTAGTTCATTAAACAATTACATTTGGCAATAAATGTCGTAATTTTGAAAAGTGTTATGATTTCTATATGTCTTAAATAGAAATTTGTAACATAATATAGGATTGTACACGTTTAATAACTAAGTGTAATGACAAAATTAGTTTCTCCAACTGCTTATTTACCTAAAAGTATATCATCTAAAGATTATATGTAAGAATGAAAGAAAGTCCCAGATACTAAGTTTTCAAATTAAAGTTCTTAGTAGACTTGTCATATACACTTGGCATATTCTTAAGAGATCTTGTACGGAATACATTCCTAATCCATTGAAACATGATTTTAAGATATAGTTATGAAACATACTCTTTGATTTAATTACTATGGTAGTTTAATTTATCATCATACAGGATTATCGGTGCATACTGTCTTGATTAATGGTGACATTGAAATCGAATGGCCTATGAGTACTACACGCCAGGTCAGCTTTGTGGTCTTTGAAAAAGATGACGGACAACTTCTAAGGATCGATGAAACAAATGATTTTAAAGCAACTAATGGACCATTTTATGCAGAATTGAAAGGGAAATCGGCACTTATATTGAAGATATCAAATGCGTCACTAGAGAATAATGGAATTTACTCATACACTACGTATTATTATACTGGAAATGCCGAAGAAGGGATGATGCTGCTTCGAGTGCAAGGTAAGATTTCAACAAATTAAATAAATAATTTAATAACTAACTACCTTAATTCGAATCATAACTTCCCGTATTTAATTTTACGAATATGCAAATTAAATGCAGTAACATATCAAGAGAGCAATAATGAAAATTTTAGGTAGGACATTATATTTTTAAAAACGTTTTAACAAACTGGATTATATATTTTATTATATTTTCTTACAGGGCAGCCTGATTTGTTCAATGTGAGCAGTGACACTGTCGAAGGAGATGTCATACACGCATTATGTTGTGTGGAATCTACCATGGAACCTCTGATGACGTGGAGGGTTGATACAAGCATTTTTTATAAAATTAAGCAAAAAGCTTCTGTCCAAACAATCTCGGATTATAAATATTGTGATATGGTAGATCTGACTAGTCATCGGGTTTACAACGACAAATCACTCATTTGTGAAGTTCAAAATGGATTGCATCTCTCGGTTTCATCTTCTTTGAATGTTTCCTGTAAGTTACAAACTACGTTGTGTGGATGCTTATCGATCAATGCAAAATGCGTCCATTAAAAGGTGGAAATAATCGTAAGCATCTCAGCGGACAGAATTTAATCAAGAAAGTCTGAAAAGTATTCCAAAATTTCCATCGTTGTTTTGTTTCAGAAGACATGTTGTAAATATGAAGAACATATTTCAGCTGGAATAAAATTTCGCCTATCATTGGCAAAAGGGAAGCGTGCTATATAAGTATGATTTTAATAATTAGGGTAAAACTTTGCTGATTTAAAAATGACATATTTCCTCTTTGTAGATGTTTTGGCTTCTATGTTGTGTCATCCTAAGTAGAACAATAATGTGTCAATATTGCTCGTTATGTGTGCAATGGATCTGTTACTATAAAGATGAATGGTTTCATTTGTCAGCAGATAAAATGCTTCTACTGACGATATAACATGAACAGCTATTTTTTCTATTTTTTCTATCTTGACAGATGAACCGACGGTCACTGCTTCTGTCGATAGTGCTGTCATGTGTTCAAAGGTCACCTGTATATTACGGGAATTCACAGACGCATTGATTATATGTACAGGAGAAGGTAATCCCATACCAAACGTTGTATTAGAGAGTCCATTGAGAAGGATAGACTTACCTGAATGGAATAGTACCTTTATAGGAAACGTGTCAGAGTTTACAGTAAAGCGGCATGTCTGGATTGCTAACATCACAAGGAATCATTATGGCTTGTACAAATGCAGAGCGAGCAATGGTGTTGGAAATGTTGTCTATGATGCCGTACTGTTGAACATCACATGTGAGTTTTATAAGTCACTTTATAGTCTCTGTTCAAAATCTCCACTTGTAGCGCAATGAAGATTGGAGTAGTGAAGTGAAGTGTAGTGTACAAGAGACCGTTCAGTCTTGCGAAGGGTTCCTACGATATTGAACTATATATAATGCAGCTCAATAATTCCATTCGATCATGTTATCCTTTATAGTGAACGTAAGACAATAACATTATGGAATCACCAGCTGAAGCAAATCATTACATTATTTCTCGTAGCATTTTTCGAAATGATTATTTCCTTAAAGTTAACCTTATTATCTAATCAATAACTGGCCAGAGCAACAAACATTTGATGGATGGTGTTCATTTAGTTCAGTGTGAAGGGTAAATATTGTCTGAAGCGCGCCACAGCATGAGGCGACATTGGAAAGAGTGGACGAAATTAATGTATAATTACTATGTATGGATTATTAATATATAAGTCTGGGCAAAGGTGCAAACTTGAGCTATATTTTGCAAACATGAAAAGATGTTGAAGATTTCCGACTTTATAGTTCTAAGAATTTGTTGTAATACTCTGTTGCTGTGATGGGGGGGGGGGAAGCTAAACCCTAATGTTGTTCGGGGGTTGTGTGGGGGGGGGGGGTGGATGCTCCCAGTTTACGTGTCTGCATCCTAAAGCGCCTTACATTGTAACTTCTCAAAAGTCAGCCCTGTTACAAGCAACCAACATACCATGAAACAGTTTATGAAAAGAGCTGATGTTTTCCTGCCAACAAACCTTCTCAACAACATTGTTCTTATCATTTAGTAAGAAATATCACCACAATCAAAACCTAAGTGGCCCTTTACAATAAAAGAAACAAGACGAACATATAATCCATTTCCAAAATCACCCCTGGATGTGAAAAGCAAGACAAAACTTCAAATATTGTGAGTGTCAAAAATTATATTGGTTGATGACAACCTTTGATAGTTACATTTTAATGTAACCACACTGATTTGGATGAAAATCTACAGATTTAGTTAAGTCTTCATATATTTTATGATATATAAAATGTTATTGCCTTCGTACAGTTGACACGGCAGTGAAAATGCTCACCTCTCCTTCCAATATGTTCACATCAAATGGCAGTTTCATCGTTGAGTGTGCAAGTTATTCCAATCCATTGGCGGAAATGTCTCTACAGAAGGTAATTAATGGTGAGTGGGCTACTTTACGCAGTTCCACTGTTCCTGAAAGCAAGACAAGATTCACTGCAATTTGGAAGTTCACATTTGACGAGATCATTGACGCCCACGAGGGCCGATACAGATGTAAAGCGTATAATGGAATAGGTCGACCAGCAACATCTAACCCAACAATCTTATCGCCGGTCCAGCGTAAGTATAATACTTATACCTTCTGAAATCTGATAATACAGGTGCAGATCCAGAAAGGGGCGTTTTGAGGGGGGGGGGGGCTAGATATCCCTACATGAAGAGTCAGCCACCAACTTCCTTTATATCTTCTTGGGTCCGCCCCTGTATTTCTTTGCACTGTATGCACTGAAAAATTGCCCTCAAGAGAGCATGAAACATTTCATTGCTGACAATTAGCATGGCCAATACAATATTGTAATCACGTACACTTGTACGAGATTCATCTAAACTCTCCAGAATACATCCGTGATATTGAGATGCTATCTATGAAAGAAATCACCCTCAATGACTACTCCATTGGGAAATAGAAACTATTCGGCCATGTAGCTGCAGAATAACCATTTGATTTACATTCAACTCGCATATTCCGGTTTAGACTAAACATCCATAATGTGAAGAATGGAACAACTGTTGTGAAACGTTTCATTGTCTAAAAAACTGAAGTGCGCGTGATCATGTTTACACGCTCGAAAATCTTTTAAGAGTGTTTAACTTAGTTTAATCCTCCAAACTAGCTAATAAACGTGAAAATGAAAGTGTCAAGTTAGTGTAAGGATCGAAAAAAGGTCGTTAACAACACATTATGGTATATGGTTTAGACAAAGGCCAAGAAGTTGGCTAGTATACTCTTTAATGAGCGATTCTTCGTTTCGATAACTTTCTTTTTAATCTATTACTTTAGGCAGAATTTGAGTCTTAATATCTCAAAGTAGAAGACGAAATGAAAATGTACAGTGCTAGAAATGTTTCTATAACGTTTGCGATTTCTCAAGACAGTCATTTCTAATATATGATAAATCTATTTCATGCTCTTTTGAAGCCAAAGTGATGATAACATCAAATCCTAAGTACACCCTTTAAAAAAAATGTTAACCCATCATAAATTCTAATAAATAAACTGAAACATATTCGTAGCACTTAATATAAACAACTGAGACGATACTCAACGTCATTTAGCCTTGCGGCTTTACAATGCTTTTGTATTACTATTGACATTTTGTGTTGCATCTGGGGAACTAATGTATTGTGCCATTTTAAGTGGTTTAGCTACATTAATTGATTAGCTTCCGTTATGTAAAAGGTCCTTTTTCAAAAATGTAAATGTGTTAGAAGAAATACGGTTTGAGCTGAATGTAGTGTTGTTGAACTGTCTACAGCATATCAGAATTATCCTTCAAGAAGCTAACAGCGTTTGAGGTATCGGTTATGAAGCCACGAAATAATTCAAATTTTGGAGCTTATTCATGTTAAGGCATAATCTACTTTTTGTTAGCTTTTATTGAGTTGACCTATGATAGGTTATCTCTAAAACAATTGAAATGACGCCTCTTGTATTAAAATGTAAATAACGTTTTCTTCAAGAGCAAGAATCGATGTCGTCTTAACGGAAACTGCTTTTGATGACACTGTGATCCTTGCAGTGTTTGACCTAGTAACAGTAATGGTCCGTAAGTTTTGTTACAATTTACCTTACCAGGTACGGAACCATCCAGGCGCGTATTCAGAGGAAGTGGTTGTGCCCCATTTACAACCATTCTTAAGCACTTATATACTATTCAATTATGATATAAACACAATCTTGCGATTTGACTTATTACTTAAAGACCTTATTTACTTGTATCATTTTAATTTCCATGAGGACGAATCCCAGACACCACGCACTCCAACACTGACGTCGGCTGTAACGATATCAGGGTTACACCCTTCCTTTTAAAACCCTTGATTCGTCGCAGGCCACCGGTTTCTCGTTAGATCGGGGGAGGGTAACGTTTAAATCATGAGCGCATAAGGTATATACAATTTGTGAGTTACCTTGGGAAATTTTATATGCGTTATTACGTTTTTCTGTGATAATATGGACGTATATGTATGTGTTACCATTGTCGAAGCAAACCTAACAACGTGAGAGGGAGTCTAATGACAGAGCTTTCCTATGACGATATGAAATAATGGTCACCTGCTAGCAAATAAATCCCATATTGAGGAAGATACCAAAATTAATCACAAGCGATTGAGAACTTTGGCATCAATAATTGATAAAATTATGTTACATATCAGTCTGAGATCTTCTAGTTAATCTTCTTTCAAGAAAATATATTATGCAAGTATTTTTAGTAGTCTGCCCCAAAAACAATAAATAGGCGCTGCATTAAAATTGAGAGTCAATATGTTGCTTGATACATTGATACAACCAGGCATATTTCGCAGCACAGGTATCTGATGGTATACATAAACTTGGCAGTAGATCTGTATTGCTGGCTGAATAAGTCAACCACAACCACAAAGAGACTAATATCAATATATGGTATTTGTAAAGAATGCCGTTAAACGCTATTTGATTGATAAGTACTTACCAACCCCCTCCCGCTCTATCGATGTGAAAAAGAACATACCACCCAAAATGGCTGACGACGTGACCTCCATTGTGTAAACGAGCCTTGGTATTTCTGCCTTATTCAACCATATACTCGTAAACTTGTTACAAAGCGGTAGCATGTTGGATTATCGTACTTGTAAATGCACGATTACACTCATTACGTACAAACCATTTATATTTAGAGAGTTAGTTTTTAATAATGGTGTATTTTAATACTTTAATTATGCTCGTAAGTATGGTTTCCATGAAAACAATGATAATGATAACTCGAGAATCTTCCCGGATGTAGTCAGAGCACATCATGCTTCAGCTGTGGCTTCGACAATGTCACTTCGACAACTGCCTGTTGAACCTAATAAGACCGGTACGTTGACACGATACACACGAAGAACACAGTATCTACTGTAGATCTTATTGTTTTGTACCGCAGTAAAAACTGGATCGGGCTACGAATGGATTTGCTGGGATAACACATATCCTCAGTTCTTACTGTAATCCTTATAGCACACTCTACCGATTTATCAAATTTATCAGTACTGCCCCGCTTTTACTGTGGTACAACACTTTGTAATGACTGTAATCTCTGTGTGGATCGCGGTAAGTTAGTAATTAACACAAACATCGAAACTTGACTGCTCTACTTTAGTTTAAGATATTTAACTGCTAGCTTACTCTGTTAATAATACTTACGCTTGATACGTGCCAAACTTTTTGGTCGTCATCCGTTTGAGGTATGCTGTGTATATTATGTGTATACGTTATGAATATGTGTTATGTGTGTATGTCATGTACATATGTTATGTATATATGTTATCGTTGTAAATGTAATCCGTGGTGGCATTGCGCTTGGTGACGTCATTTGGATCTAATGACAGGGTTTTCTTAATGAAAGTAATGAAAGTAGATCAACTGCCTGCGAAGGAGTTCCACATGTCAAAAATAATTTTAAACGATTGTGTGCTATGTCGAGAAAGAAAAACATTTCTAGTGAATACGTATTTTCAACATCAAAACTTCTGTCACGTTCATAGCTATGTCACTAAGGATCGACAAATATATATTTATCATATTAGTACTGTATACCTGAAACAGTAACATGCTCATGATGACTTGTGTTTTCTAGTCTTCCCAGCAAACGTTTCGTCTTTTGTATTGATAACGTTATTTGTGGTGTAATGAATATGTAACGTAAACGTTTTCAGGATATTATTTCAAACATTTTTTCGTTAAAACATATATATATTATTAATATAACATTAATATCTCATAAAAACGTTATGCCGACGTTTTTATAACACCACATTGAACGTTATAAAAACATATTTTAGAGGCTCTGTGAATTTTTTTAGGGTAACGTTTTGTGTTTGCTGGGAATTGTCTTTGAATAGTATTGCAATTCTCTGAAATTAATACAAATTGTAATGCGATCTCGTCGATGATAATTAAGCTTGTTTCCCTCGAATCCCTGTATTTGTGTGCATTTTGATCATTGAATCCACAACGTATTCTTAGATCCCAGTACAGTCGAGGAGTTTGCTGCATGGACAATAGAGTGAAACTGCGCCATCTATGATGATAAAACACATTATGTATTGTTTAACGTAACTACTAAATTTTGAACTAAACTTTGATATCAATGTTAGAATATAACTTATTTTCCTAGTCTACTTTAGCAAAACAAAAATTCAATATAATGTCATTGTATATACCTCCTACCCTAGAATAGTCGAGAAGTTTGCTGCATGGACAATAGCGTGAAACTGCGCCATCTATAATGATAAAACACATTATGTATTGTTTAACGTAACTACTAAATTTTGAACTAAACTTTGATATCAATGTTAGAATATAACTGATTTTCCTAGTCTACTTTAGCAAAACACAAATTCAATATAATGTCATTGTATATACCTCCTACCCTAGAATAAATATCAGATGACGTCTATATTTCTTGAAATGCCAATAGGGATTACATTAAATAGAGCAAAATTCATTTTCTAATTCCAAATGCTGACTGATTCAAATGGGTGTATTGTGCATTGACTGTTGGGCATTGGGCATTATGTACTTATTGTATATTGGGGATTGCATATTAGGCATAATGTATTGAGCGATATTGACTGTAGACTTTGAACTTTCCCTTGACAATGGCTTCTCTCTGGGAACCAATTTTAAAACTCGATATGACGGTGTATCGATTTGTGATAGAAAAGTAGATGTTACGTATCATTTCGTTACTGTGCACCCTTCCAAATTCAGGTTTTACGTAAAGAAGCCGTACGTGTGTTAATGAGTAACATTTATTTGTTAATCAACAAGCCACCACGTTCATATTTTGTAGTCATGGATGGAAGTCTGATCTCTCACATCTCAAAGACGAACACACTCTTTGCTTGTTTCTTACAGCAACTGTACAAACGATACCAAAAAGAGATTTAGAAAACATTTGGGTGATTGTGGCTGGTGTTGTCGGGTCCATTGCCAGTTGCCTGTTAGTTTGTGCTTGTTTCACAGTCAGGAAGTTTAAATGTAGGTATAAGTGTTGCAAACGCATTTGAACTGAATACTATAAAACTATGGAAACAGTTTAAACTATAAAGGTGTTTTGTTTTACAAAAATCTTCAGGTTTGATCAAGTTACAAAAGTAAAGATAATTTACTGATATTTGGAAACATTTTATTTTACATAATATAATACCTTGTATAGGTTCCATATTGAATAACATAATAATATTACGAACTGGTATATTACTGTCATGCTAAAACCATTTTAATATATGACAAATTTATAGGAGACATTAATAAATTTAGCCGTACAGTCTTCTTGTTAGTACTACAATCATTGTTGAATATAACAACATAATATGTTCTGTATTTCATTGTTATCATTTAATGTTGCTGTAATGACATTCACATGCATAACTTAATACTCAGTATATTCAATCATTAAAACAAAGATATGTTTACTAACTATTGTATTTTGACGGAGTTATATATATATTTAGCTTCAAAATGTTATATATATTAAAGTATTTATTACCTTGTAATACTTTAATGAAAACGAACACAATTATAGAAAATGAATTTAACAAAATATTTACTTCATTTACAGTCAATCGAAAAGGACGAAGGTAAGCTTTATCAATTTAGTCTAGCAAAACCTTGACGCTTTGGAATTGAGTTTACATTTGAATGCTTAAATTATTTTGATTTCGAAACTGACAAATAACTTGCATTGAAATATTTTACTTTTAAGTATCAACAAGGTGTATAATGTTACTAATATCCCTTGGTATGAATTATCACGGAATGTCCGAGCTCTTTTCGTCGTTTATTTCTGTAGAAGGAAAGAATTGCCAGAGATACCTGTTGACGAGGACAACTCGCAGAACTCGCACCATTCTGAAGGAAGTGAACCTAGTAAGTTTACTCAAAATAAATCTAAATTTTAAGGAATGAATCAATGAAGGCATTTACGAAACTAAAACATTTATTACACACCGTAAGTAAAGCCCAGAGTACGTGTAACAGAGTACGATTAGAGTGCCGGTAACATAAAGTTATAATAATTAAGAAACTGAGAAATTACGTATGAACGGTTTATAGGTTAGTATATTTTATAAATGTCCTCCCAAAGAAAAGCATAAAGTATAATCATATTAGACAGCTACTTTTGTTAAATTTGACATACACCAGAAAGCGTCGGTCTTAATTACTAAAGGAAACGATATGTATTTGTGATGTTTATTTCCTTTACAAATCTTTTTATTTATTGGCAGATTACTATTCTACAGCAGATGCGATTGCAGGAAACAATACCCGGATGTTGAGTGAGAAAGATATTTCCATCATCATGAATATTAAAATGGGAAAAATCTACCAAAGATGGATGGGATCTGTTAACCTTACTGGGGAGACCAATAAGTGTGTTGTAATAACAACAATGCTAGGTTAGTGATAACATTCAATATTCAATATCTATAATCCAAGGCTGATGTCAACGCCGGAGTCAGAGATTGATATCGTCAATCATATTTATATCATTTAAATATATAACTTATATTAAGTGACCTTGTGAGCAACAGTTTGATATATACATGTTAACACGCTTTAATTTATTGCTGACCCTTTTCTGTCATATTTTCAGAAAAGCTCATTAGAAAGAAAAATATTCATTGGGAGGCTTTCATCAGAAAATGTCTCGAGTTGCCAGCATCGAGCCATCTAGCGAAGATTGAGGCAATATCTATCCAAAGCAGTGAGTTTGTCCTTTACATGCTTTAAAAAAGTAATAATAAGAAAAGATGGAATGTGAATCGAATCGATTCGTTTTCATTAAAACTAACATTTTTGGGTTATGATTTAGCTCCACCCGTCCCTCATCGGGTGTGATGATTGACAGTAAAGGAAGATAAGGATCTCATGGACAGTCTGGAGTCGACAAGATCTTCTGATTAAGTCAAGAGTCATTATATATTGTCCGAACAGGAGTTAATCATGCCCGGAGGGATTTTATTAACATGGATATTAATTCGAATTGATAATTAAGCTAGTCAGTTTTCATCTCGATTAGAATCATATTCAATGAAATTTTATTATTTATGGAGATTTGTTTGTTGAACTCCATCTTTGATTTCTTCTTTTGTTTTAGGTAAACTGTTCCTTATAAGTGAGCATCTCAACTGTGAAAATCTGCATAGCGTCTTGTCACGTGATACTAAAGATAAAGGAGACTACTATTGTTGTAGTTCATTGTCAGTTCCTGACGTCATCAAACACGTAGCGGGAGTGTTGGAAGGAATGGACATCCTTAAAACATTCGGGGTAAGAAATGTAAATGGGTTATATGCTAAATATTGTTGTTTATTGTTTAGTTGCTATTCGCATCGAACTTATTTTTAAACAAACGAAGCTTTCATTCAAACTCGAGACCACTTAATTATTTAAAAACTGCTTAACTTATTGGTTTTTATATTCTGTCAGTTCCTTCACCCTGGCTTAACAACCAAAAAGGTTTTACTAACCAAGGAAGGGCAGGTAAAATTGTTTGACTTCTGTCTGGCCGGTGATGCACCAAAAATAGCTGCTCTTAAGAAAGCACAGGTAAATAACTCAATCATTAATCGAGGTATGACCCTGTTCTTCGTGTCTAATAATTATATATATTTATTTACTTAGTTACTTGTACGGTCTTTATCATCAGAAGAGGTGTCTTTTGTAATTGATAGAGGAGTCTAAGATGTACAACGTTATTAAGTTCAACTAAGAAAAACACACAATACTTTAGCTGAATCGCTCGTTTTTCGCTAAGTTTTTGCATATTTGGTGGATTTCATTATAGAAGTACATTGTTATTATTATTTGAATGGAAAGCTCAATATACTAAAATCTCATACATGGACTATTCTAAACTGTTTTAAATATTAAAGTTAAATATACTCCATATGCAAATCACTGTTTTATTCTTAATCAAAACCTCCCTATATTGAATGACATCCCATAGCCCAATTGCATAATTTTCCAACGTAACTTACCATCATTTCGACTTTGAAAACAAAAATCAGTTGTGATTTTATTAACCCAAGTGTACAATTTTGGATGAGTATAACCTGAATGTAACATTATTAAATTAATACAATAAACTTTTATAGTTGTAAACTCCTTTTTCTTTTTCAGGTTCCTACGGTAACTTTGAATCAATTTCCACCTGAAATGTTACTGTCGAATCATTATACAGAAACCAGTGACGTGTGGTCTACAGCAGTAGTAATATGGGAGATTATGTCAGCTGGTAAAAAAAATTGATAATAAACAAATCATTGTAGCTCATAATAAAGTGTTCAATAAAAAAGTACGTTGCTTATTATAACAGAAAAATACAGAAGTTGTCAATTAAAAAGTTTCATGTTTCACATTTGATTAGTAAATTGAATTTTATTGAATATATTTATCTCCAATAAAATAAGTACATCACAGATAACTCAAGTTTTTGAGTTTTACTTAATTCTGAGTCAAGTGGATTTGCTCAAATATTTTACAGTAATTTGAACGCGGAAGAAACATGTAAATATTCTATAAAGAAAATCAACTTATTATAATTATCTATAGAGACACCTAGATATATTGTTCATGAAATACCGTCGAATGCAATCCAGTACCAAATTATAATATTGCACATTTTCTCTGCTCTTATCTTTATAAGGTTATTTTATTAGAAGCAGAGACATGAGCATCATGTAAGACTATGATGTCTGAAATTAATTACTGCATTTATAACAATTGGTAGTATCATGTATAAGTAGAGTGAATGCAAGAAGGCAAGGATTGAATTTGACAATAGTTATGACAGACACCCAGGTGTACAACTGTCTGAAAGACGTGATAACCTTGGTGTTCCCTCCATACGCAAGTTGGATATACATATACATATACCTGTTTCGATATTTCTACACTCGCACATCTCTTAGGAAGCCCACCGTTTCCTGTGGACAAGGAAGTTAGGCTTGACGATGAGGCGATCACGCCATCAGTACCCTGGCCGGAGAAGTACTGGCAGATAAAGTAAGAAGTCAGTCTTTAAATTACCCTTTCATTCTATGAGTGTCGAAGTTACCGCATTCAATATAAGTTAAAGTCGGTGTGTAATTAATTCTGTATTTTACAGCAATTATTGTAGGTTGTGCAACTATCTCACAGTGTATGCGATTTTTAGTTGGATTAAAATTTTGTAATATGATAGAGTAATAGTGGAGTATTTATGTGCTTACTTAGGTGACCATAAATGAATTTAGTGTTTCATGGAGGGCTGACTTATTTGTTTCAGGTACTTTCATCCAAATGAGTGTTTCCATGGTCACTTTAATTAGAGCAATGTAATACTCATTGATATGTAAATCGTTGGAAGAGTCCTTTATTTTAACCAAATAATAGCCTTACGATTTCCAGTGGGAAAACTTACAAGACAGTAATCATGAAAGTAAAACTTATTAAATGTGTTTATTAGTATAACACTTATTGTACTTCACATGTACATTGAAACATATAAAATAGTACACTGCATCTGCTGCTTCACTATTTGAATTGATTTCTTAATCATCTGCAGAGATAAAATCTTGTTTGATTGCTGGAAGCATAACTCATCTCTTCGACCTTCCATTCATCATCTGAGGGGAACATTCGTAGCTGTAAGTAATATATTACTCATCTTAGAACAGATATCAGTCACCATTACGTATCGATAACAACCCAGTTAAATCATTCTGACAACTAACCCAATATTGAAACGAGTAGTAGAATTCGTAAAATGTTATGGTTTGACAAAGGAAACTGCCACATGAAATTAAGCGGCATTTTATTCACAATAAAGGTCCTATGTCGACCATTACGATGTGCTATGTCACGTGCAAGGATAACGATGTAACTGAATATGTAGCCTAACCTTAGGCAGTGTATAATAAAAATCGATAACCGATAGTTGTAGTTATACAGATTTCTCATATTACCAGCTTAATGTGGCCTCACTGAATATTTATTTTAAATATATGTGGTATGTCAGACGATGTATAAATCCACACTTGGGTGTAACAACGACATAATGTATTGTAAGATACATTGTTGACTACGCTTGGTATGGGCTTTCTTTTCTGTTGTGTTGAGATTCCCATAAATATTCATATCTAACTTATTTATGATTTCTATTGATTTGATTGTACCTTTAATGTAAAGAAGTTCAGTTCAGGCAACGTTTAATATATATTTAGCATTTATTTGTTGATAGTGTCTTGCAAAAGTCCCTTATTATCCCTTAACAGATATTTGAAAAATTAATCACGGACAGTTCTTATGAGATACCGATACCTACGACGTATTTACCTATGAGAGCCCTTGATACCGCTCAACTTACCTATGCAGAACAAATCTACCATGCTGGAATGTGAACTGAGTGTGCCTAGGTTATAATACTGGCGATTGGTAACCGCTACGAAACTTCAAGATTTCCCTGAAGTCACGGGACCTACCTAAGCAGACCACATATGCCATGTTGTGTAGAGTATAACAGGGTGTCGCATATGCTCTTATCGTCAGTCATTATTGACCAGCACCTGTAGAGTAGAACTGGGTGTCAAATATGTTCATATCGGCAGTCATTATTGACTACAGCAGGGTTTACCTCCGCAATTAGATAGTTATCATGCAGGATAGTAGATTAGGATTTTATCATTGGTATCAATTGGTGTTTTCTCAGTAATATATTATTATTAGTATACTTTATATGTTGAGCGTAAAGATGAAAGACTTTATAACAATTCATGCAACTTTGATCTTTCATTGGTTATAAGAAAACTACCCTTTCTTCATTCCCTTGATATAAACAACCTCAACAGTTTCTGATATATTCATATCACTATGGACAACATTAACAGAGTTAATGAATTGAAAGTTATGGAACAAAACAACCCCACTGTGCTAACCATACTACTAATTTCCTCCATATAAGTTACCCATTAACCCATAGGTTTCTTATTAGATAAATTTTAACTTCATATTTTCTTGTTACAGCTAGTGTTGTAAATTTATCCATTCCTTGGACCAAAAAGTCATTATTATAAACAGTAAGATACTTTTTTATTATACATTTCTATACGTTCTCTGTCGTGTACATTGTATATCGTTTTGGTGGCTACCGTAATTTTACCCTCATTTTCTGTTAACAGGAGCACTATTTTTCGTCCATTCATCAAGCTTAGATGATATTCAAAGCTAAAGTAATATAAAGGTTGAATTAACGAATAAATTTCTGTGTACGCCTTTCCTTGTACATCATTGTGCAATTTTGTTTAAAGATGAATATATTACAACACAATCGTGTAATGCATATATTGACCTCGTTTTTAAGTCAAAAACGTATCACAGTGTAAGCCTCCATATATAATTACCAGGCTAGGTTATAATTACGTCATAGGATTCCTTGTCATCTTTCTTATGCTGTTCTTTATTTTTGCGCGGGCCAGACCACTGTATTCCCTGAACCCTCTCGTCATACATGACAACAGCGGCCATCTTTTCCTTCTTTTAGTCTTAGCAAATTAATGAGGAGGTAGGAGCAAGGGCTTCTAAAGTCGAACTATTTCCCACATCCAATAGTAATCACCGCCAAGTATATCATATCTCTATCTGACCACAGTAAATGTTAATCAGCATATTAGATTGTAACGTAGTAGGACGTTTTGACCCGCTGTATAGGTTTCCCATGTACATGCTTTGAAAACAAATTAAACACAATTATCATGGGAAGTGGCGGGATAGTTTCCCTTCCGAATAATTGCCGTTGATATCTTCGCTGATAATTAGTTTACAAGTTATGTAGGTACTGAATGTTCATAGAACCTAATACCATTTACAATCGTCTCTCATAAACTGATTCCTTACTGATTCTCTCATAGGTTCCTTGTATGAAAGTTTATACTACAACAAGAAAACAATATTTGTTTAATACTTCGTTCTAGCATGATCTGCCGTATCATGGGAGTATTTCTAACTAAGACTCGTACATATTTCTTCCAACACACGGCAGTTGATTGGTTGTTGCCACTTCAGTTTCATATCGTTAGTTTCTTGTAAGAGCTTACTAAGTTCGTTGAGGCTTAAGAAAGATTATTGATCCAATTTCCAGCAGAGTGACATAGCTTCATACCTGTAAAATAATACAGTTAACGTGTTCTAGGAATCAAGTCGGAGCCCAAACAGTATAGTATCTGGTGCCAATTACCCCCCCCCCTTTATACCCCCCACACACACACATTCATTTCTTATTTACTGCTTGGCTTGCCTATAAGAGTGGTTATCTTGTGTAAGTTGTCAGATTCAAAGGCACCAGGAGTGCACTCTGTACAATCATAACACTTAGGTAATACGCCCTCATTGACAGTTATACATAGCCAGTTTAAACGCATTCACAAACCAGTAGAATCACTGCGGTCGACTGGTACGGACTTTGGTCTGTGGCACAAGATCCGGTGTTCGATTCCTATATACCTTCGCATGATGAGTCCCAAAAGGACGAAACCGGTCGTGAAGTGGAATTTTTCTGGTGTGTTGTTCTTTATTTATTTACTATATATCAGTCATACCACTTGCTACACATTCATTTCTTTTTACGGCTTGGCTTGCCTATAAAGAGTGATTATTCTGTGTAAATTGTCATATTCAAAGCACCAGGGGTGCACTCTGTACAATAATAACACTTGGGTAATAATGACAGTTATACAAAGCCAAATTATACACATTCACACACCAGTAGAATCACTGTGGTCGAGTGGTACGGACTTCGGTCTGTGGCACAAGATCCGGGGTTCGATTCCTATATACCTTTGCCTGTTGAGTCCCAAAAGGACGAAACCGGTCGTGAGGTACGTGGAATGTTTCTGGTGTATTGTTCTTTATTTATTTAAAGTCTGTTCAAAGTATCTCTTTCGAGATCCGGCTTTAGGAATCACAAATGATTTCGAGTTGGTTAGAATCATGTAGCATCTCTAGAGTAAGGCAAATATGTGACCAAAAACAGAACTAGTATTGTTCGATACAGGTGACAAACGTCTACAGTGGTATTACGTCCTCCTTATCGGTTTCCAACCTCTGGACATACAATCAGCGTCCATAAGCTAGTGTTTAGGGTGTCCGTATATAAAGCCGGAGGCCCAGGTTCGAACCCCGGTGGAGGCAGGAAGTTTTTTTTCACTGTTCTTGACTTTCCATCTCATTACGATTTGAATTATATAAATAGTCGACACCAGTTTTCACCAAAAGTGTATCGTCACCTGAAATTTCAATGACTCCAAATGTTTTCACAATTGTTTCATCTTCCGAAAGATCAGTTATGAGTCAAAAAAAGTATTTAATTCATCGCCAGTTCTTGTCGTTTCTTTAAAACTCAATTTCCTTCCATTATGTAAAAAATATACCCAGTAATAAGTAAAGCTTAATCCTTCAGAACAGCAAACATGAAACAACTATAATGATTCGAAATACATATATCGAGAACATATTAACTCTTTTTGACGATACCAAAAGACGAATCCTGCTCTTATTCCCTGTTCAGACAGAGAAGAGTGCATTGAGCTAATTGTCTTAATATTTGATGAGTATACAGGCACGGTTTGGAAGCAGGGTAAGAACGGCATTTTCATTTTGAATGTTAAACTCTAGGGAATAGGGGACATAAAATATATGTTACAAAAGCATAGTGTAAGGTTTCTGAGCTAGTGCTGGTAACGCCTTGTACTACGTTATCTTGAACGTGTTACCTTAACAAGAGGTTCACCTCTTTTTTGAAGTATATTTTAAAAGTCTACTAAACACTAATTTAGAATTGTGGTAAAAGGCGGAAAAAAACCCCCACATTACCTGAAGAACTCAAGATGTGAACGTAATTTTCATCAGTTGTACCTGTATGTAACATTACTTTTACTTCTCTAAAGAGAGATCATCGTAGAATTCTCACTCTTTGGAATTTAATGTGTAGTGAATTATCACCCGAGGAGAAAGGTTATAACTGTAGAAGTGCCCGAAAACACCAATATTGTTCAAATTAAGTAATGCTTGAAAGAAAAATGAAAATGCCTTCCAAAAACAGATTAGTTGTTGTAGAAACATGGACTTTATCCATAGCAGTCCATTCTCCATGGATTTCTTTCTGTAGTCGCATTCTCGGTAAAGAGTTCGAATGTGTCTCTTACATGTCTTTCATCACGCAGGTGATAAGGCATGAGTTTGTAAAAAAATACCAGACTGTCGATAAGAGTATATCAGGATTCAAGGTAGCAATTAAATTTCAGTCGACAAGTAAAGAAACAAGAAAAGACAAGAAAAAGTAAAGAAAATATGCTGGAAAGATCATCACCAATGAGTCTCTGCAATTCTTTAATCCATCTAACCTTGAACTTGAGCCAGAAATGTCCGTAGATCAGCATTCCCTATACTATAGTAAGTGATGTATGAATATGTTCCACCATTTCCTGGTGTTACATTTGAGATCGTTAACACATGTAAAGTACTTGTCAGTTTGGTATGATACTGTCCTTAGGTCATTTGTGTTGATTTTACTAGATATAGGAGTATCAGCAGTTCTCCATCTTTCTCAGGTATCATGTTGACTCAATCCATCGTACAGCATCCCTTTGTCATTCTAATTCAAAGTCGTCACTGATTAGCGCTGTATATTCTGTGTGCAATCATATTTAAACATTTAAAATACAAGCACGCATCGTGTTTTCTTCTTGTTCATGATATCAGTCATGACATAAATATTTCAGATTGTATACTTCAAGCAGCCAATGGAAACTAAATAAACATATGGAAGGCCGTGGTTCCTGTTAGTCTAATAATATATATATGAAGGAAATATAAATTTACCTAAAGTTTCGTGAAGTAAAACCTTACAGACAAGATATCGAACATTGCGACATCCTTTAATGTATAACCTTGTCTATACATAGACCTGCTACTGCCTCTTGAGTCTCTAGTCAGCTTTTTTTTGGAGAATTATTGCTTTTGTGATGGACTGGGGTCATTAATCTTTCTAGACTGGGGTTATTATTCTTTCAAAACCTACAATATATATAGTTGTTTTTTAACTACATTTACAATGGCGGAGTGTATAGCCTAGTGGTTAACGCCGGCGTCTCCCAGTCATGAGATCCCCGGTTCGATTCCCCGCCGACAGCAAGGTGTGTCGTCTGGCAAGGGTGTTGTTCAATAACAACTTCCCGACATGGACGTTAAATGGATGTGTGCCGAGAGATTGGCTTCGGTCAGCTTGCGAGTCTATAAGCCTCCATGGCTTCTTTCGCGAGTTCCTGCTTGCGGGAAGATCACATATACTTACATACATACATACATACAATCACGGAGAAAGCTTAACAACTTTTAATAACACTCAACTTCATAGATAATATACAAATTTCACTTACATATTAACTCTGTCTCACTTTGGGACGCTCATAAAAGACATGTCTCGAAAGTAAAACATATGCTGTAACCTCGGTGTGCGAGAAAATGGCTTTCGAAATTTTAGAAACACAATCCTTGCTTCCGGGATCATAAATGGACTTAACACAGAGAATTAACATATTCATTGTAACGTTATATGTATGTGTATGTGTATTGTAATGTGCATTAATATATATAACAATTTTTCGACCTTAATCTATGTCTTGTATGTTTTGCTACCTTTTTTTAAGCAATAAACAACACGTTAAAGAGTGCTTTGTTTATTAAAATAACATGCAACGACGGTATCATCAAAAACGGTAACGGGGACTGCCTTAAAAGTTGTAATTATATCGACTGTCAGTAGATATCCTTAACTGTGGAGGTCATCCCTGAATGCGATATGCTTAAAGCACGATGATCCATATGCCATTGGATAAGAGTGTAAAGGAGCCTATGCGGTTGCGTGCACGTTTTAATTATATTTATTGCTGCACTAACTGCACTCATGTTCTGTTAAACAAAGTGTTGTACTGTCACAGGTCAGGTCACGTTTAAGAAATCATCTGCTGTTTTGTAAGCGATCATCGTCAACTACCTTTTTAATCCATTTAAAGAGTTTTAGAAACAAGGAACATGCATGTGACCAAAAATCACCGTCTTTATACTTTCCTTTATAATGATAAAAATGAAATGAACAACATCTTGGGATGATTACCGTGACTTTTGTGATTGTTATTCCTGTTTGACAGATGGATGAAGTATATCAGCCACCCCACCCGTCCTCCTCCAAGTATTTTGTCCGGTATAATCTCAACTATCTTAGTTTCTGCGGTAGAGTATTGTACAGTATAGAATGTCATACACATGCAGCTGTATGGTAGAAACGTGTTTAACCTTTACTCTGCACAGAGCATCACATCCATGCCGTTTAAGTTTGTAAAAACAGAGAAACATGAATCGCAGTTGTATACACTGTTCATGGATTAAAAAAAATGTGATATTTTGTGATATAACATATGGTCATTGCTGTACAATTCATCAGAAAGTAGATTATTTAAATGAAGTTAATATTACAGTAACACTTAATGTGCGGCTCAACCCCCCTCCAAAGAACCAACTTTATACAATTTATACCAGAAACCGTAGAGTTAACACAAGCGTGGAATACTAACACAGGGGAGATGCAAATAATCGTTCACTGTGTGACAATAGACGAGGAGCTGATAGCCATCTTAACACTAGGCTATAGCCATCTAAGCACTAGGCAATAGCCATATTAGCACTAGCCTATAGCTATCTTAGCACTAGGTTATAGCCATCTTAGCACTAGGCTTTAGCTACTATACTGACTGATATTGTTACACAATGAAATATTATGCTATACATAAACGATAGCGACAGACTTTGGTACAGAGGATATGTACAGTAAAACAGAATGTGCTTAAATCCAACTACATAAGCAAACCTTATCGTGTTTGCATTTGCGCACTCTATTATCCATATTCTCCGCTTTTAATTGTTCGGGGCTAAGGTTATATGTAATACCATTTTATTGTATTCCTATCTTCTACAAAGGAATTTACTGTTGACAAAAATGTGAGAGACCGCAGATTTTTTTTTTAATTTCAAAGCATGTGGTGATCCAGTTAATCGATAAATCTATCTTTTTATTTTTATTATTATCAATTTATTATTATTACTTTAATTCCCGTTCAAAGATGATTAAACCAAGTAATCTACCTTCATTTTCTACTATAATTGCTCTTGATATCAGTAGCAGTGCCATTACCCCCACCCCACCTCACCCCTTCATATAGGTTCATTAATCTCGGAATGGTTTAGCCCTAGGAACTATACTAGGTCTGAATAATGAGCATTTTATTGTAGAACATAATTCAGAGTAAGTTATACGACTTTGGAAGTCATTGTTCTTGTTCCTAAAACCGTTAACATTCTACCTTGATAACATGGAAAGGTAAAAAAGAGAAAGTAAATGGTTTTCAGATCATTGTGGCACTAGACATCAAAAATTTACAAAATGACAGCTCTCAGATTCGACTTTGAAACTATACGATATATCTCGACGGAACTACGTTTTTCTTTTCCTGTTTGGCGGGCATTTTTCTTCACAAGAATTTCTGTCACATTAAATTGTTTTATAAAATTTAGTTAAAAATAAGTTATAAATAAAATTATTGATTGGGAAAGATCATGGTACGGTTTGTGTCCCCTTCAAGAGGGAGTTAGTTTCTAACTTCGGATAGTGAAAATTGCATTAGTTCAGAGGGTTTGCTACTATAAAACTCCAACTAAAACCCTACTTATATTTAATAATACTCATTAATCCTTATCGAACAAATTGACGAATCAGAAATCCGTAAAGGTCCGCCTTTACAATTTCAACGTTTTCAACAAGTAGAAGGTGATGAATGTAACAAAAAAGAAGCAAAGTACAAACTGTTTTGATAATATACTTTTACGAATTAAGAAAAGAGCGGCACTGGAATTTTTATTGCGTTATGTTTGCTTTAGCTTGTTTAGTACCAAGCTTTGTTATCTACGTTTCTTCAACATTAAGTGGTGTTCATGTCTCCATTATCTTTCATCTCTCTTTCTCTTCCTCTTCCTCCTCCTCCTCCTCCTCCTCCTCCTCCTCCTCCTTCTCCTCCTCCTCCTCCTCCTCCTCCTCCTCCTCCTTCTCCTCCTCCTACTCTCTCTCTTTATCTTGGTAAGAGGATGAAAATAAAGGAAATTAATTCTCAGGTCAACGTTTTGTGATAACTTTTTGCTTTTCGTTGACACACAACTACCATGACTATATAGTGCTCAGAAAATATATTTAGTAAAATATAATTATGACGATTGCCTGATAATTACGTAACTGCAAAATTTGTGGTTCCTTTTTATGAAAACAGGAAGTCCATTCCTACTGCCATGTTTATATTTTAGAGCATAAACTTGCTGAGGAATTCATCTATGATTAAAATCCCCGGGACAGGTTTTTTAAAAGTCTTTTATTGAAGTTTTTCGTTACTCACGAAATAATGCGAATTTAATCACTATTAGCACATTCTGGAACTCGATCGTCAATGTAAATATTGGCGACCTGGTGGTTTGCATCGTCACGTTCACAAATAGAGGCTGTTTCCGGACTTAATCTGAAATGAATATACAATATAATATATGTTTTTATTGGTAGTGTTACGTTCAAGACAGAGGTATAACATTTGTTTCCGGATGTCGTTTCCAGGAGGATCTGACTTTACGATCATTGAAACTACGCACAGCTGATTATTACACAACTTTGTAATTACCATATTACTTACCTTGCATATCCATTTATATCTAGCTCTGGGCCATCTGCAAAATCATCTAATGAAAGTAATGTAAATTATTCATGTTAATACTTGATATTGCAAATTAAATATTCACGAAGCTGTTAATCAAATCAAGTTTTGAAGTCACATGATTTTTTGTTGTCATTAGCGGTCTCTTAAATCTCCGTTAGTACCCAGAGTGTCATCGAAAAGAAATATCAAGCTTGGTTGCTTAATGCTAAGAGAAAAATAATAATTTAAGAGCAACGGTAAATTGTCACTTCCGAACAAAATAAAATAAAAACGCTTTTTTTGTTGGCAGTTTAAGCAACTTCAATTTACCTCTATATTTCTTCCTGTTCGTGAGATATATAATGAGGATATATGATATATGATAAACCTCTTACCCTCTGGATCTTGGTAAGAAACGGACAGCTTCCGACCGGAGTTCCCTCCCAAACTTAAAATTCAAATTTATATCATAATAATATGAAAATAGTATTCAAAGGTTATAAAATTACATTCTCAACTATATAGTCTTGTGCACATATAAATGATGAAAGATGAAGAATATATCAATTTAAATGCTAGAGACTATTGTTCTTAGACTCTAAGACTTTTTTTATTCTCAAATAAAGGCGAATGGGTGAAACATATTTTAGTGGCGATATCGATCTGCAACAAAACTAAACGTTTACAATAATACAGGTATAATGACCTAACTTGAGCCATTTTTGTAAACAAATCGCAACAATGCATTATGATATACTCATATAGACTATAGAAAACGAACATCTTCCGGCCAGACGCTATATGGTTTAAACATATTCAATTATGTTACATTCCTTCGTAGAAGTTTGCCCTATTTGAAGGATCAAACAGACTGAAAGATAACTTTCTTCAACTCAATTACCAGTCTTTTCAAATTATGGTAACAATTTGACATAAAACTCTAAGTTAAATGTTTCGATGGCTTGATCGCAAAATAAACGACATATTCATGTGTGTAGTTACCATTGTTCGTAGCAGTGGTCATAAACTACGGGTCTTTCCGAATCGACGTTACCTACAAAGCAGAAAAAAACTGTTAACATAGAACTATTCAATAATAATTTCCAGTTCCTTAACATTTCGTCAATTCTGAGCCAATGCTGAACAACTTCACACTTAACCTGGTTTTAAGTGGACATTACATTCATTCGTAATCATATCAAACGTATTTTTCACAACTCTTTGGATATATCTATCATTGTACGCAACACATCACTATGTGACTAACTCTGCATATCTGGAGTGTTAGCTCAGTGGTTAACACCGGTGCCTGTCAATCATAAGGTCCCGGTTCGAGTCACTCCCAAAACAAATTAACTCCCAAGACAATTAACAATTCATAATCATGGACGTTAAATATGAATGTGAGAGACTGACTTCGGTCTGCTTGCGGCTTTGATAAGCCAATTAGGCTTTTTCGCGAGTTCCTGCTTGCAGGAGGATCTAATATACATATATGCATCATCGAATTAACATACCTTCTTTACACGGGTTAGCAGGAAGGTCCCTATGTAACATTCTGTTTTCCACATCTAGAGCATGATGCGCTCTCACTACATCTGGAAAGTCCACTGTATCAAACCTGGGATGCAGTCTTCTCGAGTATCTCAAAGTAAAAAATAATAAAATGAAATATAGGTACTTGATATATAAAGGTTGTGTTGATAGAAGTATGGTAGTTAAATGGCTCTCACTTTCCAAAATCTAAAAAATAGAAGATTAATGTAGATAAATTAATTTGTCAAATGTGAATTGATTCAACTTTGAATGCATAATTAAAATAATTTCATTCCCTCTGTTAAGAGTCAACAAAACCTATCGAATTTCAATTTTATACACCACATATACACATACATGTAAGAGAGAGGAGAAAAAGGTGTTATTGTTTATTCACATTTCAAAAAGACTGAAGAACAAGCCTGACAATAGCATGATTCAGCCATTCATATTTAAGTCTTTAATGTCTGCTTTATGTCCTTTTTCGTTTTGTTTCTTAAAAAGAGAGCTTGCTATATAAATATTGCATTGTTGTTTTCTAAACTTGGCAATTTTATTAGCAACTATAGACTGTTGATTGAGGTGAGAACAAACGACACATGAACAAACATAAAATCAAATGTTGAAACACCTACACACATATTTAAATCACACATTATTTAGAGCATTGGAGGCAAGGACTGGGATGATACAACCAAACCGTTTTGATGAGGTAAGGGTAGGTTTTACTTGTTTGTTTCTTACCGTCTCGATAACTTTGCAATTTGCCTTCCTGCAAATCATAGTAGAATGAAAGAAAATTAATGTGATTAAAAGTCACATAGTTAATGTTATAATAATTAATTTAACAATGTAACAAAAGTTGCATATTGGTTAAATTCTATCTTCCATTAATACAAAACTCTGCTTTTAAAGTTTTTAGTTTTTCCTTTTTTTACCATCAATTACAATAGATAAACAGGTGATTTATTCTTACATTATACACCAAGAAGTACATTTTTATAAATATAACTTACGATTGTAAAAGAAAGTCAGGGATGAAATACCAAACACGACGAAGAGAATAACACAAATCAAGAGTGGTTTCCGTGAAACTGGGCTCGATTCGTCCACATCTGTGAGAGAGAAGTAAAGTCTAAGGGGTTGACGAAAAGACAATATAAGGAGTACCTTTAACGATTCGCCTAAAAACTGATCTTCATTGAATGAAGCAAAACCATTGTGTGTCATATGTTGTACTTTTCTTTCCACTGCGAAGATTTATCGACGAAGGTACTAATGGGACATAAAAGTCCGATACATTTTCTCATACGTTCCTCCTTTTATGTAAAATAATGATCCTATATCTTATTTCTATATGTTACATATATATAAATGTCACACACATATACATATTTATATGGGCGTATATATATATATATATATATATATATATATATATATATGGCATCGTCGGTATATATGCAAATGGTATCTCGAAATGTTGCTGGTAACTTACCGACTGCCTACACCTAACACTCACATAAATTAGATAACTTTTAAATCTGTACTGGTACCCGTTAATTCCGAGCTTCTCTTAGATTCAAATCCTGTTATTGTTTATAAAGTACGGAATTTACACGGCATTGATCACACTCTACACCATCAATAAGTGACTTATAATAAGTAATATATAGAATGCTAAGGTAGCATAAATCGTCTCATTCTAAACAAATTTGAAACCAAATACGAAGAAGCTAAGGTAACGCATTTCGATAAATTTCTTATACATGATATTAACCTTTAGAAGTACAGCTCAAGGATCGCAAGGATACAAATCCACCGAGATGTTCAGACAAAACAAATGTTTGAAAGCATTTGACTTAGGGACACCACCATATATTGACAAAGATTGGTTAATATGAAAAATGGCCTTTAACGTTTTGAAAGCTATTAACGATTTACATTTAGTTCTGTGAAAAATGTTATATAAATTGAGGGGGATATAAACTAATAAGCATGGCAATATTGACGTATTGTTGATACCTATAACAGGGGATTCCTTCACTCCTTCACTATTTAGTCGCAGGATGCATGGTAATAGTTAATGATATGCTTTGTGTACATTGAAAGCGCATATGCGTTTTTGGAACTGCAGTGGTAACCGCATTACTAGTGCGTGTTTGTGATCAGTGGAGTTCACACGATGCTTTACTAAACTTACCTTGCACCGCATACAAGACGGTTGTATTTGATTGTGCGGGTCGACCTATCCCATTATCCGCCATGCATCTATATATGCCCATGTAGTCATTGTAGACCTCGTCATAAGATAATGTCCAAACTGCTTGGTATCTCAATCTTCGCTTGGTTTGTGGAGATACTGAGTTACGTAAAGTAATCCATTCTTCATGAATTTTCTTTTGTAGTGAAATTGTCGGGAATGGATTTGAATACGCCTCGCACTCCACAGTAAAGTTACCATGCGGTGTGACGGTATCCGGAGTAGGCGAGACAACGATATTGACTGTTGCTGCAACTGTGGAGAAACGAAACATCTTATGTACAGTATGGCCAGTAATGAAATGGAATTTAGTCTCAATGTAGTCACCACTGAGGGGTTACACCTTCCTAGTAACAAAGAAAAGTACTTTACTGCTTTCGGTGAAATATTATGTGGCAATTCGTTCGTGCATGTTCTTTTGTCAGCCATCTGCTTCAAACTGTCAATCAAATTTTAAGCTTGTAACATGTGACGTATTATCGCATCTAATGGTTTCATTTTATACCTAATATTAATATGTAATTTCTATATGTAACCATATTGTTTTTAATATACACATATCTTTTTTTTTATAAAAACCATGCTAACCTTCTTAGCGAGACTTACATCACGATAACTAGTCATAACCGAAGAAGAATGATAATTCAACACTCGTTACTTGTTTCAGAATATCAACGATGTAACACATCTTTACTAATAATTCATATGCCATAGTAACAGCTTAATACTCTTTTGAAGGACCTATTTAAAATGAGTAATCAATAAACATTAGGTTTCACGCGGAAGAGGAAGTTACATATATGAGTTGTTCCTATAGTCATAAAAAGCTGTACTAGATCACAATTTACACTCTCGATGATTGAAACAATAACATTTTGTCTTTGTGTCAGTCTGATCATTTTGAACTGTCAACTTAAGGAGTAAAGTCAAATATTTTTCAAACTTTGTCTTTGTTAGGAGCAGAAAAAAGTCTATCTGGCTTTTATGTCATCACAAATACTCACACGTGACGTTTAATAGCACTGCATCAAAGACGATATCACCGATGCCATTGTTTGCTTCACATCTATACCTGCCATATAGCATCCTTGTAAAGTTATCGAAAAGAAAAAAACTCTTCATTGTTGACCATTTTTCTGTGAAATACGTTTTCCGTTTGTCAAACTCTCCCGGCTTAACGATTCGCGTTAATGTAACGTTTGGCTTAGGGTTACCATCCGTTGAACACAGCAATGTTACGTTAGCAAACTCCTTGAATATGCAACTCCTTGTAGCACACGTGTTAGTTCCTTTTACAGAAATATTGATGGTTGGTTGGTCTGTCAGTCAGTTATAAAACACAAAAGAAATATACATCATGTTAAAAACTATGGAATGTAAGAAATAAAGAAATACAAACACATGTGGTTCTATCAACAAAGATACCAACAGTTTTTTTTTGATCACACACTAAAATAATATCTTTATTTTACAGCATGTATAGTTTTCAATGAGCATTGTAGAAAGTATTATAAATTACTCACAGAAGACATTTAGATGAGATGACGCAGACAGGTTCAAACCATTCTGTACCTCACAAATCATTTCCTTGCCATTGTGAATTCTCTGGCTCGTCAACATTATTTGCCCACAATATCTATATCCAGATACTGTTGCTATTTCAAGACTGTGCGTATTATCATGAACTATTCCTGTATCAACCATCCACGTCAACCGAGGTTCCATGGAACTTTTTACACAGCACTGCGCCGTTATGGCCTCGCCTTCAGTTACGTCAGTGGTGACATTGAACAAGCCAGGTGAACCTAGTTCAAGATTATAGACAATTTGATTATCCATTTTGCAAAATAAGGTATTCTTCAAAGTTTCCCCTTTGAAGAATATCCTTCAGGATGGTAACGTCTTACTCATTCATTTACCTGCCTATGTTTTTCTCTCTCTATTAATCCTATTTTAAGAGTTGGTGCCTACGTGCGAAGAGAGACAATGGGCTCATTTTATTTTTTAATGGGCTACATTTTACTTGCTTACGTTTAGTTATCTTTTCATTTTTCGTAATCTGGTTACATGTTGGTTCTTACATTCAAAATTAACACCTATGTTCTTTGTATAACAATAATATTCAAGAGGCTCTTGGGGAAGATTAACCTTAGCTAACTAAGTTACCCTCTCAAACTAGAGTTGAAATACAATAAAAATAAAAATCAAATAAAAACATGGCTAACTGATAAAACTAACATTTCCATGAGAGCCAAGCGGAGAAAGTACTTAGTTCTATTGGTCATGAATAAATGGATATGTGAGTCTTACAATTATCAAGACAATCCTAACTTTATCGATACCTTTAGATCGATTTCTTTACGAATACTAATTGGCTAATTGATCATTTGTTTGGGTGCAATTTCAACGGTTATAACAGGTATCATCTTCAAAACAAAAGTCATTTACATTAACACATTTCAAGTTTCATTCTTGCCAATGTCAACAAAAGACTGTAAATTACATGAAGTACGAAGGCTTGGGTTATAAGGTGCTCATAATCAAAGTGTCCCTTTATGAGGTTTGCTTCAACCTTGTCCCAAATTTCCATCTTGTTTTTACTAGACCTTTAAAACATGTTCTGCTGTCATTTCGTCAGTAGTGTTGTGTTTTATTTGAGAGTATCCAATAATGCAACTACCAACATAAAATTATTATTGGATATCTGAGAATTATTTGAGTTTAGAACGTATCAAAACATCTGAGTATTCCAAAAAACAGTGTTAGTTTTATGTTATTAAAATCAAGATCATGAAATAAAAATTGTTTAGATCAAACCCAAGAATTACGTTTACCTTAACTATGTTTCCAACTATATAAACATTCGTGTATCAACATAGCCTTTTGACGGACGGTAGTTATTTTGTAAGCCAACAAGATACAATACATTATTACCATAATACTGGTAGGCAATAAAACGAGAAAAAATCTTATGTTACTTACCTTGAACTTGCAAAAGGAAAGTCCCCTTATCAGCATTTCCAGTATCATAGTACGTGATGTGTGAGTATATTCCACCATTCCTTGGGGTCACATTTGAAATTCTCAACATAACACGTACATTTTCTGTCAATTCTGCATAAAATTGTCCCTTAGTTACGTCACTTTGTTTCCTTGGATCGAGGATGAGAAGTTGGGCACCATCTTTTTCCAAAACCGTAGACCGGACCTGATATTTTCTTAAAAACCATTCGATTTCAATATCACTATTAATTAGAACGGTGTGTGTCGATATCCCTGTATAACATAAATATGTAAATTAAACATTATTCTCCGTGATTAGTAAAACAACATTACATATTATTGGCGTATATTACCCTATTTTCAGTTGGTATTTTCAACAAAATATTTCATTAACATTCATTGTCAACTTCAGCTACCCCTTCCTCGGAATAACTTCCATGCTAATATGTCCCTAAGTCCAATAAAAGTTCAATGACTAGTGTATCAAGTTCAAAAAAGCAAAAATAGTCCATTATATTCTTCTTCAGATTTCCTATTTGCTTTCTTCGAGTGATTAACACTGATATAGGGAAGAAATACTAAGAACATTATGAAATTAGATTGAATGAATTGAATTTGTTTCATCACGTTTAATACTCCGTAGTTTGGGTAAACTTGCACCTGCAGTTTACCAGGCTTGTTGAAAAGTCTAAAATTCGCTGAAAGTGATTTGATGGTATAAGGCCGTTCCATTTTTCACATGGATACAGTAGGAAAGTTCTTGAACATTTCATAGAATGAATGGGAGACTCTCACTGGAGATTTGGGGGAAATTTAGCCATGCAATAAATAATGTCGGTTTAATATTCCTTTATCTAATAGAACAATGAACTATTGTGAAATGATTCGTCTATAATGTACATTATGAGCTTAGAGTGAAGGATCTTGTGATTATCGAAAAGAATATGTGTATCTTTTCACAACAACTATTGGATGTGACTCATTCTACGTGCAATAAGCTGATAATTCTATCCTCCTTGATATTTACAAATATGGATATTATCTGAATGATAAAGTTGTCCTGAGCTGAACTTCCATCCGGTTTTGAGATTTAAGATATGACGTAAAGAGGTCATCTAAGGTCAATCAGATCGTGGTTTTAACAATTGTTTTACAAGTTAACTAGTTGGATATAGAAAGGTATACGTGTGTTCACCTCAAATGTCATATGCTATCTTCATACACACTATTCTAAAATGTATATTTTCAGTTAACACTATTTTCATATACATATATGATTACAACTCTCCTCATTTAACTATTATAGACTGACACATTACATAATACACCAGTCTACTTTAACAGTAAAATACGATCTTTGTCACATATTTAAATCTCTTCCCGAAAAGAAACAATCAACTACCATTCGCTTCAATACTTTACTGGCCAAGTTTCGAACTATATAGTTTTTTCTGACAGACAAAACTTACCTTTTGTGGCGTTCGTTAAAGCAAAGTACAACAGATTGAGAGCAAAAATTCTGAGAGCCATCACGTTTGCGTGATTAATCTGCTTTCCTATCAGGTTTTGTGTGTGTGTGTGTTGAACTCGAAAATATGTTTAGTGAAAGCTAGATGTCTTACCGACAACAGTCTTGACGTTATGTTATTATTTTGGTAATTAATAATTCGAAGCCGACTGGCAAAAGAAACGAAAGTGTAAATTATCTTATTGTTACCTTAATAATTAATTCATGATAAGTATCAACTTGCAACCCTCCAATGAGATATAACAAAGGATGATAATGTTCAAATGTGAAGAAATGAAACGTGATTTCAGTCGTCGTTACTCTTTTCTTTCTTTTGACCATAACTGTTTAAATATTTACGTCTAAGTTTAACCCGGCGTATTTGGGGCAGTGTCGTGCGCAAGATATCAAAGATGATTGACCTATCCGACTGAATAAGGTAAGACTTTAACCTTTGTAAAATGATCAGACCCGATGTTGAAGGTATGAAGGATGTTTTTTTTTAAATTTTTTTTTTATAAGAAAGGAAGTGTGGTCCTGGATACTTTGAAGCCGACTCATTTTGTAGAACAAATTGAAGTCGCAATTGTGTGTAAAACTTTGAAATGTTGACATATAAGTAGCCATCGTAACATCATCTTCAAAAGTGAGATGCTCTGTGGAAGGGCGCTACCGCAAGAGTGTGAATAAATACCCCCTCCCCCACCCGTGTTCTATCCGGAGATATTATGGTTGTATAACGTTAACAGTTTCATACTTTCAACATAGTCATTTCAAAATGGTTCATCCTCATAATTAAGAGCCTAATTTACTTCAAGAAACAAAGCAGAATGAAAAAGCTGAAGGGTGTCTTAAGTCTTACAGAAAACTCGTAAAATGGGTGATGTTCCGCATAGATTCGAACTACTTTCAATACTACAACCGATTTTTTCTCATTGTAAGAGCGATGACTCTTCAGCAGTATTCGTCCACAAGAAGTGTAATTGGATATTTCTTCCACAGTAAGATCATGACTGTAATGAAGTATTATTCCTGTCTCAGACATCGAAGTCATTAGGGGTTTTCAGATTGATTCTACACAGCACACTGCAGTCATAGGATTCACTTTCTATAACGCCTGTGCTCACATTGCAAACGACAGGTTTACATGGTAAAAAAGTTCACTTTAGGCAAATTTTTATATATATTTTCAATTTCAACATACATTTAACCAACCTGTTGTTTTAAAAATATATTCGCATATAAAATCACCGAAATAATATACAAAACCAAGAAAAGTAAATCTATCGATAATTGCACCATCGTAAGTCGCTATTTTGATTAGGGTATTCTCATATCAGCTGAGAGGTACATGAGCCGTAAGTGGGGCAGATCTCAAAGAAGATCTAAGGGTAAAGCACATGCAAAGATGCAGCAGTTTTAGGTGTTGTTCGTTCTCTAGGAGCGCTATGCCATTACCGTGTTCCTATCTTCTTCTTTCTTATGTTAGTAAGCAAATTACTTTATGGCTTCCTCCGGTTAATACGTACCTCACATATAATGTTGAAAGAAATGTACCTTACGCTTTTGCCTCACCTATTATATAGGTATTTATACATTTATGGTGTATGAAAGTAAAATCGACTGTAAAATAGTTTTAAGCAATAATAATATATTCTTGGAATAACTAAGCATGCACCTATGGCTGATACAGTGGTTTTCAATTGATTACTTATTAAGCAATTCTTGAAGTTAAAAAAAAAACTATTCTAATAATCCAGTTTTTGACAAAACATGAAATCAAAGATGAATAGAACACTTGCAAGAGAAAGTGTGACATTATTTTAATTACAAAAGGTGATCCTGGTAGTGTTGTGCTGAGCAGTCCCTCTCACTTCCAGTTAAGTTAGCAAGGTACACGTAATATTTCGGTCATATTTAGGACTATCTGGGACCTTAAAATATGTAACGATATAAAGATGAAGTGCCTGATATCACGTAAAAAAATATTGCAGCTGGACGGTCTCAGTTATTTGCTGAATGACTTTGGTTCTTTTGTTAAAGTAGCTCAATAGAAGTATTGAGAAATTAATTGACAAAAAAACAACAATTCAACTTTCATTAACTTGAACTTGTAGCTCTTTGTTCTTTCCAGTACTATAGTACGTTTCGTGTGTGTAACGTCAACCATTTTTAGTGCTACATGTGATATTCTCAACGTCACCTGTGAACTTCTTAGCATTTCTGCATTACATTGTCTAGTTATTTTAGTTGGACTTGCTTGATCGACGATCACCACTTGCTCCTGATCTTTAATCAATAATGCATACGCAAATGGACGTGTGTCATCCAGATACCATGATATTGCAACATCACCGCCAATGGGTGCAAGTATTCGTGGATATCCCTGTAAACATCATCAACGATTTAAGAATATTACTTCAGTTATTATTATAAACGTAATATAAGTCATTGTTTATTCAATATATGCTAACAACCAGTTATTAATTTTTAGTAAATGTTACCATTGTTAAAATTGCTCATGTCAAATAGTTATTTCTGTCAGTTTATTAATACATGGTATATTTGTATCATGATTTGTATGCATGATGCCTAAAACCTAACATTGTGAGGTTTGGTGAGAATACCCGAAAATGGTTACATAGTGACCGTAATTGCAACACGTTGATTGCTAACAGTTTGGTAGTGAAATATTTTACACATAGACTTCTCTAGCTATTATTTGATCACTTTAGTAGCTAGCTCATTGCAGTTGAATAACACACATGCTTTAGTCGAATTCTGTTACCCAGTTGCAATGTGAGCTAACACTAAGTTAGGATTATATGCTCACATAGTTTCGTTCACCGTATTATGTTGCACTGTTGGGTAGGATACTATTAGTTGATACTGTACAGCTTACATGGGAATGTGTATTATTTATTTGTATCTATTATGGGAAACAAGCTTAGGCTACATTGAACTGGGAATTGGCTCGAAGTCCGTTTACTCAGAGACCAACTAATGGACCCCACTGTAGATCTGCTGTAAATACTACTGTCAGACTCAAATTCAACAGAATAACAACATTAATAATGGTAAACCCTTCTCAAAATGTTTCCTTAAAAGGAAACAGAAGCATAAGATATATCCAATTTTTCAAGCTTTTGAAAGGTGAACGTGTGGGAGGTACAAATATCTACTGAATATTACATATATCTAGTTCAGATACAATTTCTTTAATAGAAAGGAAAACTGGCGTATCTCTTGTAGGCTGATATTAAAAATATTATCATTGTTCCAATACATTGTTCTTCCATTGTTCTTACTTGTTCTTACATTTTATTTATATGTTATGCAACGTGAAGCTATTTCCTATCGAATGCTGAGATTGTCCCTATAAAGGAAATGCAAAGTAAACAATAACATATCGGTGACTTGATTGGTCGTTAGTATGTAACATAAGACCAGGAGCTCGAACATTCTGATTTCCGTCGGTTATATCTTCACATGAATCTCATAATCATGTCTGCTTAGTGTTCATGTTAACGAACGTTTGAGGATTATAGTCAATGAACAGTTATAACGCATACATTAACCACAGAGTGATTGTGCTTTATGTATTTAAGTAATTACTTCATGAAGCTCATTGTTTATTTAGAGAGTTTGACAATGAAAACGAAAGTAACAGCATGGTGGCTGATGACCGTTAGTTATTTATTTGTTTACTACAATAGTAATTAATACTTAACAAGTGGTGACAATTGTCCTAGAAAGAATATCTCCTTCAATCAAGCCCTCGATTCCTTGATCAATACGTTACTTATTGTTAAATATGACGTTAAAACACACTTTCAATAATACATTTGTTTTGTTTCCTGGTAATTGTGACTAAGTTGTTGTACAACAGTTTGCTTCAACGTCAATATTTCCTTTCTATTTCCTATATATATATATTAAATAATCGTCATCCCACATAGCAAGCGTTATTCGTCCAATAAACCAATGTAAGGTTTATTGATTACCGACACCATTACATGCTTTACACTAATACATTGCAACCAATGACATTTATCTTGAGATATGATAGTTACATGTTAAAGTTTCCATATGTTTTGCTCATTGCATCATAACATTTGTTTATAACTTTTGGAACTGAAATTACTTCGCTAATTTAAAGAACAAAACCTTCTTTCGCTTTCTTTAGTATTGCGTGACTATAACAACACACTAACGTAAATAAATGATCGTAAACATCGGTCTCGGTCCCGATACCGGTCCCGGTATGGCTTATTTCGATAGGAACGATACGAATCACACAAATTAGTAGTCCAACAAAGATATTTTAACTGATTTTTTTGCAATTTATTCTCCTGGGTTCATTATAATTAATATGATGAATCCTATAGTCGGTGATAATAATACATTTTAACGTGCCACACACGCACGACGAGCTTTTACAGTTGAGGTATACAACAATACTGGTTTGGCTTATAGAACTCGCCAGACACGAGGTAAAAGACATGACACTTTTACCCAATCACAACTTTACGTTTTAGTTACATACCAGCAACAGCCAATATATATATATATATATCTATATATATATATATATATAGATATATATATATATAGTTATATATAGTTATATATAGTTGAAAAGCAAATGGTATTTCTGCAATATCTCGTTCCGATGGAGTCTACTATACGTACATGGTGGACGAACTAGTTACTCACCACAGGGAGTTGTGACTTGCATGTATGTATGATTTTGTAACAGCACGTTAGGACCCTTTTACATCTAAGCAATATCCATATTGACAAAATTACTTAAAGGGGACGGATGTCCCTACCTTTAGACACGTCCCCTAGGCGATATTACATCTTACCAGCCCCACTTAAGATAAGGAGGTAGCCCCTGGGCTACAACCTATAACGTTACAAGAAAAGCCATCAATACAGGCATTAGTTAAAAAACTTAATTTTCAGAGTTAAATGATAAACTGGGGAAAATGTTGGTTTTGCCCCTTTCATCACAAAGGCTTGCTATTAAGCGACTGATACTAAATGATACTGAACAGTAGCATGTGCAAAATCGAAATACCATATGTAAGGTATTTATATCAAGGATAAGATATACAGGATCTCCCTCTCAATTACCCATGTGAAAATAGCGTGCCTATTCCATCGTTTTACAGTTCAGAAATCGTCTAAGCGAACTAATTATGGTGTTCCTGTTATAACAGAAAGAAATATTGTAACGTCACTTCCCTTTCTGGTGGAAAATCTTTAAGGCTTGAGTTGGCGAAAGAGAATCTCGACAAAAAGATTACAATGGAGAAGCTATAAAAGTGTCCGTGGCACAGCGGTACGGTTTCTTCAAACCTCCTTTAGCATACAAGGGTCATAAAATATTGTGCTTACAATATATGGCTCTTATCATCATCCTTGCATTACGTAGAACGTTAACTGTTAACGCAATGACGCAATACCACAACGCGGTGTCTAAACGCAGCTCACAATGCGGCGCTTCACCCAGCGTACAACGCAGGGTTAAACGCAGAGTTAAACGCAGCGCACAACGCACCGCCCAATACAGCATACAAATATGAAAACAGATTCAAGGCTAAATAGTAAATTTTATACGGTGTCGACACGCCTTTAACAGATGTTAATACACTAACAACCGAACTAAATCGCAATGTGGATCATTTAACCTAGCTTCCTAGCTGATAGCTGAATTAGGACTAAAGCACTATGCTGCTTATTACGGACTCACTGAAGTATATCCATTCACCACAGAGCATGGATTCTAACAAACGTACATACAGTGTCGCGCAGTTCAGAGCGCAACAATTTAATGTTAATAACGTGAATGTTAACAATCGGTTAATAAGGCCAATCCTAAATAACTGGGCGTTATCTCCCTCAGTGCAATGGTGCAGTTTGCTAACAATTCATACGACCCACAAATGTATTAAATAATATTCCGAGCACTCACAGTATCTACGATCAGTTGATGTCGTGGTATTAGAAACCTACCAATTCGGTTGATCGAAATAATGAGATATCGTACCGTACGTATTCTTGTATCTCGTCTTGTATGAGATTTTGTCAAATTGTCTTACACTACACGTTAGCATCAGCTCCTTTAATACTAGCCTGAACATTGGCCTGGGTTTACGCGAGCAAGATTTTACTTCTTCAAAGAACACAGCCTCTGAGCTGCGGTCACGGAAAACTCATGTCTTCGAAGAAAGGCCAGGTGCACGATTGTTTACGTATTGTTAACAAATTTAGGAGGATAACGGGAGGAATTGTACCATTTCTAATTTCCAGCCTAAACAATTAAAACGGAGTAAAGAAAAGCATTCAAAAGTTGAATACCAAGTTAGATTACGATATGAACTACTAGCAGATCATATTCATATGAAATTCACAAGCGTTAAAATTCAAGGTACACCCAAAACCTGATTTCATGTTCCTTTTTTAAACAACCATCTTGTTTCTCTTGATTAATTCATATTAACTCTAATCATTACCAAATTGAAATGCATCACTTTTTTTTAAGGCATGTCTTTAAGTTATTCGGCATGACGGTAATAACAATGCAATTTTTCAATTGTGCAACTGTAAAAATTTATAACCTTTTTCTTTTATTTCTTAGTATAAGATATTTGTATTCCATTAATGCTTTTCTCTCAAGCGTGTTACTCAGGAAACAGCTCATGCTGGTTGGTAAAATTGTAATTATTTTCGTTATCGCACACCATTGTACATGTACATGGTGGCCACAATTCTACCAGACAGAATGAGTGAATCAAATTCCTGATGAGATTTAGAAGTTTCTGACATTAAGTGTTCCTCCATAACGTCATGATTTTCCTAACCTACCGCAAATTTTTCCAGACAATTGTCGCTTTCACCCGACGGAAAATAACATTGGCGAGGTACTATTTAAACAACCCTCCAAATAGAGGTCTCCCTCGAAATAAGAGGTATGATATTTGCAGACCTTCCGGGCTAATATTGAATAAACACACAGGACAATATTAATATTCTGTACTATATACTCAACGTTACATAGAGTTTCCCATCTCTTAGAAATTTATCTTGACGTTGGATACTTACTGAATGATACTACACATATTATAGTTATATAATAGATATATCAAAGATATATAATATCATAGATATATAAAAGATATGTATTAGCTCTAAATATTATATAGATTATATAACAGATATATGATAGATAAATAATAGATATATAGTACATATGTCCAAGGTATAAAGATCTACAGTGGAAATATAATATATATAATAAATATTTATAAATATTATATATATTGTTTTTGATAAAAAATAAAAATAATTGCCTTGATTCTATACAATGTCGCTCACAGACACGACCTGCTTAGAAATATTATATAACAGTTATGTAAGTACGTTAAGGTAGTAGGAACTGTGTAACACCCATAACAATAGTGTAGACAAGCATGTTGGGGAAGAGCGAAATACCCATAGTCCGTATCTTTTCCAATTGCATCATTATACCCATTGTTGAAGTTTAGCAACTCTGAAAAGCTGTAATTGGCGAAATACAACATTCAAAGGCTTTTTTTTTTGAGTAGACAATATGCATATTGATACTTTAGGAAAAGCGCCTCATCGGAATTGCTCTTACTTTTAAGAATACCCGTGACAGCTCTTCGTGATAACGTTTGGTATACACTTTGAGATCGATTCTGATCATATTACAAAGGTTAAAGTCTTACCTAATTCAGTCGAGAAGATCACTCATCTTTGATATCTTGTGCATGCTACTGCCCCCAAAGACGCCGGGTCGAACTTAGAGTTAAATATTTTATCAATTTGGTTAAAACAGAGAAACGAGTAACGACGACTGAAATCCCGTTTCATTTCTTCACATTTGAACGTTATCATCCTTTGTTATATATTATTAGAGGGTTGCACGTTGATAGTAATCATGAATTAATTATTAAGGTAACAATAAGATACTTTACACTTTCGTTTCTTTTGTCATTCGGCTTCCTTCTAATTATTAATTACCAAAATAATAACATAACGCCAAGACTGTTGTCGGTATGACATCTATCTTTCACGAAACATGTTCGTGTTCAACACACACACACAAAACCAGAGAGGAAAGCAGATCAATCACGCAAACGTGATGGCTCTCAGAATCTTTGCACTCAATGTGTTGTACTTTGCTTTAACGAACGCAACAAAAGGTAAGTTTTGTCTGTCAGAAAAGCTATATAGTTCGAAACTTGGCCAGTAAAGTAATGAAGCGAATGGCAGTTGGTTGTATCGTTTTGGGAAGAGATTTAAATATGTGACAAAGGTCGTATTTTACTGATAAAGTTGACTGGTGTATTATGTAATGTGTCAGTCTATAATAGTTAAATGTGGAGAGTTGTAATCATATATGTATATGAAAATAGTGTAAACTGAAAATATACATTTTAGAATAGTGTTTGAAGATAGCATATAACATTTTAGGTGAACACATGTATACCTTTCTATATCCAACTAGTTAATTTGTAAAACAATTGTTAAAACCACGATCTGATTGACCTTAGATGACCTCTTTACGTCATATCTTAAATCTCAAAACCGGATGGAAGTTCAGCTCAGGACAACTTTATCATTCAGATAATATCCATATTTGTAAATATCAAGGAGGATAGAATTATCAGCTTATTGCACGTAGAATGAGTCACATCCAATAGTTGTTGTGAAAAGATACACATATTCTTTTCGATAATCACAAGATCCTTAACTCTAAGCTCATAATGTACATTATAGACGAATCATTTCACAATAGTTCATTGTTCTATTAGATAAAGGAATATTAAACCGACATTATTTATTGCATGGCTAAATTTCCCCCAAATCTCCAGTGAGAGTCTCCCATTCATTCTATGAAATGTTCAAGAACTTTCCTACTGTATCCATGTGAAAAATGGAACGGCCTTATACCATCAAATCACTTTCAGCGAATTTTAGACTTTTCAACAAGCCTGGTAAACTGCAGGTGCAAGTTTACCCAAACTACGGAGTATTAAACGTGATGAAACAAATTCAATTCATTCAATCTAATTTCATTATATTCTTAGTATTTCTTCCCTATAACAGTGTTAATCAATTGAAAAAAACAAATAGGAAATCTAAACAAGAATGTAATGGACTATTTTTCCTCTTTTGAACATGATACACTACTCATGGAACTTTTATTGGACGTAGATACATATTAGCATGATAGTTATTCATAGACAGGGGTAACTGAGGTTGGCAATGAATTTCAATGAAATATTTTGTTGAAAATACCAACGGAAAATAGGGTAATATAAGCCAATAATATGTAATGTTGTTTAACTAATCACGGAGAATAATGTTTAATTTACATATGTATGTTATACAGGGATATCGACACACACCGTTCTAATTAATAGTGATATTGAAATCGAATGGTATGTGAGAAAACATCAGGTCCGGTCTATGGTTTTGGAAAAAGATGGTGCCCAACTTCTCAACCTCGATCCAAGGAAACAAAGTGACGTAACTAAGGGACAATTTTATGCAGAATTGACAGAAAATGTACGTGTTATGTTGAGAATTTCAAATGTGACCCCAGAGAATGGTGGAATATACTCAAACATCACGTACTATGATACTGGGAATGCTGATAAGGGGACTTTCCTTTTGCAAGTTCAAGGTAAGTAACATACAGTTGCTTTCTCGTTTTATTGCCTACTTAAGTAAATTCATGGTAATAATGTTTTGTATCTTGTTGGCTTGCAAAATACGTCAAAGGCTATGTTGATACACGAATGTTTGTATAGTTGGAAATATGGTAAGTGTAAACGTAATTCTTGGGTTTGATCTAAACAATTTTTATTTCATGATCTTGATTTTAATAATATAAAACTAACACTGTTTTTTGGAATACTCAGATGCTTTGATCTGTTCTAAACTCAAATAAGTTTCAGTGATCCAACAAAAAATTGTATGTTGGTAGTTGCATTTAAAATTTATTTTATTGTATTTCAAAGGCAAAATTTGAAGATCTTATTTTACAAAAGGGATAAATAAAATTGTTTATAATCTTGAACTAGGTCCACCTGGCTTGATAAATGTCACCACTGACGTAACTGAAGGCGAGGCCATAACAGCGCAGTGCTGTGTACAAAGTTCCATGGAACCTTGGTTGACGTGGATGGTTGATACAGGAATAGTTCGTAATAATATGCACAGTCTTGAAATAGCAACAGTGTTTGGATATATGTATTGTGGACAAATACAGTTGACGAGCCAGAGAATTCACAATAGCAACGAAATTATTTGTGAGGTACAGAATGGTTTGAATCTGTCTGCGTCATCTCATCTAAATGTCTTCTGTGAGTAATTTATAACACTTTTAACAATGCTCATTGAAAACTATACATGCTGTAAAACATAGATACTATTCTAGTGTGTGATAAACAAAAACATGTTAATTTATTTGTTTATATTTTATTTTACATTTTTTTATAGCGCCTTATCCAATCAGAAATTGGCCTAAGGCGCTTTACAGTAAAATACAAACAAACATGATAAACAAATATAAATCGTTAAAGGGTAGAAAATTTGTTATATACCATCTGACAATAAATTGTATAAAAACTGCAAATTATACAAACAAATTCTTAAAATTTAATATATATATATATATATATATATATATATATATATATATATATATATATATATATATATGTGTGTGTAAAATTAAAATTTTAAAAGCGCTATAAATGCAAAATGGAAATGCGTTGTAATAATGTAACAATATAAATAGTAAAGAAAGCACGGTGAATGGGATGCAGATCTAAATAGAAAGGTTATGACTAGTTTTTAAATTCATCTATATTTTTGGCACACTTAGCTTCCTCCGATAAACTGTTCCATAATGTCGCAGATGAGTAATCCAAACGCCTGTTTCCGTATGTAGAAGAATGTTGGTTTCTTTGTTGATAGAACCACATGTGTTTGCGTTAAAAAAGCAGAGTTCTTAAATTTTTTTGTATTTCTTACATTCCATAGTTGCTAACATGATGTATATTTCTTTTGTGTTTAATAACTGACTGACAGACCAACCAACCATCAATATTTTTGTAAAAGGAACTGACACGTGTACTACAAGGAGTTGCATCTTCGAAGAGTTTGCTAACGTAACATTGCTGTGTTCAACGGATGGAAACCCTAAACCAAACGTTACATTAAAGCGAATCGTTAAGACGGGAGAGTTTTACAAACTGAAAACGTATTTTACAGAAAACGGAAAAGGGTCAACAATGAACAGGTCTTTTCCTTTTAGTAACTTTACAAGGAGGCTATATGGAAGGTATAGATGTGAAGCAAGCAATGGCATCGGTGATATCGTCTTTGCTGCAGTGCTATTAAACGTCACGTGTGAGTATTTGTGACGATATAAAGCCAGATAGATTTTTTTCCTGCTCCGAATAAAGACAAAGTTTGAAAACTATTTGACTTTATTTTTTAGGTTCACGGTTCAAAATGATCAGACCGAAACAAAGACAAAATGTTATTACGTCAACCATCGGGAGTGTAAATTGTGATCCTGTACAGCTTTTTATGGCAGGAACAACTCATATATGTTACTTCCTCTTCCGCGTGAACCTAATGTTTATTGATTACTCATTTTAAATAAGTCCTTTCAAAAGAGTATTTAGCTGTTACTATGGCATATGATATCTTAGTATGATATTAAAGTTGTGTTATATCGTTGATATTCTGAAACAAGTAACGAGTGTTGAATTATCGTTCTTCTTGGGTTATGACTAGTTATCGTGATGCAAGTCTCGCTAAGAAGTTTAGCATGGTTTTCATTTAAAAAAAAGGTATGTGAATATTAAAAAGATATGGATACATATTACCAATAGAAATTAAATATTAATATTAAGTATTAAATTAAACCAGTATATGCGATAATACGTCACATGTTTCGAGCTTAAAATTTGATTGACATTTTGAAGCAGATGGTTGAGAGAAGAACATTAACGAATTGCCACATAATATTTCACCGAAAGCAGTATAGTACTTCTCTTTGTTACTAGGAAGGTGTAACCCCTCAGTGGTGACTTACATTGAGACTACATTCCATTTCATTACTGTCCCATACTGAACATAAGATACTTCGTTTCTCCACAGTTGCAGCAACAGTCAATATCGTTGTCTCGCCTACTCCGGATACCGTCACACCGCATGGTAACTTTGCTGTGGAGTGCCAGGCGTATTCAAATCCATTCCCGACAATTTCACTGCAAAAGAAAATTCATGGAGAATGGGTTACTTTACGCATCTCATTATTTCCACAAACCAAGCGAAGATTGAGATACCAAGCAGTTTGGACATTATCATATGACGATGACTACATGGGCCTATATAGATGCATGGCGGATAATGGGATAGGTCGACCCGCACAATCAAATACAACCGTCTTGTCTTCGGTGCAAGGTAAGTCTAGTAAAGCATCGTGTGAAGTCCACAGGTCACAAACACGCACTCGTCATGCGGCTACCACCAGTTCCAAAAACGCAAATGCGCTTTAAATGTACACAAAATATATTATTAACTATTATCATGCATCCCGCGACTAAATAGTGAAGGAAATGGAATCTACTGTTATAGGTATCAACAATGCGTCAATATTGCCATGCTTATTAGTTTATATCCCCCTCAATTTATATAACATTTTTCACAGCACTAAACGCAAATAGCTTTCAAAACGTCAATGGCCATTTTTCATATTAACCAATCTTTGTCAAGATATGGTGGTGTCCTTAAGTCAAATGCTTTCAACATTTCATTCTCTGAACATCCCGGTGGATCTTTATCAGGACTGTATAGGTTACGTTAAAGTAAGAAATACCAACCCCGAAGTCTATGATATAAGTTTATATCCCCCTCCATTTATATAACATTTTTCACAACACTAATTGTTAAACGCCGGTACAGCGTACGTATCATACTTATATCTTCTGAAATCTGATAATATAGGCGCAGGTCCAGAAAAGGGCGTTTGGAGAGGGGGTTAGACATCCTTTCACGGAGAGTCAGCCACAACCCTCCTGCATATATTCTTGGGTCCGCCCCTGTATTTCTTTCCACTGTATGCACAGACAAAACGCCCTCAAGTGAGCATAGAACACTTAATTGCTGACAATATTATAATCACGTACACTTGTACGAGATTCATCTGAACTCTCCAGAATACATCCGTGATATTGAGATGCTATCTTTGAGAGAAATCACCCTGCAGCTTCCTCTCCTGTACCACCTACCTGACTACTCCATTGGGGAATTAGAAACTAGTGCGCGTGATCATAATGTTTTAAGAGTTTTTAACATGGTTTTATTCACCAAACTAGCTAATAAACGTGAAAATGAAAGTGTTATCCAAAGTGATATTTGCACGGTAATGTCCTTGAATGTAAAGTGTCACAATGTTTGGTACAAATTTTATCGCTTTATGACGGTCCAGGCAAATTTGGGTAAGGAAACTCGCAAAAGATGATGGATCGGGGTTGATTTTTTATAGGTATATCGAGAAAAAAAATCTACATGATGATTATGTAGTTCAACGGTGGTTGCAAAATATCTCATAATTCTGTCACACACAATAGTAGCATAATGTACATCATTATATGTGATATAAAATGGTTATGTTGCATTACCAGAGGCGACTGACCGTCTAATTTGATAAGCATGCGGGAAAAAATAGCGAGTACTGCGAGTGCGACGGTAGAGGCCAATGTCAGATGGCGAATGGTGGGTTTTAATTATTTACCTACACGTCAATGTAGGCACACACCATGACTTATTGATGGTGGCTAAGAAGTAGAACACCACCGTCGACGTGATGTGTTACCTTCATAGCGAGTCATCCTGTCATCGACATGGTTGTGGTACGACCCAAGTTAGTGTAAGGATCCAAAAAGGGTCGTTAACAGCACACGATGGTTTATGGTTTTGACAAAGGCCAAGAAGTTGGCTAGTATATTCTGTAATTAGTGATTCTTCGTTTCGATAATTTTCTTTTTAATCTATTACTTTAAGCAGAATTTGAGTCTTAATATCTCATAGAGGAAGACGAAATGAAAATGTGGAGTGCTAGAATTGTTTGTATAACTTTTGTGAGATCTCAAGACAGTCATTCTAATATATGATAGATCTATTTCATGCTCTTTTGAAGCCAAAGTAATGATAATATCAAATCCTAAGTACACCCTTTAAAAATAACGTTAACCCATCAAAAATGATCATAAGTAAACTGAAACATATTCGTAATATAAACAACTTAGACGATACTCAACGTCATTTAGCCTTGGCAAAGTGGTAGTACATGATGCTTGCAGCTTTACAATGCTTTTGTATTTCTATTGACATTTTGTGTTGCATCTGGGGAACTAATGTATTGTGCCAATTTAAGTAGTTTAGCTACATTAATTGATTAGCTTCCGTTATGTAAAAGGTCTTTTTCAAAAATGTAAATGTGTTAAAGGAAAGACGGTTTGAACTGAATGTGGTGTTGTTGAACTGTCTACAGCATACCATGATTATCCTTCAAGAAGCTACAGCGTTTAAGGTATCGGTTATGAATCCACGGAATAATTCAAATTTTGGAGCTTGTTCATGTTAAGGTATAGCCTACTTTTTGTTAGCTTTATTTTGAGTTGACCTATGATAGGTTATATCTACAACAATTGAAATGACGCCTCTTGTATTAAAATTTAAATAACGTTTTCTTCAAGAGCAAGAATCGATGTCGTCTTCCCGGAAACTGCTCTTGATGACACTGTGATCCTTGCAGTGTTTGACCTAGTAACAGTAATGGTCCGTAAGTTTTGTTACAATTTACCTTACCAGGTACGGAACCATTCAGACGGGTATTCAGAGGAAGTGGTTGTGCCCCCTTTACAACCGTCCTGAAGCACTTAAAACTATTCAATTATGATATAAACACAATCTTGCGATTTTACTTATTACTTAAAGACCTTATTTACTTGTATTTTTTTAAATTTTCATGAGGACGAATCCCAGACACCACGCACTTCAACACTGACGTCGGCTGCAACGATATCAGCATTACACCCTTCCTTTTAATACCTTTGATTCGTCACAGGCCACCGGTTTCTCGTTAGATTGGGGAGGGTAACTTTTAAATCATGAGCGCATAAGGTATTTACAATTTGTGAGCTACCTTGGGAAATTTGATATGCGTTGTTAGGTTTTTCTGTGATAATATGGACGTATATGTATGTGTTACCATTGTCGAAGCAAATCTAACAACGTGAGAGGGAGTCTAATGACAGAGCTTTCCTATGACGATATGAAATAATCGTCACCTGCTTACAAATATATCCCATATTGAGGAGGATACCAAAATTATTCACAAGCGATTGAAAACTATGGCATCAATAATTGATAAAATTCTGTTACAGATCAGTCTGAGATCTTCTAGTTCATCTTCTTTCAAGATATAATAAATATATTAAACAAGTATTTGCAGTAGTCTCCCAAAAACATTAAAAAGGCGCTACAATAAAATTGAGAGTAAATATGTTGCTTGATACATTTATACAACCAGGCCTATTTCGCAGCACATGTATCTGATGGTATACATAAACTTGCCAGTAGATCATAATATGATTTTAGTCATGACATTATAATAATTTCATTTCATCACATTCCAAGAAGCAAACGAATCTCTGGATGTTAAGAACCGTTATTGAAGGTTAGGGAACAACATAAACATGATTTCATTCCTCAGACAAAAGTTGATGAAGTAGAGTTTATCGCTCTAAGCGATGCACAACTTAGACAAAGAGTGAATAAGATGTCAGCTGAATTTAATCAAGGAGTTTGTATTATGTAAATATCCTACTGCATGGAATGTATCATCGGCTAGAGTCAGTTTTATCAATAATGTAATGATCTAACATTAAGCACACGGTATCATTGTGTACAGTAACCCACTTGTGCCACCATATGTAGTGCATACTCTAGGCAATCATTGGCAACTTGCAAGGGTAATCACTGCCCGATATGAAAACCATAAGTATGCTCAACTTATTGCAAACAACGAATATCGCAGTTGCATATATGTATTGCTGGCTGTATAATCAACCCCAACCACCAAGAGACTAATATCAATATTTGGCATTTGTGAAGAATGCCGATAAACGGCAAAATGGCTGACGACGTGACCTCCATTGTGTAAACGAGCCTTGGTATTTCTGCCTTATTCAACCATATACTCGTAAACTTGTTACAAAGCGGTAGCATGTTGGATTATTGTAGTTGTAAATGCACGATCATACTCATTATTTACAAACCATTTATATTTAGAGAGTTAATTTTCAAAAATGGTGTATTTTAATACTTTAATTATGCTCGTAAGTATTGTTTCCATGAAAACAATGAAAATGATAACTCGAGAATCTTTCCGGATGTAGTCAGAGCACACAATCCTTCAGCTGTGGCTTCGACAATGTCACTTCGACACCTGCCTGTTGAACCTAATAAGACCGGTACGTTGACACGATACACACGGAGAACACAATATCTATAGTAGATCTTATTATTTTGTAACGCAGTAAAAAAAGAATCGGGCTATAAAAGGATTTGCTGGGATTACACATATCCTCAGTTCTTACTGTATTCCTTACAGCACACTCTACCGATTTAATAAATTTATCAGCACGGCCCCGCTTTTACTGTGGCACAACGCTTTGTAATGACTGTAATCTCTGTGTGGATCGATTGGTAAGTTAGTAATTAACACAAACATTGAAACTTGACTGCTCTACTTTACGTTTAAGATATTTGACTGCTAGCTTACGCTGTAAATAATACTTACGCTTGATACCTGCCAAACTTTTCGGTCTTCATCCGTTTGAGGTAGGTTGTGTATGTTATGTGTAAACGTTATGAATATGTGTTATGTGTATGTCATGTACATATGTTATGTATATATGTTATCGTTGTAAATGTAATCCGTGGTGGCATTGCGCTGGGTGACGTCATTTGGATCTAATGACAGGGTTTTCTTAATGAAAGTAATGAAAGTAGCTATGTCACTAAGGATCGACAATATATATTTATCATATAAGTACTGCACACCTGAAACAGTAACATGCTTATGATGACTTGTGTTTTCTAGTCTTCCCAGCAAACGTTTCGTCTTTTGTTTTGATAACGTTATTTGTGGTGTAATGAATATGTAACGTAAACGTTTTCAGGCTATTATTTCAAAACATTTTTTCGTTAAAACATATACATATTATTAACATAACATTAATATCTCATAAAACCGTCATGCCGACGTTTTTATAACACCACATTGAACGTTGTAAAAACATATTTAAGAGGCTCTTTGAAAAAGTTTGGGATAACGTTGTGTGTTTGCTGGGAATTGTCTTTGAAAAGTATTGCAATTCTCTGAAATTAATACAAATTGTAATGCGATCTCGTCGATGATAATTAAGCTTGTTTCCATTGAATCCTTGTATTTGTGTGTGTTTGTGTGCACTTTGATCATTGAATCCACAACGTATTTTTAGATCCCAGTACAGTCGAGAAGTTTACTGCACGGACAATAAAGTGAAACTGCGCCATCTACTATGATAAAACACATTATGTATTGTAACTACTAAATTTTGAATTAAACTTTGATATCAATGTTAGAATATAACTTATTTTCCTAGTCTTCTTTAGCAAAACACAAATTCAAAATAATATCATTGTATATACCTCCTACCCTAGAATAAATTCCAGATGACGTCTATATTTCTTGAAATGCCAATAGGGATGGCAAGATAACAACCTGGATAATGTCTCTCATTTAATAGAGCAAAATTCATTTTCTAATTCCAAATGCTGACTGATTCAAATGGGTGTATTTTGCATTGACTGTTGGCCATTGGGCATTGTGTACTTATTGTATATTGGGGATTGCATATTAGGCATAATGTATTGAGCGATATTGACTGTAAACTTTGAGCTTTCCCTTGACAATGGCTTCTCTCTGGGAACCAATTTTAAAACTCGATATGACGGTGTATCGATTTGTGATAGAAAAGTAGATGTTACGTATCATTTCGTTACTGTGCACCCTTCCAAATTCAGGTTTTAAGTAAAGAAGCCGTATGTGTGTTAATGAGTAACATTTAGTTGTTAATCAACAAGCCAACACGTTCATATTTTGTAGTCATGGATGGAAGTCTGATCTCTCACATCTCAAAGACGAACACACTCTTTGCTTGTTTCTTACAGATACTGTACAAACGATACCAAAAAGAGATTTAGAAAACATTTGGGTGATTGTGGCTGGTGTTATCGGGTCCATTGCCAGTTGCCTGTTAGTTTGTGCTTGTTTCACAGTCAGGAAGTTTAAATGTAGGTATAAGTGTTGCAAACGCATTTGAACTTAATACTATAAAACTATGGAAACAGTTTAAACTATAAAGGTGTTTTGTTTTATAAAAATCTTCAGGTTTGATCAAGTTACAAAAGTAAAGATAATTTACTGATATTTGGAAACATTATATTTTACACTTAGAGGTATTTGCTTCAATGGGAAATATTAAGGTTAAGAATCAGCCAAGTGAACATCGTTTTAGACCAGATTGGTTTTGTACTATGTTTACCAAACATTTTTGAGGGAAATAATCATTTGAGATTTAGTCAGTGTGTTGTTATCATCTTAATTCATTTAATGAAAGTACTTGATAAAGGACCCTCAGATATCGATCAGTCAAGTAACGGGTATTTGATTTCAAGTCATACTTTAAATAAGGATTATCACATAGTACCTTGTATAGGTTCCATATTGAATAACATAATAATATTACGAACTGGTATATTACTGTCATGCTAAAACCATTTTAATATATGACAAATTTATAAGAGACATTAATAAATTTAGCCTTACAGTCTTCTTGTTAGTACTACAATCAATGTTGAATATAACAACATAATATGTTCTGTTTTTATTGTTATTATTTAATGTTGCTGTAATGGCATTCACATGCATAACTTAATACTCAGTATATTCAATCATTAAAACAAAGATATGTTTACTAACTATTGTATTTTGACGGAGTTATATACATTTAGCTTAAAAATGTTATATATATTAAAGTATTTATTACCTTGCAATACTTTAATGAAAACGAACACAATTATAGAAAATGAATTTAACAAAATATTTACTTCATTTACAGTCAATCGAAAAGGACGAAGGTAAGCTTTATCAATTTAGTCTAGCAAAACCTTGCCGCTTTGGAATTGAGTTTACATTTGAATGCTTAAATTATTTTGATTTCGAAACTGACAAATAACTTGCTTTGAAATATTTTACTTTTAAGTATCAACAAGGTGTATAATGTTACTAATATCCTTTGGTATGAATTATCATGGAATGTCCGAGCTCTTTTCGTCGTTTATTTCTGTAGAAGAAAAGAATTACCAAAGATACCTGTTGACGAGTACAACTCGCAGAACTCGCACCATTCTGAAGGAAGTGAACCTAGTAAGTTTACTCAAAATAAATCTAAGTTTTAAGGAATAAATCAATGAAGGCATTTACGAAACTACAACATTTATTACACACCGTAAGTAAAGCCCAGAGTACGTGTAACAGAGTACGATTAGAGAGCCGGTAACATAAAGTTATAATAATTAAGAAACTGAGAAATTACGTATGAACGTTTTATAGGTTAGTATATTTTATAAATGTCCTCCCAAAGAAAAGCATTAAGTAAAATCATATTAGACAGCTACTTTTGTAAAATTTGACATACACCAGAAAGCTTCGGTCTTAATTACTAAAGGTAACGATATGTATTCGTGATGTTTATTTCCTTTACGAATCTTTTCATTTTTTTGGCAGATTACTATTCTACAGCAGATGCGATTGCAGGAAACAATACCCGGATGTTGAGTGAGAAAGATATTTCCATCATCATGAATATTAAAATGGGAAACATCTACCAAAGATGGATAGGATCTGTTAATCTATTTAAGGAGACCAATAAGTGTGTTGTTATAACAACAATGATAGGTTAGTGATAACATTCAATATTCAATATCTATAATCCAAGGCTGATGTCAACGCCGGAGTCAGAGATTGATATCGTCAATCATATTTATATCATTTAAATATATAACTTATATTAAGTGACCTTGTGAGCAACAGTTTGATATATACATGTTAACACGCTTTAATTTATTGCTGACCCTTTTCTGTCATATTTTCAGAAAAGCTCATTAGAAAGAAAAATATTCATTGGGAGGCTTTCATCAGAAAATGTCTCGAGTTGCCAGCATCGAACCATCTAGCGAAGATTGAAGCAATATCTATCCAAAGCAGTGAGTTTGTCCTTTACATGCTTTAAAAAAGTAATAATAAGAAAAGATGGAATGTGAATCGAATCGATTCGTTTTCATTAAAACTAACATTGTTGGGTTATGATTTAGCTCCACCCGTCCCTCATCGGGTGTGATGATTGACAGTAAAGAAAGGTAAGGTTCTCATGGACAGTCTGGAGTCGACAAGATCTTCTGATTAAGTCAAGAATCATTATATATTGTCCGAACAGGAGTTAATCATGCCCGGAGGGATTTTATTAACATTGATATTAATTCGAATTGATAATTAAGCTAGTCAGTTTTCATCTCGATTAGAATCATATTCAATGAAATTTTATTATTTATGGAGATTTGTTTGTTGACTCCATCTTTGATTTCTTTTTTTGTTTTAGGTAAACTGTTCCTTATAAGTGAGCATCTCAACTGTGAAAATCTGCATAGCGTCTTGTCACGTGATACTAAAGATAAAGGAGACTACTATTGTTGTAGTTCATTGTCAGTTCATGACGTCATCAAACACGTAGCGGGAGTATTGGAAGGAATGGACATCCTTAAAACATTCGGGGTAAGAAATGTAAATGGGTTATAAGCTAAATATTGTTGTTTATTGTTTGTTGTAAAGTTGCTATTCGTATCTAACTTATTTTTTAAACAAAACAAGCTTTCATTCAAACTCGAGACCACTTTAATTATTTAACAACTGCTTAACTTATTGGTTTTTATATTCTGTCAGTTCCTTCACCCTGGCTGAACAACCAAAAAGGTGTTACTAACCAAGGAAGGGCCGGTTAAATTATTTGACTTCTGTCTGGCCGGTGATGCACCAAAAATAGCTGCTCTTAAGAAAGCACAGGTAAATAACTCAATCATTAATCGAGGTATGACCCTGTTCTTTGTGTCTAATAATTATATATATTTATTTACTTAGTAACCTGTACGGTCTTTATCATCAGAATAGGTGTCTTTTGTAATTGATAGCGTAGTCTAAGATGTACAACGTTATTTAGTTCAACTAAGAAAAACACACAATACTTTAGCTGAATCGCTCGTATTTCGCTAAGTTTTTGCATATTTGGTGGATGTCATTACAGAAGTACATTGTTATTATTATTTGAATGGAAAGCTCAATATACTAAAATCTCATACATAGACTATTCTAAACTGTTTTAAATATTGAAGTTAAAAATACTCCATATGCAAATCACTGTTTTAATCTTGATCAAAACCTCCCTATATTGAATGACATCCCATAGCCCAATTGCATAATTTTCCAACGTAACTTACCATCATTTCGACTTTGAAAACAAAAATCAGTTGTGCTTTTATTAACCCAAGAGTACAATTCCGAATGAGTATAACCTGAATGTAACATTATTATTTATTATTAATACAATAAACTACTTTTATTTGTTGTAAATTCCTTTTTCTTTTGCAGGTTCCTACGGTAACTTTGAACCAATTTCCACCTGAAATGTTAATGTTGAATCATTATACAGAAACCAGTGACGTGTGGTCTACAGCAGTAGTAATATGGGAGATTATGGCAGCTGGTAAAAAATTTGATAATAAAGAATTCATTGTAGCTCATAATAAAGTGTTCAATAAAAAAGTACGTTGCTTATTATAACAGAAAAATACAGAAGTTGTCAATTAAAAAGTTTCATGTTTCACATTTGATTAGTAAATTGAATTTTATTGAATATATTTATCTCCAATAAAATAAGTACATCACAGATAACTCAAGTTTTTGAGTTTTACTTAATTCTGAGTCAAGTGGATTTGCTCAAATATTTACAGTAATTTGAACGCGGAAGAAACATGTAAATATTCTATAAAGAAAATCAACTTATTATAATTATCTATAGAGACACCTAGATATATTGTTCATGAAATACCGTCGAATGCAATCCAGTACCAAATTATAATATTGCACATTTTCTCTGCTCTTATCTTTATAAGGTTATTTTATTAGAAGCAGAGACATGAGCACCATGTAAGACTATGATGTCTGAAATTAATTACTGCATTTATAACAATTAGTAGTATCATGTATAAGAAGAGTGAATGCAAGAAGGCAAGGATTGAATTTGACAATAGTTATGACAGACACCCAGGTGTACAACTGTCTGAAAGACGTGATAACCTTGGTGTTCCCTCCATACGCAAGTTGGATATACATATACATATACCTGTTTCGATATTTCTACACTCGCACATCTCTTAGGAAGCCCACCGTTTCCTGTGGACAAGGAAGTTAGGCTTGACGATGAGGCGATCACGCCATCAGTACCCTGGCCGGAGAAGTACTGGCAGATAAAGTAAGAAGTCAGTCTTTAAATTACCCTTTCATTCTATGAGTGTCGAAGTTACCGCATTCAATATAAGTTAAAGTCGGTGTGTAATTAATTCTGTATTTTACAGCAATTATTGTAGGTTGTGCAACTATCTCACAGTGTATGCGATTTTTAGTTGGATTAAAATTTTGTAATATGATAGAGTAATAGTGGAGTATTTATGTGCTTACTTAGGTGACCATAAATGAATTTAGTGTTTCATGGAGGGCTGACTTATTTGTTTCAGGTACTTTCATCCAAATGAGTGTTTCCATGGTCACTTTAATTAGAGCAATGTAATACTCATTGATATGTAAATCGTTGGAAGAGTCCTTTATTTTAACCAAATAATAGCCTTACGATTTCCAGTGGGAAAACTTACAAGACAGTAATCATGAAAGTAAAACTTATTAAATGTGTTTATTAGTATAACACTTCTTGTACTTCACATGTACATTGAAACATATAAAATAGTACACTGCATCTGCTGCTTCACTATTTGAATTGATTTCTTAATCATCTGCAGAGATAAAATCTTGTTTGATTGCTGGAAGCATAACTCATCTCTTCGACCTTCCATTCATCATCTGAGGGGAACATTCGTAGCTGTAAGTAATATATTACTCATCTTAGAACAGATATCAGTCACCATTACGTATCGATAACAACCCAGTTAAATCATTCTGACAACTAACCCAATATTGAAACGAGTAGTAGAATTCGTAAAATGTTATGGTTTGACAAAGGAAACTGCCACATGAAATTAAGCGGCATTTTATTCACAATAAAGGTCCTATGTCGACCATTACGATGTGCTATGTCACGTGCAAGGATAACGATGTAACTGAATATGTAGCCTAACCTTAGGCAGTGTATAATAAAAATCGATAACCGATAGTTGTAGTTATACAGATTTCTCATATTACCAGCTTAATGTGGCCTCACTGAATATTTATTTTAAATATATGTGGTATGTCAGACGATGTATAAATCCTCACTTGGGTGTAACAACGACATAATGTATTGTAAGATACATTGTTGACTACGCTTGGTATGGGCTTTCTTTTCTGTTGTGTTGAGATTCCCATAAATATTCATATCTAACTTATTTATGATTTCTATTGATTTGATTGTACCTTTAATGTAAAGAAGTTCAGTTCAGGCAACGTTTAATATATATTTAGCATTTATTTGTTGATAGTGTCTTGCAAAAGTCCCTTATTATCCCTTAACAGATATTTGAAAAATTAATCACGGACAGTTCTTATGAGATACCGATACCTACGACGTATTTACCTATGAGAGCCCTTGATACCGCTCAACTTACCTATGCAGAACAAATCTACCATGCTGGAATGTGAACTGAGTGTGCCTAGGTTATAATACTGGCGATTGGTAACCGCTACGAAACTTCAAGATTTCCCTGAAGTCACGGGACCTACCTAAGCAGACCACATATGCCATGTTGTGTAGAGTATAACAGGGTGTCGCATATGCTCTTATCGTCAGTCATTATTGACCAGCACCTGTAGAGTAGAACTGGGTGTCAAATATGTTCATATCGGCAGTCATTATTGACTACAGCAGGGTTTACCTCCGCAATTAGATAGTTATCATGCAGGATAGTAGATTAGGATTTTATCATTGGTATCAATTGGTGTTTTCTCAGTAATATATTATTATTAGTATACTTTATATGTTGAGCGTAAAGATGAAAGACTTTATAACAATTCATGCAACTTTGATCTTTCATTGGTTATAAGAAAACTACCCTTTCTTCATTCCCTTGATATAAACAACCTCAACAGTTTCTGATATATTCATATCACTATGGACAACATTAACAGAGTTAATGAATTGAAAGTTATGGAACAAAACAACCCCACTGTGCTAACCATACTACTAATTTCCTCCATATAAGTTACCCATTAACCCATAGGTTTCTTATTAGATAAATTTTAACTTCATATTTTCTTGTTACAGCTAGTGTTGTAAATTTATCCATTCCTTGGACCAAAAAGTCATTATTATAAACAGTAAGATACTTTTTTATTATACATTTCTATACGTTCTCTGTCGTGTACATTGTATATCGTTTTGGTGGCTACCGTAATTTTACCCTCATTTTCTGTTAACAGGAGCACTATTTTTCGTCCATTCATCAAGCTTAGATGATATTCAAAGCTAAAGTAATATAAAGGTTGAATTAACGAATAAATTTCTGTGTACGCCTTTCCTTGTACATCATTGTGCAATTTTGTTTAAAGATGAATATATTACAACACAATCGTGTAATGCATATATTGACCTCGTTTTTAAGTCAAAAACGTATCACAGTGTAAGCCTCCATATATAATTACCAGGCTAGGTTATAATTACGTCATAGGATTCCTTGTCATCTTTCTTATGCTGTTCTTTATTTTTGCGCGGGCCAGACCACTGTATTCCCTGAACCCTCTCGTCATACATGACAACAGCGGCCATCTTTTCCTTCTTTTAGTCTTAGCAAATTAATGAGGAGGTAGGAGCAAGGGCTTCTAAAGTCGAACTATTTCCCACATCCAATAGTAATCACCGCCAAGTATATCATATCTCTATCTGACCACAGTAAATGTTAATCAGCATATTAGATTGTAACGTAGTAGGACGTTTTGACCCGCTGTATAGGTTTCCCATGTACATGCTTTGAAAACAAATTAAACACAATTATCATGGGAAGTGGCGGGATAGTTTCCCTTCCGAATAATTGCCGTTGATATCTTCGCTGATAATTAGTTTACAAGTTATGTAGGTACTGAATGTTCATAGAACCTAATACCATTTACAATCGTCTCTCATAAACTGATTCCTTACTGATTCTCTCATAGGTTCCTTGTATGAAAGTTTATACTACAACAAGAAAACAATATTTGTTTAATACTTCGTTCTAGCATGATCTGCCGTATCATGGGAGTATTTCTAACTAAGACTCGTACATATTTCTTCCAACACACGGCAGTTGATTGGTTGTTGCCACTTCAGTTTCATATCGTTAGTTTCTTGTAAGAGCTTACTAAGTTCGTTGAGGCTTAAGAAAGATTATTGATCCAATTTCCAGCAGAGTGACATAGCTTCATACCTGTAAAATAATACAGTTAACGTGTTCTAGGAATCAAGTCGGAGCCCAAACAGTATAGTATCTGGTGCCAATTACCCCCCCCCCTTTATACCCCCCACACACACACATTCATTTCTTATTTACTGCTTGGCTTGCCTATAAGAGTGGTTATCTTGTGTAAGTTGTCAGATTCAAAGGCACCAGGAGTGCACTCTGTACAATCATAACACTTAGGTAATACGCCCTCATTGACAGTTATACATAGCCAGTTTAAACGCATTCACAAACCAGTAGAATCACTGCGGTCGACTGGTACGGACTTTGGTCTGTGGCACAAGATCCGGTGTTCGATTCCTATATACCTTCGCATGATGAGTCCCAAAAGGACGAAACCGGTCGTGAAGTGGAATTTTTCTGGTGTGTTGTTCTTTATTTATTTACTATATATCAGTCATACCACTTGCTACACATTCATTTCTTTTTACGGCTTGGCTTGCCTATAAAGAGTGATTATTCTGTGTAAATTGTCATATTCAAAGCACCAGGGGTGCACTCTGTACAATAATAACACTTGGGTAATAATGACAGTTGTACAAAGCCAAATTATACACATTCACACACCAGTAGAATCACTGTGGTCGAGTGGTACGGACTTCGGTCTGTGGCACAAGATCCGGGGTTCGATTCCTATATACCTTTGCCTGTTGAGTCCCAAAAGGACGAAACCGGTCGTGAGGTACGTGGAATGTTTCTGGTGTATTGTTCTTTATTTATTTAAAGTCTGTTCAAAGTATCTCTTTCGAGATCCGGCTTTAGGAATCACAAATGATTTCGAGTTGGTTAGAATCATGTAGCATCTCTAGAGTAAGGCAAATATGTGACCAAAAACAGAACTAGTATTGTTCGATACAGGTGACAAACGTCTACAGTGGTATTACGTCCTCCTTATCGGTTTCCAACCTCTGGACATACAATCAGCGTCCATAAGCTAGTGTTTAGGGTGTCCGTATATAAAGCCGGAGGCCCAGGTTCGAACCCCGGTGGAGGCAGGAAGTTTTTTTTCACTGTTCTTGACTTTCCATCTCATTACGATTTGAATTATATAAATAGTCGACACCAGTTTTCACCAAAAGTGTATCGTCACCTGAAATTTCAATGACTCCAAATGTTTTCACAATTGTTTCATCTTCCGAAAGATCAGTTATGAGTCAAAAAAAGTATTTAATTCATCGCCAGTTCTTGTCGTTTCTTTAAAACTCAATTTCCTTCCATTATGTAAAAAATATACCCAGTAATAAGTAAAGCTTAATCCTTCAGAACAGCAAACATGAAACAACTATAATGATTCGAAATACATATATCGAGAACATATTAACTCTTTTTGACGATACCAAAAGACGAATCCTGCTCTTATTCCCTGTTCAGACAGAGAAGAGTGCATTGAGCTAATTGTCTTAATATTTGATGAGTATACAGGCACGGTTTGGAAGCAGGGTAAGAACGGCATTTTCATTTTGAATGTTAAACTCTAGGGAATAGGGGACATAAAATATATGTTACAAAAGCATAGTGTAAGGTTTCTGAGCTAGTGCTGGTAACGCCTTGTACTACGTTATCTTGAACGTGTTACCTTAACAAGAGGTTCACCTCTTTTTTGAAGTATATTTTAAAAGTCTACTAAACACTAATTTAGAATTGTGGTAAAAGGCGGAAAAAAACCCCCACATTACCTGAAGAACTCAAGATGTGAACGTAATTTTCATCAGTTGTACCTGTATGTAACATTACTTTTACTTCTCTAAAGAGAGATCATCGTAGAATTCTCACTCTTTGGAATTTAATGTGTAGTGAATTATCACCCGAGGAGAAAGGTTATAACTGTAGAAGTGCCCGAAAACACCAATATTGTTCAAATTAAGTAATGCTTGAAAGAAAAATGAAAATGCCTTCCAAAAACAGATTAGTTGTTGTAGAAACATGGACTTTATCCATAGCAGTCCATTCTCCATGGATTTCTTTCTGTAGTCGCATTCTCGGTAAAGAGTTCGAATGTGTCTCTTACATGTCTTTCATCACGCAGGTGATAAGGCATGAGTTTGTAAAAAAATACCAGACTGTCGATAAGAGTATATCAGGATTCAAGGTAGCAATTAAATTTCAGTCGACAAGTAAAGAAACAAGAAAAGACAAGAAAAAGTAAAGAAAATATGCTGGAAAGATCATCACCAATGAGTCTCTGCAATTCTTTAATCCATCTAACCTTGAACTTGAGCCAGAAATGTCCGTAGATCAGCATTCCCTATACTATAGTAAGTGATGTATGAATATGTTCCACCATTTCCTGGTGTTACATTTGAGATCGTTAACACATGTAAAGTACTTGTCAGTTTGGTATGATACTGTCCTTAGGTCATTTGTGTTGATTTTACTAGATATAGGAGTATCAGCAGTTCTCCATCTTTCTCAGGTATCATGTTGACTCAATCCATCGTACAGCATCCCTTTGTCATTCTAATTCAAAGTCGTCACTGATTAGCGCTGTATATTCTGTGTGCAATCATATTTAAACATTTAAAATACAAGCACGCATCGTGTTTTCTTCTTGTTCATGATATCAGTCATGACATAAATATTTCAGATTGTATACTTCAAGCAGCCAATGGAAACTAAATAAACATATGGAAGGCCGTGGTTCCTGTTAGTCTAATAATATATATATATGAAGGAAATATAAATTTACCTAAAGTTTCGTGAAGTAAAACCTTACAGACAAGATATCGAACATTGCGACATCCTTTAATGTATAACCTTGTCTATACATAGACCTGCTACTGCCTCTTGAGTCTCTAGTCAGCTTTTTTTTTGAGAATTATTGCTTTTGTGATGGACTGGGGTCATTAATCTTTCTAGACTGGGGTTATTATTCTTTCAAAACCTACAATATATATAGTTGTTTTTTAACTACATTTACAATGGCGGAGTGTATAGCCTAGTGGTTAACGCCGGCGTCTCCCAGTCATGAGATCCCCGGTTCGATTCCCCGCCGACAGCAAGGTGTGTCGTCTGGCAAGGGTGTTGTTCAATAACAACTTCCCGACATGGACGTTAAATGGATGTGTGCCGAGAGATTGGCTTCGGTCAGCTTGCGAGTCTATAAGCCTCCATGGCTTCTTTCGCGAGTTCCTGCTTGCGGGAAGATCACATATACATACATACATACATACATACATACAATCACGGAGAAAGCTTAACAACTTTTAATAACACTCAACTTCATAGATAATATACAAATTTCACTTACATATTAACTCTGTCTCACTTTGGGACGCTCATAAAAGACATGTCTCGAAAGTAAAACATATGCTGTAACCTCGGTGTGCGAGAAAATGGCTTTCGAAATTTTAGAAACACAATCCTTGCTTCCGGGATCATAAATGGACTTAACACAGAGAATTAACATATTCATTGTAACGTTATATGTATGTGTATGTGTATTGTAATGTGCATTAATATATATAACAATTTTTCGACCTTAATCTATGTCTTGTATGTTTTGCTACCTTTTTTTAAGCAATAAACAACACGTTAAAGAGTGCTTTGTTTATTAAAATAACATGCAACGACGGTATCATCAAAAACGGTAACGGGGACTGCCTTAAAAGTTGTAATTATATCGACTGTCAGTAGATATCCTTAACTGTGGAGGTCATCCCTGAATGCGATATGCTTAAAGCACGATGATCCATATGCCATTGGATAAGAGTGTAAAGGAGCCTATGCGGTTGCGTGCACGTTTTAATTATATTTATTGCTGCACTAACTGCACTCATGTTCTGTTAAACAAAGTGTTGTACTGTCACAGGTCAGGTCACGTTTAAGAAATCATCTGCTGTTTTGTAAGCGATCATCGTCAACTACCTTTTTAATCCATTTAAAGAGTTTTAGAAACAAGGAACATGCATGTGACCAAAAATCACCGTCTTTATACTTTCCTTTATAATGATAAAAATGAAATGAACAACATCTTGGGATGATTACCGTGACTTTTGTGATTGTTATTCCTGTTTGACAGATGGATGAAGTATATCAGCCACCCCACCCGTCCTCCTCCAAGTATTTTGTCCGGTATAATCTCAACTATCTTAGTTTCTGCGGTAGAGTATTGTACAGTATAGAATGTCATACACATGCAGCTGTATGGTAGAAACGTGTTTAACCTTTACTCTGCACAGAGCATCACATCCATGCCGTTTAAGTTTGTAAAAACAGAGAAACATGAATCGCAGTTGTATACACTGTTCATGGATTAAAAAAAATGTGATATTTTGTGATATAACATATGGTCATTGCTGTACAATTCATCAGAAAGTAGATTATTTAAATGAAGTTAATATTACAGTAACACTTAATGTGCGGCTCAACCCCCCTCCAAAGAACCAACTTTATACAATTTATACCAGAAACCGTAGAGTTAACACAAGCGTGGAATACTAACACAGGGGAGATGCAAATAATCGTTCACTGTGTGACAATAGACGAGGAGCTGATAGCCATCTTAACACTAGGCTATAGCCATCTAAGCACTAGGCAATAGCCATATTAGCACTAGCCTATAGCTATCTTAGCACTAGGTTATAGCCATCTTAGCACTAGGCTTTAGCTACTATACTGACTGATATTGTTACACAATGAAATATTATGCTATACATAAACGATAGCGACAGACTTTGGTACAGAGGATATGTACAGTAAAACAGAATGTGCTTAAATCCAACTACATAAGCAAACCTTATCGTGTTTGCATTTGCGCACTCTATTATCCATATTCTCCGCTTTTAATTGTTCGGGGCTAAGGTTATATGTAATACCATTTTATTGTATTCCTATCTTCTACAAAGGAATTTACTGTTGACAAAAATGTGAGAGACCGCAGATTTTTTTTTTAATTTCAAAGCATGTGGTGATCCAGTTAATCGATAAATCTATCTTTTTATTTTTATTATTATCAATTTATTATTATTACTTTAATTCCCGTTCAAAGATGATTAAACCAAGTAATCTACCTTCATTTTCTACTATAATTGCTCTTGATATCAGTAGCAGTGCCATTACCCCCACCCCACCTCACCTCTTCATATAGGTTCATTAATCTCGGAATGGTTTAGCCCTAGGAACTATACTAGGTCTGAATAATGAGCATTTTATTGTAGAACATAATTCAGAGTAAGTTATACGACTTTGGAAGTCATTGTTCTTGTTCCTAAAACCGTTAACATTCTACCTTGATAACATGGAAAGGTAAAAAAGAGAAAGTAAATGGTTTTCAGATCATTGTGGCACTAGACATCAAAAATTTACAAAATGACAGCTCTCAGATTCGACTTTGAAACTATACGATATATCTCGACGGAACTACGTTTTTCTTTTCCTGTTTGGCGGGCATTTTTCTTCACAAGAATTTCTGTCACATTAAATTGTTTTATAAAATTTAGTTAAAAATAAGTTATAAATAAAATTATTGATTGGGAAAGATCATGGTACGGTTTGTGTCCCCTTCAAGAGGGAGTTAGTTTCTAACTTCGGATAGTGAAAATTGCATTAGTTCAGAGGGTTTGCTACTATAAAACTCCAACTAAAACCCTACTTATATTTAATAATACTCATTAATCCTTATCGAACAAATTGACGAATCAGAAATCCGTAAAGGTCCGCCTTTACAATTTCAACGTTTTCAACAAGTAGAAGGTGATGAATGTAACAAAAAAGAAGCAAAGTACAAACTGTTTTGATAATATACTTTTACGAATTAAGAAAAGAGCGGCACTGGAATTTTTATTGCGTTATGTTTGCTTTAGCTTGTTTAGTACCAAGCTTTGTTATCTACGTTTCTTCAACATTAAGTGGTGTTCATGTCTCCATTATCTTTCATCTCTCTTTCTCTTCCTCTTCCTCCTCCTCCTCCTCCTCCTCCTCCTCCTCCTCCTCCTCCTCCTCCTCCTCCTCCTCCTCCTCCTCCTCCTCCTCCTTCTCCTCCTCCTACTCTCTCTCTTTATCTTGGTAAGAGGATGAAAATAAAGGAAATTAATTCTCAGGTCAACGTTTTGTGATAACTTTTTGCTTTTCGTTGACACACAACTACCATGACTATATAGTGCTCAGAAAATATATTTAGTAAAATATAATTATGACGATTGCCTGATAATTACGTAACTGCAAAATTTGTGGTTCCTTTTTATGAAAACAGGAAGTCCATTCCTACTGCCATGTTTATATTTTAGAGCATAAACTTGCTGAGGAATTCATCTATGATTAAAATCCCCGGGACAGGTTTTTTAAAAGTCTTTTATTGAAGTTTTTCGTTACTCACGAAATAATGCGAATTTAATCACTATTAGCACATTCTGGAACTCGATCGTCAATGTAAATATTGGCGACCTGGTGGTTTGCATCGTCACGTTCACAAATAGAGGCTGTTTCCGGACTTAATCTGAAATGAATATACAATATAATATATGTTTTTATTGGTAGTGTTACGTTCAAGACAGAGGTATAACATTTGTTTCCGGATGTCGTTTCCAGGAGGATCTGACTTTACGATCATTGAAACTACGCACAGCTGATTATTACACAACTTTGTAATTACCATATTACTTACCTTGCATATCCATTTATATCTAGCTCTGGGCCATCTGCAAAATCATCTAATGAAAGTAATGTAAATTATTCATGTTAATACTTGATATTGCAAATTAAATATTCACGAAGCTGTTAATCAAATCAAGTTTTGAAGTCACATGATTTTTTGTTGTCATTAGCGGTCTCTTAAATCTCCGTTAGTACCCAGAGTGTCATCGAAAAGAAATATCAAGCTTGGTTGCTTAATGCTAAGAGAAAAATAATAATTTAAGAGCAACGGTAAATTGTCACTTCCGAACAAAATAAAATAAAAACGCTTTTTTTGTTGGCAGTTTAAGCAACTTCAATTTACCTCTATATTTCTTCCTGTTCGTGAGATATATAATGAGGATATATGATATATGATAAACCTCTTACCCTCTGGATCTTGGTAAGAAACGGACAGCTTCCGACCGGAGTTCCCTCCCAAACTTAAAATTCAAATTTATATCATAATAATATGAAAATAGTATTCAAAGGTTATAAAATTACATTCTCAACTATATAGTCTTGTGCACATATAAATGATGAAAGATGAAGAATATATCAATTTGAATGCTAGAGACTATTGTTCTTAGACTCTAAGACTTTTTTTATTCTCAAATAAAGGCGAATGGGTGAAACATATTTTAGTGGCGATATCGATCTGCAACAAAACTAAACGTTTACAATAATACAGGTATAATGACCTAACTTAAGCCATTTTTGTAAACAAATCGCAACAATGCATTATGATATACTCATATAGACTATAGTAAACGAACATCTTCAGTCCAAACGCTATATGGTGTAAACATATTCAATTATGTTACATTCCTTCGTAGAAGTTTGCCCTATTTGAAGGATCAAACAGACTGAAAGATATCTTTCTTCAACTCAATTACCATTCTTTCAAATTATGGTAACAATTTGACATCAAACTCTAAGTTAAATGTTTCGATGGCTTGATCGCAAAATAAACGACATATTCATGTGTGTAGTTACCATTGTTCGTAGCAGTGGTCATAAACTACGGGTCTTTCCGAATCGACGTTACCTACAAAGCAGAAAAAACTGTTAACATAGAACTATTCAATAATAAATTCCAGTTCCTTAACATTTCGTCGATTCTGAGCCAATGCTGAATAACTTCACACTTAACCTGGTTTTAAGTGGACGTTACATTCATTCGTAATCAAATCAAACGTATTTTCACAATTCTTTGGATATATCTATCATTGTACTCAACACATCACTATGTGACTAACTCTGCATATCAGGAGTGTTAGCTCAGTGGTTAACACCGGTGCCTTTCAATCATAATGTCCCCGGTTCGAGTCACTCCCAAAACAAATTAACGCCCAAGACAATTAACAATTCATAATCATGGACGTTAAATATGAATGTGAGAGACTGACTTCGGTCTGCTTGCGGCTTTGATAAGCCAATTAGGCTTTTTCGCGAGTTCCTGCTTGCAGGAGGATCTAATATACATATATGTATCATCGAATTAACATACCTTCTTTACACGGGTTAGCAGGAAGGTCCCTATGTAACATTCTGTTTTCCACATCTAGAGCATGATGTGCTCTCACTACATCTGGAGAGTCCAAACCTGTATCAAACCTGGGATGCAGTCTTCTCGAGTATCTCAAAGTAAAAAATAATAAAATGAAAGATAGGTACTTGATATATAAAGGTTGTGTTGATAGAAGTATGGTAGTTAAATGGCTCTCATTTTCCAAAATCTAAAAAATAGAAGATTAATGTAGATAAAATTAATTTTTCAAATGTGAATTGATTCAATTTTTAATGCATAATTGGTATTCATTCCCTCTGTTAAGAATCAACAAAACCTATCCAATTTCAATTATATGCACTAATATATATGTAGGAGAGAAGAAAAAACGGTGTCATTGTTTATTCACATGTCTAGAAGACTGAAGAACAAGCCTGACAATAGCCTGATTCAGCCATTTATATTTAAGTCTTTAAGATGGCTTTAATGTCTGCTTTATGTCCTTTTTTGTTTCGTTTCTTAAATAGAGAGTTTGCTATATACATTGCATTGTTGTTTTCTAAAATTGGCAAATTTATTAGCAACTATATAGACTGTTGATTAAAGTGAGAACAAACGACACATGAACAAACATAAAATCAAATGTTGTAACACCTACAAACATGTTTAAATCACACATTATTTAGAGCAATGGAGGCAAGGATTGGGATTATACAATAAAACCGTTTTGATGAGGTAAAGGTTGGTTTTGATTCGTATCTTCTTTAATTGTTTGTGTCTTACCGTCTCGATAACTTTGTAATTTGCCTTCCTGCACATCATAATAGAATGAAAGAAAATGAATTTGATTAAAAATCACATAGTTCCTGTTATAATCATTAATTAAACAATTTAACAAAAGTGCATTTTTAGTTCAATTCTATCTTCCATTAATACAAAACTCTGCGTTTTAAAGTTTTTATTTTTTGTAATTTTTACCATCAATTACAATAGAAAACAGGTGATTTATTCTTACATTATACACCAAGAAGTACATTTTTATAAATATAACTTACGATTGTAAAAGAAAGTCAGGAATGAAATACCAAACACGACGAAGAGGATAACACAAACCAAAAGTGGTTTCCGTGAAACTGGGCTCGATTCGTCCACATCTGTGAGAGAGAAGTGAAGGCTAGGGGGTTGACGAAAAGAAAATATAAGGAGTACCTTAAACGATTCTCCTTAAAACTGATCTTCACTGAATGAAGCAAAACCATTGTGTGTCATATGTTGTACTTTTCTTTCCACTGCGAATATTTATCGACGAAGGTACCAATAGGACAAACAAGTCCGATACATTTTCTTATACGTTCCTCCTTATATGTAAAATAATGATCCTATATATTATTTCTATATGTTACATATATATAAATGTCACACACATATACATACATATATATATTTATATGGGTATATATAAATATATATATATATATATATATATATATATATATATATATATATATATATATATGGCATCGTCGGTATTTATGCAAATGGTATCTCGAAATGTTGCTGGTAACTTACCGACTGACTAGACCTAACACTCACATAAATTAGATAACTTTTAAATCTGTACTGGTACCCGTTAATTCCGAGCTTCTCTTAGATTCAAATCCTGTTATTGTTTATAAAGTACGGAATTTACACGGCATTGATCACACTCTACACCACCAATAAGTGACTTATAATAAGTAATATATAGAATACTAAGGTAACATAAATTGTCTCATTCTAAACAAATTTGAAACCAAACATGAAGAAGCTAAGGTAACGCATTTCGATAAATTTCTTATATTAACCTTTAGAAGTACAGCGCAAGGATCGCAAGGATACAAATCCACCGAGATGTTCAGACAAAAAAAAATGTTTCAAAGCATTTGACTAAGGGACACCACCATTTTTTGACAAGATTGGTTAATATGAAAAATGGCCATTAACGTTTTGAAAGCTATTAACGATTTACATTTAGTGCTGTGAAAAATGTTACATAAATTGAGGGGGATATAAACTAATAAGCATGGCAATAATAACGTATTGTTGATACCTATAACAGGGGATTCCTTCTCCTTCACTATTTACTCGCAGGATGCATGGTAATAGTTAATGATATGCTTTGTGTACAATGAAAGCGCATATGCGTTTTGGAACTGCAGTGGTAACCGCATTACTAGTGCGTGTTTGTGATCAGTGGAGTTCACACGATGCTTTACTAGACTTACCTTGCACCGCATACATGACGGTTGTATTTGATTGTGCGGGTCGACCTATCCCATTATCCGCCATGCATCTGTATATGCCCATGTAGTCATTGCTGACCTCGTCATAAGGTAATGTCCAAACTGCTTGGTATCTCAATCTTCGCTTGGTTTGTGGAGATACTGAGATGCGTAAAGTAACCCATTCTTCATGAATTTTCTTTTGCAGTGAAATTGTCGGGAATGGATTTGAATACGCCTCGCACTCCACAGTAAAGTTACCATGCGGTGTGACGGTATCCGGAGAAGTCGAGACAAAGATATTGACTGTTGCTGCAACTGTGTAGACACAAAACATCTTATGTACAGTATGGACAGAAATGAAATGATTGTACATTACTGAGGGGTTATACCTTCCTAGTTACAAATAGAAGTACTATACTGCTTTCGGTAAAATATTATGTGGCAATTCGTGCATGTTCTTTTGTCAGCCATCTGCTTCAAACTGTCAATCAAATTTTAAGCTTGTAACATGTGACGTATTATCGCATCTAATGGTTTCATTTTATACTTAATATTAATGTGTATTTTCTATTTGTAATATGTATCCATATGTTTTTAATATACACATATCTTTAAAAAAAAAATAAAAACCATGCTAACCTTCTTAGCGAGACTTACATCACGATAACTAGTCATACCCGAAGAAGAATGATAATTCAACACTCGTTACTCGTTTCAAAATTTCAACGATATAACACATCTTTAATATAATACTAAGAATTCATATGTCATAAAAGCAGCTACATACTATTTTGAAAGGACTTATTTAAAATGAGTAATCAATAAACATTAGGTATCACGCGGGAGAGGAAGTAACATATATGAGTTGTTCCTAGCCATAAAGAGCTGTACAGGATCACAATTTACACTCCCGATGATTGACGTAATAATATTTTGTCTTTGTTTCGGTCTGATCATTTAAACTGTCCACCTAAGGAGTAAAGTCATTTTTTTTCAAACTTTGTCTTTATTCGGAGCAGAAAAAAATCTATCTGGCTTTATATCGTCACAAATACTCACACGTGACGTTTAATAGCACTGCATCAAAGACGATATCACCGATGCCATTGTTTGCTTCACATCTATACCTGCCATATAGTCTCCTTGTAAAGTTACTAAAAGGAAAAGACCTGTTCATTGTTGACCCTTTGCCGTTTTCTGTAAAATACGTTTTCCGTTCGTAAAACTCTCCCGTCTTAACGAATCGCTTTAATGTAACGTTTGGCTTAGGGTTTCCATCCGTTGAACACAGCAATGTTACGTTAGCAAACTCCTCGAAGATGCAACCCCTTGTAGTACACGTGTCAGTTCCTTTTACAGAAATATTGATGGTTGGTTGGTCTGTCAGTCATTTATAAAACACAAAAGAAATATACATCATGTCAGCAACTATAGAATGTAAGAAATACAGAAATACAAACACATGTGGTTCTATCAACGAAGAAACCAAAAGGTTTTTTTTATCACACACTAGAATAATATCTTTATTTTACAGCATGTATAGTTTTCAATGAGCATTGTAGAAAGTATTATAAATTACTCACAGAAGACATTTAGATGAGATGACGCAGACAGGTTCAAACCATTCTCTACCTCACAAATCATTTCCTTGCCATTGTGAATTCTCTGGCTCGTCAACTTTATTTGCCCACAATATCTATATCCAGATACTGTTTCTATTTCAAGACTGTGCGTATTATCATGAACTATTCCTGTATCAACCATCCACGTCAACCGAGGTTCCATGGAACTTTCTACACAGCACTGCGCCGTTATGGCCTCGCCTTCAGTTACGCCAGTGGTGACATTGAACAAGCCAGGTGGACCTAGTACAAGATTATAGAAAATTTTATTTATCCTTTATGCAAAGTAAGATCTTCTTCAAATTTTACCTTTGAAGAATATCTTTCAGGATGGAAACGTCTTACTTATTCATTTACCTACCCAGGATTTTCTCTCTCTCTCTTTAAATAATATTTTACGCCTACGTGCAAAGATAGACAATGGGCTCATTTTATTCGAATACATTTACTTGCTTACGTTTAGTTATCTTTTCATTTTTTGTTATCTGGTTACATGTAGGTTCTTACATTCAAAATTAACACCTATGTGTTTTGTATAACAATAAAATTCAAAAGGCTCTTGGGGGAGATTAACCTTAGCTAACCAAGTTACCCTCTCAAACTAAAGTTGAATTACAATAAAATTAAAAATCAATTAAAAATATGTTTAACTGATAAAACCAACTTCGTTCTATCGGTCATGAATCAATGGATATGTGAGTCTTACGTTTATCAAGACAAATCCTAACATTATCGATACTTTTAGATTGATTTCTTTATGAATACTAATTGGCTAATCGATCAAAGTTTTTTGTGCAATTTTAACGGTTGTAACAGGTATCATCTTCAAAACAATAATCATTTACATATTTAAAGTTTCATTCTTGCCAATGTCAAAAAAAAAAATTGAATTACATGTAGTACTGAAGGCTTGGGTTATTATAGGTTCATAATCAAGGTGTCCCTTTATGAGGTTTGCTTCAACCTTGTCCCAAAATTCCATCTTTTTTTACTAGACCTTTAAAACATGCTCTGCTGTCACTTCGTCAGTAGTGTTGTTTTTAATTTTAGAGTATCCAATAATGCAACTACCAACATAAAATTATTATTTGGATCTCTGAGAATTATTTGAGTTTAGAACAGATCAAAGCATTGAGTTTTTCAAAAAAAAAACAGTGTTAGTTTTATGTTATTAAAATCAAGATCATGAAATAAAAATTGTTTAGATTAAACCCAAGAATTACGTTTACTTTAACTATATTTCCAACTATGTAAAACATTCGTGTATCAACATAGTCTTTTGACGTAGTTATTTTGTAAGCCAACAAGATACAATACATGATTACCATAACTTTACTTCGGTAAGCAATAAAACGAGAAAGCAACTTTATGTTACTTACCTTGAACTTGCAACAAGAAAGTCCCCTTATCAGCATTTCCAGTATCATAGTACGTGATGTGTGAGTATATTCCACCATTCCTTGGGGTCACATTGGATATTCTCAACATAACACGTACATTTTCTGTCAATTCTGCATAAAATTGTCCCTTAGTTACGTCACTTTGTTTCCTTGGATCGAGGATGAGAAGTTGGGCACCATCTTTTTCCAAAACCGTAGACCGGACCTGATGTTTTCTCACATACCATTCGATTTCAATATCACTATTAATTAGAACGGTGTGTGTCGATATCCCTGTATAACATACATATGTAAATTATTTTCCGTGATTAGTAAAACAATATTATATATTATTGGCTTATATAACCTTATTTTCCGTTGGTATTTTCAACAAAATATTTCATTAACATTCATTGCCAACTACAGCTACCCCTTTCTAGGAATAAATTCCATGCTAATTTGTACCTAAGTCTAATGAAAGTTCAATGACTAGTTTATCAAGCTCAATAAAGGAAAAATAGTCCATGCTATTCTTCTTCAGATTTCCTATTTGCTTTTTTTTCAAGTGATTAACACTGATATAGCAAACAAATACTAAGAACATAATGAAATTAGATTGAATTAATTGAATTAATTTGATCACGTTTAATACTCCGTAGTTTGGGTAAACTTGCACCTGCTTTAATCTGCAGTTAGCAGGCTTATTGAAAAGTTTACAATTCGCTTAAAGTGATTTATGGTATAAGGCCGTTGCATAGATTTGGTAATACTAATAAAATGATACTTAAAATGTTTCTCCTCCCTTGCTCTGTTACCGTGTTCATTTTCAAAGGATTACTGCATGCTCTCTTGAATGACAAGCTGGAAGTGAATGCGTTACACACTATTTGATTTAACACTACATAACATTTAACCGTCACTTGCATCATGAAAGAATACATTATAAACTTGACAAAAAGAAATATTAATGTATACTATGATACGTCGGTGTATACTTGGTATTTTTTTCAATTATCGTAACGCGGAATCGCATGGATACAGTAGAAAAGCTCTTAAACATTTCATAGAATGACTGGGAGAATCTCACAGGAGATTTCGGGAAAACTTAGCGATGCAATAAATAATGGGAGTTTAATATTCCTTTATCTAACAGAACAATAAAAGCTATTGTTAAATGATTCGTCTTTAATGTACATTAATGAGCTTAGAGTTTAGGATCTTGTGATTATCGAAAGGAATATGTGTGTATTAATAATTCTATCATCCTTGATATATACAAATGTGGAAATTAACTGAATGATAAAGGGGTCCTTAGAAGAATTCCATCCGGTTTGAGATTTAAGATATGACGTGAATAGGTCATCTAGCGTCAATCCGATCGTGGTTTTAACAATTGTTTCACAAGTTAACTAGTTGGAGATAGAAAGGTATGCGTGTGTTCACCTCAAATGTCATATGCTATCTTCATACACACTATTCTTAAATGTATATTTTCATTTTACACTTGTTTTCATATACATATATGATTACAACTCTCCTCATTTAAGTATTATAGACTGACACATTACATAATACACCAGTCTACTTTAACAGTAAAATACTACCTTTATGACATATTTAAATCTCTTCCCGAAACGATACAACCAACTACTATTCGCTTCATTACTTAACTGGCCAAGTTTCGAACTATATAGCTTTTCTGACAGACAAAACTTACCTTTTGTTGCGTTCGTTAAAGCAAAGTACAACACATTGAGAGCAAAAATTCTGAGAGCCATCACGATTGCGTGATTGATCTGCATTCCTATCAGGTTTAGTGTGTGTGTGTGTTGAGCACGAACATGTTTAAAGAAATCTAGATGTCTTACCAACAACAGTCTTGGCGTTATGTTATTATTTTGGTAATTAATAATTAGAAGGAAGCCGAATGACAAAAGAAACGAAAGTGTAAATTATCTTACTGTTACCTTAATAATTAATTCATGACAAGTATCAACGTGCAACCCTCCAATGAGATATAACAAAGGGATGATAATGTTCAAATGTGAAGAAGAGTGAAACGTGATTTCAGTCGTCGTTACTCTTTTCTTTCTTTTGACCATTACTGTTTAAATATTTACGTCTAAGTTTAAACCGGCGTATTTGGGGCAGTGTCATGCGCAAGATATCAAAGATGATTGACTTTTCCGACTGAATAAGGTCAGAATTTGACCTTTGTAAAATGATCAGACCCGATGTTGAAGGTATGAAGGATGTTTTTCTTTTTAAATTTTTTCCTTGCCCACAAAAACATTAACAGTTTTGACTACAAATATTGGATTTTGAGGTACATTTAGATTATATACTAGTAGGACATGTCTTTTTGATGTGAAACAAATATCCCTCTCCTCATTTTGTAGAACAAATTGAAGTCGCAATTGTGTGTAAAACGTTGAAATGTTGACATATAAGTAGCCATCGTAACATCATCTTCAAAAGTGAGATGCTCTGTGGAAGGGCGCTACCGCGAGAGTGTGAAAAAATACCACCCTCCCCCACCCGTGTTTTATCCGGCGATATTATGGTTGTATAACGTTAACAGTTTCATACTTTCAACATAGTCATTTCAAAATGGTTCATCCTCATAATTAAGAGCCTAATTTACTTCAAGAAGCAAAGCAGAATGAAAAAGCTGAAGGGTGTCTTAAGTCTTACAGAAAACTCGTAAAATGGGTGTTGTTCCGCATAAATTCGAACTACTTTCAATACTACAACCGATTTCTTTCTCATTGTAAGAGCGATGACTCTTCAGCAGTATTCGTCCACAATAAGTGTAATTGGATATTTCTTCCACAGTAAGATCATGACTGTCATGAAGTATTATTCCTGTCTCAGACATCCAAGTCATTAGGGGTTTTCAGATTGATTCCACGCAGCACACTACAGTCATAGGATTCCCTTTCTATAACGCCTGTGCTCACATTGCAAACGACAGGTTTACATGGTAAGAAAGTTCACTTTAGGCAAATTTTTATATATATTTTCAATTTCAACATACATTTTACCAACCTGTTGTTTTAAAAATATATTCGCATATAAAATCACCGAAATAATATACAAAACCAAAGGAAAGTAAATCTATCGATAATTGCACCATCGTAAGTCGCTATTTTGATTAGGGTATTCTCATATCAGCTGAGAGGTACATGAGCCGTAAGGGGGGGGGGGGCAGATCTCAAACTAGATCTAAGGGTAAAACACATGAAAAGATGCAGCAGTTTTAGGTATTGTTCGTTCTCTAGGAGCGCTATGCCATTACCGTGTTCCTATCTTCTTCTTTCTTATGTTAGTAAGCAAATTACTTTATGGCTTCCTCCGGTTAATACGTACCTCACACATAATGTTGAAAGATATGTACCTTACGCTTTTGCTTCACCTATTATATAGGTATTTATACATTTATGGTGTATGAAAGTAAAATCGACTGTAAAATAGTTTTAAGCAATAATAATATATTCTTGGAATAACTAAGCATGCACTTATGGCTGATACAGTGGTTTTCGATTGATAACTTATTAAGCAATTCATGAAGTTTAATAAAAAAATCTATTCTATTAATCCAGTTTTTGACAAAACATGAAATCAAAGATGAATAGAACACTTGCAAGAGAAAGTGTGACATTATTTTACTACAAAAGGTGATCCTGGTAGTATTGTGCTGAGCAGTCCCTCTCACTTCCAGTTGAATTAGCAAGGTACACGTGATATTTCGGTCATATTTAGGACTTAATATATGGGAACTTAAAATAAAGGCCTACATGTAATGATACAAAGATGAAGTGCTTGATATCACGTAAAATAATATTGCAGCTTGACGGTCTAAGTTATTTGCTGAATGACTTTGGTTCTTTTGTTAAAGTAGCTCAATAGAAGTATTGAAAAAATAATTGACAAAAACAAAACAAAAAGAAAAACAAACAATTCAACTTAATTAACTTGAACTTGTAGCTCTTCGTTCTTTCCAGTACTATAGTACGTTTCGTGTGTGTAACGTCCACCATTTTTAGTGCTACATGTGATATTCTCAACGTCACCTGTGAATTTCTAAGCAGTTCTGCATAACATTGTCCGATTATTTTAGTTGGATTTGCTTGATCGACGATCACCACTTGCTCGTGATCTTTAATCAATAATGCATACGCAAATGGACGTGTGTCATCCAGATACCATGATATTGCAACATCACTGCCAATGGTCGATATATACGTGGATAACCCTGTAAACATCATCAACGGTTTAAGAATATTACTTCAGTTATTATTATAAACATAATATAAGTCATTGTTTATTCAAAATATGCTAACACCCAGTTATTATTTTTAGTAAATGTTAGCAATGTTAAAATTGCTCATGACAAATATTTATTTCTGTCAGTGTATTATTACATGGTATATTTGTATCATGATTTGTATGCATGATGCCTAAAACCTAACATTGTGAGGTTTGGTGAGAAAACATATATAAATAACTGGATACATAGTGGACCGCAACTGCAACACGTTGATTGCTAACAGTTTGGCTGTGAACTTTTTTACACTCAGACTTTTCTAGCTATTATTTGATCACTTTAGTAGCTAGATCATTGCATTTGAACAACACAAATCCTTTTGTCGAATTATCTTACCCAGTTGCAATGTGAGCTAACACTAAATTAGGATTATATGCTCACATAGTTCCGTTCACCATATTACGTTGGACTGTGACGTAGGATACTGTTAGTTTATACTACATACAGCTTACATGGGGAATGTGTATTACTTATTTGTAGCTATTGTAGGAAACAAGCTTATTTAGGCTACATCGGACTGGGAATTGGCTCGAAGTCCGTTTACTCAGAGACCAACTAATGGATCCCACTGTAGTTCCAGCTGCAAATACTACTGTCAGGCTCGAATTGAATAGAATAACAACATTAATAATGGTAAACCATACCCATAAGTGTTTCTTTAAAAGGATTAGGAACAGAAACATATATATCCTATTTTCAAGCTATTGAAAGATGAACGCATGGGAGGTACACATATCTACTGAATGTTACATATATCTTGTTCAGTTACAATTTCTTTAATATTAAGGAAAACTTCATGGCGTATCTCTTGTAGGCTGATATTAAAAATATTATTTTTGTTCCAATACATTTTCTTACTTGTTCTTACATTTTATTTATATGTTAGACAAAGTCAAGCAATTTCCTATCGAAAATTGAGATTGTCCCTATAAAAGAAATGGAAAGTAAATATTAAGATATCGGTCAATAGACTATTCGTTCGTATGTAACACAAGACCAGGAGCTCGAACATTCTGATTTCCGTCGGTTATATCTTCACAAGAATCTCATAATCATGTCTGCTTAGTGTTCATGTATACGAACGTTTGAGGATTGTAGTTAATGAACAGTTATAACGCATGCATTAACCACAGAGTGATTGTGCTTTATTTATTTAAGTAATAACTTGATGAAGCTCATTGTTTATTTAGAGAGTTTGACAATGAAAACGAAAGTAATAGCATGGTGGCTGATGACGGTTAGTTATTTATTTCTTTACTACAATAGTAATTGATACTAAACAAGTGGTGACAATTGTCCTAGAAAGAATATCTCCTTCAATCAAGCCCTCGATTACTTGATCAATACGTTACTTATTGTTAAATATGACGTTAAAATACACTCTCAATAATACATATGTTTTGTTTTCTGGTAGTTGTGACTGAGTTGTTGTACAACAGTTCTCTTCAATGTCAATATTTCCTTTAGTTTCAAAGTTGCACTATATATTAAATAATCGTCATCCCACATAGCAAACGTAATTTAGCACTCGTCAGGCACCAGGTAAAAGACATGACACTTTAACCCAATCACAACTTTACGTTTTAGTTACATGCCAGCAACAGCCAATATATATATATATATATATATATATATATATATATATATATATATATACATATACTAACAACCGAACTAAATCGCAATGTGGATCATTTAAACCTAGCTTCCTAGCTGATAGCTGAATTAGGACTAAAGCACTAATGCTGCTTATTTCGGACTGACTGAACTATATCCATAATAATATATAATATTTGTCTTCATTTAATGCTTTTCTCTCAAGCGTGTCACTCAGGAAACAGCTCATGTTGACCAATAAGTAACATCTGCTCCTTTGGAATATCATCTTGCGTGGTACCTTCCTCAATTGTAGTGTTTAGTTTACCGATTGCCTCGTAAGCAAAGTCGTCCACACGAAAATTTCCCTTGTCTACTCTATAGACAGAACAACAAAATTGTTACGAATAATCAACTCATTATGATAATGTTTATTATTCTAATAGCATTAACACATATACATTTTATATATACATCAACGTAATACATATCATTTCGTTCAACAGAGAATAGTAACAAGATGCATCGCAAACATATAAATAACCGATTACACATATGTTTATTTTACGTACAATCTTTGCAAGATGGATTTCCACGACACTTTAAATACAAATCGTTGCGTGTGATTGAAGTTTCGGCCAATATTTTGGTCGAACGTGTATAACTACTCACTGTCATACAATCACAATGTTGAGAATGTCTTTTAAAAAGCGCTAACTTTTTAGCTTGTACTTCAGCTAATTACAGTCGCGTTAGATTTCCTGCGCGCAAAAGAAAATCGTTCTCTTGATCAAAATATTGACACGCGAAGTTGAAATTAGATACATGGAAGGTACATCTTCACACAATTAAGAATGAACAGTAGCCTATTTGATCAAAAAGGTGAAAACAACGAAGTATTAAACAGAGAAATGTATGGCTTCTTATATGACATAATTCATCTGAACTTTTATTTTGACACGCATAATGTGTCCGTCTCGTAAATATCAAATTCTCGTCATAACGAGTGCACTAAGCATATACGTAAATGTCTCAAATACAGTAATGTTTCACTGCTGGATGAAATACATATCGTTTAACAGCAAACATTTTCATCTCCAACTATCCTTTCGAGAGAAACGGTGCATATTAGCTCTTTTAACTAGAATATTTCATTCATGGGTATTTCATGTATCACAACAGCTATCCAATATATCTAATGAATTTAGAAATCATCTTTTGTTAATTGTTTCTTAACAACGTTGAAACAAAATGAAACAAAAAAAAAATACTTACTTCGCATATTGCGCAATATCTAGTTCACCTGAATATCCATCTGCAGCTGGTTACATTATGAAACAGAAATTATTGGTGTTAATATTAATATATATTTTCTACTTCTCTATCGAGGTGTTTTAATCAGATCACTGTTTAGAAGTATTAAACAAATAATATATTATCTTAGTTGTACTTGCTTTGTCCAAAACACCTTTCCGCAATAAAGGTACATTCGTACAATGGAATGGTACGTTGGATGTGTCACTGAACAATTTAACTTCGTTAGATTCCTTGGCTTCCTAATCTTAACAAAATACTGTTTTTTTTTTGTTAAAAGGAAAGCAATACCACGATCAGATGGTATGCATTTGAACAAATACCAGCTCCATTATATGAGCAGATGGTCTAATTACTAGCCTTGATTAGTAACATATCCATATATGTATTTTGAATGCTGTTTGACACTTAGCTGGGTGATACAAGTGACCCATTGTGTTAATCATGTACGCTCGTTTGACCCGTTCCTATTAAGCTAGTACATATTGCTTACAAGTTGTATCGTCGCAGGCATACGATAGTTGTCGATCGCTGTCTTCATCGAGGCTACAAATAAAGAAAAGTGGGAACAATTTCAAATATAGAACATATAGTACGCGAAGTCAAAAGTAGATCTCTTGTAGCTTTCATTGCAAACCCAAAGTGTTTTAATCAGATCACAATATGACTATTAAAGAAAGACCTATTTAATATTTAACTATACGATTTTTGGGGAAAAACTAACAAACTATCTCAAATGTTGTAAACCGATAATATAACAAAATATCCTACTTTTTAAACAAATTTATAACTATTATATTACTTCATGTGGATGATTAGAAGAGGAGGATGAGAAACCCAACGTTTATACTGAAATGTCAAGGCACAGTCTTGTATTGTACTCACCATTTTTCATAATCAGAATCGGAATCCAGTTGAAAACTTGTACGGATGTTACCTATCGTAAGATGAAGACATTCATGTGAGAGAGAGCCGATAAACAGTAAGGTACAACTTTGATCTCTTCTCAAGCACCATCGACGCCATATGATACGATTGGTCATATTGATACCTGTTAGAAACTAAATACTACTAAAACTCCTTCCAGACGAAAAGTGCTTATATAGTAGTAGAATGTCCACAAATAAAAACAATTCGATACTAATCCGTATCTCGTTGAATGCAAAGACGGCAGGTTCAGCAGTCAAGATGTTTTAGTGATACACAATGATCATCGGCTCTAGTTTAAGTACATACCAATGCATGCATGGATATACAGGGATGTTAATGGACGTAATTACCTTTACAGGGGATGGCATAGGTTTCCATAGAAGTATCACATGTTACCCTGATAGATTAATGTTGGTGAAATGTTCCAGTAATGAGGATCCATTAGAAACGTGTTTGTTGTTTTTTTTGCGAGATAGTACACAATCATTGAAATTATTGTTGATATATCCCCAAATATGGGACTCCTTCGCAGGCAGTTCTACTTTCAAAGCTTTCATAAAAAAGCCTATCATTAGACCCCAATGACGTCACCCAGCGTGATGTCACCACGGATTACATTTACTACGATAACATATACACATAACATATGTACATGACATATAAACATAACGTATACACATAGCAGACACAACATAACTCAAACGGTTGACCACCAAAATTCATTACTAATAGTCTATGTGTATAATATCGTCGATACCGCTTCTCAAACTTCGCTCTTCGAATGCATATTATGACGTGTGTAATGATGATGAACATGTATACGTCATGAAGCATCCCGTAGAACAGTTTGGGACGTTTCAAAGGATTATTTACAGCGCAAGCTGGCAGTCAAATATCTTAAACGTAAAATTGAGCAGTCAAGTTTAAATGTTCGTGTTTATTACTAACTAACCGATCCACACAGAGATTACAGTAATCACCAAGTGTTGTACCACCGTAAAAGCGTGGCCGTACTGGTAAATCTGATAAATCGTTATCATGTGCTATGATGATAACAGTAAGAACTGAGGATATGTGTAATCCCAGCAAATCCATTTATAGCCCGATCCAGTTTTTACTGCGGTACAAAACAATAAGATATACAGTATATACTGTGTTCCCCGTGTGTATCGTGTCAACGTACCGGTCTTATTAGGTTCATCAGGGAGTTGTCGAAGTGACATTGTCGAAGCCACAGCCGAAGCATGATGTGCACTGACTACATCCGGAAAGATTCTCGAGTTATCATTAGACTTGTATCTTCTCATGGAAACCATGCTAACGATAATAAGTAATGTATCAAAATATAATATAACTTAAAAAAAACTATAAATATAAATTATTGTTATGTAGTGAGTATACCGTGCATTTACAGTTGCAAAAATATTACATGCTAACGCTGTATAACAAGGGTATATATATGGTAGTATATATGGTACTGGAGGTTAAGTCGTTAGACATGTTAGGGTGGCATGTTCCTTCCAGATCGATTGGGGGCCGGGGAAGCGGCCTACATATCAATCAAAGAGCGTTTCAAACATTCTTCACAAATAACATATTGATATTAGTCTCTTGGTGGTTGATTGATGGTTGACTGATATAGCCAGCAATACATATGTGCAACTGCGATATTCGTTTTCTGCAATAAGATGCGAATACGTATGGTTTTCATATCGGGCAGTCACTGCCCCTGTAAGTTGCCAATGATTGCTTAGTGTATATGCACTACTTATGGTGGCACAGGTGCGCTACTGTACACAAATATGACCGTATATATATATATAGATATAATGTTAGATCATTACATTATTGATAAGACTGACCTTGCCAATGATACATTCAATGCAGTAGGAGATTTACATAATATAAACTCCTAGATTAAATTCCAGCTGACATTTTATTAACTTTACCAAGTTTTGTCTGAGGAATGAAATAATGTTTTTGTTGTTCCCTAACCTTCTATAACGGTTTTTAAAATCCACAGAATTTTTGCTTCCTGAAAGGAAAGAAAATGAAAATATTATAATGTCATAACAGAAATAATATTATTATCTACCGGCATTTTTTTGTAAACCAACCAATTACATGTGTTACGAAATTGGGCTGTTTGCATATATGTATCAAGCAACATACTATATTCTCAAGATTAATGCAGCGACTGTTTAATGCTTTTGGCAGACTACTGCAAGTACCTACATAATGTAATTTCTTGCAAGCTGATTAACTAGAAGATCTCATACTGATATTGTAACAGATGTTTCATGTCATAGTTAACAATGGCTTGTGATTATTTCTTTTGTGTGATTTGTGTTACTCTGTGATCGGGATGCATGGGATCCCACTTCAGGAAATTAAAAATGCTAAAATTCTGAGAAATTTTTAGGCTATAAATGTGGTCTTCTTATTTTTATGTCAAAGCACAAGATTGTGTTTACATCAAAACAAATTAGTTTTTAACTGCTAATGTAAGGCTAGAAATGGGGTACAACCCCACCCCACATCCCCTGGATCCGTGCCTGAATGGTTCCGTACCTGGTATGATAAATTGAAACAAACTTACGATAACGCATGACCATTACTGTAACTAGGCCAAACACTGCAAGGATCACAAGTGTCATCAATTGCAGTTTCCACGTAAACGGTCTCGATTCTTGCTCTTAAAGAAAACGTTATTTAAATGTTAATAAAAGACAGTGTCATTGCATGTGTGCCACAGGTAACTTCTGATAAAGCTAACAGAAAGCAGGCTTTACCTTAACATGAATAAGTTCACAAATTTGAATTAGTCGATGGCTTCATAACCTATACCTCATATGCTGTTAGCTTTTAGAAGATAATTCTGATAAGCTGTAGACATTTCAACAACACTACATTCAGTCCAGACCGTATTTCTTCTAACACCATTTTTTGGGTGTAAAACAGACCTTTTACATAACGGGAGTTCACCAATTAATGTAGCTGATCTACTTAAAATGACACAATACATTAGTTCCTCAGATGCAACACAAAATGTCAATAGAAATACAAAAGCATTGTAAAGCTGCAAGCAACATGTAATACCACTTTGCCAAGGCTAAATTACGTTGAGTATCGTCTTAGTTGTTTATATCAAGTGCTATGAATATCTGTCAGTTTATGTGTTCAATTTATAATGGTTTAACATTAACTTTTAGAGGTGTTGTCGGGATTTGATATCATTATTACTTTAGCTTCAATAGAGCATGAAAGAGATTTAGCATTTATTAGAAATTACTGTCTTGAGGAATCGCAATAGTTATAGAAACACTCCTAGCACTCCAAATGTCCATTTCGTCTTCTACTATGATATATTAAGACTCAAATTCTGCCTAAAGTAATCAATCAAAATGAAATAATCGAAACGAAGATTTGCTCATTAAATAGTATACTTCTTGGCCTATGTCTTAACCATAAACATTAATATGTTGTTAACGACAAGGTTCTATTAACACACTAACTTGGGTCATACCACAACCATGTCGATGACAGAATGACTCGCTATGAAGGTTACACATCACGTCAACGGTGGTGTTTCCCTTCTTAGCCACCATCAATAAGTCATGTTTTTTTTGCCTATAGTGACGTGTAGGTTAGTAATTAACCCCACCATTCCCCAACTGACGTTGGCCTCTACCGCCTACCGTCGCACTCGCAGTACTCGCTATTTTTCACCAGCATGTTTATTAAGTTAGACGGTCAGTCGCCTCTGGTATTGCAACATAAACATTTTATATTTTATATGTTGTGTGTGACATAATTATGAGATATTTTGCAACCACCGTTGAACCACATAATCATCATGTAGATTTGTTTCAATATACCTAAAACAATTCAACACCGATCAATCATCTTTTGCGAGTTTCTTTACCCAAACTTGCCTAGACCGTCATAAAGCGATAAAATATGTTACCAACCATTGTGACACTTTATATTCAAGGAAATTACCGTGCAAATTTCACTTTGGATAACACTTTCATTTTCACGTTTATTAGCTAGTTTGAACGGTAAATCAAAGTTGAACATTCTTAAAAAGGTTTTCGGGCGTCACGTAAACATGACCACGCGCACTTCAGAGTTCCTTTAGACAATGAAACGTTCACAACAGTTGTTCCATTCCATTCTACATATTATGGCTGTATAATCTAAACCGGAATGTGGGAGTACAATGTAAATCAATGGTTATTCCGCAGCTAAATGGCCGAGTGGTTCCTACTTCCCTAATGGAGTAGTCAGGGAGTTGGTACGGGAGAGGAAGCTGCAGGGTGATATCTTTCATAGATAGCATCTCAATATCTCGGATGTATCCTGGAGAGTTGAGATTAATCCCGTACAAGTGTACGTGATTATGATATTGTGATGTCCATGTTAATTGTCAGCAATGAAATGTTTTATGCTCTCTTGCCTGTGCATATACTGGAAAGAAATACAGGGGCAGACCCAAGAAGATATAAAAGAGGGTTGTGGCTGACTCTCCATGTAGGGATTTCTAAGCCCCCTCCCAACTCCAAACGCCCCTTTCTGGATCTGCGCCTGTATTATCAGATTTCAGAAGATATAAGTATTATACTTACGTTGTACCGGCGATAAGATGGTTAGGTTAGAGGTTGCTGGTCGACCTATTCCATTATACGCTTTGCATCTGTATCGGCCCTCGTAGCCGTCCTTGATCTCGTCAAATGTGAACTTCCAAATTGCAGTGAATCTTGTCTTGCTTTCAGGAACAGTGGAACTGCGTAAAGTAGCCCATTCACCATAAATTTCCTTCTGTAGAGACATTTCCGCTAATGGATTGGAATAACTTTCACACTCAACGATGAAACTGCCATTTGATGTGAACATATCGGAAGGAGAGGTGAGCATTTTCACTGTCGTGTCAACTGTACGAAGTCAATGACATTTTATATATCATAAAATATATTAAGACTTAACTTAATCTGTAGATTTTCATCCAAAATCAGTGTGGTTACATTAAAATGTAACTATCAAAGTTTGTCATCAACCAATTTAATTTTTGACACTCACAATATCTGAAAATATTGTCTTTCTTTTCACATCCAGGGGTGATATTGGAAATGGATTTTATGTTCGTCTTGTTTCTTTATTGTAAAGGGCCACTTAGGTTTTGATTGTGGTGATATTTCTTACTAAATTATAAGAACAATGTTGTTGAGAAGGTTTGTTGGCAGGAAAACATCAGCTCTTTACATAAACTGTTTCGTTTTATTTGATTGCTTGTAACAAAGCTGATTTGTGAGAAGTTACAATGTCGGTTGCTTTGCAAAGGGATGCAACCACGTAAACATCTGGGAGAATTCACCCCAACAACCCCAGGAGCAATATTGGGGCTCATATCTCCCCAATCACAGCAAGAGATTATTAAAACAAATCCTAAGACATATACAGTTGGAAATTCTTCAATACCTCTTTCAGGTTTGTAAAATATAGCAAAGTTGGCATTTTGCTCAGACTTACACTAATAAACCTTACATAGTAATAATAAATCAAATTTTCGTACAACCCTCTGCAATGTCGCCTCATGATGTGGCGCGCTTCAGACCACCTTGACACTTCACACTGAAGTGAATGAACAGCATCCATCAAATTAGTTCCACTGGCCAGTTATCGATTAGATAATAAGGTTAACTTTAAAAAAAGATCATTGCAAAGAATGCTACTAGAAATATTGTAAACATGTGGTTCAGCTGATGATTACATAACGTTACTGTCTTAAGTTTACTATAAAGTATAACATTATCGAATGAAACTATTGAGCTGCATTATATGTAGTTCAATATCATAGGAACCCTTCGCAAGACTGAACGGTCTCTTGTACACCACACTTCACTTCCATACTCTAATGTTCATTGGGCTACAATTGGAGATTTTGAACAGGGACTGTAAAGTGACTTATAAAACTCACATGTGATGTTCAACAGTACGGCATCGTAGACAACATTTCCAACACCGTTGCTCGCTTCGCATTTGTACAAGCCATAATGATTCCTTGTGATGTTAGCAAACCAGAAATGCCTATTTACTGTAAACTCTGACACGTTTGCTATTAAGGAACTATTCCATTCAGGTAAGTCTATCCTTCTCAATGGACTCTCTAATACAACGTTTGGTCTGGGATTACCTTCTCCTGTACATATAACCAATGCGTCTGTGAATTCCCGTAATATACAGGTGACCTTTGAACAAATGACACTATCGACAGAAGCAGTGACCGTCGGTTCATCTGTCGAGGAATGAAAAATAGACAGAAAAATATAGCTGTACATGTCATATCGTCTGTAGAAACATTTTGTCTGCTGACATATGAAACCATTCATCTTTAGTAACAGGTCCATTGCACACATAACGAGCAATATTGACACATTATTGTTCTACTTAGGATGACACAACATAGAAGCCAAAACATCTACAAAGAGGAAATATGTCATTTTTAAATCAGCAAAGTTTTACCCTAATTATTAAAATCATACTTATATAGCACGCTTCCCTTTTGCCAATGATGGGCGAACTTTTATTCCAGCTGAAATATGTTCTCCATATTTACAACTTGTCTTATGATACAAAACAACGATGGTAATTTTGGAATACTTTTCAAACTTTCTTGATTAAATTCTGTCCGCTGAGATGCTTACGATTGTTTCCACCTTTTAACGGACGCATTTTGCATTGATCGATAAGCATCCACACAACGTAGTTTGTAACTTACAGAAAACATTCAAAGAAGATGAAACCGAGAGATGCAATCCATTTTGAACTTCACAAATGAGTGATTTGTCGTTGTAAACCCGATGACTAGTCAGATCTACCACATCACAATATTTATAATCCGAGATTTTCTGGACAGAAGCATTTTGCTTAATATCATTCAAAATGCTTGTATCAACCTTCCACTTCATCAGAGGTTCCATGGTAGATTCCACACAACATAATGCGTGTATGGCATCTCCTTCGACTGTGTCACTGCTCACATTGAACAAATCAGGCTGCCCTGTAAGTAAAATATAATAAAATATATAATCCAGTTTGTTAAAACGTTTGTGCAAATATAATGTCTTACCTCAAATTGTCAGTATTGCTCTAATGATATGTTACTGTAAAATATAATAAAATATATAATCCAGTTTGTTAAAACGTTTGTGCAAATATAATGTCTTACCTCAAATTGTCAGTATTGCTCTAATGATGTGTTACTGCATTTAATTTGCATATTCGTAAAATTAAATACGGGAAGCTATGATTCGGATTAGGGTAGTTAGTTATTAAATTATTTATTTATTTTTTGAAATGTTACCTTGCACTTGAAGCCGGATCATCCCTTCTTCGGCATTTCCAGTATAATAGTACGTAGTGTGGGAGTAAACTCCATTATTCTCTAGTGACGCATTTGAAATCTTCAATATAAGTGCCGATTTCTCTTTCAATTCTGCATAAAATTTTCCATTAGTTGCCTTAAAATGATTTGTTCTATCGATCCTTAGAAGTTGGACGTCATCTTTTTCAAAGACCGCAAAGCTAACCTGGCGTGTAGTACTCATAGGCCATTCGATTTCAGTGTCACCATTAATCAAGACAGTATGCACCGATAATCCTGTATGATGATAAATTAAACTACCATCGTAATTAAATCAAAGAGTTTGTTTCATAACTATATCTTAAAAACTAGTTTCAATGGATTAGGGATGTATTCCGTACAAGATATCTTGAGAATATGCCAAGTGTATATGACAAGTCTACTAAGAACTTTAATTTGGGACATTCTTTTAATCTTCCAAATAATCTTTAGATATACTTTTAGGCAAATAAGCAGTTGGAGAAACCAATGCTGTCATCATACCTTAGTTAATATACTTCACAATCCTCTATTATCTACCAATTTTTAATATGAGACATATCGAAATCATAGCACTTTTCAAAATTTCGACATTTATTGAAAAATGTAATTGTTTAATGAGCTAATTTATCGCCAGAGAAAGTTGAATTATTCAAATGATGATCTTGAATCATTGCTAGTATACTTATAAGACATGAAAAATCCAAGCATCTATGCGAGAGCTTTGCTACTAATAAATTTCCTTAACTATTAAACACTTTGCGTTACCCTTTAATACTAAAATGAAATTTTTAATGTAACATTACAAAACCATGAATCATTAAAGTAACTTACTGGTATTTCACATGCATTCTTTGACTATTATTTTGTTCACTTTCGTCTTCGACAGATAAGATATTTTCGAGTGTTTTCTCCGTGACGTAATCAAAATATGACTTAACTAGCATTGTTTTACACATTAAACATATGAAGGTAAACAAATGGTAAACTTAGACATTCCAATTGTTGAAGACATTGCACAGAGACAGAGTGGCATTCCCCTAAAACCCTAGTCTTCAAAGCGGGAATCCTAACTTTTTGGGTCGCTATTTTTTTTTTTTTAGAATTTCGAAAGAATTGTTTCGGTGAAAAGAAAAGGGAAAGGTCTTATGCAAGAATTGAAAATAGTATAAAGTAGCACATATTTCAAAAGTGGAAGAGTATAAAAACATTTTGTAACTAGGACCCTGAATCATATGAACATTTCTCAAAGGAAAAGAGGTATCTTCTACCCCTGGAACCCTTCTTAAGTTTTAGGGTCAATACGGAAATGTTATTTGTATACACGGGCCAAATACAACATCTAGGCCAAGGTTTTTCATAAATCTAAACAATCACCTTTATTTTCTTTCACTTTGTTCATCCCACGCACCGTAATAATATAGGTGAGTGTGTTTCTCCTTTATGACGATATCAGGGCATTAAATGGTGCTCAGAATATTATATTTAAAAACGTGAATTGCAGTTTGTTTCTTGTTGTTGTTGTTCTGTTTTGTGTTGATTGTACACAAATACGTGATAAACTCAAGTTTGAAGATTAAATAACATTAACAAGTTGTAAACCTTTGTAATACTGCAACATATAGATGCAATGTTATATTGTGAAATACTTGTCTACTTCCCTTTATCTCTTAATGTCAATGATATGGCCTACTACTACGAAGGATAAAAACAATAATGTTGATGATTTATAAAGCACAGACAAATCCACCGATAAGGCGCATCACAAAATTATAAAGTGCCCTGCCCAAGCACACAACGTAACGAGCTGGCCAGGACTCGAACCGGCAAACCTTACATCACAAGTCCAAGTCCACTTGACCACAACGCTCCCAGAAGACAAGTTAACACATTAACAAAAATGTTTCGTTCATTTAATTAAAACTTGTCGTATTTCTATTGTTTTAAAATAAAAAGCCCTAACAGAATTGAAATAGAAACACTTACCTAACCCTGTGTTCGCTAGAGCACAACACAAGCTTATTAGGACAAACCTTCTCATCGCCATGTTTGCTGTTGTTTCTTTTTCACGTTAACCCTGTCCATTCTGTGTACTCGAGTATTTTATATTGATTCTGCTAATCATGCGATGAAAGTAAGCAATTAATTATTAAAGATACAGGCATCGAGTTTTATAGATCACTCATGAAAATGAATGAGTTTTTAAGTGTGATAAGACACGTTTCAGTAAAGTTTAAGTACTATGTGAAAGACATAAAGTTACCAAAGGTTTATAAATTAGGTTGACTTTCTTTGTTTTCTTCCAAAGTAAAAGCACTTTAATTTTTTTAAGTACTTTGAATTGTTTCAATGACGTTGTATAAGATAAGAGTTACTTTATGTATAAATTTCATTCTTTATAGTTTCGTTATTAAATATATGTTCAACAATTTCGTCGTTCTTATAGGGAGTATATCAAATATTGTGTCGAATTTGTCAATGTGTAATTATGGGAGCACAGCAGGTGGGGGAATGTCCTCGTAAGCATTATAGAAGCAGGATGTACTCTAAAGTCGTTTATCTGTTTGCTTTTACGTTCATGGGTATAAATATCATGCTAAATTTGCCCAGGTGTGTGGCCAATTTGACATCGACATTGGTACGACTTTTGATTTTCACGACAGTGTCTGACATCCACTCCTCTACCCTCAACCCCACCCCACCCGAATGTCCGCCCCTTACTACCACAGCAACGGACGGACGAGTGAATTAAACAGTTTGCTACTTGTTGGTAATTGTACATCAAAATAGTCGTTGCAAGTATTGAACATAACCAAGAACATATTTTAATCTAACGGATTTATAACCAATCCAGTTGATTCCTGATAACACCCTGCATGGCATAGCCAATGTTCAGGCTGACACAGCAACTAATGCACATATCCCACAACCGTACATCAATAATTACTACTTTGTTTTCGTCACACTATAACAACTGCAAAGCATTTTATTAGTTCCAAACTAAGACGAGAGAGAATTGGGCGAGTGGACAAGGGGTCTATGAAGATGAGCCAAGCCTACAAGATAAAGTATTAAGGTACTGTACCGTTTGACTCCAGTGCACACCTCTTTTTAAATTACGCCAATTCGTCATGCTGAGAACGAAGAAAGACCATTTCCGAGTACATCATGTTCAGGGACGTCATGTTAGAATCGCGTGTTAATGAACTGTCACTTAATGGTTGGTACATCAACTACTGTTCATGTCCCACAGTCGTGCATGATTATTACTACTTTGTGTTCGTACACCGTAACATGTGTTACATGAAATGAACTACGTAGTTACTGTAACAGCTATGAGGGTGAGCGCTAACCACAGTACCCTAACAGTTTCATCGAAGCTTTCATACGAGTGTACCATACAGCGTGGTCCATTCCAGGAATAATATAGTCCAACATCGAGAAAGTCAACAAGAACAGACCATTACGGTAACATTCGAATAAAGCTTCTCTTCCTTGAATAATAACGATAGTTAGAAGATATGAATTAAGCGCCTTTCAGTTAGAAATTCATTTCAAATCAAGAAATCGATATAGTATCAGAAATGTTAAGAAATAATCGTTTTGAACATTCGTATGATGATATAAGGGAAATTTGCGATAGTGAGAGCATTAAATGTTATTTCAAAAGAGAGCGTTGATAAATTACAACAAATCATCTCTCCTCCCTTTAAGTCCTACCTATGACAATACTCCTGCTTTGTTCAAGAATTGTGGCATAGTCATCACCTATGGCCCTGTTAAATCATGATGTATAAATTTCACAAATCAAAAAGCTGATCTTAACAGTCTCAATTATCTACCAAAACTTTCTCGTCTCAAAAATACGCTTAAGCAGTGGTGCACTCGTGACCCCACTCCTATTGGCAGAAGTTCTGATTAAAAGTTTTGCAATCTTTCAATTAGTTTTTCTCTTCTCTGTTCTACCAAAACCATCAGAGTATTTTATGAATGACTTAAATAACAATCTATTAAGTTTTATATGGGATGGGAAACCAGATAAATTATGCGGACGGTTCTCCGCCATCCGTACAAAGAGGGGGAAATTTAACATTATTAATGTTCGCCTGTCCTTATATGCAATGAAATTCGCTTAGGTAAAAATATATTTAAGTGATATCGATACTGCATGAACAGTCTTTTCAATTTGTCATTGAAACGTTACGGAGGTACTTATCGTTTCGTTCTAACTTGAAGGGTACTGATTTGGTCTTTTTTTTCTCGCTGGAGTAAGCTTTCAGCTTCAGTGCCTTCTGCTTATTTTCAAAATCATTTGAAACAACAGCTCGATTCATATTGATAACGCTACTGTCGTTAATGGAGTGTTTTACTCTGCTGGTATCAAATATGAAGGATATCTAGTTAATGATAATGGTAATATTTGGCTTTTGCTAATATTGTTTTTATCGTGTTCGGGTTACGAAAATATGTTAATACCAGATTAGATACTTACATTTATTCTTGGTACAAATCAGCTGCTTTTTAAGAAAAAAGGACACAAGTTCCTTTATGTACATTCTGTAAGTTAGAAGATGAAGATATCCCTTCTTTTGGCACTGTGATAGGGTTATGAAGTTCCGGAATGCTATTTCTTGTTGTTTTCCTCAACACCGAATAACTTTGAAAATTATCTCTTTTGGATTTATTGGACAAACCTATGAAACAGTATAATTTTTTTCTTACTTCATGCTAAATATTTCATTAACAAATGTAAAATGCAGGAAATAAATCCCAGCCGCGCTCATTTTGAAAGCACTGTGGATTTTATCCTTAGTATTGAGAAACACATTGCACTTAGAACACAGTTTCCATACGTACAATTAATATAAAGATATTGCAGGTCTAAATGATAGTATATAACAATCTATCGTTATGTATATTCGTTTATCATTCTCTATTTACATTTTTAAAACTGTTTCTGTTACGTTTACATGTATATATGCTTAATGAAAAGACTGAAAATAACTGAAGCCCCCTCTCCCCCCAAAAAAGAGCGTTGATGTCGATCTCGCTGAATTTGTTCAATGGCTTAGTTTTACCCTTCATGTCATTTTATCAATGGTTTGTTTCTCCCTATTGAACGCTTCGATGGAGATGAAGAATGCCCCCTCACCTCACCAGCATTGCAAAAGCTACTGGTTCTCAACTAATCAGTGTTTATTCTAGATCAGTCCAGAGAGTCTCTTGCAATATGTCCATCGATATTGTGGTTACGACTTACGTACCATTTGTATCCTTAATTCGACTTCTCTTGTACGTCTTCGTTTTTTTACCATTGAAGTTTTCATCATATTCAAGTCTTCATCATGTTTCGCCCATGAACACTGAATTTATTTTTAAACCGGTTGTCAATCATTAACTTTCGTATAACCCCAAGCATCCCTGAAGGACCTGGTAACAGAGTGTATATGCCCAATACGTAGTGTATATGAACAACACATAGTGCGAGTTGCGTTGCTGAACGGAAAGTAATACTACCTTCAGCTACTGCACCTTTAGCTTCTACTGAAATGAAACTCTAAAGTTATACTTTCGATTATGTGATCCTGCACTTGGAACAATTATCAAGTATATTTAAAGCCATATCAGCCAGTACTTATAGTAGTTCAATGTTCTTTTAATGGCTTTGCAGTTAGGCTTAAAAAATTAATGTCTTAAACCTATATAAACTTACGCAAACAGATATCCGCAGTATAGTATGAAGTTAGAAACACAAATCGCAGAGCCTGCAAATAATAGAGCAATAGCAACAAACACAGAGCGTTTATGAAAAATTAAGCCACAAGTAAGCTAACATCTCTCATAGGATGGACATATCATCGGGGATTTGTGGATACTGTCCAATTCTTTTCTGTTTATTTTTCATCTTTGCTGGTAAGTATATTTGCTACCATCACCTCTTTCAATTTCTTTACTACTATATTAGTCCTGTATTGCTCTTTAGTCATTTGTTGCTATATTAGTCTTTACGCTATTAGTCTTTAACTCCTATATTGGTCATGTACTGCTCTATTTGCCCTTAACTGATATATTAGTCATTTACTGCTCTATTAGCCCTTTATTGATATATTAGTCGTTTGCTGCGATATTAGTCCTCTACAGCGATATTAATCATTTAAATGCTATATTTGTTCTTTACTGGCATACGTTTGAAATAAAGTGATTTGATTTTACCTTGTTTGTGACTAGCGTGTATTACCACAATTATAGTAGTCCTTAACTATTCTTTCTATTCCTTTTTATTATTCTATTCCTTAACTATTAGTTATTTACTGATATATTAGCCCTTTACTGCTGTATTTATATTTTAACTGTATATAAGTACTTCACTATTATTTGAGTCATTTACTGCTCTATTAGTTTTTTTACTTTTTAATTCGTCTTTAACTATTCTATTAGTCCTTTACTGCTATATAAGTCCTTAACTGCTATATTAGTCCTTAACTGCTCTATTAGTTCAATGTGCCCACTTAATGTGCCCCTTAAGCCCACCTAGTAGTTATCTGTGTAAGCAACTGAACCTGTTATTATCAATACAACTGTGATTTACAATATGATAAAAAAACATCACCCCGATCTTTTGCTTTTACTGATTCATGAAATTATGACGACACATTCAAGATAATATGAAACATGTGTTATCTATCTCGATTATTTTCGCAGATTTTGTGGCCGCAGTCGTTTCTAAAAACGAAACTGTTGCATTGGGAAATTCAGTGTCCCTTGCATGTGCTGTTAGTACAATATATCAGACCGTATGGGCAGTAAAGAGAAACGTTGTTCCACCCAAAATACTATCCTTGAGTGGCCAGATCTTTGATAATAAGACTATGGAACTGAAAATTGCTTCCATCTCTGATTCTAGTTCATTTTCTTACAATCTCATCATCCTGAACGCAACTCTAGATATGGAAGGAGACTACGACTGCGCGGAAGGAGGAATGACAAAGTCGTCCGTCTTACTTAGTGTGGAAGGTATAGTGCGTATTGATTGAAATATATGCAGTTCTAATTGCAAACATAATTCATAGTTTATAAAATTGTGAAAGAACTGGTTGTTATTTTGCTCATAAATACCAGTGACCAGTCAGTTTTGTGGCAAATTAAAAAACGTTTGAGGGGAAAACATACGTTTGAAAGAAAGTGATTTTATTTTACCTTGTTTGTGACTAGTGTGCATTACCACGATAACTTTAATGTGGTATATAATATACCATGGCATCTAGCTTAATTCAAAGTCATTCAATCGAAGGAAACCTAATTTTCCGATAACCTATCCCATAAATTGTCCGATATTTCTACCCTTTATGTTATAATAGCGTCATACAGAGAGCGTTCCAAACCACTTTCAGTCTTTCACATTTAATGTTTTTTGTTTTTAATTGCAGTTCCTCCAATTGTGACGTTAAAAATTGATAACGGGAGTCACGTTATCAATAATGGTAGCATTAATGTTAGATTGAATCAAGAAATTGTCATCCAATGTGTAGCAGAGGGAGGAAGGCCTCTTGTTTCTCTTGGGTTGGAGATAAATGGCAATCCGGAGGTTCACGGCATCGCAGTAAACGAAACACGAAATGCGGTCATTAGTACACTCTACTATAGACCGAGAGAGGGTGATACAGTGATATCATGCACAACAAGTGGACAAACAGCAATACCAGACATCAGGCGTCAAACTAGTTTAAACATTGTGTGTAAGTAGTGCTATTGGCCTGTTTATAATTCGAGATTGAACCCACCTGTTCATTTCGTACTTATGATAAGCCGTTTTAGTTTTTATTATGTATGGCAAGCCGTTTTGGTTTTTATTCTGTATTAGATGATATTACTAATTATTTGATGATATCAGCAATTCAGTTCTTCTGTGCCTTGTTGTAGCCACGACCAATCTGACCGTACCGGTACGCGTACAGAGTTTGTTTAGTGTATGTACACTGCTTTAGAAAAGGCCTGTTTTACGTTGTACTACTACAACTACATTGATCAAAACAACTTAGCTATGTACATACAATGTAGGCTTATGTACGTATGTATGTATTATGCATACAGACTAGGCCAGTTAAAGTTTCCCTTTTGCCGCCAACAGACTAAAGTGGGGCGCTGATCCTAAAAGTAAAGTTTTCACCGTTGAATTACTGATATCAGCAATTGAATATGTGATATCTGCAAATGAATTGCTGATATCATCAAATAAGACATATCTCTATATCAATTGGTGATATCATCAAATCGTTTGCTGATATCATCAAAGCATTTGTTGATGTCATCGAATCATTTGCTGATATCACCAAATCAATCGCTGATATCATCAATTAATTAAAGATATGTAGAATTTCTGATATCATTAATTGATTTGATGATATCATCAAATAATTGGTGATATCAGCAATTGAATTGGTGGTATCAGCAAATGTATTGCTGATATCAGCAATTGAATTGCTGATATCATCAGGAACCCCTTCACTGATGTATCATTTAACTTCTCACTGCGGTGTCGAAGTTTAATAATTTACCTTCGGGTGTATTATGCAGTAGATATACAGTTTCTTGGAATGTTATATTTTCCTTTCACTGATAAAAAATTCAAATTATTACTACAATTCACAAACTAGACAATATTAAATCCTAATACTTTCATATTTGCTTTTTTATAAGAGCCACGCAGATTTTTAACACTTCCTTTCTTTCTTTTCCACTGGACGAAAACTAACAATGCCCTAATTCACAAATCACCAAAAAACAAAACAAGTTCTTACTGTTTTGTTAGTTTTTGTCTGTTGAATTATTTATTAATTTTGACAAACCACGCTGTATATACCAGTTCATTAACGATTCATTAACGTTAACCATAGCATACATGGTAAGTAAACTGGAAACTGCCAAACATTGTGATGTAAATATTGTTATAATTAATATATCTTATAGGTCTATACCTACCGACTTCAGTTTTGTGATACGACACATATCAGTCACCGTTCATTTTATTAAACGGTAATTAACTTTGCAACAATTTTTATATTTTGAAGATTACGTGATTAATATTAATTAATAATAGCAGGAAGACTTGAAAATTTAACGCCAGCGTGATTTAGGGATCCAACTGGATGATCCAGCTATATACACCTTGGAGAGTACTCCTAGTTAGAAAAATATTCCACCCCTCTACTTTTGAAGGCGACCGGACAGCCACCACCACGCCCGTCTCACACCCTATTCCTTGATTAGATACAGGTTATATAATGATAAAGCTCGTCAAGTGATCATTTTGCAATCAAATTACTAATAACTCTAAGAAAGTAATCATTTCAATTGCAGCCAAACTTCAGAGAGAGAGCTTAACATCTTGATGTTTTGGGTCTCTAACATACCGTGATTCAAACTATGTTTGGCTTTCTACATCACGTGACGGGAAAGCTCAAGGGTATCTTACCTGATGTTGTATATGTTCTGTTGCATGTGATGCATGTTTGCTCAAGTTAATTCACGAAAGAACTTGTGTAAATCCACCCTGTGAATATATTCACTAATTAACAATTAAGCGTTTTTATTTTCCCACAGATGTGTATGACGCAACCACCGTCTTACCAAAGCAACTATCCAGTCTCTACACTATTGGCATACCCATTTGTTCCGTGGGCGTTCTGTTAGCATGTTTACTTGTGTTCACTTGTATATTTTTATGGAGGAAAGGTAAGGACTATTCATCAGTATATGACATCAGGATGTAGTTAAGCGGATTTTTTGAGATACGGTTATATAGGTATCTCGCTTTATCCTTCTCCTTCTCCTTCTCTTTCTCTTTCTCTTTCTCCTTCTCCTTTCCTTTATATCTACCTTCTATCCTTCTATCATTTTTAGCACAACCTAATTGCCTAGATAAGTACTTAGAAAGGCGTAAATTATGTTCTAAATACTCCTCATATTGCACCATTTGACCCCTACATTCTTTCTGTAGATGACCTACAGACACTTTACATACCTATATGGGAGACGGTTTAATAATCCTATAAATCTTTTATTTGCCTCTAGTCCTCCCATACAGGTTCAGGCCTCCAATTTAATCATTTTGAATCTCCACCCCTTATTTTCATGTTGTCTTAGTTATTCGTGAATTTAAGAACACGAATATATATATATATATATATATTTACAAGTATATATAAGTATTTATATACAAGTCATATCGAAAACAAACACAGACACCAGGCAAATAACCTGTAATTGCAGAGAAAAGAGCGACTGCCCCTGTCCGGGGGAATGTCTCGCCAGCGATATAATATACAAAGCAGAGGTCACTACTGATCCATAGACAGCCGTGTTTATCGGTCTGGCTAGTGGAAGCTTTTAGGCAAGGTACAACAATCACACCAAATCTTTCCGCAACGAACGTTACCAACACTAAACTGAGCTCTCAAAACATATCTGGGACTTGAAAAACAAAGAAAATCGATCACTTCATTTCTTGGGAAATCCTAAAGCACTCTAAGACACGTTAGCGCAGCTCCGACCAGTGTAATCTCTGTATGGAAGAAAAATTCTTCAAATTAAGAAGCAGAGCCGAAAAATGCTACACAAAATCAAAAAGCGTACCGAATTTGTGTCCAAATGTCGTCATGGCAACCGTTCAAATAAACCCACTGACCGCCTTGAAGGAAACAGTCGTACTTGCAAGAAGTTGCCTGATGATCGCCGCAGTGAAAAAAACTCAATATGTAAGTGAAACTGTTAGTTGCATATATATATAAATAATATATAAATAATTATCAACACACCAGACAAATTTCACTTCACGACCGGTTCGTCCTTTTGGGACTCATTAGGCGGCGAAGGCAGGAATCGAACCCCGGATCTTGTGTCGCAGACAGAAGTTCGTACCACTCGAACACTGTGATTCTACTGGTTTGTGAATGCGCATATACGTGCTTTATATAACTTGAATAAAGGCACCAAGGGAGTACTCTGTAAAATCATAACACCTGTGTAATACGCCCTCATTGACAGTTGGGTGATTGTGGCTGGTGCAGTTTGGTCGATTGCCAATGGCCTGTTAGTTTGTGCTTGTTTCACAATCAGGAAATTTAGATGTAGGTATAAGAATTGTACACGCATTTGAACTTAATATTATTGAAACTATGAAAACAGTTCAAACTATAAAGGTGTTTTGTTTTACAAAAATCCTCAGGTTCTATCCATTTAAGAAAGGAAAGATCATTGAATAACATTAGGAAACATTATCAAGAGGTAGACATAGAAAGAGAGTTTGGATAACATACGGTATTTTGCATAAATAACACCGTACAGTAGTATAATGAAAATGAAAGTTCATGCAATGACATTAGACAGAACGAAAGTGTTACCATGTCACATTAATAAAATGAAAACGGTCGTACAGTAAGTATCTTCAATAACCGCAACACTTTACGATTGTTACAATGAAGCATTGGTAACAATACATAAGCTTGACATCTGGGTTGCTGAATTATTAAGTCTGATCATGTGATGAGAAATACAGGCTTATGAATAATAATGCACAATAACCTTTTATCATGTTTGATCATATAATAAATGTTATATATGAGATTAAGAGGGTAAAGGAGGAAAGGTTGGGTTGGGTGGGGGAGGTGCTTTTAATCATTATATATATTTACGCTTGCAGTTATATGCTTCAATGTGAAATATTAAAGTAGAGTATCAGCCGAGGAGACATCGTTTTAGACCAGATTGGTGTTCTACTTTGTTTACCAAACATGTTTGAGGGAAATGATCATTTGAGTTTTAGTCATTGTGTTGTTATCTTATAGAGCTTCTCTATCATCGATGGCCACTTTAGAAAGATTTAAACACCAAACTGTATAATTTCTTTCTTTGCTTACAGTGTCAAGGAACCAACGAAGGTGAGTCTTGGGAATAGGATATTCTACTGATTGCTACATGTGACCAGCTCCACTCACACACCCACCTTCCCATCCCCCGTCTTTCCTGAACCCGGTCCCTGCATTCGTTACTACAATTATGGTTATTTAATATCTTTACTGTATATAAGAGAGCCAATGGAGTTTTGAACATTGCTTATACAAACGATAAATGATTTTTGTCCCTTCAATTTTGTTTCCAATTTGGTTTAGAAACCAGAGTGTCATCTCAAGTCATCCAATGAAAGTACTTGATAAAGGACCCTCAGATATCGATCAATCAAGTAAGGGGTATTTTGATTTCAAGTCACACTTTAAATAAGAGTTATCACATAATACCTTGTATAGGTTCCATATTGGATAACATGTTACGAACTGGTATATTACTGTCATGTTAGAAAACATTTTAATATATGACAAATTAATAAGAGACATTAATAAATTTAGCCTTACAGTAACCTTGTTAGTTCTAGAATCAATGTTAAATATAACAACATAAAATGTTCTGTATTTCATTGATATTATTTAATGTTGCTGTAATGACATTCAAATGCATAACTTAATACTCACTATATTCAAACATTAAAATAAAAATATGTTTACTAACTATTGTATTTTTACGAAGTTATATATCTTTAGCTTCAAAATATTATATATTAAAGTATTTATAACCTTGCAATACTTTAATGCAAACGAAAACAATTATAGACAATGAATTTAAGAAATAAATTTACTTCATTTACAGTCAATCGAAAAGGAGGAAGGTAAGCTTTAGTTATCAATTTAGTCTAGAAAACCTTGACGCTTTGAAATTGAGAGTATCTTTGAATGCTTAAGGTATTTTGTATTTCGAAATTGACAGATAACTTGCATTGAAATATTTTATTTTTAAGTAGCACCAAGGTGTATAATGTTGCTAATACACCCTTGGTATGAATTTATCATGGACGGTCAGGGCTCTTTTCGTCGTTTATTTCTGTACAAGGAAAAAATTACCAGAGATACCTGTTGACGAGGACAACTCGCAGAACCTGCACCATTCTGAAGGAAATGAACCTAGTAAGTTTACTCAAAATAAACCTAATTTTAAAGGTTTGAATCAATGAAGGCAATTACGGAACTACAACATTTATTACACACCGTAAGTAGAGCCCAGAGTACGTATAACAGGGTACTTATAGAGAGCCGGTAAAATAATGATATCATTATTATTTACTGAAATAGTACGTATTAGTGTTTAATATGTTGTATGTAAATGTCCTTCCAAAGAAAAGCATTACGTGTAATCATATTAGACGGCGACTTTTGTTAAATTTATAATGGTAACGATATGTATACGTGATGAATATTTCCATTACGATTTTTTTTATCATATTTGGCAGAATACTATTCAGATGCAGCAGATGCGATTCCAGAAAACCATGCCCAGATGTTGAGTGAGAAAGATATTTCCATCACTATGAATATTAAAATGGGAAAAATTTACCAAAGATGGATGGGATCTGTTAACCTTTCTGATGAGACCAATAAGTATGTTGTAATAACAACACTGACAGGTTAGTGATAACATTCAATATATATAATCCAAGGGTGATTTCAACGTCGGAGTCAGAAATTGATAAAGGCAATCATATTTATACCGTTTAAATATTAAGTGACCTTGTGCAACATTTTGATATATATATACGTTAACACGCTTTAATTTATTGCTGGCCTTTTTCTGTCATATTTTCAGAAAAGCTTATTAGAAAGAAAGAAATTCATTGGGAGGCGTTCATCAGAAAATGTCTCAAATTGCCAACATCAAACCATCTAGCGAAGATTGAAGCAATGTCTGTCCAAAGCAGTGAGTTTACATGCTTTGAAAACGTACTAATAAAAAAGATAGAAAGTGAATCTAATCAATTTCATTAAATTCTCGGGTTATGATTTAGCCCCACTCAGCCCTCATCGGGCCTGATGAGTGACAGTTTAGGAAGATAAGGATTTCATGGACTGTCTGGAGTCGACATGATCTTCTCATCAAGTCAAGAGTAATTATATATTGTCCGAATAAGACTGAATCATCCTCGGAGGGATTTATTAATATAGATACTAATTCTTATTGATAAGTAAGATAGCCATATCCAATAAAATGTCAATATTTATGGAGATGTCTTTGTTGAACCCCATCTTTGATTTCTTCTATTGCTTTAGGTAAACTGTTCCTTATTAGTGAGCATCTCAATTGTGAAAATCTGCAAAGCGTCTTGTCACGTGATAAAGATAAAGGGGACTACGATTGCTGTAGTTCTTTTTCAGTTTCTGACGTCATCAAACACGTAGCGGGGATTTTGGAAGGAATGGACGTCCTTAAGACATTCGGGGTAAGCAATGTAAAACTTGCCTGAGTTATCAGCTAAATATTGTTGCTTATTTAGTAAGACACTGATTTTTAATCAACCTCTTCTCCTTGTTGTAAAGTTGCTATTCGTATCTAACCTTTCTTTAAACAAAACAAACTTTCAGGCAAACACGAAGGCATAATTGAGACCGCTTTGTCTCTTAATTATATCATAACTGCTTTACGTATTGGTTTCCATATTCTGTCAGTTCCTTCACCCTGGCTTAACAACCAAGAAGGTTTTATTAACCAAGGAAGGGCAGGTAAAATTATTTGACTTCTGTCTGGCCGGCGATGCACCAAAAATAGCTGCTCTTAAGAAAGCACAGGTAAATTACTTATTTATTAATGGAGGTATGACCCTGTTCTTTGTCTGTCTAATAATTATATTTTTATATTTTTATCTATTAACTTAACTACTTGTATGGTCTTTATGATCAGAATAAGTGTTGTTTGTAAAGGATAGCGGAGTCTAAGATGAACAACTTTATTTAGATCATGCTTAATAAAACACAATACTCTAGGGGAATTGCTTGTTCTCGTTGGAGGTTTGGCATATTTTGTGGACTTCATTACAGAAGTAGATTATTATGATTATTTTAATGGAAATCTCAATAAATTTCAATATCATACATGGACTGTTCTAAACTGTTTTTCACTAATGCAATTAAAAATTCTCCATATCCAAATCACTGTTTAATGTTGATCGAAATCTATGCACAATTGAATTATTTTCCAATTTAACTTATCATCATTTCGACATAAGAAAGCAAAAATGAGTTGTGAGTCTATTGACCTAAGTGTACAATTCTGGATAAGTATAACCTGAATAAAACATTAATATATTAATTACTTTCAATCACTTTCATTCGTTATAAATTCCTTTTTATTTTTCAGGTTCCTACGGTAACTTTGAACCAATTTCCACCTGAAATGTTACTGCTGAATCAGTATACAGAATCAAGTGACGTGTGGTCTACAGCAGTAGTAATATGGGAGATTATGGCAGCTGGTAAAGAAATTTAATCATAACGAAATCCTTGTAGCAAATAATAAAGTGTTTAATAACAAAATACGTTGCTTATTATAACAGAAAACTACAGCAGTTATCAATAAAAAAGTGTCATGTTTCACATATGAGTAGTAAATTGAATTTTATCGAATATATTTATCTCCAATAAAAGTACATCACAGATAGCTCAAGTTTTTGAGTTTCAGTTAATTCTGAGTCAAGTGGATTTGCTCAAATATTTACAGTAATTTGAATGCAGAAGAAACATGTAAATATTTTATAAAGAAAATCAACTTATTATAATTATCTATAGAGACACCTAGATATATTGTACATGAAATACCGTCAAATGCAATCCAGTACCAAATTATAATATTGCACATTTTCCTTTTTTTGGTGACGGAAAGTTACATTACTGCTCTTATCGGTATTTAAGGTTAGTTTATTAGAAGCAGAGACATTTTATGTTTTTTTTCTAGTATCCTGTATATACCATTACTGCACTGTTTTGTATGTCTACGTATATGCGAAATATATTAACTGAACTGAACTGGTGTTCCTTCCATACACAAGTTGGATATACATATACTAGTTTCGATGTTTCTACACTCGCACATCTCTTAGGAAACCCACCATTTCCTGCCAACAAGGAAGTTACTAGTGTTGACGGAGAAGCGACCACACCATCAGCACCCTGGCCGGAGAAGTTCTTGCAGATAAAGTAAGAGAGAAGTCATTGTTTAAAGTACCCTTTCATTATATAAGTGTCAAAGTAACCGCATTCCATACTAGTTGAAGTCGGTGTGTAATTAATTCTGTATTTTTCTATTTGACAGACAAATATTTAAAAGTTATTGTAGGTTGTACAACTATCACACAGTGTAGCCTATGCGATTTTTGTAGTTGGATTAAAAAAAAAGTTAAAATGATAGATTAATTGTGGAGTATTTATTTATACTTAAGTCTACTTAGGTTACCATAAATGAAGTTAGCGTGTATGGTGGGCTGACTTGTTTGTTTCAGGTACTTTCATCCAAGTGAGTGTTTCTATAGTCACTTTAATTAGAGCTATGTAATACTCATTGATATGTAAATCGTTGAAAGAGTCCTTTATTTTAACCAAATAATAGCCTCACTATTTCTAGTGGGAAATCTTACAAGAAATTGATCATGATAGTAAAACTTATTAAGTGTGTTTATTAGTATAACACTTCCTGTATTTCATATTTACACTGAACATATAAAATAGTACACTGCATCTGCTGATTCACTATTTGATTTGATTTCTTAATCAACTGCAGAGATGAAATCTTGTTCGATTGCTGGAATCATAACTCATCTCTTCGACCTTCCATTCATCATCTGAGGGGAACATTCGTAGCTGTAAGTAATCCATTACTCATCTTTAGAACAGATATCAGTGACCATTACGTTGCGTAGGTGGTATCAACATCGTTCTTACACATGCTCAATGAATAAAATTCCATCCCCGATTTATTTGAATCTTAAGAAAAGAAGTTTTACCAAGCTGTTAAAGGTAGTTTAAGCAGTAGTTCATAAACTCTATCCTAATCGGCCTATATTCATCATTCCTTAATTTCATCATGTTAGTCATCCCAACTGTCAAATTGGAATTCATGGGTAGGAAATGGAATCGAAAAGACAATATATAGTGAGGTTTAGTTTATTGGTATCGATTTTATTGGTATCGATAACAACCGAGTTAAAGCATTCGGACAACTAACCCAATATAGAAACGCGTAATAGAATTCATAAAATGTTATGTTTTGACAAAGAAAACTGCCACAGATATACCACATGAAGTAAAGCGGCATTTTATTCACAATAAAGGTCCTATGTCGACCATCACGATGTGCTAAGTCACGTGCAAGGATAACAATGTAACTGAATATGTAGCTTCACCTTAGACAGCGTACGATAATCGATAGTTGTAGTTATACAGATGTCTGATATTACCAGCTAATGTGGCTTCATATGATTTCATTTTACTTGATATTTATTATAAATATATGTGGTTTGTCAGACGGTGTATAAATCCTAACTTCGGTGTAACAACGACATAATGTATTCTAAAATACACTGTTGAATACGCTTGGAATGGGCTCTATTTCCTGTTGTGTTTATATTCCCATAAATATTCATATCTAATATATTTATGATTTTCTATTGATTTGATTGTACCTTTGATGTAAAGAAGTTCAGTTCAGGCAACGTTTAATATATATTGAGCATTTTTGTTGTTGATAGTGTCTTGCAAAAGTCCCACTATTATCCCTTAACAGATATTTGAAAAGTTAATCACGGACAGTTCTTATGAGATACCGATACCTACGACGTATTTACCTACGAGAGCCCCTAATACCGCTCAATCTACCTATGCAGAACAAATCTACCATGTTGGAATGTGAACTGAGTGTGCATTGGTTCTAATACTGGCGATTGATCATCGCTACGAAACTTCAAGATTTCCCTGAAGTCACGGGACCTACCTAAGCAGAAAACATATGCCATGCTGTAGAGTATAACATGGTGTCGCATATGTTCTGATCGGCAGTCATTATTGACCACCACCTCTAGAACTGGGTGTCAGCTATGTTCTGATCGGCAGTTTTTTTCCTGTAATATATGATTATTAGTATACTTTATATGTTGAGGGTAAAGTTGAAAGACTGTATAACAACACACATGCAACTTTGATCTTTCATTGGTTATATGAAAAATACCGTTTCTTCATTCTCTTGATATAAACAACTTCAACAGTTTCTGATATATTCATATAATAGATAACATTAACAGAGTCAGTCAATTGAAAGTTATGGAACGAAACATCCCTACTGTGCTACTTAATAGTAATGTCCTCCATATATAAGTTACACATTAACTCATAGGTTTCTAATTCGATAAATTTTTACTTCATAATTTCTTGTTACAGCTAGTGTTGTAAATTTATCAATTCCATGGATGCCAAAAAGTCAGTTAAACTCAGTCTGTAATTATTATAAACAGTAAGATACTTTTTTATTATACTTTTCTGTACGTTCTCGGCCGTGTACATTGCATATCGTTTCGGTGGCTACCGTAATTTTACCCTCATTTTCTGGTAACAAAGAGCACAATTTCTCTTTCTTTTATCAAGCTTAGATGACATTCAAAGCTAAAGTAATATTAATGATGAACTAACGAATAATTTTCTGTGTGCGTCTTTCTTGTACATCTTTGTGCAACTTTGTTTACAGATGAATATATTCACAATACTATCGTGAAATGCAAATATTGACCTAGTAATTAAGTCAATAACGTATCACAGTGCAAGCCTCCATGTATAATTAGCAGGCCATGGTACAATTACGTCATTGGCTTCCTTTTTTTCATCTTTCTTATGTTGTTCTTTATTTTCTCGGGACCCCGTAATTTCAGCGCGGGCCAGACCGCTGTATTCCCTGAACCCTCTCGTCATGTATGACAACAGCAGCCGACTGACCGTGATATAGGCCACATTGAAATGGTCATTGGGTCCCTCCACCAGATGCCTAACCAGTGAAGAAAAGGACTTCACTCGACCCCCACCCCCTTATGTAAGCGACGAGTTTCATCGGAATGAGATTCCTCTTGCATCGATAAGGATCAAAATATCTGAACAGAACTTCTACGCAAGCATTAATATCGGATTGATTAGGAAGGTATACGGAGGCTACTGTGCCCCAACACAATCACATCACGAATTACATGTCAAGAACATTGTTGCTCTGTGTTCATTACCTTTGAATACATTCATTTACCGTATACTATGTATTAAGTAACTTTCTGGATTAAGCAATAGTTCATATTTAGTTTATACTTTAATCATTTTTTCACCATTATTTAGTGTGTTTGTTCATACTCTTTTCCCCTTTTGAAGAGTGTTCCTGCTAACTGCTTACAAAGGCTAAAGGGACACACACACACAGTATCAATCTGTACACACATGATGTATTCTACAAGGAAATATTTTATTGAATATATAAGAAGGTTTACTGGCAAAGTGAAAGATATTAACCACTTAACGATAACTTGCTAACAACCGAACGGAAATCACGTGATCCTATTAGTTGTCATTTGATATTGATTTACTTTTCTTTCAATTTCAGTCGTATTTAGAAACGAGTTGTTTACGTTCATAGCTGTTTTAACACACAATGAAAACTCAACGCATAAAAAATCCCTTTGTCGCACTTTGCTCATCTCATCGTCTCTCAAAGCATCCCTCTTTCTCTCAACACCTCTATCTCTCGAATAAAATCTCTGTCTTCTCCTTTGAGCATATCGTGACTGTTACCCAGTCCCTTGTAACCATGCACATTTAGCAGGAATGTGACAAACCTGGACGTAGGTGACGACGCATTCATTTAGACATATCATATCTACCTAGCGGGAATTCAAATAGGATTGCTACAGGACTGGACATAATAAAGTATTTGTGATATCGTTGCTAAACTTTTTGGTAGTTGCTGGTTGCGTAACAAGCACGGCTAAAAGGCATGGCTTGTCTGTCTGGAAAAAATAATATGTCAAAATCATCACCAATATGGTCATGCACGATATTAAACATTAATTCCCCTTCGAAAAGAGAATGTACAAATGATAAACATGACCCTAAAAAAAAAGAGTTCCTTCCCTAGTTAAATGTATTCTACCCACCTCCTCCATTTATTTAGCGTTTACAGTTATCACAATGCGCTGTCAATACGAATAATATTTATCTGCTAAACTTATTACATCCTGTTATTGGCTCCTTCATCCATCAACTACATCCCAGTTATTCCTCCTCTCTCTGCCTCTTGTGTATGGACATGTCATTCAGGAGTCTAGTCATCCCAGAATTTTCAACCAAATTTCTGTAAGCGGAACACGAAAAAAAACTTAAAAACAATGTTGTCAAACTATAAGTATAGAAACAAGAAATGAAAGTATTCTGCGTGACATAAATTTGACACGACAGAAATACAACAGAGATAACCCGTACTTATACTTACTTAAGTCTAATATGAAAAGAATATTAAATATTCCAATTGCAAACAAGCATAGTCCTGCAAAATAGAAGGCTACCCAAAACTGCTAATGTTAGAATATTCAATACTCGGATATTATTACTTAAATAAAAACTGAAATAAAGATATTTATGAACACAAAAATACTAACAATAGCTACATTCCCTCTTAAAGCATGATATTACAGTATATGTTGACGCATTTTAAACATTGTGCTTAGTCAACGATACCGATTTGGTATCCAAAAGGAATCGCACATCAACTTTAAATTTATTGATCTATTTATGGATTCTGTTACCTTCAATATAAATAAAATAAGTGACAAAAATATTCGGTGATCAAGAGAAAATTTAGATAATTCGTTCAACATATCGAATATTGTATTGGATCGATTATCACCAACAACAACCCCTAAATGATATCATCATGAGTTAATCACACTATGCCTAGTGTAACGTTTATGGTAACACCGAAACAATAAAAATGGATGGCGCAAGTCCATTAAAGTAGTCAACTGAAACTAAAACAATCTTTCTTTCTCTGTGCGGGGATTATCAGACAGCCAGCTGAATGCTAACATAATGTGAGTTAGTTATGCAGGCGCAAATTCTATTACAGTTAAAATACATTCTTCTTTCGTTTTTATGCTAAGTACCATTAACGATTGTACAATTACAAATCCGACAAAAGAGTGAATCACAGACATTCTTATGTTAACAATCAACATGGAATGTTTCAATCGCTATTATGGAGAATATAAAAGTTATGTCATTGACGTCAAACAACGTGAGAGGGCAATACACACCTCCACCAAAAACAATAGAGGTCTTGTACTCATGATGTTGAATCCACCCACCAAGTATGAAAAGTACCAATGATTCCCATCGTTAGGTTGCGTGTAAAAGGCTTTTCAGAGTTTGAACTCTGCTGATCTTAAATGAGATTTATACCTCACGAGCAACAGGATTATTTTACTCAATATGGAAAATCAGTATACCATGTAGCCTATGAAAAGTATCCATGACTTCTGCTATAAGAAATCATGTTTTAAAGGTTTTTTGGCCTCGGCAAATGTTTAAAATGTACTCGCTATATGACGACCATGACTAAAAATCTACTCGCCAAATCGCAATATTATACTCACCACTATGACTGCTGTTCAATTCTCTATATTACAGATCTACAACATCAATACATTCCATGAACAAAACTTTAGGCACTTTAGTACATTAGGTATCTACTATAGTATAAACTAGATATACAGTAATATAAGAAGCCAGGTGAGCAATGCGAGCGACCCCCCTTTTTTTGAGTACCCCGAATTTGTTTTAACTAAAAGCAGGAAATATCATTATAGCCCTCTTTTCAGGTTAAAGGAAGCTAAGCGACCCTTCGCAATTTTTCTAAAAGTTCGTCAGTCTGCTACGTAATACGATACTCTTATTATTGTTTATTTCTTGGAACGTGGGAGGCATTTTGGGGAAAACGTTTTCACTGTAATCATGGCGCTATGTCACATGTAATAATGCTCCCTTTGTGAGAAGGGCCCCTTTTAACATTCTTCTCCACACTCCCACTTTTAAATTTCAGGCTATGTCCCTGCAGTAGCTATAAGTGTGCGCGATTACTAAAAGCCTTACAGTGCCTCACTGCTACTTTGAACCGCTACTCGATTGCGCGACTTCGTACATTTTGCCCATTATTTATCTTGTCTTTTAGCTGCAGATTGGCGCACAAAAATATCACTGTTACTCCATGACAATGCCTTAATCAAGCGATTTGTTACGCAATGAAAAGCTAAGGTTAATAGAAAATATATCTTCACAAAATCTTACCAGCAATAAACAGCAAACTTGTTTAAAAACCCCTCAAATTGTTGTATAATTTGCGAACTATGACTGGTGGCCAGTTGGAAAATGCTCTATAGGGTTTAAGTGTTTTTGGGTGCAATCCAGTTAATTGCCGCAGGTTTAAGTGTTTTGGGTGCAATTTTGTTAAATGCTACGGTTTCAATGTTTTGGGTGCAATCCAGTTAATTGCTACGGTTTCAGTGATTTGGGTGCAATCCATTTAAATCCTTGGGGTTTCAGTGATTACATAATGCTTAAAGAATGGATGAAACTCTATATCCGAAACTGCTATGTCCATCTCTCCTTCAATTGTCAACTCTTGTAAATCTATTGTCCATGTTTGTATTGTTTGTTGTAAATTTAATACTCTGAAAAATATGTTAAAAGTGTGATTTACGTCATACAAAATAGAACATGTCATTATGTAATTTACGACCCCGCGTTATTTTATGTGCATGGCGGCCACATGTTTCCATATTACGTGTACCAGATGCTTTAAATCTAGCCTGAGTACTTTAAGATCCTGGTACAGAATGACGAATGCTCTACTGCGTCAATACCCCAGCACGAGTATTAAAACGAGTAAGAGTACTTACAAAAATAAACATTACGAATAGTACAACACCTCACATACCTCCTTATCATTCCATTTTCTGTTGTTTATCTTGATAACTGTTAGATTTCCTTCTGTTTCAAATTGTGAAGACAGTTTCCATACATTGATTTTAAGCTCATTTGAACATTGGTGATTTGGATGTTAGGAGCTACCGAATGTTTTTTTTGGGGGGTGGGGGGGGGGGGGTTGCTTTATTTCTTCATATTTTTTTCCTAAGAATTGTGTAGCTCAAACTGCATACAGCATTTTTGAATCAATTTTGCTAAATGTTGTGTGGTTATTATTATGAAAAGTAGGTAAATATTCATAGGGGTAGAAAAAACTGTCTAAATATAACGAATTATTTTAAATGAAAGGTTTCGACTTTACGAAGCTGTTCGTTGACCTATTTAGGAAATGATCAGCTGTTATCACGGTTCTGATCTACTGCTGCTACATATGTAATACGTTAACTACGATATACTGTGATTGGGCTTTTACATTTTCTGTCCTTTTGTAACTTTTAATCGAAACCTATTAAATTGATCATAAATAATCACTACATGTAGTCCTCTTTCATTTTGTGTCCACATAACGCCATGTAATAAATTGTTTGGCAAAGGCGGTGAACAAAATTACGTGCGCTGTCTAAACGAGAAGGAAACAGACACATATGTTTAACCATGTTTGTTTTACTGATACTGTTTTTCACCTTATCTGAACAAGCAGTAGGTGAGTTTTATAACCGTTCGTTTTCTTACATTTTTTGTCCTATTGTAACTGTTAATAAAACCATGTAATTGATCATCAATAACCACTACCAGTAGTCCTCTTTCATTTGTTTTCACATAACGCCATGTAATAATATGTTTGGCAAAGGCGGTGAATAAAATGACGTTAGCAGTCTTTACGAAAAGGAAGATGAAACCTACGTTTAACAATGTTTGTTTTATTAATACTGTTCTTAACCTTATCTGAACAAGCCGAAGGTGAGATTTTAACCGTTTGTGTTGTACCTTGAGTGGTCTTCAAACTGATATCTCAATTATGTTGTAATGTTATAATGTTACCAGATATAGAGAAACTTCACGTTTCCGAATTTCTTTTCCGAAAATAAGTTAAACATTAACACAGAAAAAGATTAAGTTTCCTGCACTAGTATTTTCATTTTGACCACAATTTGACACCGTACAATTTCTTGAAGTTATGCAAAGCTTTTTTAGCTATAAAAGTGATTATTAACAACGAAGTCAAAGGAAATTTTTGAGAAACTGCTGTCTCTAAAAACACGACCAGTATTAGATTATGTGTAAGTTAAAAAATTTCTAGTAATAAGGAAATATTGCCCCTCCGATATATATATATATATATATATATATATATAATCTTGTTATATATATATATATATATATATATATATTGTTTGGCTACAGTACATGTCACCACACATTCCTGCCAACATGTTTAACCCGTTTTCGTAACGGAAGGCTATGTAACGGAATGTTATGTTGTATAAGACGGAAATCTTGTTATAGACATGTTAAATTTCACTACGGAATGCCATATGTATAAAATGTCCAAAACAATGCAAGCATGTCCACAATAATATAAGCATGTCCAAATTTATATATACATGTCGAACTAATATAAGTTTGTCCAACAATTATGGTAGCATGTCCAAAATACAATAAGAGTGTCGAAATATTAAATGAGCATGTCTAAAATATTAAAAGAGTGTCGAAAAGTAATCCAAGATGGTCGAATGTAACTGCTAAATTCAATTTTGTAGTGAACATTTTAGCGTTTTAAGTTACGCCATATGTTGCAAAATAATGGGCATGTCCAATTTAAATATGAGCATGTCCAAATTTAAATAGAATTGTCGAAACTAATATGAGTATGTCCAAAATAATATGAGCATGTCCAAACATATATAATTATGTCCAAACATAGTATGAGCATGTCCAAACGTCTCGCGTGTGCCTGGCATGCGCACTTCAACTTTATTCAGTAAACATTTAGTCGTTTGAAGTCACACCATGTGTTCCAAATATCTAACTTTTATATTGGTATGTCGAAAACATATTCAGCTTATCAATACCTTCTTTGGGGTTACTCTGTATCGTCTGACACCATGGTTATCATTGTGACATCATAACATTGCACCATTCTTCTGTTTTTGTGAAGCAAATAATTCAGAATATGTAAATACAAGACCATCACCTAACAGTTTTCTTTTTAACATCCCCTTGTAATGTGAGTAGTTTCGCCCTGCCTATAGGTGTTTAAACTATTCATATATGACGCGTAGGTAAATAAGTTAACGTACGAAATTACGTACATCATGCACATGCGCTAACAACTTTCTGACTAGTACATAGTTATCACAAATGTGTACGTTGACAGTGAAAATGAGCTACTATACTGTGGTAATTTTTAACCGAGAATTGTGATACTTAATTACGGTAACCAGGCTTGTTAAAATAACAGTTTTGTCTTTATTATTCATGTACCTAAATAGTTGAAGTATACTTAAGTAGATAATCTAACAAGATGGAGTTTTGGGGTGAATGGGTTGCCTCTCTACCCAATTTAGTTGACGAAGTTGAGAGGGTTACCCATTATTGGAATGGGTCTGCCGTGGGATTTTTACAGTGACTAGTTTTACGGATTGAGGAAAGTATCACCGTTCTGCATTACATTTTATCATTCAATATCGACGAACAAATTTCGGCCGGTTACGAATTATGGTCTAGCTGATATGAATGAAGATGACACTAGCCCAGGAGTATAAAGACTAAGCCTTGGCTAGAGGTATCCCACGCTTACTCTTCACTCTCACCTTCTAACTAAATTTCAAGATGGAAAAGTGGAAATAATCCGCCAACTACAGATCAGTGGTGCAACCGTGTGATGGACACAATGGTTCTTCGTAACTCACTGATAGTCACAGCACCCGGTCGACCACTCGCGCTACGAAAAAACACAATTAATATTATCTCGAAAATAAAATCGTCCTCGACCGACATTTTATTAAAATATATAAACACATACATTTAGACGGGAATGGATGAAATGTACGTCGTCTTACTTTTCGCTTGATATGCTGTATTTGTTTTCAGCACACCAAAATAAAAAGTTCCATATTTGGAACATATGGCGTAACTTCAAACGCCTAAATGTTCATTGAATATAGCAGTTACCCTCGAGACTTTTGTATTGGTTTTTCGACACTTTTACTATTTTGAACATTCTCGTATTGTTCGTCACTCTTATATTATTTTGACATGCTTAAACTATTTATGGACATACATATATATTGGTTTCGACATGTTTACAAACATTTAGACATGCTCCTATTAGTTTGGATAAGCTTATAATATTTTGGACATTTTGCAACTAATGGCTTAATTTAAACGCCTAAATGTTCACCACAAATATGAAGTCAGTAATTACATTCGACATCTTCATATAATATTTCGACACTCTCATATTATTTTGGACATGCTCATATTACTTGTGGACATACTTGTATTATTTTCGACATGTTGATATAAATTTGGACATGCTTATATTACTTTGCACATGCTTATATAATAAATCAAGCAGTCTCGAGAGTTTCACATTCCAGCACTGGTTTCAAGATAATACTTGCATAAAAAATAGATAACTTTCATTGTGTTATTTTTGTAAGAACTTTCTTTCTTTACTTTTTACAGTGAAAAGCGTAGTTACTCATCAAAGGCTGGCATTGGAAGGGAAAAGTATATCGATAGAATGGCTTCTTGATGTTGGCTATCAAATTAAAACAGCCATACTGGATAAAGATGGCACAGAATTACTACGACTTCAAGAATCAGGACCTATATCAGCAGGAAGATATTTTATAAATGGGACATATAAGAAAGATATGCGGTCTTCCTTAACTTTTAGAATAATAAACGTTTCTTTCTCGGACACAGGACACTATTCATGCTATGTATACAGTGATAATGATATACCAATAGGTTTCCAATCGCTGCTTTACGTTCAGGGTAAATTATTAAACTGTTTAATACAGAATTTTTGCTCTTGACTAATATGTTTAAATGAAATATTAACTTCGTCTAAAAGGCTTGTTTATTAGGAAATAAGAACTCAAAATGATTACTTCTTAGTGTTTAAGTTCCCTGGCCTTGATTTCTTAATTACTTACTACTTATAACTACTTAGTCTAACCCAAAGACCATAAGATCAGTTTTCATGTGTATTACAAAACTCATTTGATTTCTCAATTATGTAATACTTAGAACTACTTAGTCTAACCCAAAGAACATAAGATCAGTCTTCATGTGTACTACAAAACTCAATTGATTTCTCAATTATTTAATACTTAGAACTACTTAATCTAACCCAAAGACCATAAGATCAGTCTTCATGTGTATTACAAAACTCAATTGTTTTTTCAATTATTTAATACTTAGAACTACTTAGTCTAACCCAAAGACCATAAGATCAGTTTTCATGTGTATTACAAAACTCATTTGATTTCTCAATTATTTAATACTTAGAACTACTTAGTCTAACCCAAAGAACAGAAGATCAGTCTTCATGTGTATTACAAAACTCAATTGATTTCTCAATTATTTAATACTTAGAACTACTTAGTCTAACCCAAAGACCATAAGATCAGTTTTCATGTGTATTACAAAACTCATTTGATTTTTCAATTATTTAATACTTAGAACTACTTAGTCTAACCAAAAGAACATAAGATCAGTCTTCATGTGTATTACAAAACTCAATTGATTTTTCAATTATTTAATACTAAGAACTACTTAGTCTAACCCAAAGACCATAAGATCAGTCTTCATGTGTATTACAAAACTGAATTGTCAACATCAAATTGTATTCAAGGGTGTTCTGTGTTGTTTACATGTAGTACATAGAACATGTTTTGATTGAATTGTTAGAATTTGTAAACAATAGGTTACCATTAACAGTAAAACCTGGACTGAGGAGCAGACGTTGGCACTCGTTAAGCCTTAAAGAGCTTTACGGAAATTAAGCCGGTTTTAAAGCTATCTTGAAAACCGACATCGCCATAGAAGCATTATTATCACTCAAGTGTTCCTGCTCCTTGGTGCAGAAAGTTGGACATTAAAACAGAATGACATGAAGAATATATAATCACTTGAGCTGTGGGTGTGGCGTAGAATGCTTCAGGTCAGCTGGAAAGATAGAAAGACAAATGCATGGTTCCACCAAAGGGTAGGAGTTTCAGAAGAGGAAGGTATACTTCTCCAGTTAAGGAAGAGGAAGCTGTCTATGTATGGACATTGGAAGCGCCGATCAGATAGCCTAGTTCAGATGAGAGTAGAAGGAGAAGTAGAAGGGAAGGCCAGGCCAGGACGTAGGGAACGGAAAATGGCCGTGGCAAGAGCAAAGGCACACAAGAGATTGCCGACGGTTCTATATATGAGGACTATGGCAAAACAACAGCAGCAGCAGTTCCTGCTCTTTTGACTATGATATATCAACACATATTCCGCGCTGTTTGTGACCCTTAAATGTGACTTAGAACTTTTTAACGTATCTTTATAAGGTTTGCTATCTGCTGTAAATTCTGATATCAATATGCACCGATTAGACTGTTTTGATTTTTATGGATAAACATTGAGATGAAGCATATTTAAGAATGATCAAACCTTTGTGTGCTTTATGCAAAATTGCAAAGGTCGACGATATGTCGGTATTTAATGCATCATGCCCCTATATTATTATATACAAATACACTAACCACTTCTAACCAGAACAAGAGGAAGAGAAGGACGAAAATTAAATAACAACAATCATAAAATTGGCACGATATTAAATGTTCACTTATCGTTACAGGATATCCAGTCTTGAATAGTAGTACGAGCATCGAAGGCGAAATGAGTACAGCAGAGTGTTGTGTTGATTCTTCAGAAGGAACGGTGGATGATGTTACGTGGTTGCTACAAGATGGTCATCGAACTATTGATTTCGCATTTCTCAATACGCATAGATTTGCCACTCATATTTCAGACAACAAAACAGAGCATTGTGAGAGTGTTCGCTTTCAAAGTGACCGACGTTATCATCAAAAACCGCTTACTTGTTGGATATCCAATGTTCTCAACCTATCTGCTTCAGTCGTTTTGGATGTTTTATGTAAGAAATGATTCCAATTTGTTTTTATTTTGTTTTATCCCAATTGTGATTGCTGTGACCGTCATGACCAATGATGAATTTAAGATTTGATGGTCAGGAGCCACTTTCTGGGGAAAGTGGCTCATTAGTCACGGGCATTTTGGTAGACCTAAGAGCTACTCGGCAGGGACTAGGAGCCAGTTTGTAATTTAAACGAACAACATATACGTGTAGGTTATACCTTGAATATTGGGGTAGACTTGTTCAAACCACAAAGATATTCCACAAGATAGGCCAACTGAAAAGCGTGTCACGTATGAAAGCCAATTCATGAGCGAGAACTTGGATTATAAACAAATTGCCATTTGGCGAGCGCAGCTCTGGTTGTATCGCCGAAAGCATTGATTCACTTGTCACTAATAATGCTGCATGTAAGACTATGTAATTGTTGTGGGTCGTACAAACTGTGGCATCACTTCTTTCCAACTTATGCTATGCATATAAATTGAGCTTTGCAACGCGCACTGGAAAATTCTATTTCTGTGCAATGCGAAGGGTATCTCTTATGAAAGGGGATGAGAAACCTCAATATGTCACAGAATCATTGGCTATACCCATGTTGTCCCAAAAAATCCCAAAGATCATAAGTAAGGGCTAATGCCGCTGCTTTGGCCATAAAGGTAACTTGTCTTCTGTAAAAATAGCTAATAACTAGGCTTGAGAGAACCACACAGCACCTAAGAGCTGCGACCGGCAAATAATGGAAATCGAAAATCCACTATTGATCAATACAGCTAATCTAGGATAATAGCGATCTTTTACACATTGAAAACCTTCCGTTGAAAAGGCATATCTAGCCCACACGCAACCTATGTGGCCATGAAAATCTGAAACTGTTTGCAAAAGTAGCCTATAAGAAAATCTAAGATATGCTCTAACCTGATAATCTAAAGTGAATGTGTATAAAAGCCTCGCAGACGTTATTTTTTGTTTTTGTTTTTTTTGTTTGCTTTTTTGTTAATCTTAATAGATCCCGTGAAATTGAAGCTTTTTCTAGATGATTCGGAGATGAATGATACGATTCCCTTTCAAGAGCACACCAATATCACTCTTGTTTGCGAAGCCGATAGTAATTCGGTAACAAACATTACTCTGATAAGATACTTGGCAGGAGATAGTAGAATTCATGAGATTTTAACTCACAAACCTTCTTCCGAAGCTGTGTCGAGTTCCAAAACAGAATGGTATTTCTATTTCAGTAACGTAACAAAAAATGTTACTGGAGTGTACGCATGTGAAGCACAAGACGCTTTTGGTACTTCTAACTCCAGTAAAGTATTTCTAGATATAACATGTGAGTAGTTCATTTATCTTTATTGCTTCAGAGTGAAACTGTTCGTCTACCAAAGCCAACATGGTACCTTACATGTTATTCTATTCAAAGTAAAAGATTACAAGCACACCACGTGTACATAATAAATATTGTTATACTTTTTGGCATGAATATTGATAAGATTCTGGTTTGATATTTCTTTTTCTTCTTGATATAATTTTCGTACTTAGAAGTCTTCTTTAGAACTATCCTGATATTAGAACGTAATCCAAAAGTAAACCTGGTTATATCTGAAGTAACCGTGATAATAAAGTAGTCCAATATTATTTAGCGTTAGCAAGTTAAGGCTTGTTTGAATTAACCAGGAAAACAATATATCAATACTTACAAAAAATAACACATGAAAATTATCTACATGTTACGTTAATGTTATCATGGATGCAACGTAAAACAGTAGAAATCTCTATAAGACATACTAGACTGACTACTGTAAATAAAATGGGTGGACATTATTTTAGACTCTTATGCCAGCCCTCAGAAACAACACAAAACTAAAAACCTGATCATAATGTTTGTCTTGTCAAATAGCATTTATACAATCTAATAGTAATTTATAAAGAAATGGATTAATGTGAACTATTAGGTATGGAATGATTACTCAATGTAATCATCGACTTCGCCGTAAAGATTCTCTTTTGACTTGTAGTACACTGTTGTAATGACCATGTATATAGTACAGTGCTGTATCGCCCATTTTAATATATTTGAAATTTAAAATTTAAAATGAAGAAACGGAATAGTCATATCAACATTATAAACTCATTTCTCAAATGCGTGTTGTACTATGGCATAACAATATCCCTATTCAATCCAATGTTACCACTGAAATGAGTTGTTTCTGATGATTCTGACACATATTTCATTTTCTTCATCTGTATGATGACAATATTCATACTAAATGATGTTTCTTCCTTTTCGTAGATGGGCCTACAGTTTCTTTGATAACACGCGAGAATGTGTCTTTTACTGTCGGTGGTAACGTGTCTATTTTATGTAGGAGTACTTCCAATCCTGTACCAGAAATTAAAATCCAAAAAAGAATTCATGATTTATGGGTGAACCTTAGTATCACACCAACGGTTGTTTCGTCTAAAGAACACTACGTCACAACCTGGCAGTTCACGTTAACACAGATGGAAATGGATCATGTTGGGTCATACAGATGCCTTGTGGGAAACCAAATAGGAGACCCAGCATGGTCTGCAGTTGTCACTCTGTACACATCAAGCGGTAATATTCCCTATTTTATATGTCTCTTCTTTAATTAGTCTAACATTTAATTCTTATAACGCATTTTAATCATATTACGCATAGGCTTCATTTGCTAATACCATTAGTAATAAAGAGGTAGAAAAAGAAAGTACAGCTATTAAATAATTTATGACTTTCGTCTTTCACACAGCTTATGGTCACACCGCAAATATTATCATGAAGTTGTCAATGTGCGTCGCAGTAACAGTTATGATCATCGGGATTCCAATGAGTGTTTCCTATTACCGTAAGTTACAAATATAAGTGACACTGAGTCTTCTGGCATGGTAGTCTAGTATTAACTTAATACTCACTATATTCAATCATTAAAACAAACATATTTTTACTAACTATTGTATTTTGACGGAGTTATATATCTTTAGTTTCAAAATGTTATATATATTAAAGTATTTATTACCTTGCAATACTTTAATGAAAACGAAAACAATTATTGAAAATGAATTTAAAAAAAATATTTACTTCATTTCCAGTCAAACGAAAAAGAGGAAGGTAAGCCTTAGTTATCAATTTAGTCCAGCAAAACCTTGACGCTTTGGAATTGAGTTTATATTTGAATGCTTAAATGATTTTGAATTAGAAATTGACAAAAAACTTGCATCGAAATATTTTACTTTTAAGTAACAACAAGGTGTATAATGTTACTAATATCCCTTGGTATGAATTATGATGGAATGTCCGAGCTCTTTTCGTCGTGTATTTCTGTAGAAGGAAAGAATTACCAGAGATACCTGTTGACGAGGCCAACTCGCAGAACTCGCACCATTCGGAAGGAAGTGAACCTAGTAAGTTACTCAAAATAAATATAATTTTAAATGTATGAATCAACGAAGGCATTTACGAAATTACAACATTTATTACACACCGTAAGTAAAGCCCAGAGTACGTGTAACAGAGTACGATTAGAGAGCTGGTAACATAAAGTTATAATAATTAAGAAACTGAGAAATTACAAATGAAAGTTTTATAGGTTAGTATATTTTTTAATGTCCTCCCAAAGGAAAACATTAAGTAAAATCATATTAGACAGCTACGTTTGTTAAAGTTGACCAGAAAGCTTTTTAAAGCTTAATTACTAAAGGAAACGATGTGTATTCGTGATGTTTATTTCCTTTACGAATCTCTTTTTTTTTGTGTGGCAGATTACTATTATACAGCAGATGCGATTGCAGGAAACGATACCCGGATGTTGAGTGAGAAAGATATTTCCATCATCATGAATATTAAAATGGGAAACATCTACCAAAGATGGAAAGGATCTGTTAATCTTTTTAAGGAGACCAATAAGTGTGTTGTAATAACAACAATGATAGGTAAGTGATAACATTGAATATTCAATATCTATAAACCAAAAGCTGATGTTAGCGTCAGAGTCAGATATTGGTACAGTAAATCCAATTTTATATCATTTAAATATATAGCTTTAATTGAGTGACCTTGTGAACAACATGTTGATATACACATGTTAACACGCTCTAATTTATTGCTGACCCTTTTCTGTCATATTTTCAGAAAAGCTCATTAGAAAGAAAAATATTAATTGGGAGGCTTTCATCAGAAAATGTCTCGAGTTGCCAGCATCGAACCATCTAGCGAATATTGAAGCAATATCTATCCAAAGCAGTGAGTTTGTCCTTTACATGCTTTAAAAAAGTAATAATGAGAAATGATGGACCGTGAATGGAATGGAATCGTTTTCATTAAAACTAACATGCTCGGGTTATGATTTAGCTCCACCCGTCCCTCATCGGCTGTGACAGTAAAGGAAGACAAGGTTCTAATGGACAGTCTGCAGTCGACAAGATCTTCTGATCAAGTCAAGAGTCATTATATATTGCCCGAACAGGAGTTAATCATCCTCGGAGGGATTTTATTAATATTGATATTAATTCGAATTGATAATTAAGCTAGCCAGTTTTCATCGCGATTAGAATCATATCCAATGAAATTTTATTATTTATGGAGATTTCTTTGGTTGAAATTCATCTTAGGTTTCTTCTATTGTTTTAGGTAAACTGTTCCTTATAAGTGAGCATCTCAATTGTGAAAATCTGCATAGCGTCTTGTCACGTGATACTAAAGATAAAGGAGACTACTATTGTTGTAGTTCATTGTCAGTTCCTGACGTCATCAAATACGTAGCGGGAGTATTGGAAGGAATGGACATCCTTAAAACATTCGGGGTAAGAAATGTAAATGAGTTATCAGCTAAATATTGTTGTTTATATAGTCAAACAGTATTTTGTCATCAACCTCGTCACTGTTTGTTGTAAAGTTGCTATTTGTATCTAACTTATTTGTAAACAAAACAAGCTTTCATTAAAACTCGAGACCACTTTAACTATATAACAACTGCTAAACTTATTGATTTTCATATTCTGTCAGTTCCTTCACCCTGGCTTAACAACCAAAAAGGTTTTACTAACCAAGGAAGGGCAGGTCAAATTATTTGACTTCTGTCTGGCCGGTGATGCACCAAAAATAGCTGCTCTTAAGAAAGCACAGGTAAATAACTCAATCATTAATCGAGGTATGACCTTGTTCTTTGTGTCTAATAATGATATATATATTTACTTAGTTACTTGCACGGTCTTTATCATCAGAATAAGTAATTTTGTAATGGATAGCGGAGTCTTAGATGTACAACTTTCTTTAGATCAAGCTAAGAAAAACACAAAATACTTTAACTGAATTGCTCGTTTTCGTTAAGTTTTTGCATATTTGGTGGATTTCATTAGAGAAGTACATTGTTATTATTATTTGAATGGAAAGCTGAATATACTTAAATCTCATACATGGACTGCTATAAACTGTTTTCATAATATAGTTAAAAATACTCCATATCCAAATAACTGTTTAATCTTAATCAAAACCTCTCTATATTTAATGACATCCCATAGCCAAGTTGAATAATTTTCCTATGTAACTTACCATCAATTCGACTTAGAAAACAAAAATCAGCGGTGATTCTATTGACAAAAGTGTACAATTCTGGATTAGTATTACCTGAATGTAACACTAACATATTAATACAATAAACTTTCATTTGTTGTAAACTCTTTTTCTTTTCAGGTTCCTACGGTAACTTTGAACCAATTTCCACCTGAAATGTTACTGTTGAATCATTATACAGAAACCAGTGACGTGTGGTCTACAGCAGTAGTAATATGGGAGATAATGGCAGCTGGTAAAGAAATTTAATAATAACGAAATCTTTGTAGCAAATAATAAAGTGTTCAATAACAAAATACGTTGCTTATTATAACAGAAAACTACAGCAGTTATCAATAAAAAAGTTTCATGTTTCACATTTGATTAGTAAATTGAATTTTATTGAGTATATTTATCTCCAATAAAATAAGTACTTCACAAATAACTCAAGTTTTTGAGTTTCACTTAAGTGAGTCAAGTGGATTTGCTCAAATATTAACAGTAACTTGAATGCGGAAGAAACATGTAAATATTCTATAAAGAAAATTAACATATTATCTATAGAGACATCTAGATATATTGTACATGAAATACCGTCGAATGCAAGCCAGTACCAAATTATAATATTGCAAAATTTCCTTTTTTTTGGTGACGGAAATTTACATTACTGCTCTTATCGGTATGTAAGGTTAGTTTATTAGAAGCAGAGACATGGGCATCATTTGTTGTCTGAAATTAATTACAGTATTTATAACAATTGGTAGTATCATGTATAAGTAGAGTTAATGCAAGAGGGCAAGAAGTGAGTTTGATAATATTCATGACAGACACCCACCTGAACAAATGTCTGGAAGACATGATTATCTTGGCCACTGGCATTTTCCTAGTAATCCTCTGCACAGTACTCTTGGTGTGCTCAAAGTCAGCGATGTTCATATTTTCAAAATGTGTACTTTTGCTTACAAATACGTTAACAATGCACTGCCTCGTGTCTTTCGAAATATTGTAGACCGAAGATTTGGGTCAGATATCCCAAACGTCACAAAACAAATGTACTATTCTCTGTCACTAAACACCGCTCTAAACATGGAAAGTTTCTGCTAAACAATTACTGTTAGTAAATATGGAATAATCTAAGTATATTTTTTATCTAAATCATCTCAGTATAAATCTTACTTCCAAGTACCGTGATTGATATTATTGTCAATTTTGTTTGGTACATTTTGTTTTTCTTCTTACTTTGTTCTGTTTTTTCTTTCTTTTTCTTTAGGGTTAATTTTGCTTAACATTTTATGTTTTTTCTAGTATCCTGTATATACCATTACTGCACTGTTTTATATGTACTAACTGAACTGAGCTGGTGTTCCCTCCATACACAAGTTGGATGTACATATACTAGTTTCGATGTTTCTACACTCGCACATCTCTTAGGAAACCCACCATTTCCTGTCAACAAGGAAGTTACTAGTGTTAGCGGAGAAGCGACCACACCATCAGCACCATGGCCGGAGAAGTACTTGCAGATAAAGTAAGAGAGAAGCCGATCTTTAAAGTACCCTTTCATTCTATGTCAAAGTATCGAAGTGTCGAAGTAACCGCATTCCATACTAGTTGAAGTCGGTGTGTAATTAATTCTGTATTTCTCTATTTGACAGACAAATATTTAAAAGTTATTGTAGGCTGTACAACTATCACACAGTGTAGCCTATGCGTTTTTTGTAGTTGGATTAAAAAAAGTTAATACGATAGATTAATTGTGGAGTATTGATTTATACTTAAGACTACTTAGGTTGCCATAAATGAATTTAGCGTGTTATGGTGGGCTGACTTGTTTGTTTCAGGTACTTTCATCCAAGTGAGTGTTTCCATAGTCACTTTAATTAGAACTATGTAATACTCATTGATATGTAAATTGTTGAAAGAGTCCTTTATTTTAACCAAATAATAGCCTCACTATTTCTAGTGGGAAATCTTACGAGAAATTGATCATGAAAGTAAAACTTATTAAATGTGTTTATTAGTTTAACACTTCTTGTATTTCATATATACATTGAAACATATAAAATAGTACACTGCATCTGTTGATTCGCTATTTGATTTGATTTCTTAATCATGTGCAGAGATAAAATCTTGTTCGATTGCTGGAATCATAACTCTTTTCTTAGACCTTCCATTCATCATCTGAGGGGAACATTCGTAGCTGTAAGTAATATATTACTCATCTTAGAACAGATATCAGTCACCATTACGTTGCCGTAGGTGGTATCAGCATCGTTGTTATACATGCACAATGAATATACCTTTGTCCCAAATTGAAACTTAAGATTAAGAGTTTTACCAAGCTGTTGAATGAAGTTTAAGCAGTAGTTCATAAACTCTAACCTTATCGTGCTATATTCAGCATCCCTTAATATCTTCATGTTAGTCAACCCCACCGTCAAATTGGAATCCATGGGTAGGAAATGGAATCGTAAGGTCAATATTTAGTGAGGTTTAGTTTATTGGTATCGATAACCGAGTTAAATCATTCTGACAACTAACCCAATATTGGAACACGTAGTTAAATTCATAAAATGTTATGGTTTGCCAAAGAAAACTGCCACAGATATACCACATGAAGTAAAGCGGCGTTTTGTACACAGTAAAGGTCCTATGTCGATCATCACGATATGCTCTGTCACGTGCAAGGATAACAATGTAACTGAATATGAAGCTTCATCTTAGGCAGTGTATAATAGAAATCGATAATCGATAGTTGTAGTTATACAGAAAGTCTCATATAACCAGCTTATATGGCTTCATATAATTTCCTTTCACTGCATATTTATTTTAAATATATGTGGTATGTCAGACGATGTATAAATCCTCACTTCGGTGTAATAACGACATAATGTATTGTAAGATACATTGTTGACTACACTTGGTATGGGCTCTCTTTTTTACTGTTGTGTTGAGATTCACAGAAATGTTCATATCTAACTTATTTATGATTTCTCTTGATTTGATTGTACCTTTAATGTAAAGAAGGTCAGTCCAGGCAACGTTAAATATATATAGAGCATTTATTTGTTGATAGTGTCTTGCAAAAGTCCCCGCATTTTCCATTAACAGATATTTGAAAAATTAATCGAGGACAGTTCTTATGAGATACCGATACCTACGACGTATTTACCTATGAGAGCCCCTGAAACCTCTCAACCTACCTATGCAGAACAAATCTATCATGCTGGAATGTGAACTGAGTGTGCCTATATTATAATACTGGCGATTGGTAACCGCTACGAAAATTCAAGATTTCCATGAAGTCACTGGACCTACCTAAGCAGACCACATACGCCATGTTGTGTAGAGTATAACAGGGTGCCGCATATGTTCTGATCGGCAGTCATTATTGACTACAGCAGAGTTTACCTCCGCAATTATATAGTTATTATGCAGGATAGTAGATTCGGATTTTCTCATTGGTTTCAATTGCTCTGCTTTCTGTAAAAATTATTCTTATTTTTAATATTAGTATAATAATTAATATTATAACTGTTATTATTAATATTACAATTATTAGTTTTTTTTAATTATTATGATTATTATGATCATGATGATTATTATTTTTTATTATTACTATTATAATTATGATTATTATTATTATACTATATATGTTGAGCATAAAGTTTTAAAACTTTGTAACAACAAATTCAACTTTGATCTTCCATTGGTTATGTGAAAACTTTAGCTTTTTCAATAATCACAGCATCGAATGAAATATAATTGTACTTTACCAATGACCTTCCTTTTCTAGTTAACCGTTCTTCACCAAAGCAATTCTCGCACATTTGGACACTGTTTTGTTCCGTAAATAGGTTATCAAGGCGTTTGGATATTTCCCATTTAAGCAGCCAACTCTTGTTCTCTGTGGTTACAATAGGCATGAATGATGTCATCGCCATTTTTCTGTAATGATTTATTGGCGTCTTCACAAGGCTAGTAGACATAAACTTCAAATACCCTTTCTTCATTCTCTTGATATAAACAACCTCTAAAGTTTCTGATATATTCATATAACTATATATAACATTAACAGCGTCAGTCAGGTGAAAGTTAAAGAACGAAGCAACCCTACTATGCTTACCATATTACTAATTTCCTCAATATATGAGTTTCACATTTACTCCTAAGTTTCATATTTGATAAATTCTCTCTTCATATTTTCTTGTTACAGTTAGTGTAGTAAAATTATCCATTCGATGGATGCCAACAGTAATTATTATATTTAATAATTATTATAAACAGTTTACATACTAACTTGTCAATACGTCCTCTGCCGTGTACGTTGCATATCGTTTCGGTTTCGGTTTTCATTTATCAAGCTTAGATGACATTCAAGCTAAAGTAATATTAATGATGAATTAACGAATAAATTTCTGTGTGCGTCTTTTTTTCTACACAATTGTGCAATTTTGTTTAATGATGAATATATTTACAACAATGTCGTGTAATGCATATATTGACCTATTAGTTTAGTCAATTACGTATCACAGTGTAAGCCTCCATCAGTGAAATAATACAATTACCAGGCTAGGGTACAACGGGGAAATTGGATTCCTTTTTATCTTTTCTATTGTTGTTTTCTGTACACATATGATGTATTCTACAATGAAATAGTTCACCGTTGGGTTGACATAGCACACGTCGTTATTGAATGAATAGCAAGGTTAAAAGGAAAGTGAAAGATATAAACCATTTAACGATAATTATTAACAACCGAACAGTAATCACGTGATTCTATTATTCAACATTTGTTATTGGTTTTCTTTCTTTCTTTCAATTTCGGTCGTATTTGGAAACGAGTTTGTTTTCCTTCATAGCTGTTTTAACACACAATGAAGAATTCAACACATAAAAAAGATCCCTATGTCTCACTTTGCTCATATCATCGTCTCTCACAGCATCCACAAAATCAGTGAAATAATCCCCGTAAATACAAAATTGATATTTCCTTGTTTCACTTTGGCAAGTTTGGCGTTTCGGTTAAGGCTTTGTGGATTACATATTGCGATTGAAAAAAGTGGTTACAATTTGACAAACACAGTTACTACAGTGCCTATCAGTGCAACTTCACATGTGTGAGACAGTGAAAGTCTTGACCATTAGGTGATGAGCGCCCCCTGTTCACAGTGTTGATCAAAATGGATGATGCTCGTTAAAGAGGTTATGAAATGGAAAGAAAAAATCTTTCTCATCGTATTCTGTATACTCGTAGCTTTCCAATGATACCCAATTTGTGTCAACCGAAGCTTGCATCCTCGAGAAATAAACGATCAAAAATTCGAGGGTAATAAAAACTTTCGAAAAAATTGTTGTATATACGGTAATGCGGCGTGACGTCAGTCGAGGAACTCAGCTCACTTCCGAGACGCTATGTTTACATTCTTAAACGTCTGAGAACACACAACATTACACTGTTGCAGCGCTCCGTAGTAACTGAGATTTGGCGTTTGGAGTTTTGTTTTTACGTAAATTTATCTCGTTACTGTTAAATATGCCCAGCCGATATGTGGTATCAGGTTGCTACACCACAAATAAAGACGGATTTCTACTGCAAGCTTTTCCAAAAGATGACAGAAATCGGAGAATTTGAACACGACTCCCTCAAAACACTACACATACACAACGTTATGAGTGCCTGTAGGCCTATACTGTTGCCAAATTACTTGTTATGACCATAGCCTAGGCCTCCTTGATACAGCAAATGTCGATTTTTTGTTGATTATCTAATATTTTGCACAAAACTTAAAGCCAGTTGGTTTTAGAACAATCCATTCTAGATCTGCAAGTTTTCTTTTGTGGTAAAACTGGCGTTGTGTTGTGATTTTACGTAACAGTTGGATGATACAATTACACGGGCTAGCCTGTTATACAACGTCTATTAGTTAGGTCTAGGGCCATGTTACCAGTACTACTATAGGGTTGCACTGTAACAGAACGTCACATTTTCCTTGCACTATAAGACACAAAATTATAGAAGCTTCGCTACGAAGTTAAGTAGCAGGATCATCGACATTCGAGATAATTTAAATCATATGAAGGTCTTAATAACGGTGGTTTTGTTTATGCTCAACCGACCAGTTTTGGTTCAGGGTCGTCCAACCGTTCTGCTTGGGGACTTCGCACGGCAGCGACGCGTCTCGGCCATCGGGATCGTTTTACAATTCTTCTGCAAGGGGCTCAATTGATAGGGAAAAACACCGATATTATCTTCATCACCCTCAAAACTATTTCCTCCTCTTCTTCCTCAAGAAAATAATTTTAGTCAAAGCTTACGAATGTCCTGAGAGGTGAAGTCCTATTTCCTCGGAATCGGAAGATTCGGGAGAAGACAATTGATGAGAAGAGTGTTGTGGTCACTTTTTGTAAACTGTATAACGCCGTATCGGTAAACAGCGGGGAGTCGGCTTTGGCTGAAATGGTTCCTTTGATGACGTCAGATGAACTGCGGTGGGCAGCTTTGCTTTTTTTTTACGAGTGGCAGCTTGAGGGAATACTTTGACAGCGAATTTCTGGCGTTTGAAGCCGTATTTACGGAAAGTTGTGCATGGGTGGTGTTGTAGTAATGTAGATAAACCATTCCAAGACATGAAAATTTTTCATTTCATAACCTCTTTAACGGCGATGACAACGTGTACACTAAGCAACAATTTCTTATCAAACTATAACATTTTCAACACAGACTTATGTCTAGGTTTCAACCATCACATTTAGCATTATGAAGAAGTTTGAGAAATGATTGAAAATTGTACTAGGCAGGCAGTTCTACAACTGACATAACTGTCTTGAATCACTATTGAAGCTAAAAGTAGAAAACAGGGGCGTATCCAGGATTTTCCAATAGAGGGGGCGCTAGGCATGAATGATCGCCGTCCTGGGGGATGGGTCTAAGGGGAGGGGTGTACAATTTTTGCTTTCGAAGAAGGGCTGAAATGCAAAATGGTGTCATATGCATGGGCGGCGATCCGTACTTCCGAGTGGGGGGATATGACCTTGTTGACTATCTAAGCGTAGCGCCACCATGAGTTGGCGCGAAGCGTACAAGAAAATTTGGGGATTAACAAACCCTCTAGATGGCCGGAAACGGCACTTCCCGAGGTTTCCAAGCGGCATATACCCAACTTTAAAATAGGGATGTCATGTCCGAAATATCTCATAATCAGGATCCAAAATACTTTTTTTTTTAATTTCGGGTGTTATTTTGGGAAAATTGCCCCTGTCAATCTTGTTTCAGGCGCAACGTTATAATGTTCGAGAGCTCTTTTATATTATTCGATGACGAAAATGGCCTCATGCAGGCTATGATAGGCCTATACACATGCAATACACAATTACACATAGTTACATTCCTAGGTACCGATTGCTAGGGCATCCAGGTGAAACGTGTATTAAGCATTACCCTGGTTACATGAGATTTTCAGCTGTTCGAGGGAACATGTACGTGTGTAGGCCTACTATAGGGCCTATATGAATACTATGAGGGTGCATATATGTACTATATCAATACCGTGGGCGCAATAATACATTTTGTTGTTATAGGGCCAATGAAGCCTACAGTCAACTATTTTTGCTTTATAAAGACGCTTTATTTGAAAAGATCGCACTGCGTTTATAGTAGGCGAAAAATGAAGCTAAAAAAGAGCCGTACATTAACGAAGATGCATAAATGTAGGCATGAAAATATTCTTATCCCTGGCATTTGGTGGGGGGGGGGATATGGTGCATTACATCCCCTCCACCCATTTTCATGGGGGGATATATCCCCCATCCACCCAGGATCGCCGCCCATGGCCATATGTGATCCATTTTTCGACCTTAATAATAAGCAACATTTCCAGTAAATATGGACACAAAATGCACAATTTAGTATGGCTGGCATGTCACTTAGTGTTTATAGTGATAATACAAACACAATTACCATCTATGTTTCTAAAACTATTATGCCGCCGAACTTCGCCAGAACCTTTTTTGGCAAACAGAAAATAAAGCATACGGGAGGGGGGGGGGGGGGTTGAGCGATCACCGACATCTCACATAAAGGTCGTCATCAATTTTTTTTTTTTTTTTGCTAAACTTTTTTTTTTTTGGTGACGGCCAATAGGGGGGGGCGCGCCTGTTGCGCCCCCCCCTGGATACGCCCCTGGAAAAGTTGTATTATTTCACTTACCGCGGTCAGGTTTGCGACCCATTGTATGAGTTCGTCGCCTGTTTAATAGCTTACACATAAGTCATCAGAGTTTTCGCTACAAACATAAAACAACATGAATACCATTCCCAACAGGAAATTTCCCTTTCCCTTCGTTGTTGCAGGAGAAGGATCAATTATGAACGAATCGAATGGAGCAAGTGCCACTTCCAGCTTTAAATATCTGAAAAGTGACGTTCGTAAAGAATAAGATGTGATCCGTTTTGGAGGAAATGTACCCTTCGGCTTTTTAAATTTAGAAAAGCTTTTATTTATATTTAAAATGTGCATTTTTTCATTACAAAAGCTTGCTCTTTTTGAAAATAAAATAAATCAAACTGTTATTAAAAACTGCCTTGTTGTGGAAAACGTTAAGAAATACATTTTTATGGAAGGTGCCCTTTTGTTCAAATACTGGAAGTGTCGGTAGAGTAAATCCATTTCGACACAAAGTTTGAAGGCTACTTCAGACCCCCCTCTCATCCCACCTCCTCTCATCTCATCTGTCTTCTTCTTGCCTAGAGGCAAATAAGGCCTCCACAGAGCGTCTCCATTCATCTCGGTCGGCAGCTACGTTGCTGGCATCATTCCAGGATCGCCAACCAGCCCTCTCTCTCTTTGTCCACTGTCCTGCGCCATGTTGTTTTTGGATGCCCTCTCTTTCTCCTGCCCTCTGGTGCCCAAGTCATGCTGATGTTGCTGTCGTTGTTTGGGTCTTGGTGCAATATATGCCCAATGAATTGCCATCTTCTTTTCTGAATTTCGATGCTTAGTGGTCCCATTTTTGCTCTCTTTAGCAGTTCCTTTGTGCTGACCAACCTCCGCCCGCAATGAAAGTAGAATGTGACACACCACTCAACGCCTGCGCCAACCACTCCCATTTCCAGTTTCAACTCTCTTACCTCTTTCAATGCATCATAACACATCGATTATTGGCCACTATTGATAAATAATAAACACAACTGCGCAACACACAGTGCCATTTATATCATGGTCATGCTACAAAGGTTTTACTTTTATACGATAGAATAACATGAACTTTCACAAGTTTTAATTGTTCAGTCTGGAGTATAAATACCCAAAATACAAATGATTGAAAGGGACTGATTAATCCACTACGAGAAAATTAACAGATTTAGATCTGTCATGCAGCGACGTGGTATCTAATAAGTGTGTAGCTAGGCTATACACATTGTGCTTTTCCCTTTCCTTCTTTCTTTTTTATTATAATGTCAAGGAAGTCCTTCGCTTACCTTATATGTTTATAAACTTTCGTATAACTCAAAGCATCCTTGAAGGACCTGGTATTATAGTGTATATGTCCATTACGTAGTGTATATGAACAAAACTTAGTGCGTGTTGCGTTGCTAAACGGAAAGTAATGCTACATTTTATATTAGCTTTTATGGATATGAAATTCTAAATAATTTTACTTTCGATGTTGTGATGCTACGTTTGGAACAATTATCGAGTATATTTCTAGCCATGTCAGCCAATATTTACAACAGTTTAAGGTTATTACAATGGCATTGCAGTTAGGCTTCAAAAATTGTGGCTTCAAAAGTGCAGACAGATATTCGCAGTATAGTATGAACTAAGAAACACAATTCGCAGGGCTTGCAAATTAAGAGAGCAATAGCAATAAACACAGAGCGTTTATGACAAACGAAACACAAGTAAGCTAACATCTCTCATAGGATGGATATATTATCGCTGATTTGTGGATACTGCTCAATTCTGTTCTGTTTATTTTTCAGCTTTGCTGGTAAGTATATTTGCTACCTTCGCCTCTTTCAAGTCATTTACTACTCTATAGTATAGTTATTAACTACTCTATTAGTCCTTTACTGCTATATAAGTCCTGTACTGTTCTTTAGTCCTTTATTGCTATATTAGTCCTTTACTACTATATTAGTCCTTTGCTGCTACACTAATCCTTTACTGTTCTATTAGTCCTTTATTGCTATATTAATCTTTTACTCTATTAGTCTTTATCTGCTACATAAGTCCTGTACTGCTCTATTGGTACTTTACTGCTATGTTAGTCCTTTAATGCTCTATTAGTCCTTTATTGCTATATTGGTCTTTAACTATTCTATTAGTTCCTTTCAGCTATATTAGTCCTCTGATTGCTATGTTAGTCCTTTAACCTCTATATTAGTCCATCACTATTCTTTGAGTCATTTACTGCTCTGTTGGTCTTCGACTATTCTATTAGTCCTTAACTATTATATTAGTAATTTACTGCTTTATTAGTCCTTTAATGCTTTATAAGTCCAAAACTATTCTTTGCTTCATTTACTGCTGTAATATTCTTTAACTGCTATATTCGTCCTTTAAATGCTTTATTAGTCCTTTAACTATTCTATTAGTCTTTTACTATTCCCTTAGACTATAAGTGCTTTATAAGTCAGTAACTACTCTATTGGTCCTTCACTGCTCTATTATTCCTTTAACTGCTATATTAGTCCTAAACTATTATTATTGTCCTTTACTGTTCTGTTAGTCTCTAACTGCTATATTATACCTTTACTGCTCAAATAGTTATTTACTGCTATATTAGTCTTTAACTGCTATATTGGTCATTTGCCGTTGTATTAGTTTTGTACTGCTCTATTAGTCCTTTAATCGCTCTATTAGTTATTAAACTGCTATATTATTCATTTAACTGTGATATTAATCCTTTATCTATTCTAATAAAAATTAAACTGTTAGCATACTGCTTATCCACTAAAGAGCCTGTGTCAGACCCTCTTACTCTTACACTTTATCTATTGCATTGGTCATTTAATGTTCTATAAGTCTTTAACTGCTATATTAGTCCTTTACTGATCTATGATTAATTTAACTGGTAAATTAGTCCTTTAACTATTCTGTTAGTCCTTAACTATTCTGTTAGTCCTTTACTGCTATATAAGTCCTTAACTGCTATATTAATCCTTAACTGCTCTATAAGTCCAATGTGCTTTAGACATAAGCCAACTTAGAAGTTATGCGTGAAAGCAACTGAACCTGTTCTTATCATTACAAATGTGATTTACAATATGATACAAAAAAGTCACTTGATTTTTTTGCTCAAATTATGACGACACATTCAAGATAATATGAAACATCTGTTATCTATCTCGATTATTTTCGCAGATTTTGTGGACGCAGTCGTTTCAAAAAACGAAACTGTTGCATTGGGAAATTCAGTGTCCCTTGCATGTGCTGTTAGTATAATAGATCAGACCGTATGGGCAGTAAAGAGAAACGATGTTCCACCCAAAATAATATCCTTGAGTCACTTGATCTTTGATAATAAGACTATGTAACTGAACATTGCTTCCATCTCTGATTCTGGTTCATTTTCTTACAATCTCATCATCCTGAACGCAACTCTAGATATGGAAGGAGACTACGACTGCGTGGAAGGAGGGGTGACAAAATCGACGGTCTTACTTAGTGTGGAAGGTATAGTGACATATTGATAAAAATATATTCAGTTCTAAATGCGAACATATTTAATAGTTTATAAGATTGTGAAGGAACTTGTTGTTATTTTGCTCATAAATACCTGTGACCAGTCAGTTTTGTGGCAAATTAAAGAACGTTCGAGGTAGAAACATACGTTTGAAAAGAATTGATTTTATTTTACCTTGTTTGTGACTAGTGTGTACTACTACAATAACTTTGATGTGGTAATATACCATGGCATCTAGCTTAAGTCAAAGTCATTCAATGGACGGAAACCTAATTTCTCGATAACCTATCCCATAAATTGCCCGATATTTCTACCCTTTATGTTATGATGGCGTCATACAGAGAGCGTTCCAAACCACTTTCAGTCTTTCACATGTTGTTTTCTGTTGTTCTTCTTTTTAATTGCAGTTCCTCCAATTGTGACTTTAAAAATTGATAACGGAAGTCACGTTATCAATAATGGTAGCATAAATGTTAGATTGAACCAAGAAATTGCCATCCAATGTGTAGCAGAGGGAGGAAGGCCTCTTGTTTCTCTTGGGTTGGAGATAAATGGCAATCCGGAGGTTCACGGCATCGCAGTAAACGAAACACTTAATGCGGTCATAAGTACACTCCACTATAAACCGAAAATGGGTGATACAGTGATATCATGCACAACAAGTGGACAAAAAGCAATACCAGGCATCAGGCGTCAAACTAGTTTAAACATTGTGTGTAAGTAGTACTATTGACCTGTTTATTCTGTATTTGATGATATCACCAAGTATTTGATTATATCTGCAATTTAGTTTCTCTGTGCCTAGTTGAAGCCACGACTAATCTGACCGTACCGGTACGCGTATAGAGTTCGTTCAGTGTATGTACATTGCTTTGGAAAATGACTGAAGGTGCGAACATTCATGCTGTACTCACTCGCATTTCTCGAGTTTTACGTTGTACTACTACAACTACATTGATCAAAACAACTTAGGATATGTACTGTACATACAATGTAGGCTTATGTACGTATGTACGCATTATGCATACAGACTAGGCCAGTTTTAAAGTTTCCCTTTTGCCGCCAACAAAACTAAAGTGGGGCGCTAATCCTAAAAGCAAGGTTTTCACCTTTGAATTACTGATATCAGCAATTGAATATGTGATATCTGCAAACGAATTGCTGATATCATCAAATAAGATATATCTCTACATCAATTGGTGATATCATCAAATCATTTGTTGATATCATCAAAGCATTTGTTGATATCATCGAATCATTTGCTGATATCACCAAATCAATCGCTGATATCATCAATTAATTAAAGATATGTAAAATTGCTGATATCTTCAATTCATTTGATGATATCATCAAATAATTGGTGATATCAGCAATTGAATTGGTGATATCAGCAATTGAATTGCTGATATCATCAAATAAGTAGTGCTATCATCAATTCTTTTTTGATATCACCAATTTTTGCTGGGATCATCAAATTATTGGTTGATATCATCAAATACAGAACTAAAACTAAAACGGCTTGCCATACGGTCGTCATAAATACACTATGACGGCGTGTCATAATTAAATTATGACTTGGGTAGGATTAATTTGATAACATGAGGTAAATACTTACTACGTATCTATGCATATATACATATATATATATATATAAATATATATATATATATATATAATACTTCCTACAATACATCCTAAAACGTTTCCAAATTTACGTCCTAAAATGCTTCCTAAATAACCACCTCGGGGTGGAGGAACCCCTTCACCCCTTCACTACTCATGTATCATTTACTGCGGTGTCGAAGTTTAATAATTTTACCTTCAGGTGAATTATGCATTAGATATACAGTTTCTTGAAATGATATATTTCACTGAAAAAAAATACAAATTATTACTCCAATTCACTAACTAGACAACCTTTAATCCTAATACTGCCATATTTGCTTGTTTATAAGAGCCACGCAGATTGTTAACCCTTTTTTTCTTTCTTTTTCACTGGACGAAAACTTACAATGCCCTAATTCACAAATTAAAAAACCAAGGTCTTACTGTTTTGTTAGCTTTTGTCTATTTAATTATTTATTAATTTTGACAAACCACGCTGTGTTAGCCAGTTCATTAACGACCTCTTCATATGTCACTGTACATCGAATCCAGCAGCTAATGTCACCATTCTAACTAATGGCTCACATAACGTGTATAGTCAAACAGCAACACTAAATTTACATTATCCTGTAAATTGATCCTGTTTAGCGGTCAATAGTAAATTTATCCTGTTTGGCGGTAAAACGACAACAACGGCTGAAAAATTTCCTCCAAATGTTAACCATAGCCTACATGGTAAGTAACCTGGAATCTGCCAAACATTGTGATGTAAATATTGTTATAATTAATACATCTTATAGGTCTATACCTACCGACTTCAGTTTTGTGATACGACACATATCAGTCACCGTTCATTTTAATAAACGATAATTAACTTTGCATTTTTTTTTATATTTTTAACATTACATGATTAATATTGATTAAAAATAGCAGGGAGATTTGACAATTTAACACCAGCGTGAATTAGGGGTCCAACTGGGGATGATCCAGCTATATACACCTTGGAGAGTACTCCTAGTTAGAAGAATATTCCACCCCCTCTACTTTTGAAAGCGAGTGGACACCCACCACCACTCTCGTCTCACCCCATGTTCTCTGATTAGATGTCAGATTATATAATAATAAAGCTCGTCAAGTAATCATTTTGCAATAAAATTACTTATTACTCTCGAATCAGAAAGTAATCATTTCAATTGCAGCAAAACTTCAGAGAGAGAACTTAAACTTTTGATGGTTTGGTTTTTCAACATACCATGATTCAAACATGATGCTATGTTTGGCTTCTACATCACGTGACGGGAGAGCTCAAGGGTATCTTACATGATGTTGTATCTTACATGATGTTGTATCTTACATGATGTTGTATCTGTTCTGTTGCACGTGTTGCATGTTTGCTCAAGTTAATTCACGAAAGAACTTGTGTACATCCACCTCGTGAACATATTCACTAATTAACAATTAAGCGTTTTTATTTTCCCACAGATGTGTATGACGCAACCACCGTCTTACCAAAGCAACTATCCAGCATAGCCAGTTCCGTGTATGTTCTGTTAGCATGTTTACTTGTTTTAACTTGTATATTTTTATGGAGGAAAGGTAAGGACTATTCATGCGGCTATACGGCTATATAGGTAGCTCGTTTTCTCCTTCTCCTTCTGCTTCTCCTTCTCCTTCTGGTGTGTAAATGCGTATATACGGGCTTTATATAACTTGAATAAAGGCACCAGGGGTGTACTCTGTACAATCATAACACCTGTGTAATACACCCTCATTGACAGTTGGGTAATTGTGGCTGGTGCCGTTTGGTGATTGCCAATTGCCTGTTAGTTTGTGCTTGTTTCACAGTCAGGAAATTTAGATGTAGGTATAAGAATTGTACACGCGTTTGAACTTAATATTAATGAAACTATAAAAACAGATAAAACTATATAGGTGTTTTGTTTTACGAAAATCCTCAGGTTCTATCTTTTTAAGAAAGTAAAGATAATTGAATAACATTAGGAAACATTATCAAGAGGTAGACATAGAAAGAGAGTTTGGATAACATTGTTACATTTTGTTTTCATTTGGTTAGGTATTTTGCATAAAACACACAGTACAGTAGTATAATAATATGAAAGTTCATGCAATGACATTATACAGAACGAAAGTGTTACCATTCATATGATGATAACGATCATACAGTATCTTCAATGACCGCGACACTTTACGATTGTTACAATGAAGCATTGGTAACAATATATAAGCTTGACATCTGAGTTACTGAATTATTAAGTCTGATCATGTGATGAGAAATACAGGCTTACGAATAATAATGCATACTAACCTTTTAACATGTTTGATCATATATTAAATGTTATATATGAGACTGAGAGGGTAAAGGAGGAAAGGGGAAGAGGTTGGGGTAGAGTGTGAGAGGTGCTTTTAATCATTATATATATTTACGCTCGGAGGTATTTGCTTCAATGAGAAATATTAAGGTATAGTATCAGCCAAGAAAACATCGTTTTAGACCAGATTGGTTTTCTACTTTGTTCACGAAACATTTTTGAGGGAAATGATCATTTGAGTTTTAGACATTGTGTTGTTTTCTTATTGAGCTTCTCCATAATCGATGGCCACTTTAAAAAGATTTAAACACCAAAATGTATACTTTCTTTATTTGCTTACAGTGTCAAGAAACCAACGAAGGTGAGTCTTGAGAATAGGATATTCTACTGATTGCTATATGTGACCAGCTCCATTCACACCCCCACCTCCCCATCCCCCGTCTTTCCTGACCCCGGTCCCTGCATTCGTGACTACAATTATGGTTATTTAATATCTTTACTGTATATAAGACAGTCAATAGAGTTGTTAACATTGATTATACAAACGATGAATGATTTTTTTCCTTCAATTTTTTTCCATTGGGTTAGAAACCAGAGTGTCATCTCAAGTCATCCAATGAAAGTACTTGATAAAGGACCCTTAGATATAAATCAACCAAGTAAGGGGTATTTTGATATCAAGTCATACTTTAAATAAGAGTTATCACATTATTTCTTGTATAGGTTCCATATTGGATAACATGTTACTAACTGGTATATTACTGTCATGCCAAAACCATTTCAATATATGAAACATTTATAAGAGACATTAATAAATTTAGCCTTACAGTAATGTTGTTAGTACTACAATCAATGTTGAATATAACAACATAAAATGTTCTGTATTTCATTGGTATTATTTCATGTTGCTGTAATGACATTCAAATGCATAACTTAATACTCACTATATTCAAACATTAAAATAAAAATATGTTTACTAACTATTGTATTTTTACGAAGTTATATATCTTTAGCTTCAAAATATTATATATTAAAGTATTTATAACCTTGCAATACTTGAATGCAAACGAAAACAATTATAGAAAATGAATTTAAGAAATAAATTAACTTCATTTACAGTCAATCGAAAAGGAGGAAGGTAAGCTTTAGTTATCAATTTAGTCTAGCAAAACCTTGACGCTTTGAAATTGAGAGTATCTTTGAATGCTTAAGGTATTTTTTATTTCGAAATTGACAGATAACTTGCATTGAAATATTTTATTTTTAAGTAGCACCAAGGTGTATAATGTTGCTAATATCCCTTGGTATGAATTATCATGGACGGTCAGGGCTCTTTTCGTCGTTTATTTCTGTAGAAGGAAAGAATTACCAGAGATACCTGTTGACGAGGACAACTCGCAGAACTCGCACCATTCTGAAGGAAATGAACCTAGTAAGTTTACTCAAAATAAACCTAATTTTAAAGGTATGAATCAATGAAGGCATTTACGGAACTACAACATTAATTACACACAGTAAGTAGAGTCCAGAGTACGTATAACAGGGTACGTATAGAGAGCCGGTAAAATAATGATATCATTATTATTTACTGAAATAGTACGTATTAGTGTTTAATATGTTGTATGTAAATGTCCTTCCACAGAAAAGCATTACGTGTAATCATATTAGACGGCGACTTTTGTTAAATTTATAATGGTAACGGTATGTATACGTGATGAATATTTCCTTTACGATTTTTTTATCATATTTGGCAGATTACTATTCAGATGCAGCAGATGCGATTGCAGAAAACCATGCCCAGATGTTGAGTGAGAAAGATATTTCCATCACTATGAATATTAAAATGGGAAAAATTTACCAAAGATGGATGGGATCTGTTAACCTTTCTGAGGAGACCAATAAGTATGTTGTAATAACAACACTGACAGGTTAGTGATAACATTCAATATATATAATCCAAGGGTGATGTCAACGTCGGAGTCAGAAATTGATAAAGGCAATCATATTTATACCGTTTAAATATTAAGTGACCTTGTGCAACATTATGATATATATATACGTTAACACGCTTTAATTTATTGCTGGCCTTTTTCTGTCATATTTTCAGAAAAGCTTATTAGAAAGAAAGAAATTCATTGGGAGGCGTTCATCAGAAAATGTCTCAAATTGCCAACATCAAACCATCTAGCGAAGATTGAAGCAATGTCTGTCCAAAGCAGTGAGTTTACATGCTTTGAAAACGTACTAATAAAAAGATAGAAAGTGAATCTAATCAATTTCATTAAATTCTCGGGTTATGATTTAGCCCCACTCAGCCCTCATCGGGCCTGATGAGTGACAGTTTAGGAAGATAAGGATTTCATGGACTGTCTGGAGTCGACATGATCTTCTCATCAAGTCAAGAGTAATTATATATTGTCCGAATAAGACTGAATCATCCTCGGAGGGATTTATTAATATAGATTCTAATTCTTATTGATAAGTAAGATAGCCATATCCAATAAAATGTCAATATTTATGGAGATTTCTTTGTTGAACCCCATCTTTGATTTCTTCTATTGCTTTAGGTAAACTGTTCCTTATTAGTGAGCATCTCAATTGTGAAAATCTGCAAAGCGTCTTGTCACGTGATAAAGATAAAGGGGACTACGATTGCTGTAGTTCTTTTTCAGTTTCTGACGTCATCAAACACGTAGCGGGGATTTTGGAAGGAATGGACGTCCTTAACACATTCGGGGTAAGCAATGTAAAACTTGCCTGAGTTATCAGCTAAATATTGTTGCTTATTTAGTAAGACACTGATTTTTAATCAACCTCTTCTCCTTGTTGTAAAGTTGCTATTCGTATCTAACCTTTCTTTAAACAAAACAAACTTTCAGTCAAACACGAAGGCATAATTGAGACCGCTTTGTCTCTTAATTATATCATAACTGCTTTACGTATTGGTTTCCATATTCTGTCAGTTCCTTCACCCTGGCTTAACAACCAAGAAGGTTTTACTAACCAAGGAAGGGCAGGTAAAATTATTTGACTTCTGTCTGGCCGGCGATGCACCAAAAATAGCTGCTCTTAAGAAAGCACAGGTAAATTACTTATTTATTAATGGAGGTATGACCCTGTTCTTTGTCTGTCTAATAACTATATTTTTATATTTTTATCTATTAACTTAACTACTTATATGGTCTTTATGATCAGAATAAGTGTTGTTTGTAAAGGATAGCGGAGTCTAAGATGAACAAGTTTATTTAGATCATGCTTAATAAAACACAATAATCTAGCGGAATTGCTTGTTCTCGTTGGAGGTTTGGCATATTTTGTGGACTTCATTACAGAAGTAGATTATTATGATTATTTTAATGGAAATCTCAATAAATTTCAATATCATACATGGACTGTTCTAAACTGTTTTTCACTAATGCAATTAAAAATTCTCCATATCCAAATCACTGTTTAATGTTGATCGAAATCTATGCACAATTGAATTATTTTCCAATTTAACTTATCATCATTTCGACATAAGAAAGCAAAAATTAGTTGTGAGTCTATTGACACAAGTGTAAAATTCTGGATAAGTATAACCTAAATAAAACATTAATATATTAATTACTTTCAATTACTTTCATTCGTTATAAATTCCTTTTTATTTTCAGGTTCCTACGGTAACTTTGAACCAATTTCCACCTGAAATGTTACTGTTGAATCAGTATACAGAATCAAGTGACGTGTGGTCTACAGCAGTAGTAATATGGGAGATTATGGCAGCTGGTAAAGAAATTTAATTATAACAAAATCCTTGTAGCAAATAATAAAGTGTTCAATAACAAAATACGTTGCTTATTATAACAGAATACTACAGCAGTTATCATAAAAAAGTTTCATGTTTCACATATGATTAGTAAATTGAATTTTATCGAATATATTTATCTCCAATAAAATAAGTACATCACAGATAACTCAAGTTTTTGAGTTTCACTTAATTCTGAGTCAAGTGGATTTGCTCAAATATTTACAGTAATTTGAATGCAGAAGAAACATGTAAATATTCTATAAAGAAAATCAACTTATTATAATTATCTATAGAGACACCTAGATATATTGTACATGAAATACCGTCAAATGCAATCCAGTACCAAATTATAATATTGCACATTTTCCTTTTTTGGTGACGAAAGTTACATTACTGCTCTTATCGGTATTTAAGGTTAGTTTATTAGAAGCAGAGACATGGGCATAATTTGTTGTCTGAAATTAATTACAGCATGTACAGCAATTGGTAGTATGATGTATAAGTAGAGTGAATGCAAGAGGGCAAGAAGTGAGTCTGATAATATTCATGACAGACACCCAGCTGAACAAATGTCTGGAAGACATGATTACCTTGGCCACTGGCATTTTCCTAGTAATCCTCTGCACAGTACTCTTGGTGTGCTCAAAAAGTCAACGATGTTCACATTTTCAAAATGTGTACTGTTGCTTACAAATACTTTAACAATGCACTGCCTCCTGTCTTTCGAAATATTGTAGACCGAAGATTTGGGTCAGATATCACAAACGTCACGAGAACAAATGTACTATTCTCTGTCACTAGACACCGCTCTTAACATGGAAAGTTTCTGCTAAACAATTACTGTTATTAAATATGGAATAATCTCCCAACTGGTATAAGATATTCGAAATCATTTGCTTCATCTAAGTATAAACTAAAGAGTTATCTTTCTTCCAAGTACCGTGATTGATATTATTGTCAATTTTGTTTTGTACATTTTTGTTTTTCTTTCTTACTTTGTTCTGTTTTTTTTTTTTTTTTTTTTTTTTTTTAGGGTTACTGGCTTTGATAAACATTTTATGTTTTTTCTAGTATCCTGTATATACCATTACTGCACTGTTTTGTATGTCTACGTATATGCGAAATATATTAACTGAACTGAACTGGTGTTCCCTCCATACACAAGTTGAATATATATATACTAGTTTCGATGTTTCTACACCCGTACATCTCTTAGGAAACCCACCATTTCCTGTCAACAAGGAAGTTACTAGTGTTGACGGAGAAGCGACCACACCATCAGCACCCTGGCCAGAGAAGTTCTTGCAGATAAAGTAAGAGAGAAGTCAATCTTTAATGTACCCTTTCATTCTATAAGTGTCGAGGTAACCGCATTCCATACTAGTTGAAGTCGGTGTGTAATTAATTCTGTATTTTTCTATTTGACAGACAAATATTTTAAAAATTATTGTAGGTTGTACAACTATCACACAGTGTATGCGAATTTTGTAGTTGGATTAAAAAGTTAATATGATAGAGTAATTGTGGAGTATTTATTTATACTTAAGTCTACTTAGGTTACCATAAATGAATTTAGCGTGTTATGGTGGGCTGACTTGTTTCAGGTACTCTCATCCAAGTGAGTGTTTCCATAGTCACTTTAATTAGAGCTATGTAATACTCATTGATATGTAAATCGTTGAAAGAGTTCTTTATTTTAACCAAATAATAGCCTCACTATTTCTAGTGGGAAATCTTACAAGAAATTGATCATGAAAGTGAAATTTATTAAATGTGTTTATTAGTATAACACTTCTTGTATTTCATATTTACATTGAACATATAAAATAGTACACTGCATCTGCTGATTCACTATTTGATTTGATTTCTTAATCATCTGCAGAGATAAAATCTTGTTCGATTGCTGGAATCATAACTCATCTCTTCGACCTTCCATTCATCATCTGAGGGGAACATTCGTAGCTGTAAGTAATATATTACTCATCTTTAGAACAGATGTCAGTCACCATTACGTTGCGTAGGTGGTATCAACATCAGTTACACATGCACAATGAATAAAATTCCATCCCCGATTTTATTTGAATCTTAGGATAAGAAGTTTTACCAAGCTGTTAAAGGTAGTTTAGGCAGTAGTTCATAAACTCTATCCTAATCCGCCTATATTCAACATTCCTTAATTTCATCATGTTAGTCATCCCAATTGTCAAATTGGAATCCATGGGTAGGAAATGGAATCGAAAAGACAATATATAGTGAGGTTTAGTTAATTGGTATCGATTTTATTGGTATCGATAACGCTTGCGAGTCACTTCGCCCAACAACCATTTCGCCCAACTGCCATTTCGCCCAACCAGCATGGTCAGTTCGCCCAACCGTGTTGGTCATTTCGCCCAACCGTGTTGGTCATTTCGCCCAACCGTGTTGGTCATTTCGCCCAACCTTATTTTTACTAATATTCAGTCAGAATAATATTACTTTTTCTATTCCACCAGTTCAATTTGATTTATTTTGGGTAAGGTTACTTCGTAATAGGTAAATAAAGTGAGGTCCGCTCGATATCGATCGGAGTCTGAGCAGTTATTTCGGGTATAATGGGAGGATTACACTACTATTACTACACCTATTGTTCTGCTTGATGACTTCGGTCAAGGTTTATCAAGTCCGCCAGGCATTAATCAAGGGTATTGTTCACAGCAGTTATGTGTTTATCTAGTTCTACATAGTGTTAATCTTATGTTATACAAACACAGGGGAATCGGTCTTCATAAAAACCTATCAAACCTAACCCCTAAAATACTGGTCCATCCTACTGACTAACAATTCCGGAACGTTAAGTGAAAAACAATATATATATATAAAACCCGTCCGTAATATTTATCAATGTAACCACATATGTAATCACATATGTAGGCCTAATCAATTTAACCACGACTTCAAGTTTCCTTAATACTCGGTTAATAACGTTAACAATTCCCGACCGTTTACTATCAAACCTATCAAACCTAACCCCTAAAACACTGATCCATCCTCAAGATTCCTTAATATTCGGTTCGTATTCTGTAACGTTTCCTTACTAAAGTTATACAAAGAAAAGGACTTCAAGTTTCCTTAATATTCCTTAATATTCGAACGTTTACTATCAAACCTAACCCCCAACACACTGATCGGTCCTCAAGTTTCCTTAATATTCGGTTCGTATCCTGTAACTTTAACAATTCCCGAACGTTTACTTTTCAAGTATCATATTTAATCAAGGTTGGGCGAAATGACCAGGCTGGTTGGGCGAAATGACCAGGCTGGTTGGGCGAAATGACCAGGCTGGTTGGGCGAAATGACCAGGCTGGTTGGGCGAAATGACCAGGCTGGTTGGGCTTATTGACCAGGCTGGTTGGGCGAAATGACCAGGCTGGTTGGGCGAAATGGTAAGGTTGGGCGAAATGGCAGTTGGGCGAAATGGTTGTTGGGCGAAGTGTCCTGCTTCCCCACGATAACAACCGAGTTAAAGCATTCGGACAACTAACCCAATATAGAAACGCGTAATAGAATTCATAAAATGTTATGGTTTGACAAAGAAAACTGCCACAGATATACCACATGAAGTAAAGCGGCATTTTATTCACAATAAAGGTCCTATGTCGACCATCACGATGTGCTAAGTCACGTGCAAGGATAACAATGTAACTGAATATGTAGCTTTACCTTAGGCAGTGTACGATAATCGATAGTTGTAGTTATACAGATGTCTTATATTACCAGCTAATGTGGCTTCATATGATTTCATTTTACTTGATATTTATTTTAAATATATGTGGTATGTCAGACGGTGTATAAATCCTAACTTCGGTGTAACAACGACATAATGTATTCTAAAATACACTGTTGAATACGCTTGGTATGGGCTCTCTTTCCTGTTGTGTTGAGATTCCCATAAATATTCATATCTAACTTATTTATGATTTCTATTGATTTGATTGTACCTTTAATGTAAAGAAGTTCAGTTCAGGCAACGTTAAATATATATTAAGCATTTTTGTTGTTGATAGTTTCTTGCAAAAGTCCCCTCATTATCCCTTAACAGATATTTGAAAAGTTAATCACGGACAGTTCTTATGAGATACCGATACCTACGACGTATTTACCTATGAGAGCCCCTGATACCGCTCAACCTTCCTATGCAGAACACATCTACCATGCTGGAATGTGAACTGAGTGTGCCTAGATTCTAATACTGGCGATTGGTAACTGCTACGAAACTTCAAGATTTCCCTGAAGTCACGAGACCTATACCTAAGCAGACCACATATGCCATGCTGTAGAGTATAACAGGGTGTGGCATATGTTTTGATCGGCAGTCATTATTGACCACCACCTGTAGAACTGGGTGTCAGCTATGTTCTGATCGGCAGTCATTATTGACTACAGCAGGGTTTACCTCCGCAATTATATAGTTATCATGCAGGATAGTAGACCCGGATTTTCTCATTGGTATCAATTGGTGTTTTTTCTGTAATATATGATTATTAGTATACTTTATATGTTGAGGGTAAAGTTGAAAGACTGTATAACAACATACATGCAACTTTGATCTTTCATTGGTTATATGAAAAATACCCTTTCTTCTTCTCTTGATATAAACAACCTCAAGAGTTTCTGATATATTCATATAATAGATAACATTAACAGAGTCAGTCAATTGAAAGTTATGGAACGAAACAACCCTACTGTGCTACCTTAATAGTAGTTTCCTCCATATATAAGTTACACATTAACTCATAGGTTTCTAATTCGATAAATTTTTACTTCATAATTTCTTGTTACAGCTAGTGTTGTAAATTTATCCATTCCATGGATGCCAAAAAGTCAGTTAAACTCAGTCTGTAATTATAATAAACAGTAAGATACTTTTTATTATACTTTTCTATACGTTCTCGGCCGTGTACATTGCATATCGTTTCAGTGGCTACCGTAATTTTACCCTCATTTTCTGGTAACAAAGAGCACAATTTCTCTTCCTTTTATCAAGCTTAAATGACATTCAAAGCTAAAGTAATATTAATGATGAACTAACGAATAATTTTCTGTGTGCGTCTTTCTTGTACATCATTGTGCAACTTTGTTTAAAGATGAATATATTTACAATACTATCGTGAAATGCAAATATTGACCTAGTAATTAAGTCAATAACGTATCACAGTGCAAGCGTCCATATATAATTAGCAGGCCATGGTACAATAACGTCATTGGCTTCCTTTTCTTCATCTTTCTTATGTTGTTCTTATTTCCTCGGGACCCCGTAATTTCAGCGCGGGCCAGACCGCTGTATTCCCTGAACCCTCTCGTCATCTTTGACAACAGCAGCCGACTGACCGTAATATAGGCCACATTGAAATGGTCATTGGGTCCCTCCACCAGATGCCTAACCAGTGAAGAAAAGGACTTTACTCGACCCCCACCCCCTTATGTAAGTGACGAGTTTCATCGGAATGAGATTCCTCTTGCATCGATAAGGATCAAAATATCTGAACAGAACTTCTACGCAAGCATTAATATCGGATTGATTAGGAAGGTATACGGAGGCTACTGTGCCCCAACACAATCACAACACGAATTGCATGTCGATAAAATTGTTGCTCTGTGTTCATAACCTTTGAATACATTAATTTACCGTATACTATGTATTAAGTAACTTTCTGGATTAAGCAATAGTTCATATTTAGTTTATACTTTAATCATTTTTCACCATTATTTAGTGTGTTTGTTCATACTCTTTTCCCCTTTTGAAGAGTGTTCCTGCTAACTGCTTACAACGGCTAAAGGGACACACACACACAGTATCAACCTGTAGTCATATGATGTATTCTACAAGGAAATATTCACCGTTACGTTAACATAGTACACGTCGTTATTGAATATATAAGAAGGTTAACAGGCAAAGTGAAAGATATTAACCACTTAACGATAACTTGCTAACAACCGAACGGAAATCACGTGATCCTATTCTTCTTTGATCATATCGTGACTGTTAGACCAGTCCCTTGTAACCAGGCACATTTAGCGGGAATGTGACAAACCTGGACGCAGGTGACGTCGCATTCATTTAGACACATCATATCTATCTAGCGGGAATTCAAAAATGATTCACAAATGATTGCTACAGGACTGGACATAATAAAGTATTTGTGATATCGTTGCTAAACGTTTTGGTAGTTGCTGGTTGCGTAACAATCACGGCTAAAAGGCATGGCTTGTCTGTCTGGAAAAATAACCCGCATACAAAATAATATGTCAAAATCATCACCAATATGGTCATGGACGATATTAAACATGAATTCCCTTTCGAAAAGAGAATGTACAAATGATAAACATGACCCTAAAAAAAGGAGTTCTTTCCCTAGTTAAATGTATTCTACCCACCTCCTCCATTTATTTAGCGTTTACAGTTATCACAATGCGCTGTCAATACGAATAATATTTACCTGCTAAACTTATTACATCCTGTTATTGGCTCCTTCATCCATCAACTACATCCCAGTTATTCTTCCTCTCCCTGCCTCTTGTGTATGGACATGTCATTCAGGAGTCCAGTCATCCCAGAATTTTCAACCAAATTTTTGTAAGCGGAACACGAAAAAAACTTAAAAACAATGTTGTCAAACTATAAGTATAGACACAAGAAATGAAAGTATTCTGCGTGACATAAATTTGACACGACAGAACTTCAACAGAGATAGCCCGTACTTATACTTACTTAAGTCTAATATGAAAAGAATGTTAAATATTCCAATTGCAAGCAAGCATAGTCCTGCAAAATAGAAGGCTACCCAAAACTGCTAATGTTAGAATATTCAATACTCGGATATTATTACTTAAATAAAAACTGAAATAAAGATATTTATGAACACAAAAATATTAACAATAGGTACATTCCCTCTTAAAGCATGATATTACAGTATATGTTGACGCATTTTTAACATTGTGCTTAGTCAACGATACCGATTTGGTATCCAAAGGTAATCGCACATAAACTTTAAATTTATTGATCTATTTATGAATTCTGTTACCTTCAATATAAATGAAATAAGTGACAAAAATATTCGGTGATCAAGAGAAAATGTAGATAATTCGTTCAACATATCGAATATTTTATTGGATCGATTATCACCAAAAACACTACTAAATGATAACATCATAAGTTAATCACACTATGCCTAGTGTAACGTTTATGGTAACACCGAAACAATAACAATGGATGGCACAAGTCCATTAAAGTAGTCAACTGAAACTAAAACAATCTTTCTTTCTCTGTGCGGGGATTATCAGACAGCCAGCTGAATGCTAACATAATGTGAGTTAGTTATGCAGGCGCAAATTCCATTACAGTTAAAATACATTCCTCTTTCGTTTTTATGCTAAGTACCATTAAGTACCATTAACGATTGTACAATTACAAATCCGCCAAAAGAGTGAACCACAGATATTCTTATGTTAACAATCAACATGGAATGTTTCAATCCCTATTATGGAGAATATAAAAGTTATGTCATTGACGTCAAACAACGTGAGAGGGCAATACACACCTCAACCAAAAACAATAGAGGTCTTCTACTCATGATTTTGAATCCACCACCAAGTATGAAAAGTACCAATGATTCCCATCGTTAGGTTGCGTGTAAAAGGCTTTTCAGAGTTTGAACTCTGCTGTTCTTAAATGAGATTTATACCTCACGAGCAACAGGATTATTTTACTCAATATGGAAAATCAGTATACCATGTAGCCTTTGAAAAGTATCCATGACTTCTGCTATAATAAATCATGTTTTAAAGGTTTTATGGCCTCGGCAAATGTTTAAAATGTGCTCGCTATATGACAACCATGACTAAAAATCTACTCGCCAAATCGCAATATTATACTAACCACTATGACTGCTGTTCAGTTCTCTATATTACAGATCTACAACATCAATACATTCCATGAACAAAACTTTAGGCGCTTTAGTACATTAGGTATCTACTAGTATAAACTAGATATACTATACAGTAATATAAGAAGCCAGGTGAGCAATGCGAGCGACCCCCCCCCCTTTCTTGAGTACCCCGAATTTGTTTTAACTAAAAGCAGGAAATATCATTATAGCCCTCTTTTCAGGTTAAAAGGAAGCTAAGCGACCCTTCGCAATTTTTCTAAAAGTTCTTCAGTCTGCTACGTAATACTATACTCTTATTATTGTTTAATTCTTGGAACGTGGGAGGCATTTTGGGGCAAACGTTTTCTCTGTAAATCATGGCGCTATGTCACATTTAATAATGCTCCCTTTGTGAGAAGGGCCCCTTTTAACATTCTTCTCCCCACTCCCACTTTTAAATTTCTGGCTATGTCCCTGCAGTAGCTATAAGTGTGCGCGATTACTAAGCCTTACAGTGCCTCACTGCTACTTTGAACCGCTACTCGATTGCGCGACTTCGTACATTTTGCCCATTATTTATCTTGTCTTTTAGCTTCAGATTGTCGCACAAATATATCAATGTTACTCCATGACAATGCCTTAATCAAGCGATTTTTTACGCAATGAAAAGCTAAGGTTAATATAGAATATATCTTTACAAAATCTTACCAGCAATAAACAGCAAACTTGTTTAAAAACTCCTCAAATTGTTGTATAATTTGCGAACCATGACTGGTGGCCAGTTGGAAAATGCTCTATAGGGTTTCAGTGGTTTGGGTGAAACCAGTTAATTGCATAGGGTTTCAGTAATTTGAGGGCAATTCACTTAATTGCTAGGGTGTCAGTGTTTTGGGTGAAATCCAGTTCATTGCTAGAGTTTAGGTGTTTTGGGTGCAATCCAGTTAATTGCCGCAGGTTTAAGTGTTTTGGGTGCAATTTTGTTAAATGCTACGGTTTAAATGTTTTGGGTGCAATCCAGTTAAATGCTGTTTCAGTGATTTGGGTGCAATCCAGTTAAATCCTTGGGGTTTCAGTGATTACATAATGCTTAAAGAATGGATGAAGCTCTTTATCCGAAACTGCTATGTCCATCTCTCCTTCAACTGTCTTCATATTGTAAATCTATTGTCCATGTTTGTATTGTTTGTTGTAAATTTAATACTCTGAAAAATATGTTAAAAGTGTGATTTATGTCATACAAAATAGAACATGTCATTATGTAATTTACGACCCCGCGTTATTTTATGTGCATGGCGGCCACATGTTTCCATATTACGTGTACCAGATGCTTTAAATCTAGCCTGAGTACTTTAAGATCCTGGTACAGAATGACGAATACTCTACTGCGTCAATACCCCAGCACGAGTATTAAAACGAGTAAGAGTACTTACAAAAATAAACATTACGAATAGTCCAACACCTCACATACCTCCTTATCATTCCATTTTCTGTTGTTTATCTTGATAACTGTTAGATTTCCTTCTGTTTCAAATTGTGAAGACAGTTTCCATACATTGATTTTAAGCTCATTTGAACATTGGTGATTTGGATGTTAGGAGCTACCGAATGTTTTTTTTTTTGTGGGGGGGGGGGGGGGGTTGCTTTATTTCTTCATATTTTTTTCCAAAGAATTGTGTAGCTCAAACTGCATACAGCATTTTTGAATCAGTTTTGCTACATGTTGTGTGGTTATTATTATGAAAAGTAGGTAAATATTCATAGGGGTAGAAAAAACTGTCTAAATATAACGAATTATTTTAAATGAAAGGTTTCGACTTTACGAAGCTGTTCGTTGACCTATTTAGGAAATGATCAGCTGTTATCACGGTTCTGATCTACTGCTACTACATATGTAATACGTTAACTACGATATACTGTGATTGGGTTCTTACACTTTCTGTCCTTTTGTAACTTTTAATCGAAACCCATTAAATTGAAAATAAATAATCACAACATGTAGTCCTCTTTCATTTTGTGTCCACATAACGCCATGTAATCATTTCGTCCCTTGTTTCGCGTACTGACGAATGTTAGAAAGTTATCTATCACGATCCAAATCAATTCACTGCTTTGCAACTGAATGTTTGATCACAAATAATACCTTTCAAGCAGTATCTTAATTTTATGTTACAGACAACAAATTATATTTTATAGCCGTTTCAAATTTAAAGGATGTAGAACAATTTTTAAGCGCATATAAATGTTTTAAAAACATTCGTCACTACGTAAAACAAAATAAAATAATAAGTATATTCGTCAGTGCGTGAAACAAGGGACGATTTGTTTGGCAAAGGCGGTGAACGAAATGACGTGCGCTGTCTAAAGGGAAGCAAACAGACACATATGTTTAACCATGTTTGTTTTACTGATACTGTTTTTCACCTTATCTAAACAAGCCGTAGGTGAGTTTTATAACCGTTCGTTTTCTAACATTTTTGTCCTATTGTTACTGTTAATGAAACCATGTAATTGATCATCAATAACCACTACCAGTAGCCCTCTTTCATTTGTTTTCACATAACGCCATGTAATAATATGTTTGGCAAAGGCGGTGAACAAAATGACGTTAGCAGTCTTTACGAAAAGGAAGATGAAACCTACGTTTAACAATGTTTGTTTTACTAATACTGTTCTTAACCTTATCTGAACAAGCCGAAGGTGAGATTTTAATAACCGTTTGTGTTGTACCTTGAGTGGTTTTCAAACTGATATCTTAATTATGTTGTAATGTTATAATGTTACCAGATATAGAGAAACTTCACGTTTCCGAATTTCTTTTCCGGAAAAAACTTAACATTAACACAGAAATATTAAGTTTCCTGCACTAGTATTTTCATTTAGACCACAATTTGACACCGTACAATTTCTTGAAGTTATGCAAAGCTTTTTTAGCTATAAAATTGATTATTTATTTATTTTCTAAGGAAATTTTGGAGAAACTGCTGTCTCTATAAACACGACCAGTATGAGATTATGTGTAAGTTAAAAATGTTCTAGTAATTAGGAAATATTGCCCCTCCGATATATATATATGTATATATATATATATGTATATATATATATATATATATATATATATATATATATATATATATATATATATATAGTTTGGCTACAGTACATGTCACCACATATTCCTGCCAACATGTTTAACCCGTTTTCGTAACGGAAGGCTATGTAACGGAATGTTATGTTGTATAAGACGGAAATCTTGTTATAGACATGTTAAATTTCACTACGGAATGCCATATGTATAAAATGTCCAAAACAATGCAAGCATGTCCACAATAATATAAGCATGTCCAAATTTATATATACATGTCGAACTAATATAAGTATGTCCAACAATTATGGTAGCATGTCCAAAATACAATAAGAGTGTCGAAATATTAAATGAGCATGTCTAAAATATTAAAAGAGTGTCGAAAAGTAATCCAAGATGGTCGAATGTAAGTGCTAAATTCAATTTTGTAGTAAACATTTTGGCGTTTTAAGTTACGCCATATGTTTCCAAATAATTGGTATGTCCAAATTAAATATGAGCATGTCCAAATTTAAATAGAATTGTCGAAACTAATATGAGTATATCCAAAATATTATGAGCATGTCCAAACATATATAATTATGTCCAAACATAGTATGAGCATGTCCAAACGTCTCGCGTGTACCTGGCAGGCGCACTTCAACTTTATTTAGTGAACATTTAGGCGTTTGAAGTCACACCATGTGTTCCAAATATCTAACTTTGATATTGGTATGTCGAAAACATATTCAGCTTATCAATACCTTCTTTGGGGTTACTCTGTATCGTCTGACACCATGGTTATCATTGTGACATCATAACATTGCACCATTCTTCTGCTTTTGTGAAGCAAATAATTCAGAATATGTAAATACAAGACCATCACCTAACAGTTTTCTTTTTAACATCCCCTTGTAATGTGAGTAGTTTCGCCCTGCCTATAGGTGTTTAAACTATTCATATATGACGCGTAGGCAAATAAGTTAACGTACGAAATTACGTACATCATGCACATGCGCTAACAACTTTCTGACTAGTACATAGTTATCACAAATGTGTACGTTGACAGTGAAAATGAGCTACTATACTGTGGTAATTTTTAACCGAGAATTGTGATACTTAATTACGGTTACCAGGCTTGTTAAAATAACAGTTTTGTCTTTATTATTCATGTACCTAAATAGTTGAAGTATACTTAAGTAGATAATCTAACAAGATGGAGTTTTGGGGTGAATGAGTTGCCTTTCTACCTAATTTAGTTGACCAAGTTGAGAGGGTTACCCATTATTGGAATGGGTCTGCCGTGGGATTTTTACAGCGACTAGTTTTACGGATTGAGGAAAGTATCACCGGTTCTGCATTACATTTTATCATTCAATATCGACGAACAAATTTCGGCCGGTTACGAATTATGGTCTAGCTGATATGAATGAAGATGACACTAGCCCAGGAGTATAAAGACTAAGCCTTGGCTAGAGGTATCCCACGCTTACTCTTCACTCTCACCTTACTAAATTTCAAGATGGAAAAGTGGAAATAAGCCGCCAACTACAGATCAGTGGTGCAACCGTGTGATGGACACAATGGTTCTTCGTAACTCACTGATAGTCACAGCACCTTAAGGCCGGTCGACCACTCGCGCTACGAAAAAACACAATAAATATTATCTCGAAAATAAAATCGTCCTCGACCAACATTTTATTAAAATATATAAACACATACATTTAGACGGGAATGGATGAACTGGGCGTCGTCTTACTTTTCGCTTGATATGCTGTATTTGTTTTCAGCACACCAAAATAAAAAGCTCGATATTTGGAACATATGGCGTAACTTCAAACGCCTAAATGTTCATTGAATATAGCAGTTACCCTCGAGACTTTTGTATTGGTTTTTCGACACTTTTACTATTTTGAACATTCTCGTATTGTTCGTCACTCTTATATTATTTTGACATGCTTAAACTATTTATGGACATACATATATATTAGTTTCGACATGTTTACAAACATTTCGACATGCTCCTATTAGTTTGGATAAGCTTATAATATTTTGGACATTTTGCAACTAATGGCTTAATGTAAACGCCTAAATGTTCACTACAAATATGAAGTTAGTAATTACATTCGACATATTCATATAATATTTCGACACTCTCATATTATTTTGGACATGTTCATATTACTTGTGGACATACTTGTATGATTTTCAACATGTTAATATAAATAAATTATTATTTTGCACATGCTTATATAATAAATCAAGCAGTCTCGAGAGTTTCACATTCCAGCACTGGTTTCAAGATAATACTTGCATAACATATAGATAACTTTCATTGTGTTATTTTTGTAAGAACTTTCTTTCTTTACTTTTTACAGTGAAAAGCGTAGTTACTCATCAAAGGCTGGCATTGGAAGGAAACAGTATATCGATAGAATGGCTTCTTGATGTTGGCTATCAAATTAAAGCAGCCATACTGGATAAAGATGGCACAGAATTACTACGACTTCAAGGCTCAGGACCTTCATCAGCAGGAAGATATTTTATAAATGGGAAAAATAAGAAAGATATGCGGTCTTCCTTAACTTTTAGAATAATAAACGTTTCTTTCTTGGACACAGGACAATATTCATGCTATGTATACAGTGATAATGATATACCAATAGGTTTCCAATCGCTGCTTTACGTTCAGGGTAAATTATTAAACTGTTTAATACAGAATTTTTGCTCTTGACTAATATGTTTAAATGAAATATTAACTTCGTCTAAAAGGCTTGTTTATTAGGAAATAAGAACTCAAAATGATTACTTCTTAGTGTTTAAGTTCCCTGGCCTTGATTTCTTAATTACTTACTACTTATAACTACCTTGTCTAACCCAAAGACCATAAGATCAGTTTTCATGTGTATTACAAAACTCAATTGATTTCTCAATTATGTAATACTTAGAACTACTTAGTCTAACCCAAAGAACATAAGATCAGTCTTCATGTGTACTACAAAACTCAATTGATTTCTCAATTATTTAATACTTAGAACTACTTAATCTAACCCAAAGACCATAAGATCAGTCTTCATGTGTATTACAAAACTCAATTGTTTTTTTCAATTATTTAATACTTAGAACTACTTAGTCTAACCCAAAGACCATAAGATCAGTCTTCATGTGTATTACAAAGCTCAATTGTTTTTTCAATTATTTAATACTTAGAACTACTTAGTCTAACCCAAAGACCATAAGATCAGTCTTCATGTGTGTGTATTACAAAACTCAATTGTCAACATCAAATTGTATTCAAGGGTGTTCAGTGTTGTTTACATGTAGTACATAGAACATGTTTTGATTGAATTGTTAGAATTTGTAAACAATAGGTTACCATTCACAGTAAGACCTGGACTGAGGAGCAGATGTTAGCACTCATTAAGCCTTAAAGAGCTTTCCGAAATTCAAGCAGATTAAAGCTATCTTGAAAACCGGAATCGCCATAGAAGCATTATTATCACTTAAGAGTTCCTGCTCCTTGGTGCAGAAAGTTGGACATTAAAACAGAATGACATGAAGAAGATATAATCACTTGAGATGTGGGTGTGGCGAAGAATGCTTCAGGTCAGCTGGAAAGATAGAAATACAAACGCATGGATCCGCCAAAGGGTAGGAGTTTCAGAAGAGGAAGGTCTACTTCTCCAGTTAAGGAAGAGGAAGCTGTCTATGTATGGACATTGGAAGCGCCGATCAGATAGCCTAGTTCAGATGACAGTGGAAGGAGAAGTAGAAGGGAATGCCAGGCCAGGACGTAGGAAAACAGGATGGATCGATAACATCAAGAAGTGGACAGATGGAGGAATGGCCGTGGCAAGAGCAAAGGCAAACAAGAGAATGCCGACGGTTCTATGAGGACTATGGCAAAACAGCAGCAGCAGCAGCAGTTCCTGCTCCTTTGACTATGATATATCAAAACATTTTCTGCGCTGTTTGCGACCCTTAAAATGTTACTTAGAACTTCTTAACGTATCTTTATAAGGTTTGCTATCTGCTGTAAATTCTGATATCAATATGCACCGATTAGACTGTTTTGATTTTTATGGATAAACATTGAGATGAAGCATATTTAAGAATGATTAATACCTTTGTGTGCTCTCTGCAAAATTGCAGAGGTCGACGATATGCCGGTATTTAATGCATCATGTCCCTATATTATTATATACAAATACACTAACCACTTCTAACCAGAATAAGAGGAAGAGAAGGACGAAAATTAAATTACAACAATCATAAAATTGGCACGATATTAAATGTTCACTTATCGTTACAGGATATCCAGTCTTGAATAGTAGTACGAGCATCGAAGGCGAAATGAGTACAGCAGAGTGTTGTGTTGATTCTTCAGAAGGAACGGTGGATAATGTTACGTGGTTGCTACAAGATGGTCATCGAACTATTGATTTCGCATTTCTCAATACGCATAGATTTGCCACTCATATTTCAGACAACAAAACAGAGCATTGTGAGAGTGTTCGCTTTCAAAGTGACCGACGTTATCATCAAAAACCGCTTACTTGTTGGATATCCAATGTTCTCAACCTATCTGCTTCAGTCGTTTTGGATGTTTTATGTAAGAAATGATTCCAATTTGTTTTTATTTTGTTTTATCCCAATTGTGATTGCTGTGACCCTCATGACCAATGATGAATTTAAGATTTGATGTTCAGGAGCCACTTTCTGGGGAAAGTGGCTCATTAGTCACGGGCATTTTGGTAGACCTAAGAGCTACTCGGCAGGGATTAGGAGCCAGTTTGTAATTTAAACGAACAACATATACGTGTAGGTTATACCTTGAATATTGGGGTAGACTTGTTCAAACCACAAAGATATTCCACAAGATAGGCCAACTGAAAAGCGTGTCACGTATGAAAGCCAATACATGAGCGAGAACTTGGATTATAAACAAATTGCCATTTGGCGAGCGCAGCTCTGGTTGTATCACCGAAAGCATTGATTCACTTGTCACTAATAATGCTGCATGTAAGACTATGTAATTGTTGTGGGTCGTACAAACTGTGGCATCACTTCTTTCCAACTTATGCTATGCATATAAATTGAGCTTTGCAACGCGCACTGGAAACTTCTGTTTCTGTGCAATGCGAAGAGTATCTCTTATGAAAGGGGATGAGAAACCTCAATATGTCACAGAATCATTGGCTATACCCATGTTGTCCCAAAAAATCCCAAAGATCATAAGTAAGGGCTAATGCCGCTGCTTTGGCCATAAAGGTAACTTGTCTTCTGTAAAAATAGCTAATAGCTAGGCTTGAGAGAACCACACAGCACCTAAGAGCTGCGACCGGCAAATAATGGAAATCGAAAATCCACTATTGATCAATACAGCTAATCTAGGATAATAGCGATCTTTTACACATTGAAAACCTTCCGTTGAAAAGGCATATCTAGCCCACACGCAACCTATGTGGCCATGACAATCTGAAACTGTTTGCAAAAGTAGCCTATAAGAAAATCTAAGATATGCTCTAACCTGATAATCTAAAGTGAATGTGTATAAAAGCCTCGCAGACGTTATTTTTTGTTTTTGTTTTTTTTTTTTGCTTTTTTGTTAATCTTAACAGATCCCGTGAAATTGAAGCTTTTTCTAGATGATTCGGAGATGAATGATACGATTCCTTTTCAAGAGCACACCAATATCACTCTTGTTTGCGAAGCCGATAGTAATTCGGTAACAAACATTACTCTGATAAGATACTTGGCAGGAGATAGTAGAATTCATGAGATTTTAACTCACAAACCCTCTTCCGAAGCTGTGTCGAGTTCCAAAACAGAATGGTATTTCTATTTCAGTAACGTAACAAAAAATGTGACTGGAGTGTACGCATGTGAAGCACAAGACGCTTTTGGTACTTCTAACTCCAGTAAAGTATTTCTAGATATAACATGTGAGTAGTTCATTTATCTTCATTGCTTCAGAGTGAAACTATTCGTCTACCAAAGCCAACATGGTACCTTACATGTTATTCTATTGAAAGTAAAAGATTACAAGCACACCACGTGTTCATAATAAATATTGTTATACTTTTTGGCATGAATATTGATAAGATTCTGGTTTGATATTTCTTTTTCTTCTTGATATAACTTTCCTACTTAGAAGTCTTCTTTAGAACTATCCTGATATTAGAACGTAATCCAAAAGTAAACCTGGTTATATCTGAAGTAACCGTGATAATAAAGTAGTCCAATATTATTTAGCGTTAGCAAGTTAAGGCTTGTTTGACTTAACCAGGAAAACAATATATCAATACTTACAAAAAATAACACATGAAAATTATCTACATGTTACGTTAATGTTATCTTGGATGCAACGTAAAACAGTAGAAATCTCTATAAGACATACTAGACTGACCACTGTAAATATAATGGGTGGACATTATTTTAGACTTTTATGCCAGCCCTCAGAAACAACACATAACTAAAAACCTGATCATAATGTTTGTCTTGTCAAATAGCATTTATACAATCTAATAGTAATTAATAAAGAAATGGATTAATGTGAACTATTAGGTATGGAATGATTACTCAATGTAATCATCGACTTTGCCGTAAAGATTCTCTTTTGACTTGTAGTACACTGTTGTCATGACCATGTATATAGTACAGTGCTGTATCGTCCATTTTAATGTATTTGAAATTTAAATTTTAAAATGAAGAAACGGAATAGTCATATCAACATTAAAAACTCATTTCTCAAATGCGTGTTGTACTATGGCATAACAATATCCCTATTCAATCCAATGTTACCATTGAAATGAGTTGTTTCTGATGATTCCGACACATATTTCATTTTCTTCATCCGTATGATGACAATATTCATACTAAATGATGTTTCCTCCTTTTCGTAGATGGGCCTACAGTTTCTTTGCTAACACGCGAGAATGTGTCTTTTACTGTCGGTGGTAACGTGTCTATTTTATGTAGGAGTACTTCCAATCCTGTACCAGAAATTACAATACAAAAAAGAATTCATGATTTATGGGTGAACCTTAGTATCACACCAACGGTTGTTTCGTCTAAAGAACACTACGTCACAACCTGGCAGTTCACGTTAACACAGATGGTAATGGATCATGTTGGGTCATACAGATGCCTTGCGGGAAACCAAATAGGAGACCCAGCATCGTCTGCAGTTGTTACTCTGTACACATCAAGCAGTAATATTCCCTATTTTGTATGTCTCTTCTTTAATTAGTCTAACATTTAATTCTTATAACGCATTTTAATCATATTACGCATAGGCTTCATTTGCTAATACCATTAGTAATAAAGAGGTAGAAAAAGAAAGTACAACTATTAAATAATTTATGACTTTCGTCTTTCACACAGCTTATGGTCAGACCGCAAATATTATCATGAAGTTGTCAATGTGCGTCGCAGTAACAGTTATGATGATCGGGATTCCAATGAGTGTTTCCTATTACCGTAAGTTACAAATATAAGTGACACTGAGTCTTCTGGCATGGTAGTCTAGTATTAACTTAATACTCACTATATTCAATCATTAAAACAAAGATATTTTTACTTACTATTGTATTTTGACGGAGTTATATATGTTTAGTTTCAAAATGTTATATATATTAAAGTATTTATTACCTTGCAATACTTTAATGAAAACGAAAACAATTATTGAAAATGAATTAAATAAAAAATATTTACTTCATTTCCAGTCAATCGAAAAGGAGGCAGGTAAGCCTTAGTTATCAATTTAGTCCAGCAAAACCTTGACGCTTTGGAATTGAGTTTATATTTGAATGCTTAAATGATTTTGAATTAGAAACTGACAATAAACTTGCATCGAAATATTTTACTTTTAAGTAACAACAAGGTGTATAATGTTACTAATATCCCTTGGTATGAGTTATGATGGAATGTCCGGGCTCTTTTCGTCGTGTATTTCTGTAGAAGGAAAGAAATACCAGAGATACCTGTTGACGAGGACAACTCGCAGAACTCGCACCATTCGGAAGGAAGTGAACCCAGTAAGTTACTCAAAATAAATCTAATTTAAAGGTATGAATCAATGAAGGCATTTACAAATCTACAACATTTATTACACACCGTAAGTAGAGCCCAGAGCACGTGTAACATAGTACGATTACAGAGCCAGTTACATAAAGTTATAATAATTAAGAAACTGAGAAATTACGAATGAAAGTTGTATAGGTTAGTATATTTTATAAATGTCTTCCCAAAGAAAAACATTAAGTAAAATCATATTAGACAGCTACGTTTGTTAAAGTTGACCAGAAAGTTTTTTAAAGCTAAATAACTGAAGGTATCGATGTGTATCGTGATGTTTATTTCCTTTACGAATCTCTTTTTATTTGTGGCAGATTACTATTCTACAGCAGATGCGATCGCAGGAAACGATACCCGGATGTTGAGTGAGAAAGATATTTCCATCATCATGAATATTAAAATGGGAAACATCTACCAAAGATGGAAAGGATCTGTTAATCTTTTTAAGGAGACCAATAAGTGTGTTGTAATAACAACAATGATAGGTTAGTGATAACATTGAATATTCAATATCTATAAACCAAAGGCTGATGTTAGTGTCAGAGTCAGATATTGGTACAGTAAATTCAATTTTATATCATTTAAATGTATAGCTTTAATTGAGTGACCTTGTGAGCAACATTTTGATATACACATGTTAACACGCTCTAATTTATTGCTGACCCTTTTCTGTCATATTTTCAGAAAAGCTCATTAGAAAGAAAAATATTAATTGGGAGGCTTTCATCAGAAAATGTCTCGAGTTCCCAGCATCGAACCATCTAGCGAAGATTGAAGCAATATCTATCCAAAGCAGTGAGTTTGTCCTTTACATGCTTTAAAAAAGTAATAATGAGAAATGATGGACCGTGAATGGAATGGAATCGTTTTCATTAAAACTAACATGCTCGGGTTATGATTTAGCTCCACCCGTCCCTCATCGGCTGTGACAGTAAAGGAAGATAAGGTTCTCATGGACAGTCTGGAGTCGACAAGATCTTCTGATTAAGTCAAGAGTCATTATATATTGTCCGAACAGGAGTTAATCATGCCCGGAGGGATTTTATTAACATTGATATTAATTCGAATTGATAATTAAGCTAGTCAGTTTTCATCTCGATTAGAATCATATTCAATGAAATTTTATTATTTATGGAGATTTGTTTGTTGAACTCCATCTTTGATTTCTTCTTTTGTTTTAGGTAAACTGTTCCTTTTAAGTGAGCATCTCAACTGTGAAAATCTGCATAGCGTCTTGTCACGTGATACTAAAGATAAAGGAGACTACTATTGTTGTAGTTCATTGTCAGTTCATGACGTCATCAAACACGTAGCGGGAGTTTTGGAAGGAATGGACATCCTTAAAACATTCGGGGTAAGAAATGTAAATGGGTTATATGCTAAATATTGTTGTTTATTGTTTAGTTGCTATTCGTATCGAACTTATTTTTAAACAAACAAAGCTTTCATTCAAACTCGAGACCACTTAATTATTTAAAAACTGCTTAACTTATTGGTTTTTATATTCTGTCAGTTCCTTCACCCTGGCTTAACAACCAAAAAGGTTTTACTAACCAAGGAAGGGCAGGTAAAATTGTTTGACTTCTGTCTGGCCGGTGATGCACCAAAAATAGCTGCTCTTAAGAAAGCACAGGTAAATAAATCAATCATCAATCGAGGTATGACCCTGTTCTTCGTGTCTAATAATTATATATATTTATTTACTTAGTTACTTGTACGGCCTTTATCATCAGAAGAGGTGTCTTTTGTAATTGATAGAGGAGTCTAAGATGTACAACGTTATTAAGTTCAACTAAGAAAAACACACAATACTTTAGCTGAATCGCTCGTTTTTCGCTAAGTTTTTGCATATTTGGTGGATTTCATTATAGAAGTACATTGTTATTATTATTTGAATGGAAAGCTCAATATACTAAAATCTCATACATGGACTATTCTAAACTGTTTTAAATATTAAAGTTAAATATACTCCATATGCAAATCACTGTTTTATTCTTAATCAAAACCTCCCTATATTGAATGACATCCCATAGCCCAATTGCATAATTTTCAAACGTAACTTACCATCATTTCGACTTTGAAAACAAAAAATCAGTTGTGATTTTATTAACCCAAGTGTAAAATTTTGGATGAGTATAACCTGAATGTAACATTATTAAATTAATACAATAAACTTTTATAGTTGTAAACTCCTTTTTCTTTTTCAGGTTCCTACGGTAACTTTGAACCAATTTCCACCTGAAATGTTACTGTCGAATCATTATACAGAAACCAGTGACGTGTGGTCTACAGCAGTAGTAATATGGGAGATTATGTCAGCTGGTAAAAAAAATTGATAATAAAGAAATCATTCTAGCTCATAATAAAGTGTTCAATAAAAAAGTACGTTGCTTATTATAACAGAAAAATACAGAAGTTGTCAATTAAAAAGTTTCATGTTTCACATTTGATTAGTAAATTGACTTTTATTGAATATATTTATCTCCAATAAAATAAGTACATCACAGATAACTCAAGTTTTTGAGTTTTACTTAATTCTGAGTCAAGTGGATTTGCTCAAATATTTTACAGTAATTTGAACGCGGAAGAAACATGTAAATATTCTATAAAGAAAATCAACTTATTATAATTATCTATAGAGACACCTAGATATATTGTTCATGAAATACCGTCGAATGCAATCCAGTACCAAATTATAATATTGCACATTTTCTCTGCTCTTATCTTTATAAGGTTATTTTATTAGAAGCAGAGACATGAGCATCATGTAAGACTATGATGTCTGAAATTAATTACTGCATTTATAACAATTGGTAGTATCATGTATAAGTAGAGTGAATGCAAGAAGGCAAGGATTGAATTTGACAATAGTTATGACAGACACCCAGGTGTACAAGTGTCTGAAAGACGTGATAACCTTGGTGTTCCCTCCATACACAAGTTGGATATACATATACATATACCTGTTTCGATATTTCTACACTCGCACATCTCTTAGGAAGCCCACCGTTTCCTGTGGACAAGGAAGTTAGGCTTGACGAAGAGGCGATCACGCCATCAGTACCCTGGCCGGAGAAGTACTGGCAGATAAAGTAAGAAGTCAGTCTTTAAATTACCCTTTCATTCTATGAGTGTCGAAGTTACCACATTCAATATAAGTTAAAGTCGGTGTGTAATTAATTCTGTATTTTACAGCAATTATTGTAGGTTGTGCAACTATCTCACAGTGTATGCGATTTTTAGTTGGATTAAAATTTTGTAATATGATAGAGTAATTGTGGAGTATTTATGTGCTTACTTAGGTGACCATAAATGAATTTAGTGTTTCATGGAGGGCTGACTTATTTGTTTCAGGTAATTTCATCCAAATGAGTGTTTCCATGGTCACTTTAATTAGAGCAATGTAATACTCATTGATATGTAAATCGTTGGAAGAGTCCTTTATTTTAACCAAATAATAGCCTCACGATTTCCAGTGGGAAAACTTACAAGACAGTAATCATGAAAGTAAAACTTATTAAATGTCATTATTAGTATAACACTTCTTGTATTTCACAGTTACAATGAAACATATCAAATAGTACACTACATCTGCTGATTCACTATTTGAATTAAATTCTTAATCATCTGCAGAGATAAAATCTTGTTTGATTGCTGGAATCATAACTCTTCTCTTCGACCTTCCATTCATCATCTGAGGGGAACATTCGTAGCTGTAAGTAATATATTACTCATCTTTAGAACATATATCAATCACCATTAAGTTGCCGTAGCTGGTATCAACATCATTATTACACATGCTCAATGAATAATAAAATTCTATCCCCGATTTTATTTGAAACCTAAGATTAGAAGTGTTACCAAGCTGTTAAAGGTAGTTTAAGCAGTAGTTCATAAACTCTATCCTAATCCGCCTATATTCAACGTTCCTTAATTGCATCATGTTAGTCAACCCCACCGTCAAATTGGAATCCATGGGTAGGAAACGGAATCGAAAAGACAATATTTAGTGAGGTTTAGTTTATTGGTATCGATAACAACCGAGTTAAAGCATTCGGACAACTAACCCAATATAGAAACGCGTAATAGAATTCATAAAATGTTATGGTTTGACAAAGAAAACTGCCACAGATATACCACATGAATTAAAGCGGCATTTTTTCACAATAAAGGTCCTATGTCGACCATCACGATGTGCTATGACACGTGCAAGGATAATGATGTAACTGAATATGTAGCTTAACCTTGGACAGTGTATAATAAAATCGAGCTGTCTCATATTACCAGCTAATGTGGCTTCATATGATTTCATTTTACTTGATATTTATTTTAAATATATGTGGTATGTCAGACGGTGTATAAATCCTAACTTCAGTTCAGGCAACGTTAAATATATATTTAGCATTTTTGTTGTTGATAGTGTCTTGCGAAAGTCCCCTTATTATCCCTTAACAGATATTTGAAAAGTTAATCACGGACAGTTCTTATGAGATACCGATACCTACGACGTATTTACCTATGAGAGCCCCTGATACCGCTCAACCTTGCTATGCAGAACAAATCTACCATGCTGGAATGTGAACTGAGTGTGCCTAGATTCTAATACTGGCGATTGGTAACCGCTACGAAACTTCAAGAGTTCCCTGAAGTCACAGGACCTACCTAAGCAGACCACATATGCCATGTTGTGTAGAGTATAACAGGGTGTCGCATATGCTCTTATCGTCTGTCATTATTGACCAGCACCTGTAGAGTATAACAGGGTGTCAGCTATGTTCTGATCGGCAGTCATTATTGACTACAGCAGAGTTTACCTCCGCAATTAGATAGTTATCATGCAGGATAGTAGACCCGGATTTTCTCATTGGTATCAATTGGTGTTTTCTCATTAATATATTATTATTAGTATACTTTATATGTTGAGCGTAAAGTTGAAAGACTGTATAACAATACTTGCAACTTTGATCTTTCATTGGTTATAAGAAAACTACCCATTCTTCATTCTCTTGATATAAACAACCTCAACAGTTTCTGATATATTCATATCACTATAGACGACATTAACAGAGTTAAAGAATTGAAAGTTATGGAACAAAACAACCCTACTGTGCTAACCATACTACTAATTTCCTCCATATAAGTTACCCATTAACCCATAGGTTTCTTATTAGATAAATTTTTACTTCATATTTTCTTGTTACAGCTAGTGTTGTTAATTTATCCATTTCATGGACCAAAAAGTCATTATTATAAACAGTAAGATATTTTTTATTACACTTTTCTATACGTTCTCGGCCGTGTACATTGTATATTGTTTTGGTGGCTACCGTAATTTTACCCTCATTTTCTGTTACCAGGAGCACTATTTTTCGTCCATTCATCAAGATTAGATGATATTGCAAAGCTAAAGTAATATAAAGGTTGAATTAACGAATAAATTTCTGTGTACGCCTTTTCTTGTACATCATTGTGCAATTTTGTTTAAAGATGAATATATTACAACACAATCGTGTAATGCATATATTGACCTCGTTTTTAAGTCAAAAACGTATCACAGTGTAAGCCTCCATATATAATTACCAGGCCAGGTTATAATTACGTCATAGGATTCCTTGTCATCTTTCTTATGTTGTTCTTTATTTCCTCGGGACCCCTTAATTCAGCGCGGGCCAGACCACTGTATTCCCTGAACCCTCTCGTCATACATGACAACAGCGGCCATATTTTCCTTCTTTTAGTCTTAGCAAATTAATGAGGAGGTAGGAGCAAGGGCTTCTAAAGTCCAACTATTTCCCACATCCACTAGTAATCACCGCCAAGTATATCATATCTCTATCTGACCACAGTAAATGTTAACCAGCATATTAGATTGTAACGTAGTAGGACGATATTGACCCGCTGTATAGGTTTCCCATGTACATGCTTTGAAAACAAATTAAACACAATTATCATGGGAAGTGGCGGGATAGTTTCCCTTCCGATTAATTGCCGTTGATATTTTCTCTGATTATTAGTTTGAAGATTATGTATTGAGTCTTCATGGAACCTAATGCCATCTTCAGTCGTCTCTCATAAACTGATTCCTAACTGATTCTCTCTTAGCTTCCTTCTATGAATGTTTATACTACAACAAGAAATCAATATTTTTTAAATACTTCGTTCTAGCATGATCTGCCGTCTCATGAGAGTATTTTCTAACTGAGACTCGTAGAGATTTCTTCATTCACACGACAGTTGATTAGTCGTTGCCACTTCAGTTTCATATCCTTAGTTTCGTGTAAGAGCTTACGAAGTTCGTTGAGGCTTAAGAGAGATTATTGATCCAATTTCCAGCAAAGTGACATAGCTTCATACCTGTCAAATAATACAGTGAACGTGTTCTAGGAATCAAGTAGGAGCCCAAGCAGTATAGTATCAGGTGCCAGTTACCCCCCTCCCCTCCCCATACCCCACACACGTTCATTTCTTGTTTACTGCTTGGCTTGCCTATAAGAGTGGTTATTTTGTGTAAGTTGTCAGATTCAAAAGCACCAGGGGTGCACTCTGTACGATCATAACTCTTAGGTAATACGCCCTCATTGACAGTTATACATAGCCAGTTTAAACGCATTCACAAGCCAGTAGAATCACGACTGGTACGGACTTTGGTCTGTGGCACAAGATCCGGGGTTCGATTCCTATATACCTTCGCATGATAAGTCCCAAAAGGACAAAACCGGTCATGAGGTCGTGTTGTTCTTTATTTATTTACTATATATCTGTCATACCACTTGCTACATATTCATTTCTTTTTTACGGCTTGGCTTGCCTATAAAGAGTGGTTATTCTGTGTAAATTGTCAGATTCAAAGCACCAGGGGTGCACTCTGTACAATCATAACACTTGGGTAATAATGACAGTTATACAAAGCCAAATTATACGCATTCACACACCGGTAGAATCACTGTGGTCGAGTGGTACTGACTTCGGTCTGTGGCACAAGATCCGGGGTTCGATTCCTATATACCTTTGCCTGTTTAGTCCCAAAAGGACGAAATCGGTCGTGAGGTGGAATGTTTCTGGTGTGTTGCGCTTTATTTATTTTAAAGTCTGTTCAAAGTATCTCTTTCGAGATCCGGCTTTAGGAATCACAAATGATTTCAAGTTGGTTAGCATCATGTTTGATCTCTAGAGTAAGGCAAATATGTCACCTAAACAGAACTAGTATTGTTCGATACAGGTGACAAACGCTTACAGTGGTATTACGTCCTCCTTATCGGTTTCGAACCTCTGGACATAAAATCAGCGTCCATAGGTTATTGGTTAGGGTGTCCGTATATAAAGTGGGAGGCCCGGGTTCAAACCCCGGTGGAGGCTGGAAGTTTTTTCACTGTTCTTGACTTTCCAACTTATTACGATTTGAATTATATAAAAAGTCGACACCAGTTTTCACCAAAAGTGTATCTTCACCTAAAATTTCAATGAATCCAAACTGTTTCATCTTCCGAAAGATCAGTTATGAGTCAAAAAAGTATTTCCATTCATCGCCAGTTCTTGTCGTTTCTTTAAAATTTGAGACGGAAAGTGAGTATTTAACTCAATTTCCTTCCATTATGTAAAAAAAATATACACCCAGTAATAAGTAAAGCTTTATCCTTCAGAATAGGAAACATGAAACAACTGTAATGACTCAAAATAAATATATCGAGAACATATTAACTCTGTTTGACGATACCAAAAGACGAATCCTGCTCTTATATCCTGTTCAGACAGAGAAGAGTGCATTGAGCTAATAGTCTTAATATTTGATGAGTATACAGGCACGGTTTGGAAGCAGGTTAAGAACAGCATTTTCATGTTGAATATTGAACTCTAGGGAATAGAGGACATCAATTTAGGGGATAAATACGAGGGGAACCGGTCTTAAATTTGATTTGAGACCAATGATGACGTCATCGAGGAGGCTGAGCGGACCGAGGCGGCCGGGTACCCTCGTTTTTATCCCCATTCATAAATGATCCTCACAAATGTTAGAAAACGGCATTTTTTCGCTAATATTTGCTGATCTGTATTTAATTCTCCTTATGCCTCCCTTGCATCTTTTTCCTGAATGACGTAATAGTCACCTCTTGTAAAACAGTATTTTCTTCCGACGAATATGAAGAGTGACAAAATACGAATGAGGGAGTGTCGTTTGGTCTTAAATTTTTGTAGTTTAATCAATTCAAACACTAAAAAAGGAAGGAAATGCAAATTAAATAAGAACAGATGAAAAACTTTCTCAAGATAACATTTTAAAACGTTTTTTTGACCTACCAGGTCAAATTGCGCAATAAACAGATGCTGAGTTGTGTGTGTTCTGGAAAGTCCGTAAACGCTACAACAGTTAGGCTAGCAACGTTGCCTGTTGCTAACATTCTTTTGAGTAGAACTCGTCTATCCCTGGTCGGTAGATGAACCGTTCAAATAAACGTTTACTGTGCCTAAGAATGAGCAGTTTTTGAAGAGGTTCCGAGCCCCATTGTTCGACAGGTTTGTACTTGTAGTAACTGCAGTGTTATTGCGAGTCTGAAAGATCGCTAGGCCTAGTCCCTGGTCAGTCATGTCGTTACTGCTAGTAATAGTAGTGCTAGCGTTATTGTTAGGCTTAGCGACAAGGTTTCTTCTGTTACTGTAAGTGTCAACATTGGACGCTTTACGCTTCGGTTCTTCGTTGAAGCACCTCGATAAGGTTGTTGACATTGACCTTTTTTGTGCTGCTGAGGAGTCTGTGCAGTAAGAGCGGATACTTGCTTCGCAGCGGTGGCCACTCAAAGTTGATATGGTTCTTGAATCAAACCCGCTGTTGCTTAGTGTTATGAAATAGTGATGCCATCTCTTTGATGTTACCGAAACACTCCATCGAGACACCTTACAGGCCTCTTATGTATTTATCTAGGTCATGGATTCAGTTTTCCCACGAGAAGTTTTTAACTATCTTATTGAATCTTGGTACAGGGCCTTTTCCCAAAATAGATTCCATTATGTCTGTGGAACATTCGAGAAGGTTCTCTCACGTGGTATGGAAGTTTCCATAGAAAAGGGGATGGACTTCCAAACTCCCAACCAATCAGGGCAGATCAGTGCCAGCGCACTTATTTTTATATCGTTAAGTTAGTACAGGATGGTCAGTTCATTGGCTGCCTACTGATTGTGCGCAGTGAGATTTTATGCAAGTAAGGTTTAAAAGTAAAAGGAGGCCGAAAGTTTTATCACTCCGTCAGCAAAGTTTATCACTTGATCAGCAAATTTATCACTCCGACAGCGCTCCGTGATCAGTTCGTTGCTTCGTCACCATTTCATCACTCTTTCTAATTGTTTAATTGACGGAGTCAAGTCAAGTCAAATCATTGTAATTTAGTTTTATTTGTAAAGAGAATCGACAGAGAAGAAATTATACCGAATCACTAATCAAATCCGATCTTGTCAAATTGTTTTTCTGTGAACTCATTGTTTTCGCCCGTTCGAGACATCTCCTGAAGAAGCATAAATACGGCATCAAGATATCCCAGTACCTTTCTATCGCGAGTCCCGATATAGTTTTACTATCGGAGGAAGCGGGCTCGTCACAATATTACATGGTGGAGATCGGTTGCTTTCTTCAGGAACAAAACGGTAACGGAACTTTTCACAACTTTCGTTCGTTACGTTCAATAACGAACAGGTGATTTTTTTTTGGCCCGAAGACCTAACGAGGAACACAACGTATGTTCACGACCTAGCCTAACGGAAACACTCTACGAGGGAAGACGGCCTACACTAGCCTAAGTCTGTACACCGGAACCACTGATTGTACACTAACGTTAATCAACCCAGCATGCAGTTCGCGTTTGAACATTCGCGCAACTAGTACGTAGAATACTACAGCTCTAAACATCAGAACTGAACATTTTCGCGATCTAAGCCTGGACTCTACCCGATGCTAACGGCAAACGAATCTGAAGTTCTTACGAGATGTAGGCCTACCTGCTACTACCTACCTGCTACTACCTGCCGCTACTACTACTATACTACTACTAGCCGAGGGACTTCAATCATCGTTTGCAGTTACCAGTTCTTAGTTAAACTTAAGGGTGAGTGAAATCATGCCAATTTGTATCCCAACCCCTATTTGAGATCAGAGTGTAACGATAGGTTATTTTAATCGTGTCCATGTATTGCATATTTGTTATTTGTATTTAATTGCGGTCGATAGTGTGTTCAATTGAGTAGAGGCTCATGTTGTATACTCGTAGCTAGCCTAATTGTATGCGGCATTATGTCCGTCAGTAAACAGGAAACTTCGACCTCTGTTAATGTTATGCAGAAACATAGGCCCACTGATTTTTTGCCATCACGATTTCAGGGCGATGTAATAGATGCAGATTTAGCCGAAGCTCATTATTTGGGATTTGAAGATTATTTAGAGGTGCATAAATTGCCGTCCCAAACCACCCCTGTAGCGGAAGAATTTAATGAAATATGTCGCATATTTAAGCGAACACTTAAAGGCCAGGCCAGACTCTGGATTGAAAACAAAAATTTTTCAACTATTGCTGATCTTCGAAAGCAATTCCTTGCTCGTTTCAGTCCAGGCACCTCTTCCTATGCAAAATCACAGGCATTTCATGCATTAAGCTATACGCCAGGTGATACAGCTCAAGCTCATTTGGCAAAAATTTCAAAAGCTGCAGCACAATTAAGTTATGGCGAGGACCAAATTAGAGATAAATTCATCTCAACCCTGCCATTGCAATGTCGCTCAGCAGTGTTAATGTCTGCATCACCAGAAGCAACAATTGCAGATTTGGTCATGAAAGTACAGTGCTATTTTGACTTGCAAATCCAAAGTCAACCCACAGCTTCTTCCGAATCATTTATGGCAATGCACGACAAAGCGTCTTCTGTTCAGACTCCTACTATTTCTGCATCTTCTGAGATACACGAGTTGTGTACCAAAATTCAGGAATTAGAAACCAAGTTTGATCAGTCACGTAGGTCAGAATCGCAAGACAATCCTAAAGATATTAGGCAAAGATATAGTTCTCGTGATTCTCGTGGTCCTAGGACAAGTCAGAATAATAACAGGAGAAGGTTACCATGTTTTAATCCTTCAATTACATGTTACTACTGCCAAAATCGAGGTCATTTTGCACAATATTGCCAAATTCGCCTAAGCCATGAAATGGAGGCTAACGTAAAGAAAGTACCAACACAGAATTTTCATTAGGGAGCACTTATGATAGCACTCATCATACAGTGACTCCAGACAATATACCAAGTAAGGGAAGATCGAAACGTAAAGCAAATAATATTTGGAAGAATAGTAATATTCCTAGTTCTAGATATACAGGGAACGACCGTAATGTGGATATTCAACTGGACACACGTAATTTTGTAAGAGGTACTTTACATGATGGTAAAGGAATTTCATTGTTGTTTGATAGTGGAGCGACACGCTCTATCATTTCTTCTTCTACAGTGCAAAATTCAAAGTATTTATCCTCTATACAACCAGTCTCAGTTGATGTAGTAAACCTAAAGTTGGGTAATGGTCAGTTTATTCATGCGTATAGCACGATAACATTTCAGGTCAAAATTCAGGGTCATGAATTTCAGCTTTCTGCTTTAATTGCTGCAAACCTGACAGGTATTGACTTAATATTAGGTAGTCAAACTCTGAAGGAATTGAATGGATCTTTGGACTTTACCACAAATTGTTTTAGAATAAAACAAGCCAAAGTTTTCCTAAGGCCAGTGCAGAGATTTGTTATTTACCCAGGTCAGCAAAGATACATTACTGTACAGGGACGTCTTCCACTTTATGCACGAAATGCAGATGTGGTTATTAAACCGTTTCCTCTAATATCTCGTATGTGTCCTTCACGAATGTTAGTAAAAATGCATAAAGGTAGAACAAAGATTCTACTAAGGAACATGGGTAATCAGAAATTTTGTCTGCATCCTTCTCGCACAGTGGCTCATTTAGATTTAGCAGATATCATTACGGTCACAGAAGACATACCTACTGATTCTCTAGATTTTCTCAATGTCATGAGAGACATCGAAAAACCGTCTCTTTTTCAAAACAATTCTAACTCGAAAGAGAATCGTGATGAAATTACACGATATAATTTACATCGTTATCCACATTTGACAGCCGATGATCCCTTGGTTTCCAAATCCGAACAGGAAATCATGAGAGATAACATTAATTTGGAACAAAGTATTCTGAATGCTTCAGAAACAGAAAGCATATATGAATTTCTAGACTCACATAGAGATGCATTTTCTCTTTATGGTGAATTATCTCACTGTCCAAATTATGAGGCTGATATTACTCTTACTAATGATGAGCCATTTTACATACGTCCCTATAGACTTTCAGATGAGGACAAAGTCATTGTCGCCAGTGAGCTTGACAAATTAGTGCGATTAGGAATCTTAGCAGTAGGACATCAGTCTTATACCTCTCCGGTTTTCCTCATTCCAAAGAAGGGAACAAAAGACAAAAGGGTTGTCACAGATTTTCGCTACTTGAATAGTAGGATAAAACGTCTCAATCACCCATTTCCATTACTGAATGAGACTATCCGTACCATAGGGTACTCTGGAGCCAAAATTTTGGGTGTTCTTGATTTAAAGTCTGCATTCTTCTGTCTGCCACTTAGTGTTCATGCACAACAATATACAGGTATTGCTTCATTTCATGGAGGAAAGCATTATTATTATAAACGCTTACCACAGGGATTGAATTTATCTCCAGCGATCTTTCAGTCGCAAATTAATGATATTTTGGCAACGATCCCAAATTCAAATAAGTTCTGTATTGCTCATCATGACGATATTATTGTGTACAGTGCAGACAAACGATCTCACAAACAACACCTACAGGCAATTTTTAAGGTTTTAATGGACAACGGATTGAAAATCTCTCCGAAAAAGTGTAGCATTTTTCAAAATTCAGTCCGATATATGGGACATTTGCTCTCAATAACCCCAGAAGGTGAGGCTTGTATCCAACCTTTACATGATAGATGTGCAGCAATCAGGAACACACCGAAACCACACAATGTTAAGTCAGTAAGACGATTTGTAGGTGCAGTTAATTATGTGGCTTCATTTTTCCCAAATATTCAAGCACTATTGAGACCATTACATCATTTGAGTCGTAAGAGAAAGGTATTTAAATGGACAGAGGAACATCAGTGTGCATTTCTAAGTATTAAAGAGTTGTTGTGTAATCCACCTATATTGCATATGCCACAGAAATATGGTCGTTTTGTATTATATAGCGACACATCACGAGTAGCAACAGGATCATACCTGACACAAAGAGTTAATGGCAAAGAGAATATTATTGCATATTACTCTAAGATATTACCACCAGCATGTCAGAGGTATAGTGTCACTGAATTAGAAATGATGGGTCTATTTATTAATGTGACAGCATTCAAACATTTATTGCAAAATGTAGAATTTGAGGCATATGTTGATCACTCGGCCATTGTTGAATTGTTTAAGTCGAAACAAGAACCAGCAACTTCACGCTTACGTAAACTTCTGTTCAAATTGTCAGAATATACATTTCAGGTTGGTTATAAGAAAGGCTCAGAATTGGTTTTGGCAGATTATTTGTCTAGAGCACCACAGGAATTTCACTCTGAAATAGATCAGGTTGCTCAAGAGGTCAGTTCTTATGAGGATTTTTCAACTTTACCTAAGGAGACATTTAATCCAATCATGACAAGGTCAAAGGCAAGGTCAATGGGAGTCAAAATTCCAGATTTATTTCCAAATAGAGTCACCAAGGAGTCCAAGCAGGATTCCCCAGCCAAAGTATCAACAAATAGAGTTAATAGGACATCCATTCCTAAGGCAACACATTCTAATGAGCATGTTACACAAAGACCACAATCTGAGTCACAAAAGAGGACACCACCAGTTATTTCTAATGACAAGAGAGAAACATATAGTCAAAGGCCTACTATTTCTATGCCGAGTGAAAATAGACATACATATAGTCCTGATGTATTAGTTGTGCCAAATTTTACAAGTGTTTCTCAACCTTCAGAGCCAAGATTAGTGGATCAGAATAGACATAGAGTGCAAGAGGTAATCAGAGAACCACCACCAGAATTATTTTCTCAGCCAAAGCCAGTCATAACAAACATTGATCATTTGGTTACAGGGCACATTCCAAAACAAAAGGAATTGAATAAAGTCATGAAGGCAATTCAAGGAAAGCTGATCAAAAACTATGATCTGCCATTTGATGTAAAAGAGTTGCAAATTCAACAACAAACTTGTCCTTACTACAAACCAATTTATGATTTTCTTGCACATGATATTATTCCAAGTAATGTTAAGCATGCTAGAACTGTTCGTTCTCAAGCAGAGGATTATTTGTTATGTAATGGTTTGTTATTCAGGATATTTTTGCATGAGACTAATGATGCTAAGATGACTCTTCAGTTAGTCGTACCTGAGACTATGGTAGAACAAATAATATCTCGATATCATGATGACTTGTTAAGTAATCATCAAGGTGTAATGCGTACATATTTGACCATTAGACAGCATTTCTATCTGCGCAATATGTTTCAACGCATCAGTAATTATATTCAGGCATGTCTCCGTTGTCAAGAATTCCGTAAGAAACCGGACAAATTGAGACAATATCATGCTCGCATTCCTGATTCTTATCGTCCTTTTGACAGACTTAGTCTGGATTTCAAGACTATGCCCATAACGGCTACAGGATTTAAACATTTGATGGTTGTTTGTGATGAGATCACTAGATTTGTTGTATGTGTTTCTCTTAAGACTCTTGATGCTGAAACGATATGTGAAGCATTATTGCAGAGGGTAGTTACAACCTTTGGTCCACCGTCTTGTATCATAAGTGATGCGGCAGCTTCTCTTACAGGGAAATTAGTGGAGCTCTTAAGTAAAGCTTTAGGCATTGAACAAAAGTTCATCAGTGTAAGCAATCATGGAAGCTTACAGGTTGAAAGACACATTCAGACTCTTTCAAATTTCCTCAAAGTGAACTTAAATCAGTTTGGTACGGATTGGGTACGATTTGTCCCAACATCAGCCTATGCATATAACACGTTTTCCTCTCCTCAGTTAGGTAGCTATAGCCCATTTGAACTTGCATTTGGACGTAAGCCACCAAATCTTACAAATTTATCGTTCAATCCAATGGCAGGATTATCACAATCTCATGGAGAATATGCTGCATTGTTAAAGAAACGATTTGATCATTTGTCAAGAGTAATGTTAGTCTTACAAAAGAAGCAACAAGATGCTCAAAATGTTAAGATAAGTGCAAAACTGGACAAAGGTGCAATTTATTCAACGGGTCAATTAGTGTATCTGTATAAGCCAACGTCTTCTTCCTTGACTGCGAACTCTCGCAAAATTGCTGCAGAATGGTGTGGACCATTAGTGATCCATCAAGTTTTAGATAGGACTCATTATTTGTTGGCCACTCTCAAAGGAGAAATTCTTAGTGATGTATTCAATTATAACAGGCTTAAACCATGTTTTGTAAGAGCATCTTCTGAAACTAAGAATATAACAAACATTCAGAAATTGCGAAATGTCTTGAAAACAAAGGGTTCATCAAGTGAAAAGGTTGCACGAATGAGAAATGTTTTGAGTAGTAACACTTCTAATGCAGAAAATGTTAATGTCATGCAAGATGCATATATTGAGTTTCATGATGAGTTTGGTAACATTTTGCCAGGGGTAACTTCAGATCACGTCATGTGTCTTATGACTACTAAGCCAATGAATGTTGCATCCTTTTTAGAGAATAGAGCACATAATGAAGGATTAGCAATCCCATATCCTTCCATGAAAGATAGCATATTAAGGCAAAAGAAAGTTTTTGCAAATGCTCCACAAGGAGACATGAAAGTCCAACGTGCTCGATACAAATTGGGTGAATTACAGGTTCTGGTCACCTATCAGACACCATGTTTTCCAACAGGCTTTAAGAGTCACGATTTTTGGTGGAATGTAGGAAAATATTCCAACACAGGGGAAATAATGAATTTTCTCCATGAAAAGGGATTGAACATTACAGGCAATCCAGGCAGGATGTTGCAAACATTATATGGTTAATATGTAGAACTGCATATTACCTTCAGATGAACAGGTGTTTTGCCCACAATTGTATGAATGGAATGCGTCATGGCAATTACCTGCATACTTATTAAGTGGAAGTCATTGTACTATATGGTGTAACAATATAAGCTTTATTGTTAAAAACGCCACCAAGTGACCTAGTTTCATCTTTTATAACAAATATGTAATGAGTATACCTTATTTTCTCCTTATGAATTCGTTCAAACGTTTACCCGGCAATTAGAACCTATCCGGAATATTAGCAACATGGGTTTTCATATATTGAGAAATATTGTAAGGATATTTACATTGCATCATTTATGTTATATATTGAAGGCTATTTTGAGACAGCATTGAAGATGAGCAACTTTTGCTTACAGCAACAGTTATGGAAGCAAATGAAAGTATAGATCTTTTGAGGAAGTTATGTATATAATTTTCTTTTCCTCAATTATTCATGCAAAAGTAAATTTCATGAAGAAGTTTAAAAGAACAAGATGTTAAGTAATATGTAAATTTGAAGAAAGATTTGTTGATGTCATAGTCTAAGGGGTCTCTTTTATGGTATCGAATATCTAGTACTTTGGTACTTTACTAGATCATTTCGGAGTGCATACCTAGGGTCACCATGCTATCGAGTCACATTTTCTTGATTTTCTTGAAGTGGATGTATATGATTCACAAGGTTTCAAAACAGTTTTGAAACTACTGTATGCCTTCATTAAAGAGGAGCTTTTGTAAATGAGTTTGTAATATTTTAAGGTTTCTTTTTTAATATACGAATTTTTATGGAACGCTGAGGTGTTCTGTTCAGTTAAAAGATAACTAAGTCTAGTTTTCTCTGATCTCTCCCCAATCACGGCATGATTTCACTTTTGATATAAATGTATTATTGATGTATGAAATGCATAAATGTATTTTGTTAGAGATACTGCATATTTTGCTGTGTCATGTAACTTTAAGATATCTTAATGATATCTTCCTTTTTTTTGGATTACATCATATGATGTCATCAATATTGAAGAGGTACACAAAATTCAAGGAAATAGTGTTCAATGTATATACCATATGATCATTTTAATCATTTGTAACCAAGATGTTAACCTTTGAGATATAAGAAGACCATTTATTGAAGTCAATGAATATTAGTGAATGTGCTTACAGTACTCTACCTTCTTGAGATCATGATAAGTTAAAGCAGTATGATGTTAAAATTTTGGAGTATCCAAAAATTTTAAAAGATTGAGGGGGATGTTATGAAATAGTGATGCCATCTCTTTGATGTTACCGAAACACTCCATCGAGACACCTTACAGGCCTCTTATGTATTTATCTAGGTCATGGATTCAGTTTTCCCACGAGAAGTTTTTAACTATCTTATTGAATCTTGGTACAGGGCCTTTTCCCAAAATAGATTCCATTATGTCTGTGGAACATTCGAGAAGGTTCTCTCACGTGGTATGGAAGTTTCCATAGAAAAGGGGATGGACTTCCAAACTCCCAACCAATCAGGGCAGATCAGTGCCAGCGCACTTATTTTTATATCGTTAAGTTAGTACAGGATGGTCAGTTCATTGGCTGCCTACTGATTGTGCGCAGTGAGATTTTATGCAAGTAAGGTTTAAAAGTAAAAGGAGGCCGAAAGTTTTATCACTCCGTCAGCAAAGTTTATCACTTGATCAGCAAATTTATCACTCCGACAGCGCTCCGTGATCAGTTCGTTGCTTCGTCACCATTTCATCACTCTTTCTAATTGTTTAATTGACGGAGTCAAGTCAAGTCAAATCATTGTAATTTAGTTTTATTTGTAAAGAGAATCGACAGAGAAGAAATTATACCGAATCACTAATCAAATCCGATCTTGTCAAATTGTTTTTCTGTGAACTCATTGTTTTCGCCCGTTCGAGACATCTCCTGAAGAAGCATAAATACGGCATCAAGATATCCCAGTACCTTTCTATCGCGAGTCCCGATATAGTTTTACTATCGGAGGAAGCGGGCTCGTCACAATATTACATTAGCTCAGTTATCACTGTAGCACGTATGCAGTGATTGGTGTATAGTTTGCTTAAGTTTGCTGCTTTTGAAATGTCTTTCATCATGTTCCCAAGCGTATTTTTTCCTACTGGAACATTATTGTACCAACATTTTTGTCCTTTGCCTTTTGTAAAAGACGAATTTAGTCGCTGAAACAAGTGCTCACACTTAGGATTGAGCTTGCTCAAATAAAGCTTCAACATTTTTACTGGACAATTATCATCCCCTGATGCATATATTCTCTTCTCTGTTTGTTGTCCTTCCTTAAGTCCCCAGGGTGGTTTTTTGTGGCTTCATTAAAAGCTAGGGTACAAAATTCCCTATCCTCGTCATCTTTGCAAAACTTGAACGAGTCTTTTTTCAACAGTCGTAGACCTTCTCTACCTCTTCTGCAAAAGTAATACTCTAGGTAAAACCATGTCAATCGTAGGAGACCTTGTGGTGTGTCCACGTCCAAAGCAGTTATCATTTTCTTCAGATCAGCCGCTGCTATCGGAGATTTATGTTGGCTTCTGTCAAGTCCCGCCTTCTTCATTTGTTTAAGCACCCCTTTGAAGACATTGTTAGCACCTTGGAACTCTCTGTCACTCATGATATTGATCTGACGACAGAATGGCTCCCCTGTAAGGTGGCGATGAATCGCCGCTCTTAGTCCTACAAACGATTGCTTAGCGTACATTTTACCATCCTTCTTCCTAACCTCTGCATAAAATACTCTGAGGAGGCAGCTTAGCTCTTCAGGTGGAAGTACCTCAAAGTTACTTTCCTTTCCCTTTGCAGTGCACCATTCTGAAAACAAAGAGAATACCATGTAAACTGAGTTGAACAGTTTTGCATTCATAACCAGTCTCGAATCGTATTCGAGACTGGTCCCTTTTCAACTTTGAATTTAGTTTTATCCATTAATTCATGTCTTTAAAATGCATGTAAATGTTCTTGCTGGAGAAGGCCTAAGATATTGAAGAAGACAAACAAATTATACTGACCCTTGAAAAGTTTTACTCCCCCACGTAGTGTTGTAAAGGGTTGCCTTCTCATTCTTCCCTTCAGCAATTTTATCAATTTCTTGACTGCTCAATTCCTTGAACCTGTTTGAAGGACTAGGAGTAGGACTATCTTCAGCTAGTGACTCTAGCTCAAAATTAAGCTCAAAATTAATCCCTAAGTCATTCATGTTACTCGAAGTATTTAGCTGGATGATTTAAGAAGTACGTACAGTGTGTGTATTGAGACTCGGTGTGTGAAAACATATACAGTACTACTGCTGTAACTAATTGCAAGTAGGCTATACAATTATGACTTCATGATTGCCACGGCAAAAAACCAGTGTTTGTCTAATATTTCGATCCTGAAGCAATTCTCCTCACTATACACTCGACTAGTCTCGAACCGCATTCGAGACTGGTCCAGTATACAGAAAGCTGGTGTAGGCATTTATGAATATCTGTTACAAAGAGCATAGTGTAAGGTTTCTGAGCTAGTGCTGGTAACGACTTGTACCTCGTTATCTTGAACGTGTTACCTTAACAAGAGGTTCACCTCTATTTTGAAGTATATTTTAAAGTCTACTAAACACTTATTTAGAAATGTGGTAAAAGTCGGAAAAAACCATTACCTGAAGAACTCAAGGTGTGAACGTAATTTTCATCCGTTGTACCTGTATGTAACATTCCTTTTACTTCTCTAAAGAGAGATCATCGTAGAATTCTCACTCTTTGGAATTTAAAGTGTAGTGAATTATCACCCGAGGAGAAAGGTTCTAACTGTAGAAGTGCCCGAAAACACCAATATTATTCAAATTAAGTAATGCTTGAAAGTAAAATGAAAATGCCTTCCAAAAACAGATTAGTTGTAGGAACATGGACATTATCCATAGTAGTCCATCTTCCATGGATTTCTTTCTGTAGTCGCATTTCTCGGTAAAGAGTTCGAATGTGTCTTACATGTCTTTCATCACGCAGGTGATAAGGCGTCAGTTTGTAAAAAAAAATACCAGACTGTCGATAAGAGTATATCAGGATTCAAGGTAGAAATTAAATTTCAGTTGACAGTAAAGAAACATTAAATATGCTGGAAAGAACATCACCAATGAGTCTCTGCAATTCTTCATTTCATGTTACCTTGAACTTGAAGCAAAAATTTCCGTAGATTAGCATTCCCTGTACTATAGTAAGTGATGTATGAATATGTTCCACCATTTTCTAGTGTTACACTTGAGATCGTTAACACGTGTAAAGTACTTGTCAGTTTGGTATGATACTGTCCTTTGGTCATTTCAGTTGGTTTTGCTGTTCTCCATCTTTCTCAGGTATATGTTTATATATATATGTTTATATATATATATGTTTATATATATATATATATATATATATATATATATATACATATGAAGGAAATATAAATTTACCTAAAGTTTCGTGAAGTAAAAACTTACAGACAAGATATCGAACATTGCGACATCCTTTAATGTATAACCTTGTCTATACATAGACCTGCTACTGCCTCTTGAGTCTCTAGTCAACTTTTTTTTGAGATTTATTGCTTTTGTGATGGACTGGCGTCATTACTCTTTCTAAACTTACAATATAGTGCTTTTTTAACTGCATTTACAATCACGGAGAAAACTTAACAACTCTTAATAACACCCAACTTCATAGATAATATAAGAATTTCACTTACATATTAACTCTGTCTCTCTTTGGGACGTTCATAAAAGACATGTCTCGAAAGTAAAACATATGCTGTAACCTCGGTGTGCGAGAAAATGGCTTTCGAAATTTTAAAAACACACAATCCTTGCTTCCGGGATCATAAATGGACTTTACACAGAGAATTAACATATTCATTTTAACGTTATATATATGTGTATGTGTATTGTAATGTGCATTAATACATGTAACAATTTTTCGACCATAATCTATGTGTTGCATGTTTCGCTAATTTTTTTCTAAATAATAAACAACACGTTAAAGAGTGTTCGTTTATTAAAATTACATGCAACGACGGTATCATCAAAACAGTAACGGGGACTGCCTTAGAAGTTGTAATTATATCGACTGTCAGTAGATATCCTTAACTGTGGAGGTCATCCCTGAATGACATTTGCTTAAAGCACGATGATCCATATGCCATTGGATAAGAGTGTAAAGGAGCCGAGGCGGTTCCTTGAACCAAATCTATGAAATATCCTACACCGTTTACTTTCGATGACCAGTGCGTGCACGTTTTAAATAAATTTATTGTTGCACTAACTGCACTCATGTTCTGTTAAACGAAGTGTTGTACTGTCATAGGTCAGGTCACGTTTAAGAAATCATCAGCTGTTTTGCTAAGCGATCATCGTCAACTGCCTTGTTAATCCATTTAAAGAGTTTCAGAAACAAGGAACATGGATGTGACCAAAAATGACCGTCTTTATACTTTCCTTCATAAAGATAAAAATGAAACAAACAACATCTTGGGATGATAACCGTGACTTTTGTGATTATTATTCCTGTATGACAGATGGATGAAAAGTACCAGCCCCCCCCCTCTACCCTCCTCCGAGTATTTTGTCCGGTATGATCTAAACTATCTTTGTTTTTCGGTAGGGTTCTACAGTAAAGAATGTCAGCTGTATGGTAGAAATGTTTTATTCCTATACTCTGCACAGAGCATCACATCCATGCCGTTTAAGTTGGTAAAAACAGAGAAACATGAATCGCAGTTGTATACACTGTTCACAATGATGGATTAAAAAATGTGATATTTTGTGATATAACATATGGTCATTGCTGTACAATTCATCAGAAAGTAGATTATTTAAATGAAGTTAATATTACAGTAACACTTAATGGGCGGCTCAACCCCCCTCCCCCTCCAAAGAACCAACTTTATACAATTTATACCAGAAACCGTTGAGTATACACAAGCGTAGAATACTTACACAAAGGGAGATGCTAGTAATCGTTCACTGTGTGAGAATATACGAGGAGCTGATAGCCATCTTAACACTAGGCTATAGCCATCTTAGCACTGGGCTATTTACATATTAGCACTAAGCTGTAGCTTCTATACTGACTGAATTGTTACACAATGAAATATAATGCCATACATAATCGATAGAGATAGGCTTTGGTACAGAGGATATGTACAGTAAAACAGAAGAATGTGCATAAATCCAACTACATATGCAAACCTTATCGTGTTTGCATTTGCGCCCTCTATTATTCATAGCCTCCGCTTTTAATTGTTCGGGACTAAGGTTATATGCACATCTTTTGATTGTATTCCTATTAATTGTAAATATATATTCTTACAACGCATATATTTATTGTAATATGCATTTCGTGTAATTACATCATTTAATCAATGAATCCATGGAACCCGCATAACAACAATTACTCAAACGAGTGTGTGTGTTAGTATGTAACATGTCACATCACAAAGAAATACTGCCTTATACAAAGGAAATTACCTGTTGACATAAACCTATGTGAGAGACCGCAGTATGTTTATTTTTAAATACAAAGTATGTGATGATCAAGTTAGTCGATAAATCTATCTTTTTATTATTATTAATTTATTATTATTATTTTAATTCCCGTTCAAAGATGATTAAACCAAGTAATCTACCTTCATTTTCTGCTATAATTATTCTTTATGTCAGTAGCAGTGCCATTACCCCAAAAGGAGGGAGTTAGTTTCTTTCTAACTTCGGATAGTGAAATTGCACTACTTTACAGGGTTTGCTTCTAATGCTAATATTTAATAATATTCATTAATACTTATTACAAGAATGAACGAATCAGAACTCCGTATAGGTCTAGCTTTACAATTTCAACGTATTCAACAAGTAGAAGGTGGTGAAAGTACCAAAAAAAAAAAAAGAGAGAAAGTACAAACTGTTTTGATGATATACTTTTTAAGAATCAAGGAAAACGGCGGCACTGGAATCTTTATTGCGTTATGTTTGCTTTAGCTTGTTTAGTACCAAGCTTTGTTATTTACGTTTCTTCAACATTAAGTGGTGTTCATGTCTCCATTATCTTTCATCTCTCTTTCTCTTTCTCTTTCTCTTCTTCCTCTTCCTCTTCCTCTTCCTCTTCCTCTTCCTCTTCCTCTTCCTCTTCCTCTTCCTCTTCCTCTTCCTCTTCCTCTTCCTCCTCCTCCTCCTCCTCCTCCTCCTCCTCCTCCTCCTCCTCCTCCTCCTCCTCCTCCTCCTCCTCCTCCTCCTCCTCCTCCTCCTCCTCCTCCTCCTCCTCCTCCTCCTCCTCCTCTTCCTCCTCCTCTTCCTCCTCCTTCTCAATCTCTTTCTCTCTCTTTATCTTGGTAAGAGGATGAAAAACAAAGGAAATTTACTCTCAGTGTAACGTTTTGTGAGAAGTTTTTGCTTTTCGTTGACTCACAACTACAATTACTATCTAGTGCTCAGGAAATATATTTAGGAAAATATCGTTATGACGATTGCCTGATAATTACGTAACTGCAAAATTTGTGGTTTCTTTTTATGAAAACAGGAAGTCCATTCCCACTGCCATGTTTGTAGTTTAGAGCACAAATTAACGAGACGATAAATAATGTGCTGAGGAATTCATCTATGATTAAAATCCCCGGGATAGGGTTTGTTAACATCTTTTTATTTTAGTTTCTCGTTACTCACGAAATAATGGCGTATTTATTCACTGTTAGTACATTCTGGAGCTCGATCATCAAAGTCAAAATTGGCGACGTGGTGGTTTTCATCATCTCGTTCATAAATAGAGGCTGTTTCCGGACTTAATCTGAAATGAATATAAAATATTATATATGTTTTTATTTGTATTTTTACGGTCAAGACGGAGGTAAAACATTTGTTTCCGGATGTCGTTTCCAGGAGGATCTGAGTTTACGATCATTGAAACTACACACAGCTGATTATTACATAACTTTTTAATAACCATATTACTTACCTTGCATATCCATTTATATCTAGCTCCGGGCCATCTGCAAAATCATCTAATGAAAGTAATGTATATTATTCATGTTAATACTTGATATTAAAAATTAAATATTCACAAAAAAAAATGAAGTTTTGAATTCACTTGATTTTTTTTGTCATTAGCGGTCTCTTAAGACTCCGATAAGTACCCAGAGTGTCATCGAAAAGAAATTTTAAGCTTGATTGCTTAATGCTAAGAGAAAAAAAATTAAGAACAATGGTAACTTGCCACTTCCGAAAAAATAAAATAAAACACTTTTTTTTGGCAGTTTAAGCAACCTTAATTTACCTCTATATTTCTTCCTGTTCATGAGATATATAATGAAAGAGGATATATGATAAACCTCTTACCCTCTGGATCTTGGTAAGAAACGGACAGCTTCCGACCGGAGTTCCCTCCCAAACTTCAAATTTATATCATAATAATATGAAAATATTATTCAAAGGTTATAAAATGATATACTCAACTATATAGTCTTGTTCACATATAAATAATGAAAGAAGAAGAATATATCAATTTGAATTCTAGAGACTATTGTTCTTAGACTCTAGGACTTTTTTCTTCAAATAAAGGCGAATGGGTGAAACATATTTTAGTGGCGATATCGATCTGCAACAAAACTAAACGTTTACAATAATACAGGTTTCATGACCTAACTTGAGCCATTTTTGTTAACAAATCGCAACAATGTATTATGATATACTCATATAGACTATAGAAAACGAACATCTTCCGGCCAAACGCTATATGGTGTAAACATATTCAATTATGTTACATTCCTTCGTAGAAGTTTGCCTTATTTGAAGGATCAAACAGACTGAAAGATATCTTTCTTCAACTCAATTGCCAGTCTTTTGAAATTATGGTAACAATTTGACATAAAACTCTAAGTTAAATGTTTCGATGGCTTGATCGCAAAATAAACGACATATTCATGTGTGTAGTTACCATTGTTCGTAGCAGTGGTCATAAACTACGGGTCTTTCCGAATCGACGTTACCTACAAAGCAGAAAAAAATGTTAACATAGAACTATTCAATAATAAATTCCAGTTCCTTAACATTTCGTCGATTCTGAGCCAATGCTGAATAACTTCACACTTAACCTGGTTTTAAGTGGACGTTACATTCATTCGTAATCAAATCAAACGTATTTTCACAACTCTTTGGATATATCTATCATTGTACTCAACACATCACTATGTGACTAACTCTGCATATCTGGAGTGTTATCTCAGTGGTTAACACCGGTGCCTTTCAATCATAATGTCCCCGGTTCGAGTCACTCCCAAAACAAATTAACGCCCAAGACAATTAACAATTCATAATCATGGACGTTAAATATTAATGTGAGAGACTGACTTCGGTCTGCTTGCGGCTTTGATAAGCCAATTAGGCTTTTTCGTGAGTTCCTGCTTGCAGGAGGATCTAATATACGTATATGCATTATCGAATTAACATACCTTCTTTACACGGGTTAGCAGGAAGGTCCCTATGTAACATTCTGTTTTCCACATCTAGAGCATGATGCGCTCTCACTACATCTGGAAAGTCCACTGTATCAAACCTGGGATGTTGTCTTCTCGAGTATCTCAAAGTAAAAAATAATAAAATGAAATATAGGTACTTGATATATAAAGGTTGTGTTGATAGAAGTATGGTAGTTAAATGGCTCTCATTTTCCAAAATCTAAAAAATAGAAGATTAATGTAGATAAATTAATTTGTCAAATGTGAATTGATTCAACTTTGAATGCATAATTAGAATAATGTCATTCCCTCTGTTAAGAGTCAACAAAACCTATCGAATTTCAATTTTATACACCAATACATGTAAGAGAGAGGAGAAAAGGTGTTATTGTTTATTCACATTTCAAAAAGACTGAAGAACAAGCCTGACAATAGCATGATTCAGCCATTCATATTTAAGTCTTTAATGCTTTATGTCCTTTTTTTGTTTTGTTTCTTCAAAAGAGAGCTTGCTATATAAATATTGCATTGTTGTTTTCTAAACTTGGCAATTTTATTAGCAACTATAGACTGTTGATTGAAGTGAGAACAAACGACACATGAACAAACATAAAATCAAATGTTGAAACACCTACACACATATTTAAATCACACATTATTTAGAGCATTGGAGGCAAGGACTGGGATGATACAACCAAACCGTTTTGATGAGGTAAGGGTAGGTTTTACTTGTTTGTTTCTTACCGTCTCGATAACTTTGCAATTTGCCTTCCTGCAAATCATAGTAGAATGAAAGAAAATTAATGTGATTAAAAGTCACATAGTTAATGTTATACTAAATAATTTAACAATGTAACGAAAGTTGCATATTGGTTCAATTCTATCTTCCATTAATACAAAACTCTGCTTTTAAAGTTTTTAGTTTTTCCTTTTTGAAATTTTTACCATCAATTACAATAGATAAACAGGTGATTTATTCTTACATTATACACCAAGAAGTACATTTTTATAAATATAACTTACGATTGTAAAAGAAAGTCAGGGATGAAATACCAAACACGACGAAGAGAATAACACAAATCAAGAGTGGTTTCCGTGAAACTGGGCTCGATTCGTCCACATCTGTGAGAGAGAAGTAAAGTCTAAGGGGTTGACGAAAAGACAATATAAGGAGTACCTTTAACGATTCGCCTAAAAACTGATCTTCACTGAATGAAGCAAAACCATTGTGTGTCATATGTTGTACTTTTCTTTCCACTGCGAAGATTTATCGACGAAGGTACTAATGGGACATAAAAGTCCGATACATTTTCTCATACGTTCCTCCTTTTATGTAAAATAATGATCCTATATCTTATTTCTATATGTTACATATATATAAATGTCACACACATATACATATTTATATGGGCGTATATATATATATATATATATTTATATATATATATATATATATATATATATATATATATATATATATATATATATATATATATATATATATATATATATATATATATATATATATATATATATATATATATATATATATATATATATATATATATATATATATATATATGGCATCGTCGGTATATATGCAAATGGTATCTCGAAATGTTGCTGGTAACTTACCGACTGCCTACACCTAACACTCACATAAATTAGATAACTTTTAAATCTGTACTGGTACCCGTTAATTCCGAGCTTCTCTTAGATTCAAATCCTGTTATTGTTTATAAAGTACGGAATTTACACGGCATTGATCACACTCTACACCATCAATAAGTGACTTATAATAAGTAATATATAGAATGCTAAGGTAGCATAAATCGTCTCATTCTAAACAAATTTGAAACCAAATACGAAGAAGCTAAGGTAACGCATTTCGATAAATTTCTTATACATGATATTAACCTTTAGAAGTACAGCTCAAGGATCGCAAGGATACAAATCCATCGAGATGTTCAGACAAAACAAATGTTTGAAAGCATTTGACTTAGGGACACCACCATATATTGACAAAGATTGGTTAATATGAAAAATGGCCTTTAACGTTTTGAAAGCTATTAACGATTTACATTTAGTTCTGTGAAAAATGTTATATAAATTGAGGGGGATATAAACTAATAAGCATGGCAATATTGACGTATTGTTGATACCTATAACAGGGGATTCCTTCACTCCTTCACTATTTAGTCGCAGGATGCATGGTAATAGTTAATGATATGCTTTGTGTACATTGAAAGCGCATATGCGTTTTTGGAACTGCAGTGGTAACCGCATTATTAGTGCGTGTTTGTGATCAGTGGAGTTCACACGATGCTTTACTAAACTTACCTTGCACCGCATACAAGACGGTTGTATTTGATTGTGCGGGTCGACCTATCCCATTATCCGCCATGCATCTATATATGCTTATGTAGTCATTGTAGACCTCGTCATAAGATAATGTCCAAACTGCTTGGTATCTCAATCTTCGCTTGGTTTGTGGAGATACTGAGTTACGTAAAGTAATCCATTCTTCATGAATTTTCTTTTGCAGTGAAATTGTCGGGAATGGATTTGAATACGCCTCGCACTCCACAGTAAAGTTACCATGCGGTGTGACGGTATCCGGAGTAGGCGAGACAACGATATTGACTGTTGCTGCAACTGTGGAGAAACGAAACATCTTATGTACAGTATGGCCAGTAATGAAATGGAATTTAGTCTCAATGTAGTCACCACTGAGGGGTTACACCTTCCTAGTAACAAAGAAAAGTACTTTACTGCTTTCGGTGAAATATTATGTGGCAATTCGTTCGTGCATGTTCTTTTGTCAGCCATCTGCTTCAAACTGTCAATCAAATTTTAAGCTTGTAACATGTGACGTATTATCGCATCTAATGGTTTCATTTTATACCTAATATTAATATGTAATTTCTATATGTAACCATATTGTTTTTAATATACACATATCTTTTTTTTATAAAAACCATGCTAACCTTCTTAGCGAGACTTACATCACGATAACTAGTCATAACCGAAGAAGAATGATAATTCAACACTCGTTACTTGTTTCAGAATATCAACGATGTAACACATCTTTACTAATAATTCATATGCCATAGTAACAGCTTAATACTCTTTTGAAGGACCTATTTAAAATGAGTAATCAATAAACATTAGGTTTCACGCGGAAGAGGAAGTTACATATATGAGTTGTTCCTATAGTCATAAAAAGCTGTACTAGATCACAATTTACACTCTCGATGATTGAAACAATAACATTTTGTCTTTGTGTCAGTGTGATCATTTTGAACTGTCAACTTAAGGAGTAAAGTCAAATATTTTTCAAACTTTGTCTTTGTTAGGAGCAGAAAAAAAGTCTATCTGGCTTTTATGTCATCACAAATACTCACACGTGACGTTTAATAGCACTGCATCAAAGACGATATCACCGATGCCATTGTTTGCTTCACATCTATACCTGCCATATAGCATCCTTGTAAAGTTATCGAAAAGAAAAAAACTCTTCATTGTTGACCATTTTTCTGTGAAATACGTTTTCCGTTTGTCAAACTCTCCCGGCTTAACGATTCGCGTTAATGTAACGTTTGGCTTAGGGTTACCATCCGTTGAACACAGCAATGTTACGTTAGCAAACTCCTTGAATATGCAACTCCTTGTAGCACACGTGTTAGTTCCTTTTACAGAAATATTGATGGTTGGTTGGTCTGTCAGTCAGTTATAAAACACAAAAGAAATATACATCATGTTAACAACTATGGAATGTAAGAAATAAAGAAATACAAACACATGTGGTTCTATCAACAAAGAAACCAACAGTTTTTTTTGATCACACACTAAAATAATATCTTTATTTTACAGCATGTATAGTTTTCAATGAGCATTGTAGAAAGTATTATAAATTACTCACAGAAGACATTTAGATGAGATGACGCAGACAGGTTCAAACCATTCTGTACCTCACAAATCATTTCCTTGCCATTGTGAATTCTCTGGCTCGTCAACATTATTTGCCCACAATATCTATATCCAGATACTGTTGCTATTTCAAGACTGTGCGTATTATCATGAACTATTCCTGTATCAACCATCCACGTCAACCGAGGTTCCATGGAACTTTTTACACAGCACTGCGCCGTTATTGCCTCGCCTTCAGTTACGTCAGTGGTGACATTGAACAAGCCAGGTGAACCTAGTTCAAGATTATAGACAATTTGATTATCCATTTTGCAAAATAAGGTATTCTTCAAAGTTTCCCCTTTGAAGAATATCCTTCAGGATGGTAACGTCTTACTCATTCATTTACCTGCCTATGTTTTTCTCTCTCTATTAATCCTATTTTAAGAGTTGGTGCCTACGTGCGAAGATAGACAATGGGCTCATTTTATTTTTTAATGGGCTACATTTTACTTGCTTACGTTTAGTTATCTTTTCATTTTTCGTTATCTGGTTACATGTTGGTTCTTACATTCAAAATTAACACCTATGTTCTTTGTATAACAATAATATTCAAGAGGCTCTTGGGGAAGATTAACCTTAGCTAACTAAGTTACCCTCTCAAACTAGAGTTGAAATACAATAAAAATCAAAATCAAATAAAAACATGGCTAACTGATAAAACTAACCTTTTCATGAGAGCCAAGCGGAGAAAGTACTTAGTTCTATTGGTCATGAATAAATGGATATGTGAGTCTTACAATTATCAAGACAATCCTAACTTTATCGATACCTTTAGATCGATTTCTTTACGAATACTATTTGGCTAATTGATCATTTTTTTGGGTGCAATTTCAATGGTTATAACAGGTATCATCTTCAAAACAAAAGTCATTTACATTAACACATTTCAAGTTTCATTCTTGCCAATGTCAACAAAAGACTGTAAATTACATGAAGTACGAAGGCTTGGGTTATAAGGTGCTCATAATCAAAGTGTCCCTTTATGAGGTTTGCTTCAACCTTGTCCCAAATTTCCATCTTGTTTTTACTAGACCTTTAAAACATGTTCTGCTGACATTTCGTCAGTAGTGTTGTGTTTTATTTGAGAGTATCCAATAATGCAACTACCAACATAAAATTATTATTTGGATATCTGAGAATTATTTGAGTTTAGAACGTATCAAAACATCTGAGTATTCCAAAAAACAGTGTTAGTTTTATGTTATTAAAATCAAGATCATGAAATAAAAATTGTTTAGATCAAACCCAAGAATTACGTTTACCTTAACTATGTTTCCACCTATATAAACATTCGTGTATCAACATAGCCTTTTGACGTAGTTATTTTGTAAGCCAACAAGATACAATACATTATTACCATAATACTGGTAGGCAATAAAACGAGAAAAAAAGACTTATGTTACTTACCTTGAACTTGCAAAAGGAAAGTCCCCTTATCAGCATTTCCAGTATCATAGTACGTGATGTGTGAGTATATTCCACCATTCCTTGGGGTCACATTTGAAATTCTCAACATAACACGTACATTTTCTGTCAATTCTGCATAAAATTGTCCCTTAGTTACGTCACTTTGTTTCCTTGGATCGAGGATGAGAAGTTGGGCACCATCTTTTTCCAAAACCGTAGACCGGACCTGATATTTTCTTACAAACCATTCGATTTCAATATCACTATTAATTAGAACGGTGTGTGTCGATATCCCTGTATAACATAAATATGTAAATTAAACATTATTCTCCGTGATTAGTAAAACAACATTACATATTATTGGCGTATATTACCCTATTTTCAGTTGGTATTTTCAACAAAATATTTCATTAACATTCATTGTCAACTTCAGCTACCCCTTCCTCGGAATAACTTCCATGCTAATATGTCCCTAAGTCCAATAAAAGTTCAATGACTAGTGTATCAAGTTCAAGAAAAGGAAAAATAGTCCATTATATTCTTCTTCAGATTTCCTATTTGCTTTCTTCGAGTGATTAACACTGATATAGGGAAGAAATACTAAGAACATTATGAAATTAGATTGAATGAATTGAATTTGTTTGATCACGTTTAATACTCTGTAGTTTGGGTAAACTTGCACCTGCTTTTATCTACAGTTAATAGGCTTATTGACAAGTCTACAATTCGCTGAAAATGATTTGATGGTGTAAGGCCGTTCCATTTTTCACATGGAGTAACATGGATACAGTAGAAAAGCTCTTAAAAATTTCATAAAATGACTGGGAGAATCTCACTGGAGATTTGGGGAAAATTTAGCGATGCAATTAATAATAAGAGTTTAATATTCCTTTATCTAACAGAACAATAAACTATCCTGTGATTATCGAAAAGAATATGTGTGTATCTTCACACCAACTATTTCATGTGACTCATTCTACGTGCAGTTAGCTGATAATTCTATCATCGTTGATGTTTACAAATGTGGAAATTAACTGAATGATAAAGGGGTCCTGAGCAGAACTTCCATCCGGTTCTGAGATTTAAGATAATGACGTAAAGAGGTCATCTAGGGTCAATCCGATCGTGGTTTTAACAATTGTTTCACAAGTTAACTAGTTGGATATAGAAAGGTATACGTGTGTTTACCTCAAATGTCATATGCTATCTTCATACACACTATTCTAAAATGTATATTTTCAGTTAACACTATTTTCATATACATATATGATCACAACTCTCCTCATTTGACTATTATAGACTGACACATTACATAATACACCAGTCAACTTTAACAGTAAAATACTACCTTTGTCACATATTTAAATCTCTTCCCGAAAAGAAACAATCAACTACCATTCGCTTCAATACTTTACTGGCCAAGTTTCGAACTATATAGTTTTTTTCTGACAGACAAAACTTACCTTTTGTGGCGTTCGTTAAAGCAAAGTACAACAGATTGAGAGCAAAAATTCTGAGAGCCATCACGTTTGCGTGATTAATCTGCTTTCCTATCAGGTTTTGTGTGTGTGTTGAACTCGAAAATATGTTTAGTGAAAGCTAGATGTCTTACCGACAACAGTCTTGACGTTATGTTATTATTTTGGTAATTAATAATTCGAAGGAAGCCGACTGGCAAAAGAAACGAAAGTGTAAATTATCTTATTGTTACCTTAATAATTAATTCATGATAAGTATCAACTTGCAACCCTCCAATGAGATATAACAAAGGATGATAATGTTCAAATGTGAAGAAATGAAACGTGATTTCAGTCGTCGTTACTCTTTTCTTTCTTTTGACCATAACTGTTTAAATATTTACGTCTAAGTTTAACCCGGCGTATTTTGGGCAGTGTCATGCGCAAGATATCAAAGATGATTGACCTATCCTACTGAATAAGGTAAGACTTTAACCTTTTTAAAATGATCAGACTCGATGTTGAAGGTATGAAGGATGTTTTTTTTAAATTTTTATAAGAAAGGAAGTGTGGTCCTGGATACTTTGAAGCCGACTCTGATGTAAGGGGGTCCTTGCCCACAAAAACATTAACAGTTTTTACTACAGATATCGGATTTTGAGGTATATTTAGATTATATATTAGTAGGACATGTCTTTTTGATGTGAGGGAACAAATATCCCTCTCCTCATTTTGTAGAGCAAATTGAAGTCGCAATTGTGTGTAACACGTTGAAATGTTGACATATAAGTAGCCATCGTAACATCATCTTCAAAAGTGAGATGCTCTGTGGAAGGGCGCTACCGAGAGAGTGTGAATAATCCCCCCCACCCGTGTTTTATCCGGCGATATTATGGTTGTATAACGTTAACAGTTACATACTTTCAACATAGTAATTTCAAAATGGTTCATCCTCAAAATTAAGAGCCTAATTTACTTCAAGAAACAAAGCAGAATGAAAAAGCTGAAGGGTGTCTTAAGTCTTACAGAAAACTCGTAAAATGGGTGATGTTCCGCATAGATTCGAACTACTTTCAATACTACAACCGATTTCTTTCTCATTGTAAGAGCGATGACTCTTCAGCAGTATTCGTCCACAATAAGTGTAATTGGATATTTCTTCCACAGTAAGATCACGACTGTCATGAAGTATTATTCCTGTCTCAGATCGAAGTCATTAGGGGTTTTCAGATTGATTCCACGCAGCACACTACAGTCATAGAATCATTTTTCTATAACGCCTGTGATCACATTGGAAACGACAGAAAGTTATTTTTAGGCAAACTTGTTGTTTTAAAAATTTATATTTGCATATAAAATTACCGGAATAATAGACAAAACTAAGTAAAGTAAAGCTATCAATAATTCCACCAACGTAAGTCGCTAATTAGAGTATTCCCATATCAGCTGAGAGGTAAATGAGCCATAAGGGGGGGGGGGGGGGGCTGGGAGGGGAAGATCTCAAACTAGATCTAATGGTAAAGCACATGAAAAGATGCAGCATTTTTAGGTATTGTTCGTTCTCTCGGAGCGCTATGTCTTAGCCGTGTTCCTATCTTCTCTCACAAATTACTTTGGCTTTATCCTGTTAATACGTACCTCACACATAATGTTGAAAGAAATGTACCTTACGCTTTTGCTTCAGCTATTATATAGGTATTTATACATTTATGAAGTATGAAAGTAAAATCGACTGTAAAATAGTTTTAAGCAATAATAATATATTCTTGGAATAACTAAGCATGCACCTATGGCTGATACAGTGGTTTTCAATTGATTACTTATTAAGCAATTCTTGAAGTTAAAAAAAAACTATTCTAATAATCCAGTCTTTGACAAAACATGAAATCAAAGATTAATAGAACACTTGCAAAAGAAAGTGTGACATTATTTTAATTACAAAAGGTGATCCTGGTAGTATTGTGCTGAGCAGTCTCTCTCACTTCCAGTTGAATTAGCAAGGTACACGTGATATTTCGGTCATATTTAGGACTTAATATATGGGAACTTAAAATAAAGGCCTACATGTAATGATACAAAGATGAAGTGCTTGATATCACGTAAAATAATATTGCAGCTGGACGGTCTAAGTTATTTGCTGAATGACTTTGGTTCTTTTGTTAAAGTAGCTCAATAGAAGTATTGAAAAATTAATTGACAAAAAACAAAACAAAAACAAAAACAAACAATTCAACTTAATTAACTTGAACTTGTAGCTCTTCGTTCTTTCCAGTACTATAGTACGTTTCGTGTGTGTAACGTCCACCATTTTTAGTGCTACATGTGATATTCTCAACGTCACCTGTGAATTTCTTAGCAGTTCTGCATAACATTGTCCGATTATTTTAGTTGGATTTGCTTGATCGACGATCACCACTTGCTCCTGATCTTTAATCAATAATGCATACGCAAATGGACGTGTGTCATCCAGATACCATGATATTGCAACATCACTGCCAATGGTCGATATATACGTGGATAACCCTGTAAACATCATCAACGGTTTAAGAATATTACTTCAGTTATTATTATAAACATAATATAAGTCATTGTTTATTCAAAATATGCTAACACCCAGTTATTATTTTTAGTAAATGTTAGCAATGTTAAAAATTGCTCATGACAAATATTTATTTCTGTCAGTGTATTATTACATGGTATATTTGTATCATGATTTGTATGCATGATGCCTAAAACCTAACATTGTGAGGTTTGGTGAGAATACCCGAAACTGGATACATAGTGGACCGCAACTGCAACACGTTGATTGCTAACAGTTTGGCTGTGAACTTTTTTACACTCAGACTTTTCTAGCTATTATAGCTAGATCATTGCATTTGAACAACACAAATCCTTTTGTCGAATTATCTTACCCAGTTGCAATGTGCGCTAAAACTAAGTTAGGATTATACGCTCAGTCCGTTTACTCAGAGACCAACTAATGGATCCCACTGTAGTTCCAGCTGCAAATACTACTGTCAGGCTCGAATTGATAGAATAACAACATTAATAATGGTAAACCATACCCATAAGTGTTTCTTTAAAAGGATTCGGAACAGAAACATATATATCCTATTTTCAAGCTATTGAAAGATGAACGCATGGGAGGTACACATATCTACTGAATGTTACATATATCTTGTTCAGTTACAATTTCTTTAATATAAAGGAAAACTTCATGGCGTATCTCTTGTAGGCTGATATTAAAAATATTATTTTTGTTCCAATACATTTTCTTACTTGTTCTTACATTTTATTTATATGTTAGACAAAGTCAAGCAATTTCCTATCGAAAATTGAGATTGTCCCTATAAAAGAAATGGAAAGTAAACATTAAGATATCGGTCAATAGACTATTCGTTCGTATGTAACACAAGACCAGGAGCTCGAACAGTCTGATTTCCGTCGGTTATATCTTCACAAGAATCTCATAATCATGTCTGCTTAGTGTTCATGTATACGAACGTTTGAGGATTGTAGTTAATGAACAGTTATAACGCATGCATTAACCACAGAGTGATTGTGCTTTATTTATTTAAGTAATAACTTGATGAAGCTCATTGTTTATTTAGAGAGTTTGACAATGAAAACGAAAGTAATAGCATGGTGGCTGATGACGGTTAGTTATTTATTTCTTTACTACAATAGTAATTAATACTAAACAAGTGGTGACAATTGACCTAGAAAGAATATCTCCTTCAATCAAGCCCTCGATTACTTGATCAATACGTTACTTATTGTTAAAAATGACGTTAAAACACACTCTCAATAATACATATGTTTTGTTTTCTGGTAGTTGTGACTGAGTTGTTGTACAACAGTTTGCTTCAAAGTCATTATTTCCTTTTAATTTCCTATATATATATATTAAATAATCGTCATCCCACATAGCAAGCGTAATTCGTCCAATATACCAATGTTAGGTTTATTGATTACCGACACCATTACATGCAATACACTAATACATTGCAACCAATGACATATATCGTGAGATATGCTAGTTACATGTTAAAATTCCAATATGTTTTGCTCAAAAGCATCATTACATTGTTAATAACTTTTGGAACTGAAATCACTTTGCTTATTTAAAGAACAAATCCTTCTCTCGCTTTCTTTAGTATTGCGTGACTAAGAACACACTAACGTAAAAAATTGTTCGTAAACATCGTTCCCGGGCCCGGTCCCGGTCCCGGTAAGGCTTATATCGATGATAACGTGACAGGAACGATACGAATCACACAAATTAGTAGTCCAACAGAGATATTTTAACTGATTTCTTGCAATTTATTCTCCTGCAGGGTTCATTATAATTAATATGATGAATATATATATTTACATATATATACATATATATACATGTATATATATATAAACATATATATATATATATATATATATATATATATATATATATATATATATATATATATATATATATATATATATATATATATATATATATATATATATATATACCGACTCTTAGCATGTTCGTCAATATCGCACATATTTTTGTTAAATTGTAAACGAAATTCTAAATTCGATAAACGGTTAGTAGCTAGAGCGCCACCAGGCCAGCCTTGACTTGGATGGACTCTACTCTACGTACATGTGGGACAACCTAGTTACTTATCACAGAGGGTTGGAACTTGCATGTATGATTGTAACAACATGTTAGGACCATTTTACATCTAAGCAAAATCCATATTGACAAAATAACTTCAAGGGAGTGATGTCCCCTACCTTTAGACACCTCCACTAGGCGATATTACATCTTACCAGCCCCACTTTATTAAAGGAGGTAGCCCCTGGGCTAGAGCCTATAACGTTACAAGAAAAGCCATCAATACAGGCATTAGTTAAACAACTTAATTTTCAGAGTTAAATGATAAACTGGGGAAAATGTTGGTTTTGCCCCTTCCATCACAAAATAATTTAGCGACTGATACTAAATGATACGGAACAGTAGAATGTGCAAAATCGAAATACCATATGTAAAGCATTTATATCAAAAAAATGATATACAGGATCTCCCTCTCATTAAATTACCCAATATGTGAAATAGCGTGCCTATTGCATCGTTTTACAATTCAGAAATTTTCTAAGCGAACTAATTATGGTGTTCCTGTTTTTTTTTATAACAAAAAGAAATATTGTAACGTCACTTCCCTTTCTGGTGGCAATCTTTAAAGCTGGGATTGGCCAAAGAGATTCTCGACTAAGAGATGACAATGGAGAAGATATGAAAGTACCCTTGGCACATCGGTACCGTTTCTTCAAATCTCATATCGCATACAAGGGTCATAAAATATTGTGCTTACAATATACGGCTCTTATCGTTATACTTGCATTACGTACAACGTTAACTGTTAACACAATGACGCAATACCCCAACGTGGCGTCTAAACGCAGCTTACAATGCGGCGCTACACCCAGCGTACAACGCAGAGTTAAACGCAGCGCACAACGCACCACCCAACACAGCATACAAATATGAAAACAGATCGAGGCTAAGGAAGAAATTTTTATACGGTGTCGACACGCCTTTAACCGATGTCAATACACTAACAACCGAACTAAATCACAATGTGGATCATTTAACCTAGCTTCCTAGCTGATAGCTGAATTAGGACTAAAGCACTATGCTGTTTATTACGGACTCACTGAAATATATCCATTCACCACAGAGCACGGATTCTAACAAACGTACATACAATGTCGCGCAGTTCAGAACGCAACAATTTAATGTTAATAACGTGAATGTTAATAAGGGGTTAATCAACGGTCTAGCGTGCGTTACTCACAGGATTAATGCACGATCGGGGGATAATGCAAGCGATGCACGAGGGCGGAGCCCGAGTGCATCCAGCGATAGCATTAACACCCGGAGTGCATTAATCATGTGAGTAACGCACGCTAGACCGTTGATTAACCCCGTTCATTCATACACTACCATTTGTGTGGGGGAAAAATCATAAATCAAAACATTTTTGGTTACATATAACCAAGGATTTATTAAAGTGACGCCCCGTAATTTTACCGTGCGTTACGTACAGGATTAACCACGGTAACCTGACCTGAATGGACCAATAGGATTTAGGAATCTTTACTAAGTATGAATGAACAATCGGTTAATAAGGCCAATCCTAAATAACTGGGCGTTATCTCACTCAGTGCAATGGTGCAGTTTGCTAACAATTCATACGACCCACAAATGTATTAAATAATATTCCGAGCACTTACAGTATCTACGAACAGTTGATGTCGTGGTATTAGAAACATACCAATTCGGTTGATCGAAATAATGAGATATCGTACCGTACGTATTCTTGTATCTCGTCTTGTATGAGATTTTGTCAAAGGGTCTTACACTACACGTTAGCATCAGCTCCTTTAATACTAGCCTGAACATTGGCCTGGGTTTACGCGAGTGAGATTTTACTTCTTCAAAGAACACCGCCTCTGAGCTGCGGTCACGGAAAACTCATGTCTTCGAACAAAGGCCAGGTGCACGATTGTTTACGTATTGTTAACAAATTTAGGAGGATAACAGGAGGAATTGTACCATTACTAATTTCCAGCCTAAACAATTAAAACGGAGTAAAGAAAAGCTTTCAAAAGTTGAATACCAAGTTAGATTACGATATGAACTACTAGCAGATCATATTCATATGAAATTCACAAGCGTTGAAATTAAAGATGCAACCAAAACCTGATTTCATGTTCTTTTTTTAAACAACCAGCTTGTTTCTCTTGATTAATTCATATTAACTCTAATCATTACCAAATTGATATACATCACTTGTTTTAGGCATGTCTTTAAGTTATTCGGCATGACGGTAACAACAATGCAATTTTTCAATTGTGTAACTGTAAAAATGTATAACCTTTTTCTTTTATTTCTTAGTATAAGATATTTGTATTCCATTAATGCTTTTCTCTCAAGCGTATTACTCAGGAAACAGCTCATGCTGGATGGTAAAAATGTAATTATTTTCGTTATCGCACACCATTGTACATGTACATGGTGGCCACAATTCTACCAGACAGAATGAGTGAATCAAATTCCTGATGAGATTTAGAAGTTTCTGACATTAAGTGTTCCTCCATAACGTCATGATTTTCCTAACCTACCGCAAATTATTCCAGACAATTGTCGCTTTCACCCGACGCATAACATTGGCGAGCTACTATTTAAACAACTCTCCAAGTAGTGGTCTCCCTCGAAATGAGAGGTATGATATTTGCAGACCTTCCGGGCTAATATTGAATAAACACACAGGACAATATCAGTATTCTGTACTATATACTCAACGCTACATAGAGTTTCACCATCTCTTAGAAATTTATCTTGACGTTGGATACTTACTGAATGATACTACACATATTATAGTTATATAATAGATATATCAAAGATATATAATATAATAGATATAAAAGATATGTAATAGCTCTAAGTAATATATAGATTATATAACAGATATATGATTGATAAGTAATAGATATATAGTACATATGTCCAAGGTATAAAGATATACAGTGGAAATATAATATATATAATAAATATTTATAAATATTATATATATTGTTTTTGATAAAAAATAAAAATAAATGCCTTGATTCTATACAATGTCGCTCACAGACGCGACCTGCTTAGAAATATTATATAACAGTTATGTAAGTACGTTAAGGTAGTAGGAACTGTGTAACACCCATAACAATAGTGTAGACAAGCATGTTGGGGAAGAGCGAAATACCCATAGTCCGTATCTTTTCCAATTGCATCATTATACCCATTGTTGAAGTTTAGCAACTCCGAAAAGCTGTAATTGGCGAAATACAACATTCAAAGGCTTTTTTTTTGAGTAGACAATATGCATATTGATACTTTAGGAAAAGCGCCTCATCGGAATTGCTCTTACTTTTAAGAATACCCGTGACAGCTCTTCGTGATAACGTTTGGTATACACTTTGAGATCGATTCTGATCATATTACAAAGGTTAAAGTCTTACCTAATTCAGTCGAGAAGATCACTCATCTTTGATATCTTGTGCATGCTACTGCCCCCAAAGACGCCGGGTCGAACTTAGAGTTAAATATTTTATCAATTTGGTTAAAACAGAGAAATGAGTAACGACGACTGAAATCCCGTTTCATTTCTTCACATTTGAACGTTATCATCCTTTGTTATATATTATTAGAGGGTTGCACGTTGATAGTAATCATGAATTAATTATTAAGGTAACAATAAGATACTTTACACTTTCGTTTCTTTTGTCATTCGGCTTCCTTCTAATTATTAATTACCAAAATAATAACATAACGCCAAGACTGTTGTCGGTATGACATCTATCTTTCACGAAACATGTTCGTGTTCAACACACACACACACAACCAGAGAGGAAAGCAGATCAATCACGCAAACGTGATGGCTCTCAGAATCTTTGCACTCAATGTGTTGTACTTTGCTTTAACGAACGCAACAAAAGGTAAGTTTTGTCTGTCAGAAAAGCTATATAGTTCGAAACTTGGCCAGTAAAGTAATGAAGCGAATGGCAGTTGGTTGTATCGTTTTGGGAAGAGATTTAAATATGTGACAAAGGTCGTATTTTACTGTTAAAGTTGACTGGTGTATTATGTAATGTGTCAGTCTATAATAGTTAAATGAGGAGAGTTGTAATCATATATCTATATGAAAATAGTGTAAACTGAAAATATACATTTTAGAATAGTGTTTGAAGATAGCATATAACATTTTAGGTGAACACATGTATACCTTTCTATATCCAACTAGTTAATTTGTAAAACAATTGTTAAAACCACGATCTGATTGACCTTAGATGACCTCTTTACGTCATATCTTAAATCTCAAAACCGGATGGAAGTTCAGCTCAGGACAACTTTATCATTCAGATAATATCCATATTTGTAAATATCAAGGAGGATAGAATTATCAGCTTATTGCACGTAGAATGAGTCACATCCAATAGTTGTTGTGAAAAGATACACATATTCTTTTCGATAATCACAAGATCCTTCACTCTAAGCTCATAATGTACATTATAGACGAATCATTTCACAATAGTTCATTGTTCTATTAGATAAAGGAATATTAAACCGACATTATTTATTGCATGGCTAAATTTCCCCCAAATCTCCAGTGAGAGTCTCCCATTCATTCTATGAAATGTTCAAGAACTTTCCTACTGTATCCATGTGAAAAATGGAACGGCCTTATACCATCAAATCACTTTCAGCGAATTTTAGACTTTTCAACAAGCCTGGTAAACTGCAGGTGCAAGTTTACCTAAACTACGGAGTATTAAACGTGATGAAACTAATTCAATTCATTCAATCTAATTTCATTATATTCTTAGTATTTCTTCCCTATGACAGTGTTAATCAATTGAAAAAAAACAAATAGGAAATCTAAACAAGAATGTAATGGACTATTTTTCCTCTTTTGAACATGATACACTACTCATGGAACTTTTATTGGACGTAGATACATATTAGCATGATAGTTATTCCTAGACAGGGGTAACTGAAGTTGGCAATGAATTTCAATGAAATATTTTGTTGAAAATACCAACGGAAAATAGGGTAATATAAGCCAATAATATGTAATGTTGTTTTAATAATCACGGAGAATAATGTTTAATTTACATATGTATGTTATACAGGGATATCGACACACACCGTTCTAATTAATAGTGATATTGAAATCGAATGGTATGTGAGAAAACATCAGGTCCGGTCTACGGTATTGGAAAAAGATGGTGCCCAACTTCTCATTCTCGATCCACGGAAACAAAGTGACGTAACTAAGGGACAATTTTATGCAGAATTGACAGAAAATGTACGTGTTATGTTGAGAATTTCAAATGTGACCCCAAGGAATGGTGGAATATACTCACACATCACGTACTATGATACTGGAAATGCTGATAAGGGGACTTTCCTTTTGCAAGTTCAAGGTAAGTAACATACAGTTGCTTTCTCGTTTTATTGCCTACTTAAGTAAATTTATGGTATTACTGTTTTGTATCTTGTTGGCTTACAAAATACGTCAAAAGGCTATGTTGATACACGAATGTTTATATAGTTGGAAATATAGTTAGAGTAAACGTAATTCTTGGGTTTGATCTAAACAATTTTTATTTCATAATCTTGATTTTAATAATATAAAACTAACACAGTTTTTTGGAAGACTCAGATGCTTTGATCTGTTCTAAACTCAAATAAGTTTCAGTGATCCAACAAAAAATTGTATGTTGGTAGTTGCATTTAAAATTTATTTTATTGTATTTCAAAGGCAAAATTTGAAGAAGATCTTATTTTGCAAAAGGGATAAATAAAATTGTCTATAATCTTGAACTAGGTCCACCTGGCTTGATAAATGTCACCACTGACGTAACTGAAGGCGAGGCCATAACAGCGCAGTGCTGTGTACAAAGTTCCATGGAACCTTGGTTGACGTGGATGGTTGATACAGGAATAGTTCATGATAATACGCACAGTCTTGAAATAGCAACAGTGTTTGGATATATGTATTGTGGACAAATACAGTTGACGAGCCAGAGAATTCACAATGGCAAGGAAATTATTTGTGAGGTACAGAATGGTTTCAATCTGTCTGCGTCATCTCATCTAAATGTCTTCTGTGAGTAATTTATAACACTTTTAACAATGCTCATTGAAAACTATACATGCTGTAAAACATAGATACTATTCTAGTGTGTGATAAACAAAAACATGTTTAGTTATTCATTTATTTATATTTTATTTTACATTTTTTTATAGCGCCTTATCCAATCAGAAATTGGCCTAAGGCGCTTTACAGTAAAATACAAACAAACATGATAAACAAATATATAAATCGTTAAAGGGTAGAAAATTTGTCATATACCATCTGACAATAAATTGTATAAAAACTGCAAATGGGATATCGAAAATTATACAAACAAATTCTTAAAATTTAATATATATATATATATATATATGTGTGTGTGTAAAATTAAAATTTTAAAAGCGCTATAAATGCAAAATGGAAATGCGTTGTAATAATGTAACAATATAAATAGTAAAGAAAGCACGGTGAATGGGATGCAGATCTAAATAGAAAGGTTTTGAGTAGTTTTTAAATTCATCTATATTTTTGGCACACTTAGCTTCCTCCGATAAACTGTTCCATAATGTCGCAGATAAGTAATCCAAACGCCTGTTTCCGTATGTAGAAGAATGTTGGTTTCTTTGTTGATAGAACCACATGTGTTTGCGTTAAAAAAGCAGAGTTCTTAATTTTTTTTGTATTTCTTACATTCCATAGTTGCTAACATGATGTATATTTATTTTGTGTTTAATAACTGACTGACAGACCAACCAACCATCAATATTTTTGTAAAAGGAACTGACACGTGTACTACAAGGAGTTGCATCTTCGAAGAGTTTGCTAAAGTAACATTGCTGTGTTCAACGGATGGAAACCCTAAGCCAAACGTTACATTAAAGCGAATCGTTAAGACGAGAGAGTTTTACAAACTGAAAACGTATTTTACAGAAAACGGAAAAGGGTCAACAATGAACAGGTCTTTTCCTTTTAGTAACTTTACAAGGAGGCTGTATGGAGAGTATAGATGTGAAGCAAACAATGGCATCGGTGATATCGTCTTTGATGCAGTGCTATTAAACGTCACGTGTGAGTATTTGTGACGATATAAATCCAGATAGATTTTTTTCCTGCTCCGAATAAAGACAAAGTATGAAAACTATTTGACTTTATTTTTTAGGTTAAGGTTCAAAATGATCAGACCGAAACAAAGACAAAATGTTATTACGTCAACCATCGGGAGTGTAAATTGTGATCCTGTACAGCTTTTATGGCAGGAACAACTCATATATGTTACTTCCTCTTCCGCGTGAACCTAATGTTTATTGATTACTCATTTTAGATAAGTCCTTCAAAAGAGTATTTAGCTGTTACTATGGCATATGAATTATTAGTATGATATTAAAGATGTGTTATATCGTTGATATTCTGATACAAGTAACGAGTGTTGAATTATCATTCTTCTTCGGTTATGACTAGTTATCGTGATGCAAGTCTCGCTAAGAAGTTTAGCATGGTTTTCATTAAAAAAAATATATGTGAATATTAAAAAGATATGGATACATATTACCAATAGAAATTAAATATTAATATTAAGTATTAAATGAAACCAGTAGATGCGATAATACGTCACATGTTTCGAGCTTAAAATTTGATTGACAGTTTGAAGCAGATGGCTGACAAAAGAACATGCACGAATTACCACATAATATTTCACCGAAAGCAGTATAGTACTTCTCTTTGTAACTAGGAAGGTGTAACCCCTCAGTGATGACTACATCGAGACTACATTTCATTTCATTACTGTCCATACTGTACATAAGATGTTTCGTTTCTACACAGTTGCAGCAACAGTCAATATCGTTGTCTCGCCTACTCCGGATACCGTCACACCGCATGGTAACTTTACTGTGGAGTGCCAGGCGTATTCAAATCCATTCCCGACAATTTCACTGCAAAAGAAAATTCATGGAGAATGGGTTACTTTACGCATCTCATTATTTCCACAAACCAAGCGAAGATTGAGATACCAAGCAGTTTGGACATTATCTTATGACGATGACTACATGGGCCTATATAGATGCATGGCGGATAATGGGATAGGTCGACCCGCACAATCAAATACAACCTACTTGTCTTCTGTTCAAGGTAAGTCTAGTAAAGCATCGTGTGAAGTCCACTGATCACAAACACGCACTAGTCATGCGGCTACCACCAGTTCCAAAAACGCAAATGCGCTTTAAATGTACACAAAGTATATCATTAACTATTACCATGCATCCCTCGACTAAATAGTGAAGGAGATGTAATCCACTGTTATAGGTATCAACAATGCGTCAATATTGCCATGCTTATTAGTTTATATCCCCCTCAATTTATTTAACACTTTTCACAGCACTAAATGTAAAACGCAAATAACTTTCAAAACGTCAATGGCCATTTTTCATATAAACAAATCTTTGTCAACATATGGTGGTGTCTTTAAGTCAAATGCTTTCAACATTTCATTCTCTGAACATCCCGGTGGATCTTTATCAGGACTGTATAGGGTTACGTTCAAGTAGGAAATACCAACCCCGAAGTCTATTATATAAGTTTATATCCCCTCCATTTATATAACATTTTACACAACACTAATTGTTAAACGCCGGCACAGCGTACGTATCATACATATATCTTATGAAATCTGATAATATAGGCGCAGGTCCAGAAAAGGGCGTTTGGGGGAGGGGATTAGACATCCCTTCACGGAGAGTCCGCCCCTGTATTTCTTTCCACTGTATGCACAGACAAAACGCCCTCAAGTGAGCATAAAACACTTAATTGCTGACAATATCATAATCACGTACACTTGTACGAGGTTCATCTGAACTCTCCAGAATACATCCGTGATATTGAGATGCTGTCTTTGAGAGAAATCACCCTGTAGCTTCCTCTCCCGTACCACCTACCTGACTACTCCATCGGGGAATAAGAAACTAGTGCGCGTGATCATGTTTACATGCTCCAAAAATCTTTTAAGAGTTTTTAACTTGGTTTTATTCACCAAACTAGCTAATAAACGTGAAAATGAAAGTGTTATCCAAAGTGATATTTGCACGGTAATGTCCTTGAATGTAAAGTGTCACAATGTTTGGTAACATATTTTATAGCTTTATGACGGTCCAGGCAAATTTGGGTAAGGAAACTCGCAAAAGATGATGGATCGGGGTTGATTTTTTATAGGTATATCGAAACAAAATCTACATGATGATTATGTAGTTCAACGGTGGTTGCAAAATATCTCATAATTCTGTCACACACAACAGTAGCATAATGTACATCATTATGATGTGATATAAAATGGTTATGTTGCAATACCAGAGGCGACTGACCGTCTAATTTGATAAGCATGCGGGAAAAAATAGCGAGTACTGCGAGTGCGACGGTAGAGGCCAATGTCAGATGGCGAATGGTGGGTTTTAATTATTTACCTACATGTAGGCACACACCATGACTTATTGATGGTGGCCAAGAAGTATAACACCACCGTCGACGTGATGTGTTACCTTCATAGCGAGTCATCCTGTCATCGACATGGTTGTGGTACGACCCAAGTTAGTGTAAGGATCCAAAAAGGGTCGTTAACAGCACACGATGGTTTATGGTTTTGACAAAGGCCAAGAAGTTGGCTAGTATAATCTGTAATTAGTGATTCTTCGTTTCGATAATTTTCTTTTTAATCTATTACTTTAAGCAGAATTTGAGTCTTAATATCTCATAGAGGAAGACGAAATGAAAATGTGGAATGCTAGAATTGTTTGTATAACTTTTGTGAGATCTCAAGACCGTCATTCTAATATATGATAGATCTATTTCATGCTCTTTTGAAGCCAAAGTAATGATAATATCAAATCCTAAGTACACCCTTTAAAAATAACGTTAACCCATCAAAAATTATCATAAGTAAACTGAAACATATTCGTAATATAAACAACTTAGACGATACTCAACGTCATTTAGCCTTGGCAAAGTGGTAGTACATGATGCTTGCAGCTTTACAATGCTTTTGTATTTCTATTGACATTTTGTGTTGCATCTGGGGAACTAATGTATTGTGCCAATTTAAGTAGTTTAGCTACATTAATTGATTAGCTTCCGTTATGTAAAAGGTCTTTTTCAAAAATGTAAATGTGTTAAAGGAAAGACGGTTTGAACTGAATGTGGTGTTGTTGAACTGTCTACAGCATACCATGATTATCCTTCAAGAAGCTACAGCGTTTGAGGTATCGGTTATGAATCCACGGAATAATTCAAATTTTGGAGCTTGTTCATGTTAAGGTATAGCCTACTTTTTGTTAGCTTTATTTGGAGTTGACTTATGATAGGTTATATCTACAACAATTGAAATGACGCCTCTTGTATTAAAATTTAAATAACGTTTTCTTCAAGAGCAAGAATCGATGTCGTCTTCCCGGAAACTGCTCTTGATGACACTGTGATCCTTGCAGTGTTTGACCTAGTAACAGTAATGGTCCGTAAGTTTTGTTACAATTTAGGTACGGAACCATTCAGACGGGTATTCAGAGGAAGTGGTTGTGCCCCCTTTACAACCGTCCTGAAGCACTTAAAACTATTCAATTATGATATAAACACAATCTTGCGATTTTACTTATTACTTAAAGACCTTATTTACTTGTATTTTTTTAAATTTTCATGAGGACGAATCCCAGACACCACGCACTTCAACACTGACGTCGGCTGTAACGATATCAGGATTACACCCTTCCTTTTAATACCTTTGATTCGTCGCAGGCCACCGGTTTCTCGTTAGATTGGGGAGGGTAACTTTTAAATCATGAGCGCATAAGGTATTTACAATTTGTGAGCTACCTTGGGAAATTTGATATGCGTTGTTAGGTTTTTCTGTGATAATATGGACGTATATGTATGTGTTACCATTGTCGAAGCAAATCTAACAACGTGAGAGGGAGTCTAATGACAGAGCTTTCCTATGACGATATGAAATAATCGTCACCTGCTTACAAATATATCCCATATTGAGGAGGATACCAAAATTATTCACAAGCGATTGAGAACTATGGCATCAATAATTGATAAAATTCTGTTACAGATCAGTCTGAGATCTTCTAGTTCATCTTCTTTCAAGATATAATAAATATATTAAACAAGTATTTGCAGTAGTCTCCCAAAAACATTAAAAAGGCGCTACAATAAAATTGAGAGTAAATATGTTGCTTGATACATTTATACAACCAGGCCTATTTCGCAGCACATGTATCTGATGGTATACATAAACTTGCCAGTAGATCATAATATGATTTTAGTCATGACATTATAATAATTTCATTTCATCATATTCCAAGAAGCAAACGAATCTCTGGATGTTAAGAACCGTTATTGAAGGTTAGGGAACAACATAAACATGATTTCATTCCTCAGACAAAAGTTGATGAAGTAGAGTTTATCGCTCTAAGCGATGCACAACTTAGACAAAGAGTGAATAAGATGTCAGCTGAATTTAATCAAGGAGTTTGTATTATGTAAATATCCTACTGCATGGAATGTATCATCGGCTAGAGTCAGTTTTATCAATAATGTAATGATCTAACATTAAGCACACGGTATCATTGTGTACAGTAACCCACTTGTGCCACCATATGTAGTGCATACTCTAGGCAATCATTGGCAACTTGCAAGGGTAATCACTGCCCGATATGAAAACCATAAGTATGCTCAACTTATTGCAAACAACGAATATCGCAGTTGCATATATGTATTGCTGGCTGTATAATCAACCCCAACCACCAAGAGACTAATATCAATATTTGGCATTTGTGAAGAATGCCGATAAACGCTATTTGATAAATAAGAACTTCCCACCCCCCTCCCGCTCCATCGATGTGAAAAAGAACAAGCCACCCAAAATGGCTGACGACGTGACCTCCATTGTGTAAACGAGCCTTGGTATTTCTGCCTTATTCAACCATATACTCGTAAACTTGTTACAAAGCGGTAGCATGTTGGATTATTGTAGTTGTAAATGCACGATCATACTCATTATTTACAAACCATTTATATTTAGAGAGTTAATTTTCAAAAATGGTGTATTTTAATACTTTAATTATGCTCGTAAGTATTGTTTCCATGAAAACTATGAAAATGATAACTCGAGAATCTTTCCGGATGTAGTCAGAGCACACAATCCTTCAGCTGTGGCTTCGACAATGTCACTTCGACACCTGCCTGTTGAACCTAATAAGACCGGTACGTTGACACGATACACACGGAGAACACAATATCTATAGTAGATCTTATTATTTTGTAACGCAGTAAAAAAAGAATCGGGCTATAAAAGGATTTGCTGGGATTACACATATCCTCAGTTCTTACTGTATTCCTTACAGCACACTCTACCGATTTAATAAATTTATCACACGGCCCCGCTTTTACTGTGGCACAACGCTTTGTAATGACTGTAATCTCTGTGTGGATCGATTGGTAAGTTAGTAATTAACACAAACATTGAAACTTGACTGCTCTACTTTACGTTTAAGATATTTGACTGCTAGCTTACGCTGTAAATAATACTTACGCTTGATACCTGCCAAACTTTTTGGTCTTCATCCGTTTGAGGTAGGTTGTGTATGTTATGTGTAAACGTTATGAATATGTGTTATGTGTATGTCATGTACATATGTTATGTATATATGTTATCGCTGTAAATGTAATCCGTGGTGGCATTGCGCTGGGTGACGTCATTTGGATCTAATGACAGGGTTTTCTTAATGAAAGTAATGAAAGTAGCTATGTCACTAAGGATCGACAATATCGACAATTCAAATGGGTGTATTTTGCATTGATTGTTGGCCATTGGGCATTGTGTACTTATTGTATATTGTGGATTGTATATTAGGCATAATGTATTGAGCGATATTGACTGTAGACTTTGAGCTTTCCCTTGACAATGGCTTCTCTCTGGGAACCAATTTTAAAACTCGATATGACGGTGTATCGATTTGTGATAGAAAAGTAGATGTTACGTATCAATTCGTTGCTGTGCACCCTTCCAAATTCAGGTTTTAAGTAAAGAAGCCGTATGTGTGTTAATGAGTAACATTTAGTTGTTAATCAACAAGCCAACACGTTCATATTTTGTAGTCATGGATGGAAGTCTGATCTCTCACATCTCAAAGACGAACACACTCTTTGCTTGTTTCTTACAGATACTGTACAAACGATACCAAAAAGAGATTTAGAGAACATTTGGGTGATTGTGGCTGGTGTTGTCGGGTCCATTGCCAGTTGCCTGTTAGTTTGTGCTTGTTTCACAGTCAGGAAGTTTAAATGTAGGTATAAGTGTTGCAAACGCATTTGAACTTAATACTATAAAACTATGGAAACAGTTTAAACTATAAAGGTGTTTTGTTTTATAAAAATCTTCAGGTTTGATCAAGTTACAAAAGTAAAGATAATTTACTGATATTTGGAAACATTATATTTTACACTTAGAGGTATTTGCTTCAATGGGAAATATTAAGGTTAAGAATCAGCCAAGTGAACATCGTTTTAGACCAGATTGGTTTTGTACTATGTTTACCAAACATTTTTGAGGGAAATAATCATTTGAGATTTAGTCAGTGTGTTGTTATCATCTTAATTCATTTAATGAAAGTACTTGATAAAGGACCCTCAGATATCGATCAGTCAAGTAACGGGTATTTGATTTCAAGTCATACTTTAAATAAGGATTATCACATAATACCTTGTATAGGTTCCATATTGAATAACATAATAATATTACGAACTGGTATATTACTGTCATGCTAAAACCAGTTTAATATATGACAAATTTATAAGAGACATTAATAAATTTAGCCTTACAGTCTTCTTGTTAGTACTACAATCAATGTTGAATATAACAACATAATATGTTCTGTTTTTATTGTTATTATTTAATGTTGCTGTAATGACATTCACATGCATAACTTAATACTCACTATATTCAATCATTAAAACAAAGATATGTTTACTAACTATTGTATTTTGACGGAGTTATATATATATTTAGCTTAAAAATGTTATATATATTAAAGTATTTATTACCTTGCAATACTTTAATGAAAACGAACACAATTATAGAAAATGAATTTAACAAAATATTTACTTCATTTACAGTCAATCGAAAAGGACGAAGGTAAGCTTTATCAATTTAGTCTAGCAAAACCTTGACGCTTTGGAATTGAGTTTACATTTGAATGCTTAAATTATTTTGATTTCGAAACTGACAAATAACTTGCATTGAAATATTTTACTTTTAAGTATCAACAAGGTGTATAATGTTACTAATATCCCTTGGTATGAATAATCATGGAATGTCCGAGCTCTTTTCGTCGTTTATTTCTGTAGAAGGAAAGAATTGCCAGAGATACCTGTTGACGAGGACAACTCACAGAACTCACACCATTCGGAAGGAAGTGAACCTAGTAAGTTTACTCAAAATAAATCTAAGTTTTAAGGAATGAATCAATGAAGGCATTTACGAAACTAAAACATTTATTACACACCGTAAGTAAAGCCCAGAGTACGTGTAACAGAGTACGATTAGAGAGCCGGTAACATAAAGTTATAATAATTAAGAAAATGAGAAATTACGTATGAACGTTTTATAGGTTAGTATATTTTATAAATGTCCTCCCAAAGGAAAGCATTAAGTATAATCATATTAGACAGCTACGTTTCTTAAAGTTGACATACACCAGAAAGATTCGGTCTAAATTACTAAAGGTAACGATATGTATTCGTGATTTTTATTTCCTTTACGAATCTTTTCATTTTTTGGCAGATTTCTATTCTATAGCAGATGCAATTGCAGGAAACGATACCCGGATGTTGAGTGAGAAAGATATTTCTATCATCATGAATATTAAAATGGGAAACATCTACCAAAGATGGATAGGATCTGTTAATCTTTTTACAGAGACCAATAAGTGTGTTGTAATAACAACAATGATAGGTTAGTGATAACATTCAATATTCAATATCTATAATCCAAGGCTGATGTGAACGTCGGAGTCAGAGATTGATATCGTCAATCATATTTATATCATTTAAATATATAAGTTATGTTAAGTGACCTTGTGAGCAACATTTTGATACATACATGTAAACACGCTTTAATTTATTGCTGACCCATTTCTGTCATATTTTCAGAAGAGCTCATTAGAAAGAAAAATATTCATTGGGAGTCTTTTATCAGAAAATGTCTCGAGTTGCCAGCATCGAACCATCTAGCAAAGATTGAAGCAATATCTATCCAAAGCAGTGAGTTTGTCCTTTGCATGCTTTAAAAAAGTAATAATAAGAGATGGAATGTGAATCAAATCGATTCGTTTTCATTACAACTAACATTCTCGGTTTATGATTTAGCCCCACCCGTCCCTCATCGGGTGTGATGAGTGACAGTAAAGGAAGATAAGGTTTTCATGGACAGTGTGGAGTCGACAAGATCTTCTGATCAAGTCAAGAGTAATTATATATTGTCCGAACAGGAGTTAATCATGCCCGGAGGGATTTTATTAACATTGATATTAATTCGAATTGATAATTAAGCTAGCCAGTTTTCATCTCGATTAGAATCATATTCAATGAACTTTTATAATTTATGGAGATTAATTATTGAACTCCATCTTTGATTTCTTCTTTTGTTGTAGGTAAACTGTTCCTTATAAGTGAGCATCTCAACTGTGAAAATCTGCATAGCGTCTTGTCACGTGATACTAAAGATAAAGGAGACTATTATTGTTGTAGTTCATTGTCAGTTCCTGACGTCATCAAATACGTAGCGGGAGTATTGGAAGGAATGGACATCCTTAAAACATTCGGGGTAAGAAATGTAAATGAGTTATCAGCTAAATATTGTTGTTTACTTAGTCAGACAGTATTTTGTCATCAACCTCGTCACTGTTTGTTGTAAAGTTGCTATTTGTATCTAACTTATTTTTTAAACAAAACAAGCTTTCATTCAAACTCGAGACCACTTTAATTATTTAACAACTGCTCAACTTATTGGTTTTCATATTCTGTCAGTTCCTTCACCCTGGTTTAACAACCAAAAAGGTGTTACTAACCAAGGAAGGACATGTCAAATTATTTGACTTCTGTCTGGCCGGTGATGCACCAAAAATAGCTGCTCTCAAGAGAGCACAGGTAAATAACTCAATCATTTATCGAGGTTTAACCTTGTTCTTTGTGTCTAGTAATTATATATATTTATTTACGTAATTACTTGTACGGTCTTTATTATCAGAATTAGTGTCTTTTGTAATGGATAGCGGAGTCTAAGATGAACAACTTTATTGAGATCAAGCTACCTGAATCGCTCGTTTTTGTTAAGTTTGGCATATTTGGTGGATTTGGAAAGATCAATATATTTAAACTGGACTGCTCTAAACAGTTTTAAATAATATAGTTAAGAATACTCCATATCCAAATAACTGTTTAATCTTAATCAAAACCTCTCTATATTTAATGACATCCCATAGCCCAGTTGCATAATTTTTCAACGTAACTTACCATCATTTCGACTTAGAAAACAAAAAAACAGTTGTGATTTTATTTACCCAAGTGTACAATTCTGGATTAGTATAACCTGAATGTAACATTAACATATTAATACAATAAATAACTTTTATTTGTTGTAATCTCCTTTTTCTTTTTCAGATTGCTACGGTAACTTTGAACCAATTTCCACCTGAAATGTTACTGTTGAATCATTATACAGAAACCAGTGACGTGTGGTCTACAGCAGTAGTAATATGGGAGATTATGGCAGCTGGTAAAGAAATTTAATAATAACGAAATCCTTGTAGCAAATAATAAAGTGTTCAATAAAAATTTGCGTTGCTTATTATAACAGAAAACTACAGCAGTTATCAATAAAATAGTTTCATGTTTCACATTTGATTAGTAAACTGAATTTGATTGACTATATTTATCCCCAATAAAATAAGTACATCACAGATTACTCAAGTTTTTGAGTTTCACTTAATTCTGAGTCAAGTGGATTTGGTCAAATATTAACAGTAATTTTAACGCGGAAGAAACATGTAAATATTCTATAAAGAAAATCAACTTATTATAATTATCTATAGACACCTAGATATATTGTACATGAAATACCGTCGAACGCAATCCAGTACCAAATTATAATATTGCACATTTTCCTTTTTTGGTGACGGAAAGTTACATTACTGCTCTTATCTTTATTTAAGGTTATTTTATTAGAAGCAGAGACATGAGCATAATGTAAGAATATGTTGTCTGAAATTAGTTACTGCATTTATAACAATTGGTAGTATCGAGTATAAGTAGAGTGAATGCAAGAAGGCAAGGATTGAATTTGACAATAGTTATGACAAACACACAGGTGTACAAGTGTTTGAAAGACGTGATAGCCTTGGTGCTCCCTCCATACACAAGTTGGATATTCATATACATATACTAGTTTCGATATTTCTACACTCGCACATCTCTTAGGAAACCCACCGTTTCCTGTGGACAAGGAAGTTAGGTTTGACGAAGAGGCGATCACGCCATCAGTACCCTGGCCGGAGAAGTACTGGCAGATAAAGTAAGAAGTCAATCTTTAAATTACCTTTTCATTCTATGAGTGTCGAAGTAACCGCATCAATATTAGTTGAAGTCGGTGTGTAATTAATTCTGTATTTTTCAACAATTGTTGTAGGTTGTGCAACTATCTCACAGTGTATGCGATTTTTGTAGTTGGATTTAAAATTTTGTAATATGATAGAGTAATTGTGGAGTATTTATGTATACTTAAGTCTACTTAGGTTACCATAAATGAATTTAGTGTTTCATGGAGGGCTGAATTATTTGTTTCAGGTAATTTCATGCAAATTGGTGTTTCCATATTCACTTTAATTAGAGCAATGTAATACTTATTGATATGTAAATCGTTGAAAGAGTCCTTTATTTTAACCAAATAATAGCCTCACGATTTCTAGTGGGAAACCTTACAAGACAGTAATCATGAAAGTAAAACTTATTAAATGTGTTTATTAGTATAAAACTTCTTGTACTTCATATGTATATTGAAACATATAAAATAGTACATTGCATGTACTGATTCACTATTTGATTTGATTTCTTAATCATCTGCAGAGATAAAATCTTGTTTGATTGCTGGAAGCATAACTCATCTCTTCGACCTTCCATTCATCATCTGAGGGGAACATTCGTAGCTGTAAGTAATATATTACTCATCTTTAGAACAGATATCAATCATCATTAAGTTGCCGTAGGTGGTATCAACATCGTTGATACACATGCACAATGAATAAAATTCTATCCCGATTTGAAACTTAAGATAAGAAGTCTTACCAAGCTGTTAAAGGTAGTTTAAGCAGTAGTTCATAAACTCTATCCTAATCCGCCTATATTCAGCGATCCTTAATTGCATCATGTTAGTCATCTCCACTGTCAAATTAGAATCCATGGGTAGGAAATGGAATCGAAAAGACAATATTTAGTGAGGTTTAGTTTATTGGTATCGATAACAACCGAGTTAAAGCATTCGGACAACTAACCCAATATAGAAACGCGTAATAGAATTCATAAAATGTTATGGTTTGACAAAGAAAACTGCCACAGTTATACCACATGAAGTAAAGCGGCATTTTATTCACAATAAAGGTCCTATGTCGACCATTACGATGTGCTAAGTCACATGCAGGGATAACGATGTAACTGAATATGTAGCTTAACCTTGGACAGTGTATAATAAAATCGATAGTTGTAGTTATACAGCTGTCTCATATTACCAGCTTAAAGTGGCTTCATATGATTTCCTTTTACTTGATATCTATTTTAAATATCTTTGGTATGTCAGACGGTGTAACAACGACATAATGTATTCTAAGACACACTGTTGAATACGCTTGGTATGGGCTCTCTTTCCTGTTGTGTTGAGATTCACAGAAATATTCATATCTAACTTATTTATGATTGATCTTGATTTGATTGTACCTTTAATGTAAAGAAGGTCAGTTCAGGCAACGTTAAATATATATTTAGCATTTATTTGTTGAAAGTGTCTTGCATAAGTCCACGCATTTTCCCTAAACAGATATTTGAAAAATTAATCGCGGACAGTTCTTATGAGATACCGATACCTACGACTTATTTACCTATGAGAGCCCCTGATACCGCTTAACCTACCAATGCAGAACGAATCTACCATGCTGGAATGTGAACTGAGTGTGCCTAGATTCTAATACTGGCGATTGGTAACCGCTAAGAAACTTCAAGATTTCCCTGAAGTCACAGGACCTACCTAAGCAGACCACATGTGCCATGCTGTAGAGTATAACAGGGTGTCGCATATGTTCTGATCGTCATCCATTATTGACCAGCACCTGTAGAGTAGAACTGGGTGTCGCATATGTTCTGATCGGCAGTCATTATTGACTACAGCAGGGTTTACCTCCGCAATTAGATAGTTATCATGCAGGATAGTAGACCCGGATTTTCTCATTGGTACCAATTGGTGTTTTCTCTGTAATATATCATTATTAGTATACTTTATATGTTGAGCGTAAAGTTGAAAGACTGTATAACAACACATGCAACTTTGATCTTTCAATGGTTATATGAAAATACCCTTTCTTCATTCTCTTGGTATAAAAAACTTCAAAAGTTTCTGAAATATTCATATAACTATAGACAACATTAACAGAGTCAGTCAATTGAAAGTTATGGAACGAAACAACCCTACTGTGCTAACCACACTACTAAATTCCTCTATATATAAGTTACACATTAACTCATAGGTTTCTTATTCGATAAATGTTTACTTCATATTTTCTTGTTACAGCTAGTGTTGTAATTTATCCATTCCATGGATGCCAAAATGTCAGTTAAACTCAGTCTTTAATTATTATAAACAGTAAGATACTTTTTTATTACACACCTCTATACGTTCTCTTTCGTGTACATTGTATAACATTTTGGTGGCTACCGTAACTTTACCCTCATTTTCTGTTAACAGGAGCACTATTTTTCTTCCATTCATCAAGCTTAGATGATATTCAAAGCTAAAGTAATATAAAGGTTGAATTAACGAATAAATTTCTGTGTGCGCCTTTTCTTGTACATCATTGTGCAATTTTGTTTAAAGATGAATATATTACAACACAATCGTGTAATGCATATATTGACCTCGTAGTTAAGTCAAACACGTATCACAGTGTAAGCCTCCATATATAATTACCAGACCAGGTTACAATTACGTCATAGGATTCCTTGTCATCTTTCTTATGTTGTTCTTTATTTCCTCGGGACCCCGTAATCTTTGCGAGGGCCAGACCACTGTATTCCCTGAACCCTCTCGTCATACATGACAACAGCGGCCATCTTTTCCTTCTTTTAGTCTTAGCAAATTAATGAGGAGGTAGGAGCAAGGGCTTCTGAAGTCAAACTATTTCCCACATCCAATAGTAATCATCGCCAAGTATATCATATCTCTATCTGACCACAGTAAATGTTAATCAGCATATTAGATTGTAACGTAGTAGGACGTTTTTGACCCGCTGTATAGGTTCCCCATGTACATGCTTTGAAAACAAATTAAACACAATTATCATGGGAAGTGGCGGGATAGTTTCCCTTCCGAATAATTGCCGTTGATATCTTCGCTGATAATTAGTTTACAGGTTATGTAGGTATTGAATGTTCATAGAACCTAATACCATTTTCAATCGTCTCTCATAAACTGATTCCTTACTGATTCTCTCATAGGTTCCTTGTATGAAAGTTTATACTACAACAAGAAAACAATATTTGTTTAATACTTCGTTCTAGCATGATCTGCCGTATCATGGGAGTATTTCTAACTCTAAGACTCGTACATATTTCTTCCAACACACGGCAGTTGATTGGTTGTTGCCACTTCAGTTTCATATCGTTAGTTTCTTGTAAGAGCTTACTAAGTTCGTTGAGGCTTAAGAAAGATTATTTATCCAATTTCCAGCAGAGTGACATAGCTTCATACCTGTAAAATAATACAGTTAACGTGTTCTAGGAATCAAGTCAGAGCCCAAACAGTATAGTATCTGGTGCCAATTACCCCCCACCTTATACCCCATACACACACACATTCATTTCTTATTTACTGCTGGGCTTGCCTATAAGAGTGGTTATCTTGTGTAAGTTGTCAGATTCAAAGGCACCAGGAGTGCACTCTGTACAATCATAACACTTAGGTAATACGCCCTCATTGACAGTTATACATAGCAAGTTTAAACGCATTCACAAACCAGTAGAATCACTGCGGTCGACTGGTACGGACTTTGGTCTGTGGCACAAGATCCGGTGTTCGATTCCTATATACCTTCGCATGATGAGTCCCAAAAGGACGAAACCGGTCGTGAAGTGGAATTTTTCTGGTGTGTTGTTCTTTATTTATTTACTATATATCAGTCATACCACTTGCTACACATTCATTTCTTTTTACGGCTTGGCTTGCCTATAAAGAGTGATTATTCTGTGTAAATTGTCAGATTCAAAGCACCAGGGGTGCACTCTGTACAATCATAACACTTGGGTAATAATGACAGTTATACAAAGCCAAATTATACACATCCACACACCAGTAGAATCACTGTGGTCGAGTGGTACGGACTTCGGTCTGTGGCACAAGATCCGGGGTTCGATTCCTATATACCTTTGCCTGTTGACTCCCAAAAGGACGAAACCGGTCGTGAGGTACGTGGAATGTTTCTGGTGTATTGTTCTTTATTTATTTAAAGTCTGTTCAAAGTATCTCTTTCGAGATCCGGCTTTAGGAATCACAAATGATTTCGAGTTAGTTAGAATCATGTAGCATCTCTAGAGTAAGGCAAATATGTGACCAAAAACAGAACTAGTATTGTTCGATACAGGTGACAAACGCCTACAGTGGTATTACGTCCTCCTTATCGGTTTCAAACCTCTGGACATACAATCAGCGTCCATAAGCTAGTGTTTAGGGTGTCCGTATATAAAGCCGGAGGCCCAGGTTCGAACCCCGGTGGAGGCAGAAAGTTTTTTCACTGTTCTTGACTTTCCATCTCATTACGATTTGAATTATATAAATAGTCGACACCAGTTTTCACCAAAAGAAATTTCAATGACTCCAAATGTTTTCACAATTGTTTCATCTTCGGAAAGATCAGTTATGAGTCAAAAAAAGCATTTCCATTCATCGCCAGTTCTTGTCGTTTCTTTAAAATTTGAGACGAAAGTGATTTAACTCAATTTCCTTCCATTATGTTAAAAAATATACCCAGTAATTAGTAAAGCTTAATCCTTCAGAATAGCAAACATGAAACAACTATAATGATTCGAAATACATATATCGAGAAAATATTAACTCTTTTTGACGATACCAAAAGACGAATCCTGCTCTTATTTCCTGTTCAGACAGAGAAGAGTGTATTGAGCTAATTGTCTTTATATTTGATGAGTATACAGGCACGGTTTGGAAACAGGGTAAGAACAGCATTTTCATTTTGAATGTTAAACTCTAGGGAATAGGGGACATAAAATATCTGTTACAAAGAGTATAGTGCAAGGTTTCTGAGTTTGTGTTGGTAACTCCTTGTACCTCGTTATCTTGAATGTGTTACCTTAACAAGAGGTTCGCCTCTTTTTGGAAGTATATTTTAAAAGGCTACTAAACACTAATTTAGAAATATGGTAAAAGGCTGAAAAAACACCCATTACCTGAAGAACTCAAGATGTGAACGTAATTTTCATCAGTTTGTACCTGTATGTAACATTACTTTTACTTCTCTAAAGAGAGATCATCGTAGAATTCTCAATCTTTGGAATTTAAAGTGTAGTGAATTATTACCCGAGGAGAAAGGTTATAACTGTAGAAGTGCCCGAAAACACCAATATTATTCAAATTAAGTAATGCTTGGAAGTAAAATGAAAATGCCTTCCAAAAACAGATTAGTTGTAGAAACATGGACATTATCCATAGTAGTCCATTCTCCATGGATTTCTTTCTGTAGTCGCATTCTCGGTAAAGAGTTCGAATGTGTCTCTTACATGTCTTTCATCACCTAGGTGATAAGGCATCAGTTTGTAAAAAAAATACCAGACTATCGATAAGAGTATATCAGGGTTCAACGTAGCAATTAAATTTCAGTCGACAAGTAGAGAAACATTAAATATGCTGGAAAGAACATCACCAATGAGTCTCTGCAATTCTTCATTTCATGTTACCTTGAACTTGAAGCAAAAAGTTCCGTAGATTAGCATTCCCTGTACTATAGTAAGTGATGTATGAATATGTTCCACCATTTCTAGTGTTACATTTGAGATTGTTAACACGTGTAAAGTACTTCTTAGTTTGGTATGATACTGTCCTTAGGTCATTTCAGTTGACTTTGCTGGATCTAGTCTAAGAGTATCAGCGGTTCTCCATCTTTCTCAGGTATCATGTTGACTCAATCCAGTGTACAGCATTCCTTTGCCATTCTAATTCAAAGTCGTCACTGATTGGCGCTGTATATTCCGTGTGCAATCATATTTAAACATTTAAAATACAAGCACGCATCGTGTTTTCTTCTTGTTCATGATATCAGTCATGACATAAATATTTCAGATTGTATACTTCAAGCAGCCAATGGAAACTAAATAAACATATGGAAGGCCGTGGTTCCTGTTAGTCTATTAATATATATATGAAGAAAATATAAATTTACCTAAAGTTTCGTGAAGTAAAACCTTACAGACAAGATATCGAACATTGCGACATCCTTTAATGTATAACCTTGTCTATACATAGACCTGCTACTGCCTCTTGAGTCTCTAGTCAGCTTTTTTTGAGAATGATTGCTTTTGTGATGGACTGGGGTCATTACTCTTTCTAAACTTACAATATAGTGCTTTTTTAACTGCATTTACAATCACGGAGAAAACTTAACAACTCTTAATAACACCCAACTTCATAGATAATATAAGAATTTCACTAACATATTAACTCTGTCTCTCTTTGGGACGTTCATAAAAGACATGTCTCGAAAGTAAAAGATATATTGTAACCTCGGTGTGCAAGAAAATTGCTTTCAAAATTTTAAAAACACACAATCCTTGCTTCCGGGATCATAAATGGACTTTACACATAGAATTAACATATTCATTGTAACGTTATATGTATGTGTATGTGTATTGTAATGTGCATTAATATATAGAACAATTTTTCGACCTTAATGTATGTGTGCATGCTTTGCTAAATTTTTTCTAAATAATAAACAACACGTTAAAGAGTGCTTTGTTTATTAAAATTACATGCAACGACGGTATCATAAAAAATGGCAACGGGGACTGTCTTGGAAGTTGTAATTTATATCGACTGTCAGTAGATATCCTTAACTGTGGATGTCATCCCTGAATGACATTTGCTTAAAGCACGATGATCCATATGCCATTGGATACGAGTGTAAAGGAGCCGAGGCTGTTCCTTACACCAAAGCTATGAAATCTCCTACAACGTATACCATCAACGAGCACTTTCGACGACCAGTGCGTGCACGTTTAATTATATTTATCGTTGCACCAACTGCACTCATGTTCTGTAAAACAGTGTTGCACTATCACATCAGCTGCTATGCTAAGCAATCATCGTCAACCACCTTTTCACTCCTTTTAAAGAGTTTAGAAACAAGGAACATGCATGTGACCAAAAATCACCGTCTTTCCTTTATAAAGATAAAAAGGAAACGAACAACATCTTGAGATGATTACCGTGACTTTTGTGATTGTTATTCCTGTGTGACAGATGGATGAAGTATTCCACCCCCACCCCACCTCCTCCGAGTATTTTGTCCGGTATAATCTCAACTATCTTAGTTTTTGCGGTAGGGTACTGTACAGTATAGAATGTCATACATATGCAGCTGTATGGTAGAAATGTGATTGTTCCTATACTCTGCACAGAGCATCACATCCATGCCGTTTAAGTTGGTAAAAACAGAGAAACATGAATCGCAGTTGTTTACACTGTTCACAATGGTGGATTAAAAGATGTGACATTTTGTGATATAACATATGGTCATTGCTGTACAATGCATCAGAAAGTTGATGACTTAAATGAAGTTTAATTAACAGTAACACGTAAAGGGCGGCTCCACCCCTCCCACTCTCCAAAGAACCAACTTTATACAATTTATACCAGAAACCGTAGAGTATACACAAGCGTAGAATACTTACACAAAGGGAGATGCTAGTAATCGTTCACTGTGTGACAATATACAAGGAGCTGAGAGCCATCTTAACACTAGGCTATAGCCATCTTAGCACTGGGCTATTTACATATTAGAACTAAGCTGTAGCTTTTATACTGACTGAAATTGTTACACAATGAAATATTATGCTATACATAAACGATAGAGACAGGCTTTGGTTCAGAGGATATGTACAGTAAAACAGAAGAATGTGCTTAAATCCAACTACATAAGCAAACCTTATCGTGTTTGCATTTGCGCCCTCTATTATTCATAGCCTCCGCTTTTAATTGTTCGGGACTAAGGTTATATGCACATCTTTTGATTGTATTCCTATTAATTGTAAATATATATTCTAACAACGCATATATTTATTGTAATATGCATTTCGTGTAATTACATCATATAATCAATGAATCCATGGAACCCACATAACAACAATTACTCAAACGAGTGTGTGTGTTAGTATGTAACATGTCACATCACAAAAAAATACTGCCTTATACAAAGGAAATTACCTGTTGACATAAACCTATGTGAGAGACCGCAGTATGTTTACTTTTTAAATACAAAGTATGTGATGATCAAGTTAGTCAATAAATCTACCTTTTTATTATTATTAATTTATTATTATTATTTTAATTCCCGTTCAAAGATGATTAAACCAAGTAATCTACCTTCATTTTCTGCTATAATTATTCTTTATGTCAGTAGCAGTGCCATTACCCCAAAAGGAGGGAGTTAGTTTCTTTCTAACTTCGGATAGTGAAATTGCACTACTTTACAGGGTTTGCTACTATAAAATCCTACTAAAATAATGCTAATATTTAATAATATTCATTAATACTTATTACAAGAATTAACAAATCAGAACTCCGTATAGGTCTAGCTTTACAATTTCAACGTATTCAACAAGTAGAAGGTGGTGAAAGTAATAAACAAAGAGGCAAAGTACAAACTGTTTTGATGATATACTTTTTAAGAATCAAGAAAAAAGGCGGCACTGAAATATTTATTGCGTTATGTTTGCTTTAGCTTGTTTAGTACCAAGCTTTGTTATCTACGTTTCTTCAACATTGAGTGGTGTTCATGTCTCCATTATCTTTCATCTCTCTTTCTTTTCCTCCTCCTCCTCCTTCTCCTCCTCCTCCTACTCTCTCTCTCTTTATCTTGGTAAGAGGATGAAAATAAAGGAAATTAATTCTCAGGTCAACGTTTTGTGATAACTTTTTGCTTTTTGTTGACACACAACTACCATGACTATATAGTGCTCAGAAAATATATTTAGTAAAATATAATTATGACGATTGCCTGATAATTACGTAACTGCAAAATTTGTGATTTCTTTTTATGAAAACAGGAAGTCCATTCCTACTTCCATGTTTATATTTTAGAGCATAAACGTGCTGAAGAATTCATCTATGATTAAAATCCCCGGGACAGGTTTTTTAAAAGTCTTTTATTGAAGTTTTTCGTTACTCACGAAATAATGCGAATTTAATCACTATAAGCACATTCTGGAGCTCGATCGTCAATGTAAATATTGGCGACCTGGTGGTTTGCATCGTCACGTTCACAAATAGAGGCTGTTTCCGGACTTAATCTGAAATGAATATACAATATAATATATGTTTTTATTGGTAGTGTTACATTCGAGGCAGAGGTAAAACATTTGTTTCCGGATGTCGTTTCCAGGAGGATCTGACTTTACGATCATTGAAACTACGCACAGCTGATTATTACATAACTTTGTAATTACCATATTACTTACCTTGCATATCCATTTATATCTAGCTCTGGGCCATCTGCAAAATCATCTAATGAAAGTAATGTAAATTATTCATGTTAATACTTGATATTGCAAATTAAATATTCACGAAGCTGTTAATCAAATCAAGTTTTGAAGTCACATGATTTTTTGTTGTCATTAGCTTCTCCTTAAATCTCCGATAAGTACCCAGAATGTCATCGAAAAGAAATTTTAAGTTTGGTTGCTTAATTCTAAGAGAAAAATAATAATTTAAGAACAATGGTAACTTGTCACTTCCGAAAAAATAAAATAAAACGCTTTTTTTTGGCAGTTTAAGCAACCTCAATTTACCTCTATATTTCTTCCTGTTCATGAGATATATAATGAAAGAGAATATATGATAAACCTCTTACCCTGTGGATCTTGGTAAGAAACGGACAGCTTCCGACCGGAGTTCCCTCCCAAACTTCAAATTCAAATTCATATCATAATAATATGAAAATAGTATTCAAAGGTTATAAAATGATATTCTCAACTATATAGTCTTTTGCACATATAAATGATGAAAGGTGAAGAATATATCAATTTGAATGCTAGAGACTATTGTTCTTAGACTCTAAGACTTTTTTCAAATAAAGGTGAATGGGTGAAACATATTTAAGTGGCGATATCGATCTGCAACAAAACTGAACGTTTACAATAATACAGGTATAATGACCTAACTTGAGCCATTTTTGAAAACAAATCGCAACAATGCATTATGATATACTCATATAGACTATAGTAAACGAACATCTTCTGGCGAAACGCTATATGGTGTAAACATATTCAATTATGTTACATTCCTTCGTAGAAATTTGCCCTATTTGAAGGATCAAACAGACTGAAAGATCTCTTTCTTCAACTCAATTAGCAGTATTTCAAATTATGGTAACAATTTGACATCAAATTCTAAGTTAAATGTTTCGATGGCTTGATCGCAAAATAAACGACATATTCATGTGTGTAGTTACCATTGTTCGTAGCAGTGGTCATAAACTACGGGTCTTTCCGAATCGACGTTACCTACAAAGCAGAATAAAAAACTGTTAACATAGAACTATTCAATTATAAATACCAGCTCCTTAACATTTCGTCGATTCTGAGCCAATGCTGAACAACTTCACACTTAACCTGTTTTTAAAGTGGACGTTACATTCATTCGTAATCAAATCAAACGTTTTTTCACAACTTTTTGGATATATCTTTCATTGTACGCAACACATCACTATGTGACTAACTCTGCATATGCATCATCGAATTAACATACCTTCTTTACACGGGTTAGCAGGAAGGTCCCTATGTAACATTATGTTTTTCACATCTAGAGCATGATTTGCTCTCACTACATCTGGAAAGTCCACTGTATCAAACCTGGGATGCAATCTTCTCGAGTATCTCAAAGTAAACAATAATACAATTAAAGATATGTACTCGATATATGAAGGTTGTGTTGATAGAAGTATGGTATTTAAATGGCTTTTATTTCCCAAAATCTAAAAAAGTGAATGATTATTGTAGATAAATTAATTTGTCAAATGTGAATTGATTCAACTTTGAATGCATAATTAGAATAATTTCATTCCCTCTGTTAAGAGTCAACAAAACCTATCGAATTTCAATTTTATACACCAATACATGTAAGAGATAGGAGAAAAAGGTGTTATTGTTTATTCACATTTCAAAAAGACTGAAGAACAAGCCTGACAATAGCATGATTCAGCCATTCATATTTAAGTCTTTAATGTCTGCTTTATGTCCTTTTTTGTTGTGTTTCTTAAAAAGAGAGCTTGCTATATAAATACTGCATTGTTGTTTTCTAAAATTGGCAAATTTATTAGCAACTATAGACTGTTGATTGAAGTGAGAACAAACTACACATGAACAAACATAAAATCAAATGTTGTAACACCTACAAACATGTTTAAATCACACAATATTTAGAGCAATGGAGGCAAGGACTGGGATTATACAACATAACCGTTTTGATGAGGTAAAGGTATGTTTTGATTCGTATCTTCTTTAATTGTTTGTGTCTTACCGTCTCGATAACTTTGTAATTTGCCTTCCTGCACATCATAGTAGAATGAAAGAAAATGAATTTGATTAAAAATCACATAGTTCATGTTATAATCATTAATTAAACAATTTAAGAAAAATGCATTTTTAGTTCAATTCTATCGTCCATTAATACAAAACTCGGCGTTTTAAAGTTTTTAATTTTTAATTTGGTAATTTTTTACCATCAATTACAATAGATAAACAGATGATTTATTCTTACATTATACACCAAGAAGTACATTATTATAAATATAACTTACGATTGTAAAAGAAAGTCAGGAATGAAATACCCAACACGACGAAGAGAATAACACAAATCAAAACTGGTTTCCGTGAAACTGGGCTCGATTCGTCCACATCTGTGAGAGAGAAGTAAAGTCTAAGGGGTTGACGAAAGACAAAATAAGGAGTACCTTAAACGATTCTCCTAAAAACTGATCTTCATTGAATGAAGCAAAACCATTGTGTGTCATATGTTGTACTTTTCTTTCCACTGCGAAGATTTATCGACGAAGGTACCAATGGGACATAAAAGTCCGATACATTTTCTTATACGTTCCTCCTTATATGTGAAATAATGATCCTATATCTTATTTCTATATGTTACATATATATAAATGTCACACACATATACATACATATATATATTTATATGGGCGTATATATATATATATATATATATATATATATATATATATATGGCATCGTCGGTATATATGCAAATGGTATCTCGAAATGTTGCTGGTAACTTACCGACTGCCTACACCTAACACTCACATAAAATTAGATAACTTTTAAATCTGTACTGGTACCCGTTAATTCCGAGCTTCTCTTAGATTCAAATCCTGTTATTGTTTATAAAGTACGGAATTTACACGGCATTGATCACACTCTACACCATCAATAAGTGACTTATAATAAGTAATATATAGAATGCTAAGGTAGCATAAATCGTCTCATTCTAAACAAATTTGAAACCAAATATGAAGAAGCTAAGGTAACGCATTTCGATAAATTTCTTATACATGATATTAACCTTTAGAAGTACAGCTCAAGGATCGCAAGGATACAAATCCACCGAGATGTTCAGACAAAACAAATGTTTGAAAGCATTTGACTTAGGGACACCACCATATATTGACAAAGATTGGTTAATATGAAAAATGGCCATTAACGTTTTGAAAGCTATTAACGATTTACATTTAGTTCTGTGAAAAATGTTATATAAATTGAGGGGGATATAAACTAATAAGCATGGCAATATTGACGTATTGTTGATACCTATAACAGGGGATTCCTTCACTCCTTCACTATTTAGTCGCAGGATGCATGGTAATAGTTAATGATATGCTTTGTGTACATTGAAAGCGCATATGCGTTTTTGGAACTGCAGTGGTAACCGCATTACTAGTGCGTGTTTGTGATCAGTGGAGTTCACACGATGCTTTACTAAACTTACCTTGCCCCGCATACAAGACGGTTGTATTTGATTGTGCGGGTCGACCTATCCCATTATCCGCCATGCATCTATACATGCCCATGTAGTCATTGTAGACCTCGTCATAAGATAATGTCCAAACTGCTTGGTATCTCAATCTTCGCTTGGTTTGTGGAGATACTGAGTTACGTAAAGTAATCCATTCTTCATGAATTTTCTTTTGCAGTGAAATTGTCGGGAATGGATTTGAATACGCCTCGCACTCCACAGTAAAGTTACCATGCGGTGTGACGGTATCCGGAGTAGGCGAGACAACGATATTGACTGTTGCTGCAACTGTGGAGAAACGAAACATCTTATGTACAGTATGGCCAGTAATGAAATGGAATTTAGTCTCAATGTAGTCACCACTGAGGGATTACACCTTCCTAGTAACAAAGAAAAGTACTTTACTGCTTTCGGTGAAATATTATGTGGCAATTCGTTCATGCATGTTCTTTTGTCAGCCATCTGCTTCAAACTGTCAATCAAATTTTAAGCTTGTAACATGTGACGTATTATCGCATCTAATGGTTCATTTTATACCTAATATTAATATGTAATTTCTATATGTAACCATATTGTTTTTAATATACACATATCTTTTTTTTTATATAAAAACCATGCTAACCTTCTTAGCGAGACTTACATCACGATAACTAGTCATAACCGAAGAAGAATGATAATTCAACACTCGTTACTTGTTTCAGAATATCAACGATGTAACACATCTTTACTAATAATTCATATGCCATAGTAACAGCTTAATACTCTTTTGAAGGACCTATTTAAAATGAGTAATCAATAAACATTAGGTTTCACGCGGAAGAGGAAGTTACATATATGAGTTGTTCCTATAGTCATAAAAAGCTGTACTAGATCACAATTTACACTCTCGATGATTGAAACAATAACATTTTGTCTTTGTGTCAGTCTGATCATTTTGAACTGTCAACTTAAGGAGTAAAGTCAAATATTTTTCAAACTTTGTCTGTGTTAGGAGCAGAAAAAAAGTCTATCTGGCTTTTATGTCATCACAAATACTCACACGTGACGTTTAATAGCACTGCATCAAAGACGATATCACCGATGCCATTGTTTACTTCACATCTATACCTGCCATATAGCATCCTTGTAAAGTTATCGAAAAGAAAAAAACTCTTTAATGTTGACCATTTTTCTGTGAAATACGTTTTCCGTTTGTCAAACTCTCCCGGCTTAACGATTCGCGTTAATGTAACGTTTGGCTTAGGGTTACCATCCGTTGAACACAGCAATGTTATGTTAGCAAACTCCTCGAAGGTGCAACTCCTTTTAGTACACGTGTCAGTTCCTTTTACAGAAATATTGATGGTTGGTTGGTCTGTCAGTCATTTATAAAACACAAAAGAAATATACATCATGTTAACAACTATGGAATGTAAGAAATAAAGAAATACAAACACATGTGGTTCTATCAACAAAGAAACCAACAGTTTTTTTTGATCACACACTTAAATAATATCTTTATTTTACAGCATGTATAGTTTTCAATGAGCATTGTAGAAAGTATTATAACTTACTCACAGAAGACATTTAGATGAGATGACGCAGACAGGTTCAAACCATTCTGTACCTCACAAATCATTTCCTTGCCATTGTGAATTCTCTGGCTCGTCAACTTTATTTGCCCACAATATCTATATCCAGATACTGTTGCTATTTCAAGACTGTGCGTATTATCATGAACTATTCCTGTATCAACCATCCACGTCAACCGAGGTTCCATGGAACTTTTTACACAGCACTGTGCCGTTATGGCCTCGCCTTCAGTTACGTCAGTGGTGACATTGAACAAGCCAGGTGAACCTAGTTCAAGATTATAGACAATTTGATTATCCATTTTGCAAAATAAGGTATTCTTCAAAGTTTCCCCTTTGAAGAATATCCTTCAGGATGGTAACGTCTTACTCATTCATTTACCTACCTATGTTTTTCTCTCTCTATTAATCCTATTTTAAGAGTTGGTGCTACGTGCGAAGATAGACAATGGGCTCATTTTATTTTTTAATGGGCTACATTTTACTTGCTTACGTTTAGTTATCTTTTCATTTTTTGTTATCTGGTTACATGTTGGTTCTTACATTCAAAATTAACACCTATGTTCTTTGTATAACAATAATATTCAAGAGGCTCTTGGGGAAGATTAACCTTAGCTAACTAAGTTACCCTCTCAAACTAGAGTTGAAATACAATAAAAATAAAAATCAATTAAAAACATAGCTAACTGATAAAACTAACCTTTTCATGAGAGCCAAGCGGAGAAAGTACTTAGTTCTATCGGTCATGAATAAATGGATATGTGAGTCTTACAATTATCAAGACAATCCTAACTTTATCGATACCTTTAGATCGATTTCTTTACGAATACTAATTGGCTAATTGATCATTTTTTTTGGGTGCAATTTCAACGGTTATAACAGGTATCATCTTCAAAACAAAAGTCATTTACATTAACACATTTCAAGTTTCATTCTTGCCAATGTCAACAAAAGACTGTAAATTACATGAAGTACGAAGGCTTGGGTTATAAGGTGCTCATAATCAAAGTGTCCCTTTATGAGGTTTGCTTCAACCTTGTCCCAAATTTCCATCTTGTTTTTACTAGACCTTTAAAACATGTTCTGCTGTCATTTCGTCAGTAGTGTTGTGTTTTATTTGAGAGTATCCGATAATGCAACTACCAACATAAAATTATTATTTGGATCTCTGAGAATTATTTGAGTTTAGAACGTATCAAAACATCTGAGTATTCCAAAAAACAGTGTTAGTTTTATGTTATTAAAATCAAGATCATGAAATAAAAATTGTTTAGATCAAACCCAAGAATTACGTTTACTTTAACTATGTTTCCACCTATATAAACATTCGTGTATCAACATAGCCTTTTGACGTAGTTATTTTGTAAGCCAACAAGATACAATACATTATTACCATAATACTGGTAGGCAATAAAACGAGAAAAAAAACTTATGTTACATACCTTGAACTTGCAAAAGGAAAGTCCCCTTATCAGCATTTCCAGTATCATAGTACGTGATGTGTGAGTATAATCCACCATTCCCTGGGGTCACATTTGAAATTCTCAACATAACACGTAAATTTTCTGTCAATTCTGCATAAAATTGTCCCTTAGTTACGTCACTTTGTTTCCTGGGATCGAGGATGAGAAGTTGGGCACCATCTTTTTCCAAAACCGTAGACCGGACCTGATGTTTTCTCACATACCATTCGATTTCAATATCACTATTAATTAGAACGGTGTGTGTCGATATCCCTGTATAACATAAATATGTAGATTAAACATTATTCTCCGTTATTAGTAAAACAACATTACATATTATTTGCTAATATTACCCTATTTTCCGTTGGTATTTTCAACAATTTTTTTTATTAACATTCATTGTCAACTTCAGCTACCCCTTCCTCGGAATAACTTCCTTGCTAATATGTACCAAAGTCCAATAAAAGTTCAATGACTGGTGTATCAAGTTCAAGAAAAGGAAAAATAGTCCATTATATTCTTCTTCAGATTTCCTATTAGCTTTCTTCAAGTGATTAACACTGATATAGGGAAGAAATACTAAGAACATTATGAAATTAGATTGAATGAATTTAATTTGTTTGATCACGTTTAATACTCTGTAGTTTGGGTAAACTTGCACCTGCTTTAATCTACAGTTAATAGGCTTATTGACAAGTCTACAATTCGCTGAAAGTGATTTGATGGTAAAAGGCCGTTCCATTTTTTACATGGAGTAACATGGATACAGTAGAAAAGCTCTTAGAAATTTCATAGAATGACTGGGAGAATCTCACTGGAGATTTGGGGAAAATTTAGCGATGCAATTAATAGTAAGAGTTTAATATTCCTTTATATAACAGAACAATAAACTATTGTTAAATGATTCGTCTATAATGTACATTAATGAGCTAAGAGTTCAGGATCCTGTGATTATCGAAAAGAATATGTGTCTATCTTCACACCAACTATTTCATGTGACTCATTCTTCCTGCAGTTAGCTGATAATTCTATAATCCTTGATGTATACAAATGTGGAAATTAACTGAATGATATAGGGGTCCTGAGCAGAACTTCCCTCCGGTTCTGAGATTTAAGATTATGACGTAAAGAGGTCATCTAGGGTCAATCCGATCGTGGTTTTAACAATTGTTTCACAAGTTAACTATATAGTTGGATATAGAAGGTATACATGTGTTCACCTCAAATGTCATATGCTATCTTCATACACACTATTCTAAAATGTATATTTTCAGTTAACACTATTTTCATATACATATATGATTACAACTCTCCTCATTTAACTATTATAGACTGACACATTACATAATACACCAGTCTACTTTAACAGTAAAATACGACCTTTGTCACATATTTAAATCTCTTCCCGAAAAGAAACAATCAACTACCATTCGCTTCAATACTTTACTGGCCAAGTTTCGAACTATATAGTATTTTTCTGACAGACAAAACTTACCTTTTGTGGCGTTCGTTAAAGCAAAGTACAACAGATTGAGAGCAAAAATTCTGAGAGCCATCACGTTTGCGTGATTAATCTGCTTTCCTATCAGGTTTTGTGTGTGTGTTGAACTCGAAAATATGTTTAGTGAAAGCTAGATGTCTTACCGACAACAGTCTTGACGTTATGTTATTATTTTGGTAATTAATAATTCGAAGGAAGCCGACTGGCAAAAGAAACGAAAGTGTTAATTATCTTATTGTTACCTTAATAATTAATTCATGATAAGTATCAACTTGCAACCCTCCAATGAGATATAACAAAGGATGATAATGTTCAAATGTGAAGAAATGAAACGTGATTTCAGTCGTTGTTACTCTTTTCTTTCTTTTGACCATAGCTGTTTAAATATTTACGTCTAAGTTTAACCCGGCGTATTTGGGGCAGTGTCATGCGCAAGATATAAAAGATGATTGACCTATCCGACTGAATAAGGTAAGACTTTAACCTTTGTAAAATGATCAGACTCGATGTTGAAGGTATGAAGGATGTTTTTTTTTTTAAATTTTATAAGAAAGGAAGTGTGGTCCTGGATACTTTGAAGCCGACTCTGATGTAAGGGGGTCCTTGCCCACAAAAACATTAACAGTTTTTACTACAGATATTGAATTTTGAGGTATATTTAGATTATATATTAGTAGGACATGTCTTTTTGATGTGAGGGAACAAATATCCCTCTCCTCATTTTGTAGAACAAATTGAAGTCGCACTTTTGTGTTAAACATTGAAATTTGACATATAAGTAGATATCGTAACATCATCTTCAAAAGCGAGAGTGTGAATAAATACCCCCTCCCCCACCCGTGTTTTATCCGGCGATATTATGGTTGTATAACGTTAACAGTTTCATACTTTGGTTCATCCTAATAATTAAGAGCCTAATTTACTTCAAGAAGCAAAGCAGAATGAAAAAGCTGAAGGGTGTCTGAAGTCTTACAGAAAACTCGTAAAATGGGTGATGTTCCGCATAGATTCGAACTACTTTCAATACTGCAACCGATTTCTTTCTCATTGTAAGAGCGATGACTCTTCAGCAGTATTCGTTCACAATAAGTGTAATTGGATATTTCTTCCACAGTAAGATCATGACTGTCATTAAGTATTATTCCTGTCTCAGACATCCAAGTCAGGGGTTTTCAGATTGATTCCACGCAGCACACTGCAGTCATAGGATTCACTTTCTATAACGCCTGTGCTCACATTGGAAACTGCAGGTTTACATGGTAAGAAAGTTCACTTTAGGCAAATTTTTATATATTTTTTCAATTTCAACATACCTTTTAACAACCTGTTGTTTCAAAAATATATTCGCATATAAAATCACCGAAATAATATACAAAACCAAGAAAAGTAAATCTATCGATAATTGCACCATCGTAAGTCGCTATTTTGATTAGGGTATTCTCATATCAGCTGAGAGGTACATGAGCCGTAAGGGGGGGGGGGGGTGGGGGCAGATCTCAAACTAGATCTAAGGGTAAAGCAAATGAAAGATGCAGCAGTTTTAGGTATTGTTCGTTCTCTAGGAGCGCTATGCCATTACCGTGTCCCTATCTTCTTCTTTCTTATGTTAGTAAGCAAATTACTTTATGGCTTCCTCCGGTGTCACCGAGACGACGCTCAATGAAGCTGAACAAGGTGGTTGTATGTTTTAGCCCATTTATTCACACGCGTGGTTTGAACAAGACCACGGTGAAAAAATCGTTACCGGGCAAAACCAACAGCACGACAAACTGCGGTGTACAGGGGTTTACAGGGATTAACGGCGGCTTTCTGGGGTTAACGGCGGCTTTCTGGGGTTAACGGCGGCTTTATACTAAGGAACAGTGCTACAGGAACACATGCGACGCCTTTCTGAGCCAGGAGAGGAATGAAGCATGTGCACTACAAAATACGCAAGTATACATCGATTACGTAATTGTGCATCGATTACATAAGTATGCAAATCGAGGTGGATATGAAAGGCAACTAGTAAATGGGCAGTATTGACCTCTGCCCGACCTCGACCAAGCGGAAATTTCCATTTGGTCACGCTAAGCAAATAGCACACATCGGCAACGATGACATCCGGTTAATACGTACCTCACACATAATGTTGAAAGAAATGTACCTTACGCCTTTGCTTCACCTATTGTATAGGTATTTATACATTTATGGTGTATGAAAGTAAAATCGACTGTAAAATAGTTTTAAGCAATAATAATATATTCTTGGAATAACTAAGCATGCACTTATGGCTGATACAGTGGTTTTCAATTGATTACTTATTAAGCAATTCTTGAAGTATAAAAAAAAACTAATCTAATAATCCAGTTTTTGACAAAATATGAAATCAAAGATTAATAGAACACTTGCAAGAGAAAGTGTGACATTATTTTAATTTACAACAGGTGATCCTGGTAGTGTTGTGCTGAGCAGTCCCTCTCACTTCCAGTTGAATTAACAAGGTACACGTGATATTTCGGTCATATTTAGGACTATCTGGGAACTTAAAATATGTAATGATATAAAGATGAAGTGCCTGATATCACGTAAAAAATTATTGCAGCTGGAGGGTCTTAGTTATTTGCTGAATAACTTTGGTTCTTTGTTAAAGTAGCTCAATAGAACTATTGAGAAATTAATTGACAAAAAAAAAAATTCAACTTTAATTAACTTGAACTTGTAGCTCTTCGTTCTTTCCAGTACTATAGTACGTTTCGTGTGTGTAACGTGCACCATTTTAAGTGCCACATGTGATATTCTCAACGTAACCTGTGAATTTCTTAGCAGTTCTGCATAACATTGTCCAGTTATTTTAGTTGGATTTGCTTGATCGACGATCACCACTTGTTCCTGATCTTTAATCAATAATGCATACGCAAATGGACGGGTGTCATCCAGATACCATGATATTGCAACATCACCGCCAATGGGTGGGAGTATTCGTGGATACCCCTGTAAACATCATCAACGATTTAAGAATATTACTTTAGTCAAGGGCGTAGGAACCGGGGGGGCTGGGGGGCGCCAGCCCCCAGTGAAAAATATGGGGGGCGGAAGTATCATTCCGCCCCCCCGCTCCGCAAGTCAGAAAACCCCTTTTTCATTTCCAAATGAGAAAAAAATCTCATTTGGAGCACCAAATTGCATTTAAGGCCAGGTGAAAATGCAAAATTCTTTACAAAATGGAGTGGGAGTTGAAGTGTGCTATATTGCACCAAATTGCATCTGAGGCCACCTGGAAATGCAAAAATATTCCAAAGGGGAGGGGGACACCCCCTCCCCTTAGACCCCTCCCCCAGGCCGGCCATCAGTCTTCAGCCCCCCCCCCCACTCAAAAGTACCTTCCTACGCCACTGCCGCCAATGGTCGATGTATACGTGGATATCCCTGTAAACATAATCAACGGTGTAAGAATAATACTTCAGTTATTATTATAAACGTAATATAAGTCATTGTTTATTCAAAATATGCTAACAACTAGTTATTATTTTTAGTAAATGTTACCATTGTTAAAATTGCTCATGTCAAATATTTATTTCTGTCAGTGTATTAATACATGGTATATTTGTATCATGATGGTACACATCACGATGCCTAAAACCTAACATTGTGAGGTTTGGTGAGAATACCCGAAAATGGTTACACAGTGACCGTAATTGCAACACGTTGATTGCTAACAGTTTGGTTGTGAAATATTTTACACATAGACTTCTCTAGCTATTATTTGATCACTTTAGTAGCTAGCTCATTACAGTTGAATAACACAAATGCTTTTGTCGAATTCTCTTACCCAGTTGCAATGTGAGCTAACACTAAGTTAGGATTATATGCTCACATAGTTTCGTTCACCGTATTATGTTGGACTGTTGGGTAGGATACTATTAGTTGATACTGTACAGCTTACATGGGAATGTGTATAATTTATTTGTAGCTATTATGGGAAACAAGCTTATTTAGGCTACATTGAACTGGGAATTGGCTCGAAGTCCGTTTACTCAGAGACCAACTAATGGACCCTACTGTAGCTCTGCTGCGAATACTAATATCAGGCTCGAATTTAATAGAATAACAACATCTATCATGATGAAAAAATGTTGAGATTGTCCCTATAAAAGAAATGCAAAGTAAACATTAACATTTCGGTCACTAGACTAGTCGTTAGTATGTAACACAAGACTAGGAGCTCGAACATTCTGATTTCCGTCGGTTATATCTTCACATGAATATCATAATCGTGTCTGCTTAGTGTTCATGTAAACGAACGTTTGAGGATTATAGTTAATGAACAGTTATAACGCAAGCATTAACCACAGAGTGATTGTGCTTTATTTATTGAAGTAATTACTTTATGAAGCTCATTGTTTATTTAGAGAGTTTGACAATGAAAACGAAAGTAATAGCATGGTGGCTGATGACGGTAAGTTATTTATTTCTTTACTACAATAGTAATTAATACTAAACAAGTGGTGACAATTGACCTAGAAAGAATATCTCTTTCAATCAAGCCCTCGATTACTTGATCAATACGTTACTTATTGTTAAAAATGACGTTAAAACACACTCTCAATAATACATATGTTTTGTTTTCTGGTAGTTGTGACTGAGTTGTTGTACAACAGTTCTCTTCAATGTCAATATTTCCTTTAGTTTCAAAGTTGCACTATATATTAAATAATCGTCATCCCACATAGCAAACGTAATTTAGCACTCGTCAGGCACCAGGTATAAGACATGACTATTTAACCCAATCACAACTTTACGTTTTAGTTACATGCCAGCAACAGCCAATATATATATATATATATATCTATATATATAAATATATATATATATAGTTATGTATATATGTATATATATATATAGTTATATATATATATATATATATATATAGATAGATATAGTTATACCGACTCTTAGCATGCTCGTCAATATCGCACATATTTTTTTTAAGTTTAAACGAAATTCTAATTTCGATAAACGGTTAGTACTAAAGAGAGCCTCCAGGCCAGTCTTGACTTCAATTATTACAATGCATTCCTGTTTATTAAATGAACGATTAATTTGAATGGTATCGATTGTATAACAAAAGACTTTATTGTTGTTTCGTTGAAAAGCAAATGGTACTTTTGCAATATCTTGTTCCGATGGAGTCTACTGTACGTACATGGTGGACGAACTAGTTACTTACCACAAGGGGTTGTGACTTGTGTGTATGTATGATTTTTTAACAACACGTTAAGACAATTTTACATCTAAGCAAAATCAATATTGACAAAATAACTTCAAGGGGAGTGATGTCCCCTACCTTTAGACACCTCCACTAGGCGTTATTACATCTAATCAGCACCACTTCATAAAAGGAGGTAGCCCCTAGGCTAGAGCCTATAAGGTTATAAGTAAAGCCATCAATACAGGCATTAGTTAAACCTTAATTTTCAGAGTTAAATGATAAACTGGGGAAAATGTTGGTTTTGCCCCTTCCATCACAAAGGCTTTCTACTTAAGCGACTGATACTAAATGATACGGAACAGTAGCATGTGCAAAATTGAAATACCATATGTAAAGTATTTATTAAAAAAAAAATGATATACATGATCCCCTTCCCATTAAATTACCCATGTGAAAAAAGCGTGCCTATTGCATCGTTTTACAATTCTTATTTTTATAGGGTGTCGACACGCCTTTAACCGATATCAATACACTAACAACCGAACTAAATCGCAATGTGGATCATTTAAACCTAGCTTCCTAGCTGATAGCTGAATTAGGACTAAAGCACTAATGCTGCTTATTTCGGACTGACTGAACTATATCCATAATAATATATAATATTTGTCTTCATTTAATGCTTTTCTCTCAAGCGTGTCACTCAGGAAACAGCTCATGTTGACCAATAAGTAACACCTGCTCCTTTGGAATATCATCTTGCGTGGTACCTTCCTCAATTGTAGTGTTTAGTTTACCGATTGCCTCGTAAGCAAAGTCGTCCACACGAAAATTTCCCTTGTCTACTCTATAGACAGAACAACAAAATTGTTACAAATAATCAACTCATTATGATAATGTTTATTATTCTAATAGCATTAATACATATACATTATATATACATCAACGTAATACATATCATTTCGTTCAACATAGAATAGTAACAAGATGCATCGCAAACATATAAATAACCGATTACACATATGTTTATTTTACGTACAATCTTTGCAAGATGGATTTCCACGACACTTTAAATACAAATCGTTGCGTGTGATTGAAGTTTCGGCCAATATTTTAGTCGAACGTGTATAATTACTCACTGTCATACAATCACAATGTTGAGAATGTCTTTTAAAAAGCGCTAACTTTTTAGCTTGTACATCAGCTAATTACAGTCGCGTTAGATTTCCTGCGAGCAAACGAAAATCGTTCTCTTGATCAAAATATTGACACGCGAAGTTGAAATTAGATACATGGAAGGTACATCTTCACACAATTAAGAATGAACAGTAGCCTATTTGATCAAAAAGGTGAAAACAACGAAGTATTAAACAGAGAAATGTATGGCTTCTTATATGACATAATTCATCTGAACTTTTATTTTGACACGCATAATGTGTCCGTCTCGTAAATATCAAATTCTCGTCATAACGAGTGCACTAAGCATATACGTAAATGTCTCAAATACAGTAATGTTTCACTGCTGGATGAAATACATATCGTTTAACAGCAAACATTTTCATCTCCAACTATCCTTTCGAGAGAAACGGTGCATATTAGCTCTTTTAACTAGAATACTTCATTCATGGGTATTTTCATGTATCACAACAGCTATCCAATATATCTAATGAATTTAGAAATCATCTTTTGTTAATTGTTTCTTAACAACGTTGAAACAAAATGAAACAAAAGAAAAATACTTACTTCGCATATTGCGCAATGTCTAGTTCACCTGAATATCCATCTGCAGCTGGTTACATTATGAAACAGAAATTATTGGTGTTAATATTAATATATATTTTCTACTTCTCTATCGAGGTGTTTTAATCAGATCACTGTTTAGAAGTATTAAACAAATAATATATTATCTTAGTTGTACTTGCTTTGTCCAAAACACCTTTCCGCAATAAAGGTACATTCGTACAATGGAATGGTACGTTGGATGTGTCACTGAACAATTTAACTTCGTTAGATTCCTTGGCTTCCTAATCTTAACAAAATACTGTTTTTTTTTTGTTAAAAGGAAAGCAATACCACGATCAGATGGTATGCATTTGAACAAATACCAGCTCCATTATATGAACAGATGGTCTAATTACTAGCCTTGATTAGTAACATATCCAGATATGTATTTTGAATGCTGTTTGACACTTAGCTGGGTGATACAAGTGACCCATTGTGTTAATCATGTACGCTCGTTTGACCCGTTCCTATTAAGCTAGTACATATTGCTTACAAGTTGTATCGTCGCAGGCATACGATAGTTGTCGATCGCTGTCTTCATCGAGGCTACAAATAAAGAAAAGTGGGAACAATTTCAAATATAGAACATATAGTACGCGAAGTCAAAAGTAGATCTCTTGTAGCTTTCATTGCAAACCCAAAGTGTTTAATCAGATCACAATATGACTATTAAAGAAAGACCTATTTAATATTTAACTATACGATTTTTGGGGAAAAACTAACAAACTATCTCAAATGTTGTAAACCGATAATATAACAAAAATATCCTACTTTTTAAACAAATTTATAACTATTATATTACTTCATGTGGATGATTAGAAGAGGAGGATGAGAAACCCAACGTTTATACTGAAATGTCAAGGCACAGTCTTGTATTGTACTCACCATTTTTCATAATCAGAATCGGAATCCAGTTGAAAACTTGTACGGATGTTACCTATCGTAAGATGAAGACATTCATGTGAGAGAGAGCCGATAAACAGTAAGGTACAACTTTGATCTCTTCTCAAGCACCATCGACGCCATATGATACGATTGGTAATATTGATACCTGTTAGAAACTAAATACTACTAAAACTCCTTCCAGACGAAAAGTGCTTATATAGTAGTAGAATGTCCACAAATAAAACAATTCGATACTAATCCGTATCTCGTTGAATGCAAAGACTGCAGGTTCAGCCGTCAAGATGTTTTAGTGATACACAATGATCATCGGCTCTAGTTTAAGTACATACCAATGCATGCATGGATATACAGGGATGTTAATGGACGTAATTACCTTTACAGGGGATGGCATAGGTTTCCATAGAAGTATCACATGTTACCCTGATAGATTAATGTTGGTGAAATGTTCCAGTAATGAGGATCCGTTAGAAACGTGTTTGTTGTTTTCTTTGCGAGATAGTACACAATCATTGAAATTATTGTTGATATATCCCCAAATATGGTACTTCTTCGCAGGCAGTTCTACTTTCATAGCTTTCATAAAAAAGCCTATCATTAGACCCCAATGACGTCACCCAGCGTGATGTCACCACGGATTACATTTACTACGATAACATATACACATAACATATGTACATGACATATAAACATAACGTATACACATAGCAGACACAACATAACTCAAACGGTTGACCACCAACATTCATTACTAATAGTCTATGTGTATAATATCGTCGATACCGCGTCTCAAATTTCGCTCTTCGAATGCATATTATGACGACGTGTGTGTTATGATGATGAACATATACGCCATGAAGCATCCCGTAGAACAGTTTGGGACGTTTTAAGCGTAAGGATTATTTACAGGGTAAGCTGGCAGTCAATATCTTAAACGTAAAGTTGAGCAGTCAAGTTTAAACGTTCGTGTTAATTACTAACTAACCGATCCACACAGAGATTACAGTAATTACCAAGTGTACCATAGTAAAAGCGGGACCGTACTGATAAATTTGACAAATCGGTAAAATGTTCTATAAGGATTACAGTAAAAACTGAGGATATGTGTAATATCAGCAAATACATTTATAGCCAGATCCAGTTTTTACTGCGGTGCAAAATAATAAGATCTACTATAGATACTGTGTTCTCTGTGTGTATCGTGTCAACGTACCGGTCTTATTAGGTTCATCAGGGAGTTGTCGAAGTGACATTGTCGAAGCCACAGCCGAAGCATTATGTGCTCTGACTACATCCGGAAAGATTCTCGAGTTATCATTGGACTTGTATCTCCTCATGGAAACCATGCTTAGGGGAATACGTAAAGTATCAAAATATAATATAATTTCAAAAACTATGAATATAAATTATTGTTATGTAGTGAGTATAACCGTGCATTTACAGTTGCAAAAATATAACATGCTTACGCTGTATAACAAGGGAATATATATATATGGCAGTATAATGCATTAACATTAAGGATGCAAACGGCACCCCCCTGGAGAGTGTTACCGAAGAGGTCAGTCGCTGGCACGAATACGCAACCATCCTTTTCCAGTCAGACCTGCAGCGTGGTGGTCTACAATATGCAACCTCATGTGTTTCAGATGATGCTCTCCCAACACGGGCAGAGGTTGAGAAAGCCATCAAGGTCCTCAAGAACAACAAAGCTGCTGGCCCAGACGACGTTCTGGCTGATTGCATCAAGACTGCTGCAACTGATACCACCATTCTCAGCACCATCCACAAGGCTGCGCAGTGTATCTGGTCTACAGGCATCTGGCCTTCAACGATGACATCTTCCACTTACATTGCCCTCCATAAGAAGAACGACAGAGGGGTTTGTGAAAACTATCGCACATTGGCTCTCATAAGTCATGCCAGCAAAGTGGTGCTCAACATCATGCAGTCACGTCTTCAGACTAATCTCGACGATGTAAGTGAGGTGCAGTTTGGCTTCCGCTCCGGAAAGTCAACCACAGATGCTATCTTCGCTCTTAAGACTATCACATCTGCCTACTACAGAGCCCACACCCCACTCCATCTCATTTTCGTGGATTACAAGAAAGCTTTTGACAGTGTGAATCATGCCCTCCTAATGGAGAAGCTGGAACAGATGGGCGTGGACAGAGATGTCATTAGACTCACAGAGAGACTTTATCACGATGCTGGCGGCGTCTTACAATGGAAAAATGAGACTACAGATGCTTTCAATACGCCTGTCGGTTGTAGACAGGGCTGCCCACTTTCTCCAATCCTCTTCTCTCTCTACACTGAATGCCTTATGAGGGAATGGCATGCAAGGACCGCTGGTTTGCCTGGTGCTACCATAGGAGACTGCACAGTGAAGGAACTGAGATACGCCGATGATCTTGTCCTGTTTGCGCTATCCGCTGCGGAAGCAGAAACGGCTCTCAACATCTTAGCGGACGTTTCCAAACCCTATCAGCTTGTGATACACCCGGGAAAAACGGCTCACCTTGTCATCAAGACGGACCCGAACTCTACCGATACCATCCACCTGGGGACCTCCATTATCCCCAACGTTAACTCTTTCATGTACCTCGGCTCCACCATCACCTACAACACTGATGACACTCCAGAAATCAGCAAGCGGATCGCCATAGCCAAGACTACACTCCGCGAGTGCAAGTACCTCCGAAGCCCACACCTCTCCGTTGCGACTAAGCTTCTGGTCATCAGACCCCTAGTAATGTCTAGGTTGACCTATGGCTCTACTACATGGTCGATTAAGAATTCGGATGCAGCCAAACTGGATGCTTTTGGTCGTACCGTCTGGAGATGGCTGCTAGGTGTCAATTGGAGCGACCACGTTACCAACGAGTCACTTATGCGTATGATAGATGGTAGATGGCTATTCACCTATGACAATATTGTGCAGAGAAAAATGGACTGGTTCAGCCACATCGCCCGTCAACAGGGTCTCCAGTGGGACCTCTTGTCAGGTGCCGTTCTGGGCACAGTGTGTAGTCGTGGGCGGCCTCGGATGACCTGGTATGATAACATCAGAGCCTCAACCGGTCTAACCATGGAGGAAGCAAAACAGCAGGCTCTTTCCCGGATTAATCTGCGGATACGTGGTCACCATCCAGCTCCACTTCGCCGGTCATCTCGCATCGCTTTGAGACAGCGCCCACGGACTCTTCAGAGTCTTTGACGATTTTCTATCTATCTCTATCTATAATGCAGAAATATATACGCTCGCTTACACACGAGAGGTTAAGTCGTTACACATGTTAGGGTGGCATGTTCCTTCCAAATCCATTGGGGCCGGGGAGGGGGCCTACATATCAATCAAAGAGCGTTTTAAACATTCTTCACAAATAACATATTGATATTAGTCTCTTGGTGGTTGGTTGAGCGTTTACCGATACAGCCATCAATACATATATGCAACTGCGATATTCGTTTTCTGCAATAAGATGTGAATACATATGTTTTCAAATCGGGCAGTCACTGCCCCTGTAAGTTGCCAATGATTGCTTAGTATATGCACTACATATGGTGGCACAAGTGCGCCTCTCTACACAAAGATGCCCTATGCATGATGTTAGATCATTACATTATTGATAAGACTGACTCTAGCCGATGATACATTCAATGCAGTAGGAGATTACATAATACGAACTTCTAGATTAAATTCCAGCTGACATTTTATGCACTCCTTGTCAAAAATGTGTACCGTTTCAAACGATAAACTGAGCCGGTCCCTCCCAACTTTACCAAGTTTTGTCTGAGGAATGAAATAATGTTTTTGTTGTTCCCTAACCTTCTATAACGGTTCTTAAAATCCAGAGATTTTTTGCTTCCTGAAAGGAAAGAAAATGAAATTATTATAATGCCATAACAGAAATCATTATTTTTGTGGAAAACTAACCAATTACATGTGTTACGACATAGGGCTGTTTGCATATATGTATCAAGCAACATAATATATTCTCAAGATTAATGCAGCGACAGTTTAATACTTTTGGTAGACTACTGCAGGTACCTACATAATGTAATTTCTTGCAAGCTGATTAACTAGAAGATCTCATACTGATATTGTAACAGATGTCTCATGTCATAGTTAACAATGGCTTGTGATTATTTCTTTTGTGTGATTTGTGTTACTCTGTGATCGGGATGCATGGGATTCCACTTCAGAAAATTAAAAATGCTAAAATTCTGAGAAATTTTTAGGCTTTAAATGTGGTCTTCTTATTTTTAGGTCAAAGCACAAGATTGTGTTTATATCAAAACTGTTTAGTTTTTAAATGCTAATGTAAGGCTGGAAATGGGGTACAACCCCACCCCACATCCCCTGGATCCGTGCCTGAATGGTTCCGTACCTGGTATGATAAATTGAAACAAACTTACGATAACGCATGACCATTACTGTAACTAGGCCAAACACTGCAAGGATCACAAGTGTCATCAATTGCAGTTTCCACGTAAACGGTCTCGATTCTTGCTCTTAAAGAAAACGTTATTTTAAATGTTAATAAAAGACAGTGTCATTGCATGTGTGCCATAGGTAACTTCTGATAAAGCTAACAGAAAGCAGGCTTTACCTTAACATGAATAAGTTCACAAATTTGAATTAGTCGATGGCTTCATAACCTATACCTCATATGCTGTTAGCTTTTAGAAGATAATTCTGATAAGCTGTAGACATTTCAACAACACTACATTCAGTCCAGACCGTATTTCTTCTAACACCATTTTTTGGGTGTAAAACAGACCTTTTACATAACGGGAGTTCACCAATTAATGTAGCTGATCTACTTAAAATGACACAATACATTAGTTCCTCAGATGCAACACAAAATGTCAATAGAAATACAAAAGCATTGTAAAGCTGCAAGCAACATGTAATACCACTTTGCCAAGGCTAAATTACGTTGAGTATCGTCTTATTTGTTTATATCAAGTGCTATGAATATCTGTCAGTTTATTTGTTCAATTTATAATGGTTTAACATTAACTTTTAGAGGTGTTGTCGGGATTTGATATCATTATTACTTTAGCTTCAATAGAGCATGAAAGAGATTTAGCATATATTAGAAATTACTGTCTTGAGGAATCGCAATAGTTATAGAAACGCTCCTAGCACTTCACATTTTCATGTCGTCTTCTACTATAAGATAGTAAGACTCACATTCTGCCTAAAGTAATAGATTGAAAAGATAATAATCGAAACGAAGATTCGCACATTAAAGAGTATACTAGCCAACTTATTGGCCTATGCCTTAACCATGAACCTTAATGTGTTGTTAACGACAAGGTTCTGTCAACACAGTAACTTGGGTCATACCACAACCATGTCGATAACAGGATGACTCGCTATGAAGGTCTCCTCCTGCCAGTATTGGAATATGCCAGTTCTGTCTGGGATCCCCACCAAGCTTTCTTGCAGCACAACCTCGAAAACATTCAGAGGCGTGCAGCCCGTTTCATCGCTTCAGATTATTCAAGAGAGCCTGGCTCTGTCTCATCTCTTTTACGGGACCCAAACCTGGTGCCCTTGGCAGAGAGGCGCAGGCAAAGTAGAATCATCTTATTTGCTAAGGGCATCCATGGTCAGGCTCAGATTCCTATTGACTGCTTAAGGAAGCCTCTGCGTAGGAGTCGGAACATGCACGATATGCATTTCTGCCAATTGTATGCCAGTACCAATTGCTATAAGTATAGTTTTCTTCCAAATACAATTAGGGATTGGAATAGTCTGCCTTCAGACCTCATTAGTAGTTCCAGTGGTTCTGTGAATCCTGTCACTCATATCAGTACTCGTGTCAGATTTAACTAATTACTCTCTTGACGTGTGTGTGGTGAGATATTGTCCCTTTTTGCGGATGTGTCACCGTATCGAAGATGAAGAACACATCACGTCAACGGTGGGGTTCCACTTCTTAGCCACCATCAATAAGTCATGGCTTTTGCCTATAGTGACGTGTAGGTTAATAATTAACCCCAACATTCCCCAACTGACGTTGGCCTCTACCGCCTACCGTCGCACTCGCAATTTTTCACCCGCATGTTTATCAAGTTAGACGGTCAGTCGCCTCTGGTATTGCAACATAACCATTTTTTATCACATATAATGATGTACATTATGCTACTGTTGTGTGTGACATAATTATGATATATTTTGCAACCACCGTTGAACAACATAAGCATCTTGTAGATTTTTTTTCAATATACCTAAAATGGTGGTTCCTACTTCCCAAATGGAGTAGTCAGGGAGTTGGTACGGGAGAGGAAGCTGCAGGGTGATATCTTTCATAGATAGCATCTCAATATCACGAATGTGTTCTGGAGAGTTGAGATGAATACCGTACAAGTGTACGTGATTATGATATTGTGATGTCAATGTTAACTGTCAGCAATGAATTGTTTTATGCTCTCTTGAGGGCGATTTGTCTGTGCATACAGTGGAAAGAAACGCAGGGGCGGACCCAAGAATATATGCAGGAGGGTTGTGGCTGACTCTCCATGTAGGAATGTCTAAGCCCCCCCCCCTCCAAACGCCCTTTTTTTGATCTGCGCCTGTATTATCAGATTTCAGAAGATATAAGTATTATACTTACGTTGTACCGGCGACAAGATGGTTGGGTTAGAGGTTGCTGGTTGACCTATTCCATTATGCGCTTTACATCTGTATCGGCCCTTGTGGCCATCCTTGATCTCGTCAAATGTGAACTTCCAAATTGCAGTGAATCTTGTCTTGCTTTCAGGAACAGTGGAACTGCGTAAAGTAGCCCATTCACCATAAATTTCCTTCTGTAGAGACATTTCCGCTAATGGATTGGAATAACTTTCACACTCAACGATGAAACTGCCATTTGGTGTAAAGATATTGGAAGGAGGGGTGAGCATTTTCACTGTCGTGTCAACTGTACGAAGGCAATAACATTTTATATATCATAAAATATATTAAGATTTAACTTAATCTGTAGATTTTCATCCAAATCAGTGTGGTTACATTTAAATGTAATTAAAAAAGTTTTTCATAAACCAATATAATTGTTGACGCTCACAATACTTGAAGTTTTGTTTTGCTTTTCATATCCAGGGGTGATATTGGAAATGGATTTTATGCTCGTCTTGTTTCTTTATTGTAAAGGGCAACTTAGGTTTTGATTGTGGTGATATTTCTTACTAAATTATAAGAACAATGTTGTTGAGAAGGTTTGTTGGCAGGAAAACATCAGCTCTTTACATAAACTGTTATTTGTTATGTTGATTGCTTGTAACAAAGCTGATTTGTGAGAAGTTACAATGTCGGTTGCTTTGCAAAGGGATGCAACCACTTAAACATCTTGGAGAATTCACCCCAACAACCCCAGGAGCAATTTTGGGCTCAGATTCCCCCAATCACAACAACTGATTATTAAAACAAATCCTAAGACATATACAGTTGGAAATTCTTCAATACCTTTTCCAGGTTTGTAAAATATAGCAAAGTTGTCATTTTGCTCAAACTTACACTAATAAATCTTACATAGTAATAATAAATCAAATTTTCGTACAACCCTCTGCAATGTCGCCTCATGATGTGGCGCGCTTCAGACCACCTTGACACTTCACACTGAAGTGAATGAACAGCATCCATCAAATTAGTTGCACTGGCCAGTTATCGATTAGATAATAAGGTTAACTTTAAAAAAAAAATGATCATGGCAAAGAATACTACTAGAAATATTGTTAACATGTGCTTCAGCTGGTGATTACATAACGTTACTATCTTAAGTTTACGAAAAAGGGTAACTTTATCGAATGAACTTATTGATCTGCATTATATGTAGTTCAATATCGTAGATACCCTTTGCAAGATTGAACGGTCTCTTGTGCACTACACTTTACTTCAATACTCTAATCTTCATTGGGCTACAAGTGGAGATTTTGAACAGAGACTATTAAGTGACTTATTAAACTCACATTTGATGTTCAACAGTACCGCATCATAGACAACATTTCCAACACCATTGCTCGCTCTGCATTTGTACAAGCCATAATGATTCCTTGTGATGTTAGCAAACCAGAAATGACACTTTACTGTAAACTCTGACACGTTTCCTATACAGGAACTATTCCATTCAGGTAAGTCTTTCCCTCTCAATGGACTCTCTAATACAACGTTTGGTCTGGGATTACCTTCTCCTGTACATATAACCAATGCGTCTGTGAATTCCCGTAACATACAGTTGACCTTTGAACACATGACAGCACTATCGACAGAAGCAGTGACCGTCGGTTCATCTGTCAAGGAATGAAAAATAGACAGATAAAATAGCTGTACATGTCATATCGTCAGTAGAAACATTCTATCTGCTGACATATGAAACCATTCATCTTTAGTAACAGGTCCATTGCACACATAACGAGTAATATTGACATATTATTGTTCTACGTAGGATGCCACAACATAGAAGCCAAAACATCTACAAAGAGGAAATATGTCATTTATAAATTAGCAACGTTTTACCCTAATTATGAAAATCATACTTATATTGCACGCTTCCCTTTTGCCAATGATGGGTGAATCTTTATTTCAGCTGAAATATTTTCTGCATATTTGCAACATGTCTTCTGATACAAAAAAACGATGGTAATTTTGGAATACATTTCAAACTTTCTTGATTAAATTCTGTCCGAATGATGAAAATATTTTGTGAGATGCTTACGATTCTTTCAACCTTTCAACGGACACATTTGGCATTGATCGATAAGCATCCACACAACGTAGTTTGTAACTTACAGAAAACATTCAAAGAAGATGAAACCGAGAGATTCAATCCATTTTGAACTTCACAAATGAGTGATTTGTCGTTGTAAGCCCGATGACTAGTCAGATCTACCATGCCACAATACTTATAATCCGAGATTTTTTGGACAGAAGCATTTTGCATAATATCATTCAAAATGCTTGTATCAACCTTCCACTTCATCAGAGGTTCCATGGTAGATTCCACACAACACAATGCGTGTATGACGTTTCCTTCGACTGTGTCACTGCTCACATTGAACAAATCAGGCTGCCCTGTAAGTAAAATATAATAAAATATATAATCCAGTTTGTTAAAACGTTTGTAAAAAATAATGTCTTACCTAAAATGGTCAGTATTGCTCTAATGATATGTTACTGCATTTAATTTGCATATTCGTAAAATTAAATACGGGAAGTTATGATTCGGATTAGGGTAGTTAGCTGTTCAATTATTAATTTATGTTTTTGAATCTTACCTTGCACTTGAAGCCGGATCATCCCTACTTCGGCATTTCCGGTATCATAATACGTAGTGTAGGAGTACATGCCATTATTCTCTAGTGATGCATTTGATATCTTCAATATAAGTGCCGATTTCTCATTCAATTCTGCATAAAATTTTCCATTAGTTGCCTTAAAATGATTTGTTTCATCGATCCTTAGAAGTTGTCCGTCATCTTTTTCCAAGAGGGTAAAGCTAACCTGGCGTGTAGTACTCATAGGCCATTCGATTTCAATGTCACCATTAATTAACACAGTATGCACCGATAATCCTGTATGATGATAAATTAAACTACCATCGTAATTAAATCAAAGAGTATGTTTCATAACTATATCTTAAGATCCAGTTTCAATGGATTAGAAATGTATCCCGTACAAGATCTCTTAAGAATAGCCAAGTGTATATAACAACTCTACTAAGAACTTTTATTTGAAAACTCATTATCTGGGACTTTCTTTTATTCTTACATATAATCTTTAGATGATTATATTTTGAGGTAAATAAGCAGCTGGAGATTTCTAATGCAGTCATTCCACTTAGTTATTAAACGTGTACAATCCTATATTATGTTACAAATTTCTATTTAAGACATATCGAATGCATAACACTTTCAAAATAACGACAATTATCATTAAATTAATTGTTTAATGAACTATTGTATCACCAGAGAAAGTTGAATTAATACAATGATGATGTTGAATCATTGCAAGTATACTTATATGACAGGGAAAATCCAAGCATCATTGTTAATCTATGCTAGAGCTATGCTTATAATAAACTTCCTTAACTATTAAACACTTTGCGTTGCCCTCAAAATGAACTTTTTAATGTAACATTATAGAACCATGAATCATTAAAGTAACTTACTGGTATTTCAAATGCATTATTTGTCTATTATTTTGTTCACTTTCATCTTTGACAGTTAATATATTTTCGAGTTTTTCATCCGTGACGTAATAATAATATGACTTAACTAGCATTGTTTTACATATTAAACATATGGAGGTAAACGAAAATGTAAACTTTCCAATTGTTGTCCAATTGTTGATGACATTACACAGAGACAGAGTGTCATTCCCCTAAAACCCTCGTCTTCAAAGCTGAAATCCCAACTTTTAGGGTCGCAAATAGTACAAAATAGCACATAGGCCTATTTCAAAAGTGGAAGAGTATGAAACCATTTTGTAACTAGGACAATAAATCATATGAACATTTCTCAAAGGAAAAGAGGTATCTTCTACCCCTAGAACCCTTCCTAAGTTTAAGGGTCAATACGGAAATGTTATTTGTATACACGGGCCCTAATACAACATCTAGGCCAAGGTTTGTCATAAATCTAAACAATCACCTTTATTTTCTTTCACTTTGTTCATCCCACGTACCGAGGTAATATAGGTGAGTGTGTTTTTCCTTTATGACGATATCAGGGCATTATATGGTGCTCAGAATATTATATTTAAAAAAGTGAATTGCAGTTTGTTTCTTGTTGTTGTTGTTCTGTTTTGTTTTGTGTTGATTGTACACAAATACGTGATAAATTCAAGTTTGAAGATTAAATAACATTAACAAGTTGTAAATCTTTGTAATACTGCAACATATAGATGCAATGTTATTTTGTGAAATACTTGTCTACTTCCCTTTATCTCTTAATGTCAATGATATGGCCTACTACAACGAAGGATAAAAACAATAATGTTGATAATTTATAAAGCGCAGACATATCTACCGATAAGGCGCATCACAAATTTATAAAGTGCCTTGCCCAAGCACACAACGTAACGAGCTGGCCAGGACTCGAACCGGCAAACCTTACATCACAAGTCCAAGTCCACTTGACCACAACGCTCCCAGAAGACAAGTTAACACATTAACAAAAATGTTTCGTTAATTTAATTAGAACTTGTCGTATTTCTATTGTTTTAAAATAAAAAGCCCTAACAGAATTGAATAGAAACACTTACCTAACCCTGTGTTCGCTAGAGCACAACACAAGCTTATTAGGACAAACCTTCTCATCGCCATTTTTGCTGTTGTTTCTTTTTCACGTTAACACTGTCTGTTCTGTGTACTCGAGTATTTTATATTGATTCTGCCAATCATGCGATGAAAGTTAGCAATTAATTATTAAAGATACAGGCATCGAGTTTTATAGATCACTCATGAAAATGAATGAGTTTTTAAGTGTGATAAGACACGTTTCTGTAAAGTTTAAGTACTATGTGAAAGACATAAAGTTACAAAAGGTTTATAAATTAGGTTGACTTTCTTTGTTTTCTTCCAAAGTAAATGTACTTTTAATTGTTTAAATGACGTTGTATAAGATAAGAGTTACTTTATGTATAAATTTCATTCTTTATAGTTTCGTTATTAAATATATGTTCAACAATTTCGTCGTTCTTATAGGGAGTAGATAAAATATTGTGTCGAATTTGTCAATGTGTAATTATGGGAGCACAGCAGGTGGGGGAATGTCCTCGTAAGCATTATAGAAGCAGGATGTACTCTAAAGTCGTTTATCTGTTTGCTCTTACGTTCATGGGTATAAATATCATGCTAAATTTGCCCAGGTGTGTGGCCAATTTGACATCGACATTGGTACGACTTTTGATTTTCACGGGAGTGTGTGTCACCCACTCCTCTACCCTCAACCCCACCCCACCCGAATGTCCGCCCCTTACTACCACAGCAACGGACGGACGAATGAATTTAACAGTTTGCTACTTGTTGGTAATTGTACATCAAATAGTCGTGTCAAGTATTGAACATAACCAAGAACATATTTTAATCTAACGGATTTATAACCAATCCAGTTGATTCCTGATAACACCCTGCATGGCACACAGCAACTAATGCTCATATCCAACAACCGTGCATCAGTAATTACTACTTTGTGTTCATCACACTATAACAAGTGCAAAGCATTTTATTAGTTCCAAACTAAGACGAAAAAGAATTGGGCGAGTGGACAAGGGGTCTATGAAGATGACCCAAGCCTACAAGATAAAGTATTAAGGTACGGTACCGTTTGACTCCAGTGCACACCTCTTTTTAAATTACGCCAATTCGTCATGCTGAGAACGAAGAAAGACCATTTCCGAGTACATCATGTTCAGGGACGTCATGGTAGAATCGCGTGTTAATGAACTGGCACTTAATGGTTGGTACATCAACTACTGTTCATGTCCCACAGTCGTGCATCATTATTACTACTTTGTGTTCGTAACACCGTAACATGTGTTACATGAAATGAACTACGTAGTTACTGTAACAGCTATGAGGGTGAGCGCTAACCACAGTACCCTAACAGTTTCATCGAAGCTTTCATACGAGTGCACCATACAGCGTGGTCCATGCCAGAATAATATAGTCCAACATCGAGAAAGTCAACAAGAGCAAACCATTACGTCAACATTCGAATAAAGCTTCTCTTCCTATGTATTAAGTGCCTTTCAGTTGAAAATTCATTTCAAATCAAGAAATCGAGATAGTATCAGAAATGTTTAGAAATAATCGTTTTGAACATTCGTATGATGATATAAGGGAAATATGCGATAGTGAGAGCATTAAATGTTATTTCAAAAGAGAGCGTTGATAAATTACAACAAATCATCTCCCCTCCCTTTAAGTCCTACCTATGACAATACTCCTGCTTTGTTCAAGAATTGTGGTATAGTCATCACCTATGGCCCTGTTAAATCATGAGGTATAAATTCCACAAATCGAAAAGCTGATCTTAACACTCTCAATTATCTACCAAAACTTTCTCGTCTCAAAGATACTCTCAAGCAGTGGTGCACTCGTGACCGCACTCCTATTGGCAGAATTATTATGATTAAAAGTTTTGCAATCTTTCAATTAGTTTTTCTCTTCTCTTTTCTACCAAAACCATCAGAGTATTTTATGAATGACTTAAATAACAATCTATTAAGTTTTATATGGGATGGGAAACCAGATAAATTATGCGGACGGTTCTCCGCTATCCGTACAAAGAGGGGAAATTTAACATTATTAATGTTCGCCTGTCCTTATATGCAATGAAATTCGCTTGGGTAAAAATATATTTAAGTGATATCGATAGTGCATGAACAGTCTTTTCAATATGTCATTGAAACGTTACGAAGGTACTTATCTTTTTCGTTCTAACTTGAAGGGTACTGATTTGATCTCTTTTCCCCCTCTGGAGTAAGCTTTCAGCTTCAGTGCCTTCTGCTTATTTTCAAAATCATTTGAAACAACAGCTCGATTCATATTGATAACGCTACTGTCGTTAATGGAGTGTTTCACTCTGCTGGTATCAAATATGAAGGATATCTAGTTAATGATAATGGTAATATTTGGCTGTTGCTAATATTGTTTTTATAGTTTTCGGGTTACGAAAATATGTTAATACCAGATTAGATACTTACATTTTATTCTTGGTACAAATCAGCTGCTTTTTAAGAAAAAAAGGAGACAAGTTCCTTTATGTACATTCTGTAAGTTAGAAGATGAAGATATCCCTTCTTCTTTTGGCACTGTGATAGGGTTATGAAGTTCCGGAATGCTATTTCTTGTTGTTTTCCTCAACACCGAATAACTTTGAAAATTATCTCTTTTGGATTTATTGGACAAACCTATGAAACAGTATAATTTTTTTCTTACTTCATGCTAAATATTTCATTAACAAATGTAAAATGCAGGAAATAAATCCCAGCCGCGCTCATTTTGAAAGCACTGTGGATTTTATCCTTAGTATTGAGAAACACATTGCACTTAGAACACAGTTTCCATATGTACAATTAATATAAAGATATTGCAAAAGGTCTGAATGATAACAATCTATCGTTAAGTATATTCGTTTATCATTTTCTATTTACATTTTTAAAACTGTTTCTGTTACGTTTACATGTATATATGCTTAATAAAAAGACTGAAAATAACTGAAGCCCCCCCTCCCCCCAAAAAAGAGCGTTGATGTCGATCTCGCTGAATTTGTTCAATGGCTTAGTTTTACCCTTCATGTCATTTTATCAATGGTTTGTTTCTCCCTATTGAACGCTTCGATGGAGATGAAGAATGCCCCCTCACCTCACCAGCATTGCAAAAGCTACTGGTTCTCAACTAATCAGTGTTTATTCTAGATCAGTCCAGAGAGTCTCTTGCAATATGTCAATCGATATTGTGGTTACGACTTACGTACCATTTGTATCCTTAATTCGACTTCTCTTGTACGTCTTCGTTTTTTTACCATTGAAGTTTTCATCATATTCAAGTCTTCATCATGTTTCGCCCATGAACACTGAATTTATTTTTAAACCGGTTGTCAATCATTAACTTTCGTATAACCCCACGCATCCCTGAAGGACCTGGTAACAGAGTGTATATGCCCAATACGTAGTGTATATGAACAACGCATAGTGCGAGTTGCGTTGCTGAACGGAAAGTAATACTACCTTCAGCTACTGCACCTTTAACTTCTACGGAAATGAAACTCTAAAGTTATACTTTCGATTATGTGATCCTGCACTTGGAACAATTATCAAGTATATTTAAAGCCATATCAGCCAGTACTTATAGTAGTTCAATGTTCTTTTAATGGCTTTGCAGTTAGGCTTAAAAAATTAATGTCTTAAACGTATATGAACTTACGCAAACAGATATCCGCAGTATAGTATGAAGCTAGAAACACAAATCGCAGAGCCTGCAAATAATAGAGCAATAGCAACAAACACAGAGCGTTTATGAAAAATTAAGCCACAAGTAAGCTAACATCTCTCATAGGATGGACATACCATCGCGGATTTGTGGATACTGTCCAATTCTTTTCTGTTTATTTTTCATCTTTGCTGGTAAGTATATTTGCTACCATCACCTCTTTCAATTTCTTCACTACTATATTAGTCCTGTATTGCTCTTTAGTTATTTGTTGCTATATTAGTCTTTACGCTATTAGTCTTTAACTGCTATATTAGTCCTGTACTGCTCTATTAGTCATTTATTAATATATTAGTCGTTTGCTGCGATATAAGTCCTCTACTGCGATATTAATAATTTAAATGCTATATTAGTTCTTTACTGGCATACGTTTGAAATAAAGTGATTTGATATTACCTTGTTTGTGACTAGCGTGTATTACCACAATAATATTAGTCCTTAACTATTCTTTCTATTCCTTTTTATTATTCTATTCCTTAACTATTAGTTATTTAATGATATATTAGCCCTTTACTGCTATATTGATAGTTTAACTGCTATATAAGTACTTCACTATTATTTGAGTCATTTACTGCTCTATTAGTTTTTTTTTACTGTTTAATACGTCTTTAACTATTCTATTAGTCCTGTACTGCTTTATAAGTCCTTAACTGCTATATTAGTCCTTAACTGCTCTATTAGTTCAATGTGCTCTAGACTTAAGCCCACCTAGTAGTTATCTGTGTAAGCAACTGAACCTGTTATTATCATTACAACTGTGGTTTATAATATGATACAAAAAACATCACCCCGATCTTTTGCTTTTACTGATTCATGAAATTATGACGACACATTCAAGATAATATGAAACATGTGTTATCTATCTCGATTATTTTCGCAGATTTTGTGGCCGCAGTCGTTCTAAAAACGAAAACGTTGCATTGGGAAATTCAGTGTCCCTTGCATGTGCTGTTAGTACAATAGATCAGACCGTATGGGCAGTAAAGAGAAACGATGTTCCACCCAAAATACTATCCTTGAGTCACTTGATCTTTGATAATAAGACTATGGAACTGAACATTACTTCCATCTCTGATTCTGGTTCATTTTCTTACAATCTCCTCATCCTGAATGCAACTCTAGATATGGAAGGATACTACGACTGCGTGGAAGGAGGAATGACAAAGTCGTCCGTCTTACTTAGTGTGGAAGGTATAGTGCCATATTGATTGAAATATATGCAGTTCTAATTGCAAACATAATTCATAGTTATAAAATTGTGAAAGAACTGGTTGTTATTTTGCTCATAAATACCAGTGACCAGTCAGTTTTGTGGCAAATTAAAGAACGTTTGAGGGGAAAACATACGTATGAAAGAAAGTGATTTTATTTTACCTTGTTTGTGACTAGTGTGCATTACCACGATAACTTTAATGTGGTAATATACCATGGCATCTAGCTTAATTCAAAGTCATTCAAGGAAATCTAATTTTCCGATAACCTATCCCATAAATTGTCCGATATTTCTACCCTTTATGTTATAATGGCGTCATCCAGAGAGCGTTCCAAACCACTTTCAGTCTTTCACGTGTTGTTTTATGTTTTTCTTCTATTTTAATTGCAGTTCCTCCAATTGTGACGTTAAAAATTGATAACGGGAGTCACGTTATCAATAATGGTAGCATTAATGTTAGATTGAACCAAGAAATTGTCATCCAATGTGTAGCAGAGGGAGGAAGGCCTCTTGTTTCTCTTGGGTTGGAGATAAATGGCAATCCGGAGGTTCACGGCATCGCAGTAAACGAAACACGAAATGCGGTCATTAGTACACTCTACTATAGACCGAAAGAGGGTGATACAGTGATATCATGCACAACAAGTGGACAAATAGCAATACCAGACATCAGGCGTCAAACTAGTTTAAACATTGTGTGTAAGTAGTGCTATTGGCCTGTTTATAATTCAAGATTGAACACACCTGTTCATTTCGTACAAATGATAAGCCGTTTTAGTTTTTATTATGTATGGCAAGCCGTTTTGGTTTTTATTCTGTATTAGATGATATTACTAATTATTTGATGATATCAGCAATTCAGTTCCTCTGTGCCTTGTTGTAGCCACGACCAATCTGACCGTACCGGTACGCGTACAGAGTTTGTTTAGTGTATGTCCACTGCTTTGGAAAAGGACTGTTTTACGTTGTACTAATACAACTACATTGATCAAAACAACTTAGCTATGTACATACAATGTAGGCTTATGTACGTATGTATGCATTATGCATACAGACTAGGCCAGTTAAAGTTTCCCTTTTGCCGCCAACAAACTAAAGTGGGGCGCTGATCCTAAAAGTAAAGTTTTCACCGTTGAATTACTGATATCAGCAATTGAATATGTGATATCTGCAAATGAATTGCTGATATCATCAAATAAGACATATCTCTATGTCAATTGGTGATATCATCAAATCGTTTGCTGATATCATCAAAGCATTTGTTGATGTCATCGAATCATTTGCTGATATCACCAAATCAATCGCTGATATCATCAATTAATTAAAGATATGTAGAATTTCTGATATCATCAATTGATTTGATGATATCATCAAATAATTGGTGATATCAGCAATTGAATTGGTGATATCAGCAAATGTATTGCTGATATCAGCAATTGAATTGCTGATATCATCAGGAACCCCTTCACTCATGTATCATTTAACTTCTCACTGCGGTGTCGAAGTTTAATAATTTACCTTCGGGTGTATTATGCAGTAGATATAGTTTCTTGGAATGTTATATTTTCCTTTCACTGAAAAAATTCAAATTATTACTCCAATTCACAAACTAGACAATATTAAATCCTAATACTTTCATATTTGCTTTTTTATAAGAGCCACGCAGATTTTTAACACTTCCTTTCTATCTTTTTCACTGGACGAAAACTAACAATGCCCTAATTCACAAATCACCAAAAAACAAAACAAGTTCTTACTGTTTTGTTAGTTTTTGTCTGTTGAATTATTTATTAATTTTGACAAACCACGCTGTATATACCAGTTCATTAACGATTCATTAACGTTAACCATAGCATACATGGTAAGTAACCTGGAAACTGCCAAACATTGTGATGTAAATATTGTTATAATTAATATATCTTATAGGTCTATACCTACCGACTTCAGTTTTGTGATACGACACATATCTGTCACCGTTCATTTTATTAAACGGTAATTAACTTTGCAACAATTTTTATATTTTGAAGATTACGTGATTAATATTAATTAATAATAGCAGGAAAGACTTGATCCTGGATCCGACTGGATGATCCAGCTATACACACCTTGGAGAGTACTCCTAGTTAGAAAAATATTCCACCCCTCTACTTTTGAAGGCGACCGGACAGCCACCACCACGCCCGTCTCACCCCCTATTCCTTGATTAGATACAGGTTATATAATAATAAAGCTCGTCAAGTGATCATTTTGCAATCAAATTACTAATTACTCTTGAATCAGAAAGTAATCATTTCAATTGTAGCCAAACTTCAGAGAGAGATCTTAACATCTTGATGTTTTGGGTTTCTAACATACCATGATTCAAACTATGTTTGGCTTTCTACATCACGTGACGGGAAAGCTCAAGGGTATCTTACCTGATGTTGTATCTGTTCTGTTGCATGTGATGCATGTTTGCTCAAGTTAATTCACGAAAGAACTTGTGTAAATCCACCCTGTGAATATATTCACTAATTAACAATTAAGCGTTTTTATTTTCCCACAGATATGTATGACGCAACCACCGTCTTACCAAAGCAACTATCCAGTCTCTACACTATTGGCATACCCATTTGTTCCGTGGGCGTTCTGTTAGCATGTTTACTTGTGTTCACTTGTATATTTTTATGGAGGAAAGGTAAGGACTATTCATCAGTATATGACATCAGGATGTAGTTAAGCGGATTTTTTGAGATACGGTTATATAGGTATCTCGCTTTATCCTTCTCCTTCTTCTCTTTCTCTTTTTCTTTCTCCTTCTCCTTTCCTTTATATCTACTTTCTATCCTTCTATCACTTTTAGCACAACCTAATTGCCTAGATAAGTACTTAGAAAGGCGTAAATTATGTTCTAAATACTCCTCATATTGCACCATTTGACCCCTACATTCTTTCTGTAGATGACCTACAGACACTTTACATACCTATATGGGAGACGGTTTAATAATCCGAGGGCTTCACACCTCCTTTATAAATCTTTTATTTGCCTCTAATCCTCCCATACAGGTTCAGGCCTCCAATTTAATCATTTTGAATCTCCCCCCCCCCCTTATTTTCATGTTGTCTTAGTTATTCGTGAATTTAAGAACACGAATATATATATATATTTACAAGTATATATAAATATTTATATACAAGTCATATCGAAAACAAACACAGACACCAGGCAAATAACCTGTAATTGCAGAGAAAAGAGCGACTGCCCCTGTCCAGGGGAATATTTCGCCAGCGATATAATATACAAAGCAGAGGTCACTACTGATCCATAGACAGCCGTGTTTATCGGTCTGGCTAGTGGAAGCTTTTAGGCAAGGTACAACAATCACACCAAATCTTTCCGCAACGAACGTTACCAACACTTAACTGAGCTCTCAAAACATATCTGGGACTTGAAAAAGAAAGAAAATCGATCACTTCATTTCTTGGGAAATCCTAAAGCACTCTAAGACACGTTAGGGCAGCTCCGGCCAGTGTAATCTCTGTATGGAAGAAAAATTCTTCAAATTAAGAAGCAGAGCCGAAAAATGCTACAACAAAATCAAAAAGCGTACCGAATTTGTGTCCAAATGTCGTCATGGCAACCGTTCAAATAAACCCACTGACCGCCTTGAAGGAAACAGTCGTACTTTCAAGAAGTTGCCTGATGATCGCCGCAGTGAAAAAAACTCAATATGTACGTGAAACTGTTAGTTGCATATATATGAATAATATATAAATAATTATCAACACACCAGACAAATTTCACTTCACGACCGGTTCCTCCTTTTGGGACTCATCAGGCGGCGAAGGCAGGAATCGAACCCCGGATCTTGTGTCGCAGACAGAAGTTCGTACCACTCGAACACTGTGATTCTACTGGTTTGTGAATGCGCATATACGTGCTTTATTTAACTTGAATAAAGGCACCAAGGGAGTACTCTGTAAAATCATAACACCTGTGTAATACGCCCTTATTGACAGTTGGGTGATTGTGGCTGGTGCAGTTTGGTCGATTGCCAATGGCCTGTTAGTTTGTGCTTGTTTCACAATCAGGAAATTTAGATGTAGGTATAAGAATTGTACACGCATTTGAACTTAATATTATTGAAACTATGAAAACAGTTCAAACTATAAAGGTGTTTTGTTTTACAAAAATCCTCAGGTTCTATCCATTTAAGAAAGTAAAGATCATTGAATAACATTAGGAAACATTATCAAGAGGTAGACATAGAAAGAGAGTTTGGATAACATACGGTATTTTGCATAAATAACACCGTACAGTAGTATAATGAAAATGAAAATTCATGCACTGACATTAGACAGAACGAAAGTGTTACCATGTCACATTAATAAAATGAAAACGGTCATACAGTAAGTATCTTCAATAACCGCGACACTTTACGATTGTTACAATGAAGCATTGGTAACAATACATAAGCTTGACATCTGGGTTGCTGAATTATTAAGTCTGATCATGTGATGAGAAGTAGAGGCTTACGAATAATAATGCATAATAACCTTTTATCATATTTGATCATATAATAAATGTTATATATGAGATTAAGAGGGTAAAGGAGGAAAGGTTGGGTTGGGTGGGGGAGGTGCTTTTAATCATTATATATATTTACGCTTGGAGTTATATGCTTCAATGTGAAATATTAAAGTAGAGTATCAGCCGAGGAGACATCGTTTTAGACCAGATTGGTGTTCTACTTTGTTTACCAAACATGTTTGAGGGAAATGATCATTTGAGTTTTAGTCATTGTGTTGTTATCTTATAGAGCTTCTCTATCATCGATGGCCACTTTAGAAAGATTTAAACACCAAACTGTATAATTTCTTTCTTTGCTTACAGTGTCAAGGAACCAACGAAGGTGAGTCTTGAGAATAGGATATTCTACTGATTGCTACATGTGACCAGCTCCACTCACACACCCACCTTCCCATCCCCCGTCTTTCCTGAACCCGGTCCCTGCATTCGTTACTACAATTATGGTTATTTAATATCTTTACTGTATATAAGAGAGCCAATGGAGTGTTAACATTGCTTATACAAACGATAAATGATTTTTGTCCCTTCAATTTTGTTTCCAATTTGGTTTAGAAACCAGAGTGTCATCTCAAGTCATCCAATGAAAGTACTTGATAAAGGACCCTCAGATATCGATCAATCAAGTAAGGGGTATTTTGATTTCAAGTCATACTTTAAATAAGAGTTATCACATAATACCTTGTAAAGGTTCCATATTGGATAACATGTTACGAACTGGTATATTACTGTCATGTTAGAAAACATTTTAATATATGATAAATTAATAAGAGACATTAATAAATTTAGCCTTACAGTAATCTTGTTAGTTCTAGAATCAATGTTAAATATAACAACATAAAATGTTCTGTATTTCATTGGTATTATTTAATGTTGCTGTAATGACATTCAAATGCATAACTTAATACTCACTATATTCAAACATTAAAATAAAAATATGTTTACTAACTATTGTATTTTTACGAAGTTATATATCTTTAGCTTCAAAATATTATATATTAAAGTATTTATAACCTTGCAATACTTTAATGCAAACGAAAACAATTATAGACAATGAATTTAAGAAATAAATTTACTTCATTTACAGTCAATCGAAAAGGAGGAAGGTAAGCTTTAGTTATCAATTTAGTCTAGCAAAACCTTGACGCTTTGAAATTGAGAGTATCTTTGAATGCTTAAAGTATTTTATATTTCGACATTGACAGATAACTTGCATTGAAATATTTTATTTTTAAGTAGCACCAAGGTGTATAATGTTGCTAATACACCCTTGGTATGAATTTATCATGGACGGTCAGGGCTCTTTTCGTCGTTTATTTCTGTAGAAGGAAAGAATTACCAGAGATACCTGTTGACGAGGACAACTCGCAGAACCTGCACCATTCTGAAGGAAATGAACCTAGTAAGTTGACTCAAAATAAACCTAATTTTAAAGGAATGAATCAATGAAGGCATTTACGAAACTACAACATTTATTACACACCGTAAGTAGAGCCCAGAGTACGTATAACAGAGTACGTATAGAGAGCCGGTAAAATAAAGTTATAATTATTATTTACTGAAATAGTACGTATGAATGTTTAATAAGTTGTATATAAATGTCCTCCCAAAGAAAATCATTAAGTATAATCATATTAAACAGCTATTTTTGTTACATTTACAACGGTAACGGTATATTTGTGATGTATATATCCTTTAAGATTTGTTTATAATTTTTGGCAGATTACTTTTCTACAGCAAATGCGATTGCAGGAAACGATGCCCGGATGTTGAGTGAGAAAGATATTTCCATCAACATGAATATTAAAATGGGAAAAATCTACCTCAGATGGATAGGATCTGTTAACCTTACTGGGGAGACCAATAAGTGTGTTGTAATAACAACAATGATAGGTTAGTGATAACATTCAATATTCAATATCTATAATCCAAGGCTGATGTCAACGTCGGAGTCACAAATTGATATAGTCAATCATATTTAAATCATTTAAATATTACACTTATATTAAGCGTCCTTGTGCAAAATTTTGATATATATACGTCAACACGCTTTAATTTATTGCTGGCCTTTCTCTGTTATATTTTCAGAAAAGCTAATTAGAAAGAAAGAAATTCATTGGGAGTCTTTCATAAGAAAATGTCTCGAGTTGCCAACATCGAGTCATCTAGCGAAGATTGAAGCAATGTCTGTCCAAGGCAGTGAGTTTACATGCTTTGAAAAAGTACTTATAAGAAAGATGGAAAGTGAATCTAATCAATTTCATTAAAGCTAACATTCTCCGGTTATGATTTAGCTCCATTCATCCCTCATCGGGCCTGATGAGTGACAGTTTAAAAAAGATAAGGATTTCAAGGACTGTCTGGAGTCGACAAGATCTTCTGATTAAGTCAAGAGTCATTATATATTGCCGAACAGGAGTGAATCATCCTCGGAGGGATTTAGTTAATATAGATAATAATTCTAATTGATAATTAAGATAGACATATCCAATAAAATGTCAATATTTATGGAGATTTCTTTATTGAACCCCATCTTTGATTCCTTCATTGTTTTAGGTAAACTGTTCCTTATTAGTGAACATCTCAATTGTGAAAATCTGCAAAGCGTTTTGTCACGTGATAAAGATAAAGGGAACTACTATTGCTGTAGTTCATTGTCAGTTCCTGACGTCATCAAACACGTAGCGGGAGTTTTGGAAGGAATGGCCATCCTTAAGACATACGGGGTAAGCAATGTAAAACTTGCCTGAGTAATCAGCTAAATATTGTTGCTTATTTAGTCAGACACTGATTTTTTAATCAACCTCTTCTCCTTGTTGTAAAGTTGCTATTCGTATCTAACTTTTCTTTAAACAAAACAAGCTTTCGGTCAAACACGAAGGCATAATTGAGACAGCTATGTCTCTTAATTATATAATAACTGCTTTACGTATTGGTTTCCATATTCTGTCAGTTCCTTCACCCTGGCTTAACAACCAAGAAGGTTTTACTAACCAAGGAAGGGCAGATCAAATTATTTGACTTTTGTCTGGCCGGCGATGCACCAAAAATAGCTGCTCTTAAGAAAGCACAGGTAAATTACTTATTCATTAATGGAGATATGACCCTGTTCTTTGTCTGTCTAATAATTATATTTTTATATTTTTATCTATTAACTTAACTACTTGTATGGTCTTTATGGTCAGAATAAGTGTTGTTTGTAAAGAATAGCGGAGTCTAAGATGAACAACTTTATTTAGATCATGCTTAATAAAACACAATACTCTAGCGGAATTGCTTGTTCTCGTTGGAGGTTTGGCATATTTTGTGGACTTCATTAGAGAAGTAGATTATTATGATTATTTTAATGGAAAGCTCATTAAATTTCAATATCATACATGGACTGTTCTAAACTTTTTTTCACTAATGCAATTAAAAATTCTAGATATCCAAATCACTGTTTACTGTTGATCGAAATCTATGCTCAATTGAATTATTTTCCAATTTAAATTTATCATCATTTCGACATAAGAAAGCAAAAATTAGTTGTGAGTCTATTGACCTAAGTGTACAATTCTGGCTAAGTATAACCTGAATAAAACATTAATATATTAATTTCTTTCAATTACTTTCATTCGTTATAAATTCCGTTTTATTTTTCAGGTTCCTGCGGTAACTTTGAACCAATTTCCACCTGAAATGTTACTGTTGAATCAGTATACAGAATCAAGTGACGTGTGGTCTACAGCAGTAGTAATATGGGAGATTATGGCAGCTGGTAAAGAAATTTAATTTTAACGAAGACCTTGTAGCAAATAATAAAATTGTTCAATTGCAAAATACGTTGCTTATTATAACAGAAAACTACAGCAGTTATCAATAAAAAAATTTCATGTTTCACATATGATTAGTAAATTGGATTTTATCGAATATATTTATCTCCAATAAAATAAGTACATCACAGATAACTCAAGTTTTTGAGTTTCAATTAATTCTGAGTCAGTGGATTTGCTCAAATATTTACAGTAATTTGAATGCAGAAGAAACATGTAAATAATCTTTTAAGAAAATCAACTTATTATAATTATCTATAGAGACACTTTATATATTGACACTAGATATATTGTACATGAAATACCGTCAAACGCAATCCAGTACCAAATTATGATATTGCACATTTTTCCTTTTTTGGTGACGGAAAGTTACATTACTGCTCTTATCGGTATTTAAGGTTAGTTTATTAGAAGCAGAGACATGGGCATCATTTGTTGTCTGAAATTAATTACAGCATTTACAACAATTGGTAGTATCATGTATAAGTAGAGTGAATGCAAGAGGGCAAGAAGTGAGTCTGATAATATTCATGACAGACACCCAGCTGAACAAATGTCTGGAAGACATGATAACCATGGCCACTGGCATTTTCCTAGTAATCCTCTGCACAGTACTCTTGGTGTGCTCAAAGTCAGCGATGTTCATATTTTCAAAATGTGTACTTTTGCTTACAAATACGTTAACAATGCACTGCCTCGTGTCTTTCGAAATGTTGTAGACCGAAGATTTGGGTCAGATATCACAAACGTCACGAGAACAAATGTACTATTCTCTGTCACTAGACACCGCTCTAAACATGGAAAGTTTCTGCTAAGCAATTACTGTTATTAAATATGGAATAATCTCTCAACTGGTATTAGACATTCGAAATCATTTGCTTCATCTAAGTATAAACTAAAGAGTAATCTTACTTCCAAGTACCGTGGTTGATATTATTGTCAATTTTGTTTGGTACATTTTGTTTTTCTTCTTACTTTGTTCTGTTTTTTCTTTCTTTTTCTTTAGAGTTACTAGCTTTGATAAACATTTTATGTTTTTTCTAGTATCCTGTATATACCATTACTGCACTGTTTTGTATGTCTACGTATATGCGAAATGTATTAACTGAACTGAACTGAACTGGTGTTCCCTCCATACACAAGTTGGATATATATATACTATTTTCGATGTTTCTACACTCGCACATCTCTTAGGAAACCCACCATTTCCTGTCAACAAGGAAGTTACTAGTGTTGACGGAGAAGCGACCACACCATCAGCACCGTGGCCGGAGAAGTACTTGCAGATAAAGTAAGAGAGAAGTCAATCTTTAAAGTACCCTTTCATTCTATAAGTGTCGAAGTAACCGCATTCCATACTAGTTGAAGTCGGCGTGTAATTAATTCTGAATTTTTCTATTTGAGAGACAAATATTTAAAAATTATTGTAGGTTTTACAACTATCACACAGTGTATGCGATTTTTGTAGTTGGATTAAAAAAGTTAATATGATAGAGTAATTGTGGAGTATTTATTGATACTTAAGTCTACTAAGGTTACCATAAATGAATTTAGCGTGTTATGGTGGTCTGACTTGTTTGTTTCAGGTACTTTCATCCAAATGAGTGTTTCCATAGTCACTTTAATTAGAGCTATGTAATACTCATTGATATGTAAAACGTTGAAAGAGTCCTTTATTTTAACCAAATAATAGCCTCATTATTTCTAGTGGGAAGTCTTACAAGAAATTGATCATGAAAGTAAAACTTATTAAATGTGTTTATTAGTATAACACTTCTTGTATTTCATATTTACATTGAAACATATAAAATAGTACACTGCATCTACTGATTCACTATTTGATTTGATTTCTTAATCATGTGCAGAGATAAAATCTTATTCGATTGCTGGAATCATAACTCTTCTCTTCGACCTTCCATTCATCATCTGAGGGGAACATTCGTAGCTGTAAGTAATATATTACTCATCTTTAGAACAGATATCAGTTACCATTACGTTGCCGTAGGTGGTATCAACATCATTGTTACACATGCACAATGAATAAACTTTTGTCCCCAATTTTATTTGAAACTTAAGATTAAGAGTTTTACCAAGAAGTTTAAGCAGTAGTTCATAAACTCTATCCTAATCGTGCTATATTCAGCATCCCTTAATGTCATCATGTTAGTCATCCCCACCGTCAAATTGGAATCCACGGGTAGGAAATGGAATCGTAAAGTCAATATTTAGTGAGGTTTAGTTTATTGGTATCGATAAAAACCGAGTTAAATCATTCTGACAACTAACCCAATATTGAAACGCATAGTTAAATTTATAAAATTTTATGGTTTGACAAAGAAGACTGCCACAGATATACCACATGAAGTAAAGCGGCGTTTTGTACACAGTACAGGTCCTATGTCGATCATCACGATGTGCTTTGTCACGTGCAAGGATAACGATGTAACTGAATATGTAGCTTAACCTTAGGCAGTGTATAATAAAAATCGATAATCGATAGTTGTAGTTATACAGCTGTCTCATATTACCAGCTTAAAGTGGCTTCAAATGATTTCCCTTCACTGAATATTTATTTAAACATCTGTGGTATGTCAGACGATGTATAAATCCTCACTTTGGTGTAACAACGACATAATGTATTCTAAGATACACTATTGAATACGCTTGGTATGGGCTCTCTTTCCTGTTGTGTTGAGATTCATAGAAATATTCATATCTAACTTATTTATGATTTATCTTGATTTGATTGTACCTTTAATGTAAAGAAGGTCAGTCCAGGCAACGTTAAATATATATTGAGCATTTCTTTGTTGAGAGTGTCTTGCAAAAGTCCCCGCATTTTCCCTTAACAGATATTTGAAAAATTAATCGCTGACAGTTCTCATGAGATACCGATACCTACGACGCATCTACCTATGAGAGCCCCTGATACCGCTCAACCTTCCTATGCAGAACACATCTACCATGCTGGAATGTGAACTGAGTGTGCCTAGATTCTAATACTAGCGAATGGTAATCGCTACGAAACTTCAAGATTTCCATGAAGTCACAGGACCTACCTAATCAGACCACATATGCCATGTTGTGAAGAGTATAACAGGTTGTCGCATATGTTCTTATCGTCAGTCATTATTGACCAGCACCTGCAGAGTAGAACTGGGCGTCAAATATGTTCTGATCGGCAGTTATTATTGACTACAGCAGAGTTTACCTCCGCAATTAGATAGTTATCATGCAGGATAGTAGACTCGGATTTTCTCATTGGTATCAATTACTCTGCTTTCTATAAAAATTATTCTTATTTTTAATATTAGTATTATAATTAATATTATAACTGTTATTATTAATATTACAATAATTATAATTTTGTAGTATTATTATGATGATTATTATGATAATGATTTTTTTTATGATTATTTTTATGATTATGATTATTATCATGATTATTTTTATTATTATTATTATTATTTTTATTATTATTATTATGATTATTTTAATGATGATGATTACTATTATTACTTTACTTTTTATGTTGAGCATAAAGTGTTAACACTTTGTAACAACAAACTCAAGTTTGATCTATTATTGCTTATGTGAAAACTTTAGCTTTTTCAATAATCACAGCAATCAATGAAATATAATTGGCCTTTACCAATGACCTTCCTTTTCTAGTTAACCGTTCTTCACCAAAGCAATTCTCGCACATTTGGACACTGCTTTGTTTCGTAATAAGGTTATCAAGGCATTTGGATATTTCCCATTTAAGCAGCCAACTCTTGTTCTCTGTGGTTACAATAGGCATGAATGATGTCATCGCCATTTCTGTAATGATTTATTGGCGTCTTGACAAGGCAATTAGACATAAACTTCAAATACCCTTTCTTCATTCTCTTGATATAAACAACCTCAAAAGTTTCTGATATATTCATATAACTATATATAACATTAACAGAGTCAGTCAGTTGAAAGTTATGAAACGAAGCAACCCTGCTTTGCTTACCATATTACTAATTTCCTCAATATATGAGTTACACATTTACTCCTAAGTTTCATATTTGATAAATTCTCTCTTGATATTTTCTTGTTGCAGCTAGTGTAGTAAAATTATCCATTCGATGGATGCCAACAGTAATTATAACATTTAATAATTATTATAAACAGTTTACATACTAACTAGTCCATACGTCCTCTGCCGTGTTCGTTGCATATCGTTTCGGTTTCGGTTTTCATTTATCAAGCTTAGATGACATTCAAGCTAAAGTAATATTAATGATGAATTAACGAATAAATTTCTGTGTGCGTCTTTTTTTTCTACACCATTGTGCAATTTTGTTTAAAGATGAAAATATTTACAACAATGTCGTGTAATGCATATATTGACCTATTAGTTTAGTCAATTACGTATCACAGTGTAAGCCTCCATCAGTGAAATAATACAATTACCAAGCAAGGGTACAACGGGGAAATTGGATTCCGTTTCATCTTTTCTATTGTTGTTTTCTGTACACATATGATGTATTCTACAATGAAATAGTTCACCGTTGGGTTGACATTGCACACGTTGTTATTGGAGGTATAACAAGGATAAAAGGAAAAGTGAAAGATATAAACAATTTAACAATAATTGTTAACAACCGAACAGTAATCACGGTAAACAGCAATCTATTATTTAACATTGGTTATTGGTTTTCTTTCTTTCAATTTCGGTCGTATTTAGAAACGAGTTTGTTTTCCTTCATAGCTGTTTTAACACACAATGAAGCATTTAACACATAAATAAGATCCCTATGTCTCACTTTACTCATCTCATTGTCTCTCACAGCATCCACAAAATCAGTTAAATAATCCACGTAAATACAAAATTGATATTTCCTTGTTTCACTTTGGCAAGTTTGGCCGTTTGTGGATTACATATTGCGATTGAAAAAGTGGTTACCATTTGACGAACACAGTTAGTACAGTGCCTGTCAGTGCAACTACACATGTGTGAGACAGTGAAAGTCTTGACCATTAGGTGATGAGCGCCCCCTGTTCACAGTGATGATTAAAATTGGTGATGCTCGTTAACGGCGATGATAATATGTACACTAAGCAACAATATCTTATAAAACTAAAACATTTTCAACACAGACTTATGTCTTGGTTTCAACCATCACATTTTGCATTATGAAAAAGTTTGAGAAAGGCTTGAACATTGTACTAGGCAGGGAGTTCTACAACTGACATAACTGTCTGGAATCAGTATTGAAGCTAAAAGTAGAAAAGTTCGTATTATTTCACTTACCGCTGTCAGGTTTGGGACCCATTGTATGAGTTCGTCGCCTGTTTAATAGCTAACACAGAAGTCATAAGAGTTTTCGCTACAAACATTCAACAACATGAATACCATTCCCAACAGGAAATATCCCATATATATCCCTTTCCCTTCGTTGTTGCAGGAGAAGGATCATTGGTGAACGAATCAGGAGTGGATTATTGAGCAAGTGCCACTTCCAGTTTTAAATATCTGGAAAGTGACCTTTGTAAAGAATAAGATGTGATCCGTTTTGGAGGAAAAATACCCTTTCGGTTTTTTAAATTTAGAAAAGCTTTTATTTATATTTAAAATGTGCATTGTTTCTTTACAAAAACGTGTTCTTATTTCAAATAAAATAAATCATACTGTTATTAAAAACTGCCTTGTTGTGGAAAACGTTAAGAATTTTTTTTTTTTTTTATGAAAGGTGCCCTTTTGTTCAAATACTGGAAGTGTCGGTAGAGTAAATCCATCCACACAAAGTTTGAAGGCTACTTCAGACCCCCCTCTCATCCCACCTCCTCTCATCTCATCTGTCTTCTTCTTGCCTAGAGGCAAATTAAGGCCTCCACAGAGCATCTCCATTCATCTCGGTCGGCAGCTACGTTTCTGGCATCATTCCAGGATCGCCAACCAGCCCTCTCTCTCTTTGTCCACTGTCCTGCGCCATGTTGTTTTTGGATGCCCTCTCTTTCTCCTGTCTTCTGGTGCCCATGTCATGCTGATGTTGCTGTCGTTGTTTGGGTTTTGGTGCAATATATGCCCAATGAATTTCCATCTTCTTTTCTTAATTTCGATGCTTAGTGGTCCCATTTTTTCTCTTTAGCAGTTCCTTTGTGCTGACCAACCTCCGCCCGCAATGAAAGTAGAATGTGGCACACCCCTCAATGCCTGTGCCAATTTCTCTCATTTTCAGTTTCAACTCTCTTACCTCTTTCGATGCCGATAACTCATCGATTATAGGCCACTTTTGATAAATAATAAACACAACTGCAAAACTCACAGTGCCATTTATACCATGGTCATGCTACAAAGGTTTTACTTTTATACGATATAATAACATGAAATTTCACAAGTTTTAATTGTTCAGTCTGGAGTATAAATACCCAAAATCTTAAATGATTGAGATGGACAGATTAATCCACTACGAGAAGATTAACAGATTCAGATCTGTCGTGCAGATACGTGGTATCTATTAAGTGTGTAGCTAGGCTATACACATTGTAATTTTTCCTTTCCTTCTTCCTTTTTTATTATTACGTCAAGGAAGTCCTTCGCTTACCTTATATGTGAATAAACTTTCGTATAACTCAAAGCATCCCTGAAGGACCTGGTATCATAGTGTATATGTCCATTACGTTGTGTATATGAACAATGTGTAGTGCGTGTTGCGTTGCTGAACGGAAAGTAATGCTACATTTTATATAAGCTTTTACGGATATGAAATTGTAAATATTTTTACTTTCGATTTTGTGATGCTACGTTTGGAACACTTATCGAGTATATTTCACGCCGTGTGAGCCAATATTTACAACAGTTTAAGGTTATTACAATGGCATTGCAGCTAGGCTTCAAAAATTGTGGCTTAAAAAGTGCAAACAGATATCCGCAGTATAGTATGAACTAAGAAACACAATTCGCAGAGCTTGCAAAATAAGAGAGCAATCGCAATAAACACAGAGCGTTTATGACAAACGAACCACAAGTAAGCTAACATCACTCATAGGATGGACATATTATCGCAGATTTGTGGATACTGCTCAATTCTGTTCTGTTTGTTTTTCAGCTTTGCTGGTAAGTATATTTGCTACCTTCGCCTCACGTCATTTAATACTATATAGTGTAGTCATTGACTACCTATAAGTCCGTCACTACTATATTAGTCCTTTATTGTTCTATTAGTCTTTTGCTGCTATATTAGTCCTTTACTGCTCTTTAGTCCTTTATTGCTATACTAGGTTTTTACTCTATTAGTCTTTAATTGCTATATTAGTCCTGTACTGCTATATTAATCCTTTATTGTTATATTAGTATTTTACTCTTTTAGTTATAACTGCTATATTAATCCTGTACTGCTCTATTAGTAATTTACTGCTATGTTAGTCCTGTGCTGCTCTATTTATCCTTTATTGCTAAATTAGTCATTTACTATTCTATTAGTCGTTTAACTGCTATATTAGTCCTTAACTATTCTTTGAATCATTTACTGCTTTAATAGTCTTTATCTGCTGTATTAGTCCTTTGAATGCTTTATTTAGTCATTTTACTATTCTATTAGTCATTTACTATTCTATTAGTCCTTTAACTGCTATATTAGTCCTTAAGTATTCTTTGAATCATTTACTGCTTTAATAATCTTTATCTGCTGTATTAGTCCTTTGAATGCTTTATTTAGTCCTTTTACTATTCTATTAGTCATTTACTATTCTATTAGTCCTTTAACTGCTATATTAGTTATTAACTATGCTTTGAATCATTTACTGCTTTAATAGTCTTTATCTGCTGTATTAGTCCTTTGAATGCTTTATTTAGTCATTTTACTATTCTATTAGTCATTTACTATTCTATTAGTCCTTTAACTGCTATATTAGTCATTAACTATTCTTTGAATCACTTACTGCTTTAATAGTCTTTATCTGCTGTATTTGTCCTTTGAATGCTTTATTTAGTCCTTTTACTATTTTATTGGTCCTTATCTATTCTATTAGTCCTTTAACTGCTTTATTAGTCATTAACTAATCTATTAGTTCTTCACTGCTCTATTTTTCCTTTAACTGTCATATTAGTCCTAACTATTGGTCCTTTACTGTTATGTTAGACTCTAACTGCTATATAATACCTTTACTGCTCAATTATTTATCTACTGCTATATTAGTCTTTAACTTCTATATTGGTCATTTGCTGTTCATTACTTCTGTACTGCTCTATTAGTCCTTCAATTGCTCTAGTATTCCTTTACTGTTTTATTAGTACTTTAACTGCTATATTATTCATTAACTATTCTATTAGTCCTTTAAATGCTTTATTAGTCATTAAACTGCTATATTGGTCCTTTACTGGTATATTAGTACTTAAGTATTCTTTGAGTCCTTTACTACTCTATTAGTCTTTAACTATTCCATAAGTGTTTAACTATTATATCAGTTCTTTACTGCTATATTAGTCCCCTTACTGCTATATTAGTCATTAACTACTCTATTAGTCTTCTAAATACTCTATTAGTCCTTAAACTTGCTATAATTGTCTTTCACTACTCTATTGTTCCTTTAACTGTGATATTAGTCCTTTATCTATTCTAAATAAAACAAACCTGTTAGCAAACTGCTTATCCAATAAAGACCCTGTGTAAGAGAATGTGTAAAAGTAAGAACTAGGGCCTGACGTTTTGATCCAAGCAGGATCTTCTTCAGATGCTGAATGACCAGAAGATCCTGCTAGGATCGAAAAGTCATACCCTCGTACTTTTACACTTTATCTATTTTATTGGCCATTTAATGTTCTATTAGTCTTTAACTGCTATATTAGTCCTTTAAACTATTCTGTTAGTCCTTTACTGTTATATTTGTCCTTAACTGCTCTATTTGTCCTTATTTGCTCTAGACATAAGCCTACTTAGTAGTTATGTATGAAAGCAACTGAACCTGTTCTTATCGTTACAAATATGATTTACAATATGATACAAAAAGTTACTTGATTTTTTGCTCAAATTATGACGACACATTCAAGATAATATGAGACATGTGTTATCTATCTCGATTTTTTTCGCAGACTTTGTGGCCGCAGTCTTTTCTACAAACGAGACGGTTGCAGTGGGCAATTTAGTGTCCCTTGTATGTGCTGTTGGTGCACTAGATCATACCGTATGGGCAGTAAAGAGAAACGAAAGTCCACCCAAAGCACTATCACTGAGTGACCAGATCTTTGATAATAAGAATATGGAACTGACCATTGCTTCCATCTCTGATTCTGGTTCATTTTCTTACAATCTCCTCATCCTGAACGCATCTCAAGATATGGAAGGATATTACAACTGCGTGGAAGGAGGGGTGACCAAATCGACGGTCTTTCTTAGCGTGGAAGGTATAGTGACATATTGATACAAATATATTCAGTTCTAAATGCGAACATAATTCATAGTTTATAAGATTGTTAAGGGACTGGCTGTTATTTTGCTCACAAATACCAGTGACCAGCCAATTTTGTGGCATATTAAAGAAAGTTAGAGGGCAAAAAAATATGTTTGAAAGAAACTGATTATATTTTACATTATTTGTGACTATTGTATCACCACAATAACAACAATGTTTGGTGGTGTTTTTTCTTCTGTTTTACTGCAGTTCCTCCAATTGTGACATTAAAAGTTGATAACGGGAGTCACGATATCAATAATGGCACAGCCAGCATTAATGTAAAATTGGACCAAGATATCACCATCCAATGTGTAGCAGAGGGAGGAAAGCCTCTTGTTTCTCTTGGGTGGGAGATAAACGGGAATCCAGAGATTCACGGCATCGCCGTAAACGAAACATTTCATGCGGTCATTAGTACACTCCACTATAGACCGAAACAGGGTGATACAGTGATATCATGCACAACAAGTGGACAAACAGCAATACCAGACATCAGGCGTCAAACTAGTTTAAACATTGTGTGTAAGTATTACTATTGGCCTGGTAATAATTAAACCCACCTGGTCATTCGTACAACCCAATTACTCTCGAGTTTAGAATATTATGACGTCATGCCGTAATTATATGATGACTTGGTAGGACCATTTTGATAACATGAGATAAATATTTAATGTGTGAGGATATGACTATAACCAAACAAAGAAAGAGACATAGTCACATTAAGTAAATAAATTCATATTAAACATTAATTTCAGATTGATTTGATGTTAATAGCCAAATCTAACGTATCGAAGAATATATAGCTAGATAAAAAGTTTCCCTTCTTTTCGATTGTCAGGAGAAGGTTGAAATCAAACCCCGGACCTTTCTGTCACAGACTTAAGTCCCGAGTTCGTATAACAGGCTTTGTATAACTGTCATTGAGGGCATACTACGCACGTATTACGTTTGAACAGAGTGCACCCATGGCGCTTTGAATTTGACAATGTATGCATATGCGACACATTCATTCCATAAATATGACTGAATAAAACGATATATATTTACATTCTCCCATAAAGGGATTCATGAATAAATCACTTAATTTCTGAGAATTCAGCCAATTACTTTATTAGTAAACCAAATGTTTATGGCTCAATTGTGTTGCATCATAAATCTACATGTTCGGTTGCTCTGTGAATATTCTCTTAAACTTCCGTAATCTTTAATTTATAATATATATATATATATATATATAGTTTTATGTTATTTTTAAATTTTAAATTTTATTTATTTATTTATTTATATACGTTCTAAAATGCTTTTACTACTCATGTATCATCTAACTTCCTCACTGCAATGTCCAAGTGTTAAAGAGTTACCTCCAGGTGTGTTAAACAGTAGATAATCAGTTTTTTGAAAGATTATCTTTTCCTTGCAATTAAAAAACAAATACAAAATATTACTCTAATTCACAAACTATACAATGTGAAATCTTAATATTGTCATATTTGCTTGTTAATAGGAGCTGGAAGAAAAATAGCAACGCCCTAATTTATAAATTTAACCAAAGTCTTACTGTTTTTGTATTTGTTTGTTTATTTATTTAGACAAACCACGCTGCATAAGCCACTTCAGTAACGACTTCTTCACATGTCACTGTACATCGAATCCAGCAGCTAATGTCACCATCCTAATTAATGGCTCACACAACGTGTATAGTCAAACAGTAACACTAAATTTTTTATTATCCTGTAAATTTATCCTGTTTGGCGATCAATAGTTTCGGCAAAACGACAACAGAGGCTGAATTATTTCTTCCAAGTGTTAACCATAGTATACCTGGTAAGTAACCTCTAAACTGTCAAAACATGTTGATGTATATGTTCTTATAATTAATATATATTATAGGCCTATACCTACCGACTTCAGTTTGGGTTGCCTGTCTTACTGCACTCATCGATCACCATTCGCAACATTTTTATTATACGGAAATTAACTTTGCAACAATTGTTAAATTATTGAACCTTACATGATAACATAAATATTGATTTGACCTATTTTATATATATTACCATTGCCATAGCAGGACGACTTGATGCAGTATCTATACTGTTGCACCGCAGGGGCGGCGATTTGTTTCAAACTGGGGGGGGGGGGGACATTTGCTTGGTTGCAGGCGCGTAGGAACTTTCATCTCAAAATATTCGCGCTTCGTGATATTTTAATAAATATATATAGGCCTATATATATATCAGGGGCGTCGGAGCCGTTACGGCAGGTTCGGCGAAGGCCGGACCAATATTCACGGCGCAAAAAAAAAAGAAAAAAAAGTAGGACTAAGAAAAAAAATGGCAAAAAATAAAGAACCAAAATGACACATACTTCAAAAATGTGTTTCAGAAGATTAATCGGGTACAAAAACAGACAAGGGAGAATCTTGTTTTTTCATATGACACATGTGAACTGCTATTTCATGCAATCTGGGAAGTATATTTTCAATAATTTTCAATCATGATGACCGCAAGTAGGCTAAATGTAACTACTCTGGCATGGCATGTGTCTTGTTTTCAAGCTCGGGAAGTGCCATTTCCTGCAATCTGGGAGGCATTTTTTCAAAATTTTCTCCGTTACGCTACGCGCCAACCATGGTGGCGCGTAGCGTAGTTTGACCTACCAATAATTATGATAGATGGCCACACTCTGATCTGCCGTACCAATCCCAAATAGCTTCCGACGCCCCTATATATATATATATCTATATATAAATATATATATATATATATATATATATATAGATATAGATATATATATATATATTAGTCATTAACTTTTCTTTGAATCATTTACTGCTTTAATAGTCTTTATATGCTGTATTAGTCCTTTGAATGCTTTATTTAGTCCTTTTACTATTCTATTGGTCCTTATCTATTCTATTAGTCCTTTAACTGCTTTATTAGTCATTAACTAATCTATTAGTCCTTCACTGCTCTATTATCCCTTTAACTGTCATATTAGTCCTAACTATTGGTCCTTTACTGTTATGTTAGTCTCTAACTGCTATATAATACCTTTACTGCTCAATTATTTATCTACTGCTATATTAGTCTTTAACTTCTATATTGGTCATTTGCTGTTCTATTACTTCTGTACTACTCTATTAGTCCTTCAATTGCTCTAGTATTCCTTTACTGTTCTATTAGTCCTTTAACTGCTATATTATTCATTAACTATTCTATTAGTCCTTTAAATGCTTTATTAGTCATTAAACTGCTATATTGGTCCTTTACTGGTATATTAGTACTTAAGTATTCTTTGAGTCCTTTACTACTCTATTAGTCTTTAACTATTCCATAAGTGTTTAACTATTATATCAGTTCTTTACTGCTATATTAGTCCCCTTACTGCTATATCTATATATATCTATATATATATATGGAAGGATATTACAACTGCATAGAAGGAGGGGTGACGAAATCGACGGTCTTACTTAGTGTGGAAGGTATAGTGACATATTGATAAAAATATATTCAGTTCTAATTGCGAACATAATTTATAGTTTATAAGATTGTGAACAAAAGTGGTTGTTATTTTGTTCATATATACCAGTGACCAGTCAATTTTGTGGCAAATGAAAGAACATTTGACGGGGTAAATACGTTTGAAACTGTATATATTTTACATTATTTGTGACTATTGTGTTACCACGATAACTTTGATGTGGTTATGTACCATAACATCTAGCTAAAGTCAAAGTCATTCAATCGAAGGAAATCTAATTTTCCGATAATCTATCCCATATATTATCCGTTATTTCTACTCTATATGTTATGATGGCGTCATACAGAGAGCGTTCCAAACAACTTTCAGTCTTTCACGTGTTGTTTTATGTTTTTTGGTTTATAATTGCAGTTCCTCCAATCTTGACGTTAAAAATTGATAACGGGAGTCACGTTATCAATAATGGTAGCATTAATGTAAGATTGGACCAAGACATCGCCATCCAATGTGTAGCAGAGGGAGGAAGACCTGTTGTTTCTCTTGGGTTGGAGATAAATGGCAATCCGAATTATGATGTCTTACTGTTTTTGTATTTGTTTGTTTATTTATTTAGACAAACCACGCTGCATAAGCCAGATCATTAACGACTTCTTCACATGTCACTGTACATCGAATCCAGCAGCTAATGTCACCATCCTAATTAATGGCTCACACAACGTGTATAGTCAAACAGTAACACTAAATTTTCATTATCCTGTAAATTTATCCTGTTTGGCGATCAATAGTATCGGCAAAACGACAACAGAGGCTGAATTATTTCTTCCAAATGTTAACCATAGTATACCTGGTAAGTAACCTCTAAACTGTCAAACATGTTGATGTATATATTCTTATAATTAATATATATTATAGGCCTATACCTACCGACTTCAGTTTGGGTTGCCTGTCGTACTGCACTCATCGATCACCGTTCACAACATTTTTTATGAAACTTTGCAACAATTGTTAAATGATTGAACATTACATGATTACATTTATATCGATAAGACCTACTTTATCTGTATTACCATTGCCATAGCGGGGAGACTTGATGCAGTATATTTACTGTTGCATGTTTGCTCAAATTTACGAAAGAACCTGTGTACATCTACCCTGTGAATATATTCAATAATCAACAATTATGCGTTCCATTTCCCCACAGATGTTTATGACCCAACCACCGTCTTACCAAAGCAACTTACAAGTCTCTACACTATTGGCATACCTATTTGTTCCATGGGTTTTCTGTTAGCATGTTTTCTTGTTTTCACTTATATGTTTTTATGGAGGAAAGGTAAGGACTATTCAAGCGGATTATTTGAGACTCGGGTATATAGGTAGCTCGTTTTCTCCTTCTCCTTCTCCTTCTCTTGTTTCAAAGTCAGGAAATTTAGATGTAGGTATAAGTATTGTAAACGCATTTGATCCTTATACTATTGAAACTATGGAAACAGTTTAACTATAAAGGTGTTTTGTTTTATAAAAATCTTCAGGTTTAATCAAATTACAAATGTAAAGATAAGTTAATGATATTAGGAAACATTATATATTACATTTGGAGGTAATTGCTTCAATTGGAAATGTTAAGGTAAAAGAATCGGCCAAGTTAACATCATAGTAGACCAGATTGGTTTTCTACTATGTTTACCAAACAATTTTTGGAAATGATCATTTGAGATTTAGTCATTGTGTTGTTATCTTATCGAGCTTTTCCGTTATCGATTTTCACTTTAGAAGGAATTAACTCACAAAATTGATTTTTTATTTCTTCGATTACAGTGTCAAGAAACCTACGAAGGTGAGTCTCGAGAACAGCATATTCCACTGATTGCCACATGTGACCAGCTCCACTCACAATCCCCCTTCTCTTTCCCAAGTCTTTTCTAAATCCAGTCCCTGTTTTTGTTACTAAAATAATGGTTATTTAATATCTTTACTGTAGATAAGACAGCCAATAGAGTTGTACATTGATGATACAAAAGATGGAGGATTTTGTTTTTTCAATTTTGTTCCATTTTGGTTTAGAAACCAGAGTGTCATCTCAAGTAATCCAATGAAAGTACTTGATAAAGGACCCTCAGGTATCGATCAATCAAGTAAGGGTCATTTTGATTTCAAGTCGTTCTTTAAATAAGAGTTATCACACAATACCTTGTAAACTTTGTAAAGGGTCCATACTGAAGAACATAATGTTACGAACTGGTATATTACTGTCATGCTAAAAATATTTTAATATATGACAAATTAATAAGAGACATTAGCAAATTTAGCCCTACAGTAATCTTGTTAGTACTATATAGAATCAATGTTGAATATAACAACATAATATGTTCTGTATTTTCATTGGTATTACTGAATATTGCTGTAATGACATTCACATGCATAACTTAATACTCACTATATTCAAACATTAAAACAAATATATGATTACTAACTATTGTATTATGACGGAGTTATATATTAGTTTCAAGTTTAACAAAATATTAACTTCTGTTTACAGTCAATCAAAAAGGAGGAAGGTAAGCTTTAGTTATCAATTTAGTCTAGCAAAACCTTGACGCTTTGGAATTGAGTTTATATTTGAATGCTAAAGCCTGAAGGTATTTTGATTTCGAAACTGACAGATAAGTTGCATTGAAATATTTTACTTTTAAGTAACAACAAGGTTTATAATGTTGCTATTATCCCTTGGTATGAACTATCATGGAATGTCCAAGTTCTTTTCGTTGTTTATTTCTGTAGAAGGGAAGAATTACCAGAGATACCTGTTGACGAGGACAACTCGCAGAACTCGCACCATTCTGAAGGAAATGAACCTAGTAGGTTACTCAAATAAATCTAATTTTAAAGAAATGAATCAATGAAGGCATTTACGAAACTACAACATTTATTACACACCGTAAGTAGAGCCCAGAGTACGTGTAACATAGTACGATTAGAGAGCCAGTAACATAAAGTAATAACACTTAAAAAACTGAGATATTACGTATGAAAGTTGTATAGGCTAGTATATTTTATAAATGTCCTCCCAAAGGAAAGCATTAAGTATAATCATTTTAGACAGCTACTTTTGTTAAATTTGACATACACCAGAAAGCTTCGGTCTAAATTACTGAAGGTAACGATATGTATTTCCTTTACGAATCTTTTCATTGTTCATTTTCTGGCAGATTACTATTCTACAGCAGATGCGATTGCAAGAAATGATGCCCGGATGTTGAGTGAGAAAGATATTTCCATCATCATGAATATTAAAATGGGAAACATCTACCAAAGATGGATAGGATCTGTTAATCTTTTTAAGGAGACCAATAAGTGTGTTGTAATAACAACAATGTCAGGTTAGTGATAACATCTAATATTCAATATCTATAATCCAAAGGCTGATGTTAACGTCGGAGTCAGAGATTGATATCGTCAATCATATTTATATCATTTAAATGAATAACTTATATTAAGTGACCTTGTGAGCAACATTTTGATTGGTACATATTATCACGCTTTAATTTAATGCTGACCCTTTTCTGTCATATTTTCATTGATATTAATTCGAATTGATTATTAAGCTAGCCAGTTTTCATCCCGATTATAATCATATTCAATGACATTATATAATTTATGGAGATTTGTTTGTTTTAGGTAAACTGTTCCTTATAAGTGAGCATCTCAACTGTGAAAATCTGCATAGCGTCTTGTCACGTGATACTAAAGATAAAGGAGACTACTATTGTTGTAGTTCATTGTCAGTTCCTGACGTCATCAAACACGTAGCGGGAGTATTGGAAGGAATGGACGTCCTTAAGACATTCGGGGTAAGAAATGCAAAACTTGCCTGAGTTTTCAGCTAAATATTGTTTTAATTTAGTCAGATAGTATTTTTTCATCAACCTCGGCACTGTTTGTTGTAAAGTTGCTATTTGTGTCTAACTTATTTGTAAACAAAACAAGCTTTCATTCACACTCGAGACCACTTTAATTATTTAACAACTGCTCAAATGATTGGTTTTCATATTCTGTCAGTTCCTTCACCCTGGCTTAACAACCAAAAAGGTGTTACTAACCAAGGAAGGACAGGTTAAATTATTTGACTTCTGTCTGGCCGGCGATGCACCAAAAATAGCTGCTCTTAAGAAAGCACAGGTAAATAACACAATCATTAATCGAAGTATGACCTTGTTCTCTGTGTCTAATAATGATATATATATATTTACTTAGTTACTTTCACGGTCTTTATCATCAGAATAGGTGTCTTTTGTAATGGATAGCGGAGTCTTAGATGTACAACTTTATTTAGATCAAGCTAAAAAAAAACACAAAATACTTTAACTGAATTGCTCGTTTTCGTTAAGTTTTTGCATATTTGGTGGATTTCATTAGAGAAGTACATTGTTACTATTATTTGAATGGAAAGCTGAATATACTTAAATCTCATACATGGACTGCTATAAACTGTTTTCATAATATAGTTAAAAATACTCCATATCCAAATCACTGTTTACTCTTAATCAAAACCTCTCTATATTGAATGACATCCCATAGCCAAGTTGAATAATTTTCCAATGTAACTTACCATCAATTCGACTTAAAAAACAAAAATCAGCGGTGATTCTATTGACAAAAGTGTACAATTCTGGATTAGTATTACCTGAATGTAACACTAACATATTAATACAATAAACTTTCATTTGTTGTAAACTCTTTTTCTTTTCAGGTTCCTACGGTAACTTTGAACCAATTTCCACCTGAAATGTTACTGTTGAATCATTATACAGAAACCAGTGACGTGTGGTCTACAGCAGTAGTAATATGGGAGATTATGGCAGCTGGTAATGAAATTTAATTTTAACGAAGACCTTGTAGCAAATAATAAAATTGTTCAATTGCAAAATACGTTGCTTATTATAACAGAAAACTACAGCAGTTATCAATAAAAAAGTTTCATGTTTCACATATGATTAGTAAATTGGATTTTATCGAATATATTTATCTCCAATAAAATAAGTACATCACAGATAACTCAAGTTTTTGATTTTCAATTAATTCTGAGTCAGTGGATTTGCTCAAATATTTACAGTAATTTGAATGCAGAAGAAACATGTAAATAATCTTTTAAGAAAATCAACTTATTATAATTATCTATAGAGACACTTTATATATTGACACTAGATATATTGTACATGAAATACCGTCAAACGCAATCCAGTACCAAATTATGATATTGCACATTTTTCCTTTTTTGGTGACGGAAAGTTACATTACTGCTCTTATCGGTATTTAAGGTTAGTTTATTAGAAGCAGAGACATGGGCATCATTTGTTGTCTGAAATTAATTACAGCATTTACAACAATTGGTAGTATTATGTATAAGTAGAGTGAATGCAAGAGGGCAAGAAGTGAGTCTGATAATATTCATGACAGACACCCAGCTGAACAAATGTCTGGAAGACATGATAACCATGGCCACTGGCATTTTCCTAGTAATCCTCTGCACAGTACTCTTGGTGTGCTCAAAGTCAGCGATGTTCATATTTTCAAAATGTGTACTTTTGCTTACAAATACGTTAACAATGCACTGCCTCGTGTCTTTCGAAATGTTGTAGACCGAAGATTTGGGTCAGATATCACAAACGTCACGAGAACAAATGTACTATTCTCTGTCACTAGACACCGCTCTAAACATGGAAAGTTTCTGCTAAACAATTACTGTTATTAAATATGGAATAATCTCTCAACTGGTATTAGACATTCGAAATCATTTGCTTCATCTAAGTATAAACTAAAGAGTAATCTTACTTCCAAGTACCGTGGTTGATATTATTGTCAATTTTGTTTGGTACATTTGGTTTTTCTTCTTACTTTGTTCTGTTTTTTCTTTCTTTTTCTTTAGAGTTACTAGCTTTGATAAACATTTTATGTTTTTTCTAGTATCCTGTATATACCATTACTGCACTGTTTTGTATGTCTACGTATATGCGAAATGTATTAACTGAACTGAACTGAACTGGTGTTCCCTCCATACACAAGTTGGATATATATATACTATTTTCGATGTTTCTACACTCGCACATCTCTTAGGAAACCCACCATTTCCTGTCAACAAGGAAGTTACTAGTGTTGACGGAGAAGCGACCACACCATCAGCACCGTGGCCGGAGAAGTACTTGCAGATAAAGTAAGAGAGAAGTCAATCTTTAAAGTACCCTTTCATTCTATAAGTGTCGAAGTAACCGCATTCCATTCTAGTTGAAGTCGGCGTGTAATTAATTCTGAATTTTTCTATTTGAGAGACAAATATTTAAAAATTATTGTAGGTTTTACAACTATCACACAGTGTATGCGATTTTTGTAGTTGGATTAAAAAAGTTAATATGATAGAGTAATTGTGGAGTATTTATTGATACTTAAGTCTACTTAGGTTACCATAAATGAATTTAGCGTGTTATGGTGGTCTCACTTGTTTGTTTCAGGTACTTTCATCCAAATGAGTGTTTCCATAGTCACTTTAATTAGAGCTATGTAATACTCATTGATATGTAAAACGTTGAAAGAGTCCTTTATTTTAACCAAATAATAGCCTCATTATTTCTAGTGGGAAGTCTTACAAGAAATTGATCATGAAAGTAAAACTTATTAAATGTGTTTATTAGTATAACACTTCTTGTATTTCATATTTACATTGAAACATATAAAATAGTACACTGCATCTACTGATTCACTATTTGATTTGATTTCTTAATCATGTGCAGAGATAAAATCTTATTCGATTGCTGGAATCATAACTCTTCTCTTCGACCTTCCATTCATCATCTGAGGGGAACATTCGTAGCTGTAAGTAATATATTACTCATCTTTAGAACAGATATCAGTTACCATTACGTTGCCGTAGGTGGTATCAACATCATTGTTACACATGCACAATGAATAAACTTTTGTCCCCAATTTTATTTGAAACTTAAGATTAAGAGTTTTATCAAGAAGTTTAAGCAGTAGTTCATAAACTCTATCCTAATCGTGCTATATTCAGCATCCCTTAATGTCATCATGTTAGTCATCCCCACCGTCAAATTGGAATCCACGGGTAGGAAATGGAATCGTAAAGTCAATATTTAGTGAGGTTTAGTTTATTGGTATCGATATAAACCGAGTTAAATCATTCTGACAACTAACCCAATATTGAAACGCATAGTTAAATTCATAAAATTTTATGGTTTGACAAAGAAGACTGCCACAGATATACCACATGAAGTAAAGCGGCGTTTTGTACACAGTACAGGTCCTATGTCGATCATCACGATGTGCTTTGTCACGTGCAAGGATAACGATGTAACTGAATATGTAGCTTAACCTTAGGCAGTGTATAATAAAAATCGATAATCGATAGTTGTAGTTATACAGCTGTCTCATATTACCAGCTTAAAGTGGCTTCAAATGATTTCCCTTCACTGAATATTTATTTAAACATCTGTGGTATGTCAGACGATGTATAAATCCTCACTTTGGTGTAACAACGACATAATGTATTCTAAGATACACTATTGAATACGCTTGGTATGGGCTCTCTTTCCTGTTGTGTTGAGATTCATAGAAATATTCATATCTAACTTATTTATGATTTATCTTGATTTGATTGTACCTTTAATGTGAAGAAGGTCAGTCCAGGCAACGTTAAATATATATTGAGCATTTCTTTGTTGAGAGTGTCTTGCAAAAGTCCCCGCATTTTCCCTTAACAGATATTTGAAAAATTAATCGCTGACAGTTCTCATGAGATACCGATACCTACGACGCATCTACCTATGAGAGCCCCTGATACCGCTCAACCTTCCTATGCAGAACACATCTACCATGCTGGAATGTGAACTGAGTGTGCCTAGATTCTAATACTAGCGATTGGTAATCGCTACGAAACTTCAAGATTTCCATGAAGTCACAGGACCTACCTAATCAGACCACATATGCCATGTTGTGAAGAGTATAACAGGTTGTCGCATATGTTCTTATCGTCAGTCATTATTGACCAGCACCTGCAGAGTAGAACTGGGCGTCAAATATGTTCTGATCGGCAGTTATTATTGACTACAGCAGAGTTTACCTCCGCAATTAGATAGTTATCATGCAGGATAGTAGACTCGGATTTTTTCATTGGTATCAATTACTCTGCTTTCTATAAAAATTCTTCTTATTTTTAATATTAGTATTATAATTAATATTATAACTGTTATTATTAATATTACAATAATTATAATTTTGTAGTATTATTATGATGATTATTATGATAATGATTTTTTTTATGATTATTTTTATGATTATGATTATTATTATGATTATTTTTATTATTATTATTATTATTATTATTATTATTATTATTATTGTTATTATTATTATTATTATGATTATTTTAATGATGATGATTACTATTATTACTTTACTTTTTATGTTGAGCATAAAGTGTTAACACTTTGTAACAACAAACTCAAGTTTGATCTATTATTGCTTATGTGAAAACTTTAGCTTTTTCAATAATCACAGCAATCAATAAAATATAATTGGCCTTTACCAATGACCTTCCTTTTCTAGTTAACCGTTCTTCACCAAAGCAATTCTCGCACATTTGGACACTGCTTTGTTTCGTAATAAGGTTATCAAGGCATTTGGATATTTCCCATTTAAGCAGCCAACTCTTGTTCTCTGTGGTTACAATAGGCATGAATGATGTCATCGCCATTTCTGTAATGATTTATTGGCGTCTTGACAAGGCAATTAGACATAAACTTCAAATACCCTTTCTTCATTCTCTTGATATAAACAACCTCAAAAGTTTCTGATATATTCATATAACTATATATAACATTAACAGAGTCAGTCAGTTGAAAGTTATGAAACGAAGCAACCCTGCTTTGCTTACCATATTACTAATTTCCTCAATATATGAGTTACACATTTACTCCTAAGTTTCATATTTGATAAATTCTCTCTTGATATTTTCTTGTTGCAGCTAGTGTAGTAAAATTATCCATTCGATGGATGCCAACAGTAATTATAACATTTAATAATTATTATAAACAGTTTACATACTAACTAGTCCATACGTCCTCTGCCGTGTTCGTTGCATATCGTTTCGGTTTCGGTTTTCATTTATCAAGCTTAGATGACATTCAAGCTAAAGTAATATTAATGATGAATTAACGAATAAATTTCTGTGTGCGTCTTTTTTTTCTACACCATTGTGCAATTTTGTTTAAAGATGAAAATATTTACAACAATGTCGTGTAATGCATATATTGACCTATTAGTTTAGTCAATTACGTATCACAGTGTAAGCCTCCATCAGTGAAATAATACAATTACCAAGCAAGGGTACAACGGGGAAATTGGATTCCGTTTCATCTTTTCTATTGTTGTTTTCTGTACACATATGATGTATTCTACAATGAAATAGTTCACCGTTGGGTTGACATTGCACACGTTGTTATTGGAGGTATAACAAGGATAAAAGGAAAAGTGAAAGATATAAACAATTTAACAATAATTGTTAACAACCGAACAGTAATCACGGTAAACAGCAATCTATTATTTAACATTGGTTATTGGTTTTCTTTCTTTCAATTTCGGTCGTATTTAGAAACGAGTTTGTTTTCCTTCATAGCTGTTTTAACACACAATGAAGCATTCAACACATAAATAAGATCCCTATGTCTCACTTTACTCATCTCATTGTCTCTCACAGCATCCACAAAATCAGTTAAATAATCCACGTAAATACAAAATTGATATTTCCTTGTTTCACTTTGGCAAGTTTGGCCGTTTGTGGATTACATATTGCGATTGAAAAAGTGGTTACCATTTGACGAACACAGTTAGTACAGTGCCTGTCAGTGCAACTTCACATGTGTGAGACAGTGAAAGTCTTGACCATTAGGTGATGAGCGCCCCCTGTTCACAGTGATGATCAAAATTGGTGATGCTCGTTAACGGCGATGATAATATGTACACTAAGCAACAATATCTTATAAAACTAAAACATTTTCAACACAGACTTATGTCTTGGTTTCAACCATCACATTTTGCATTATGAAAAAGTTTGAGAAAGGCTTGAACATTGTACTAGGCAGGGAGTTCTACAACTGACATAACTGTCTGGAATCAGTATTGAAGCTAAAAGTAGAAAAGTTCGTATTATTTCACTTACCGCTGTCAGGTTTGGGACCCATTGTATGAGTTCGTCGCCTGTTTAATACCTTACACAGAAGTCATAAGAGTTTTCGCTACAAACATTCAACAACATGAATACCATTCCCAACAGGAAATATCCCATATATATCCCTTTCCCTTCGTTGTTGCAGGAGAAGGATCATTGGTGAACGAATCAGGAGTGGATTATTGAGCAAGTGCCACTTCCAGTTTTAAATATCTGGAAAGTGACCTTTGTAAAGAATAAGATGTGATCCGTTTTGGAGGAAAAATACCCTTTCGGTTTTTTAAATTTAGAAAAGCTTTTATTTATATTTAAAATGTGCATTGTTTTTTTACAAAAACGTGTTCTTATTTCAAATAAAATAAATCATACTGTTATTAAAAACTGCCTTGTTGTGGAAAACGTTAAGAATTTTTTTTTTTTTATGAAAGGTGCCCTTTTGTTCAAATACTGGAAGTGTCGGTAGAGTAAATCCATCCACACAAAGTTTGAAGGCTACTTCAGACCCCCCTCTCATCCCACCTCCTCTCATCTCATCTGTCTTCTTCTTGCCTAGAGGCAAATTAAGGCCTCCACAGAGCATCTCCATTCATCTCGGTTGGCAGCTACGTTTCTGGCATCATTCCAGGATCGCCAACCAGCCCTCTCTCTCTTTGTCCACTGTCCTGCGCCATGTTGTTTTTGGATGCCCTCTCTTTCTCCTGTCCTCTGGTGCCCATGTCATGCTGATGTTGCTGTCGTTGTTTGGGTTTTGGTGCAATATATGCCCAATGAATTTCCATCTTCTTTTCTTAATTTCGATGCTTAGTGGTCCCATTTTTGCTCTCTTTAGCAGTTCCTTTGTGCTGACCAACCTCCGCCCGCAATGAAAGTAGAATGTGGCACACCCCTCAATGCCTGTGCCAATTTCTCTCGTTTTCAGTTTCAACTCTCTTACCTCTTTCGATGCCGATAACTCATCGATTATAGGCCACTTTTGATAAATAATAAACACAACTGCAAAACTCACAGTGCCATTTATACCATGGTCATGCTACAAAGGTTTTACTTTTATACGATATAATAACATGAAATTTCACAAGTTTTAATTGTTCAGTCTGGAGTATAAATACCCAAAATCTTAAATGATTGAGAGGGACAGATTAATCCACTACGAGAAGATTAACAGATTCAGATCTGTCGTGCAGATACGTGGTATCTATTAAGTGTGTAGCTAGGCTATACACATTGTAATTTTTCCTTTCCTTCTTCCTTTTTTATTATTATGTCAAGGAAGTCCTTCGCTTACCTTATATGTGAATAAACTTTCGTATAACTCAAAGCATCCCTGAAGGACCTGGTATCATAGTGTATATGTCCATTACGTTGTGCATATGAACAATGTGTAGTGCGTGTTGCGTTGCTGAACGGAAAGTAATGCTACATTTTATATAAGCTTTTACGGATAGGAAATTGTAAATATTTTTACTTTCGATTTTGTGATGCTACGTTTGGAACACTTATCGAGTATATTTCAAGCCGTGTGAGCCAATATTTACAACAGTTTAAGGTTATTACAATGGCATTGCAGCTAGGCTTCAAAAATTGTGGCTTAAAAAGTGCAAACAGATATCCGCAGTATAGTATGAACTAAGAAACACAATTCGCAGAGCTTGCAAAATAAGAGAGCAATCGCAATAAACACAGAGCGTTTATGACAAACGAACCAGAAGTAAGCTAACATCACTCATAGGATGGACATATTATCGCAGATTTGTGGATACTGCTCAATTCTGTTCTGTTTGTTTTTCAGCTTTGCTGGTAAGTATATTTGCTACCTTCGCCTCACGTCATTTAATACTATATAGTGTAGTCATTGACTACCTATAAGTCCGTCACTACTATATTAGTCCTTTATTGTTCTATTAGTCTTTTGCTGCTATATTAGTCCTTTACTGCTCTTTAGTCCTTTATTGCTATACTAGGTTTTTACTCTATTAGTCTTTAATTGCTATATTAGTCCTGTACTGCTATATTAATCCTTTATTGTTATATTAGTATTTAACTCTTTTAGTTATAACTGCTATATTAATCCTGTACTGCTCTATTAGTAATTTACTGCTATGTTAGTCCTGTGCTGCTCTATTTATCCTTTATTGCTAAATTAGTCATTTACTATTCTATTAGTCGTTTAACTGCTATATTAGTCCTTAACTATTCTTTGAATCATTTACTGCTTTAATAGTCTTTATCTGCTGTATTAGTCCTTTGAATGCTTTATTTAGTCCTATTCCTATTCTATTAGTCATTTACTATTCTATTAGTCCTTTAACTGCTATATTAGTCCTTAAGTATTCTTTGAATCATTTACTGCTTTAATAATCTTTATCTGCTGTATTTGTCCTTTGAATGCTTTATTTAGTCCTTTTACTATTCTATTAGTCATTTACTATTCTATTAGTCCTTTAACTGCTATATTAGTTATTAACTATGCTTTGAATCATTTACTGCTTTAATAGTCTTTATCTGCTGTATTAGTCCTTTGAATGATTTATTTAGTCATTTTACTATTCTATTAGTCATTTACTATTCTATTAGTCCTTTAACTGCTATATTAGTCATTAACTATTCTTTGAATCACTTACTGCTTTAATAGTCTTTATCTGCTGTATTTGTCCTTTGAATGCTTTATTTAGTCCTTTTACTATTCTATTGGTCCTTATCTATTCTATTAGTCCTTTAACTGCTTTATTAATCATTAACTAATCTATTAGTTCTGCACTGCTCTATTTTTCCTTTAACTATCAGATTAGTCCTAACTATTGGTCCTTTAATGTTCTGTTAGTCTCTAACTGCTATATTATACCTTTACTGCTCAATTATTTATCTACTGCTATATTAGTCTTTAACTTCTATATTGGTCATTTGCTGTTCATCCTTCTGTACTGCTCTATTAGTCCTTCAATTGCTCTAGTATTGCTTTACTGTTTTATTAGTACTTTAACTGCTATATTATTCATTAACTATTCTATTAGTCCTTTAAATGCTTTATTAGTCATTAAACTGCTATATTGGTCCTTTACTGCTATATTAGTACTTAAGTATTCTTTGAGTCCTTTACTACTCAATTAGTCTTTAACTATTCCATAAGTGTTTAACTATTATATCAGTTCTTTACTGCTGTATTAGTCCCCTTACTGCTATATTGGTCATTAACTACTTTATTAGTCCTTTACATGCTCTATTAGTCCTTTACTGCTCTATTATTCCTTTAACTGTGATATTAGTCCTTTATCTATTCTAAATAAAACAAAACTGTTAGCAAACTGCTTATCCAATGAAGACCCTGTGTAAGAGAACGTGTAAAAGTTAGAGCTAGGGCCTGACGTTTTGATCCAAGCAGGATCTTCTTCAGATGCTGAATGACCAGAAGATCCTGCTAGGATCGAAACGTCAGACCCTCTTACTTTTACACTTTATCTATTTTATTGGCCATTTAATGTTCTATTAGTCTTTAACTGCTATATTAGTTCTTTAAACTATTCTGTTAGTCCTTTACTGCTATATTTGTCCTTAACTGCTCTATAAGTCCAATGTGCTCTAGACATAAGCCTACTTAGCAGTTATGTCATTAACTACTCTATTAGTCTTCTAAATACTCTATTAGTCCTTAAACTTGCTATAATTGTCTTTCACTACTCTATTGTTCCTTTAACTGTGATATTAGTCCTTTATCTATTCTAAATAAAACAAACCTGTTAGCAAACTGCTTATCCAATAAAGACCTCGTGTAAGAGAATGTGTAAAAGTAAAAGCTAGGGCCTGACGTTTTGATCCAAGCAGGATCTTCTTCAGATGCTGAATGACCAGAAGATCCTGCTAGGATCGAAAAGTCAGACCCTCTTACCTTTACACTTTATCTATTTTATTGGCCATTTAATGTTCTATTAGTCTTTAACTGCTATATTAGTTCTTTAAACTATTCTGTTAGTCCTTTACTGCTATATTTGTCCTTAACTGCTCTATAAGTCCAATGTGCTCTAGACATAAGCCTACTTAGCAGTTATGTGTGAAAGCAACTGAACCTGTTCTTATCGTTACAAATATGATTTACAATATGATACAAAAAGTTACTTGATTTTTTGCTCAAATTATGACGACACATTCAAGATAATATGAGACATGTGTTATCTATCTCGATTTTTTTCGCAGACTTTGTGGCCGCAGTCGTTTCTACAAACGAGACGGTTGCAGTGGGCAATTTAGTGTCCCTTGCATGTGCTGTTGGTGCACTAGATCATACCGTATGGGCAGTAAAGAGAAACGAAAGTCCACCCAAAGCACTATCACTGAGTGACCAGATCTTTGATAATAAGAATATGGAACTGACCATTGCTTCCATCTCTGATTCTGGTTCATTTTCTTACAATCTCCTCATCCTGAACGCATCTCAAGATATGGAAGGATATTACAACTGCGTGGAAGGAGGGGTGACCAAATCGACGGTCTTTCTTAGCGTGGAAGGTATAGTGACATATTGATACAAATATATTCAGTTCTAAATGCGAACATAATTCATAGTTTATAAGATTGTTAAGGGACTGGCTGTTATTTTGCTCACAAATACCAGTGACCAGCCAATTTTGTGGCATATTAAAGAAAGTTAGAGGGCAAAAAAATATGTTTGAAAGAAACTGATTATATTTTACATTATTTGTGACTATTGTATTACCGCAATAACAACGTTTGGTGGTGTTTTATCTTCTGTTTTAACTGCAGTTCCTCCAATTGTGACATTAAAAGTTGATAACCGGAGTCACGATATCAATAATGGCACAGCCAGCATTAATGTAAAATTGGACCAAGATATCACCATCCAATGTGTAGCAGAGGGAGGGAAGCCTCTTGTTTCTCTTGGGTGGGAGATAAATGGGAATCCAGAAATTCACGGCATCGCCGTAAACGAAACATTTCATGCGGTCATTAGTACACTCCACTATAGACCGAAAGAGGGTGATACAGTGATATCATGCACAACAAGTGGACAAATAGCAATACCAGACATCAGGCGTCAAACTAGTTTAAACATTGTGTGTAAGTAATACTATTGGCCTGGTAATAATTAAACCCACCTGGTCATTCGTACAACCCAATTACTCTCGAGTTTAGAATATTATGACGTCATGCCGTAATTATATGATGACTTGGTAGGACCATTTTGATAACATGAGATAAATATTTAATGCGTGATGATATGACTATAACCAAACAAAGAAAGAGACATAGTCACATGAAGTAAATAAATTCATATTAAACATTAATTTCAGATTGATTTGATGTTAATAGCCAAATCTAACGTATCGAAGAATATATAGCTAGATAAAAAGTTTCCCTTCTTTTCGATTGTCAGGAGAAGGTTGAAATCAAACCCCGGACCTTTCTGTCACAGACTTAAGTCCCGAGTTCGTATAACAGGCTTTGTATAACTGTCATTGAGGGCATACTACGCACGTATTACGTTTGAACAGAGTGCACCCATGGTGCTTTGAATTTGACAATGTATGCATATGCGACACATTCATTCCATAAATATGACTGAATAAAACGATATATATTTACATTCTCCCATAAAGGGATTCATGAATAAATCACTTAATTTCTGAGAATTCAGCCAATAACTTTATTAGTAAACCAAATGTTTATGGCTCAATTGTGTTGCATCATAAATCTACATGTTCGGTTGCTCTGTGAATATTCTCTTAAACTTCCGTAATCTTTAATTTATAATATATATATATATATATAGTTTTATGTTATTTTTAAATTTTAAATTTTATTTATTTATTTATTTATTTATATACGTCCTAAAATGCTTTTACTACTCATGTATCATCTAACTTCCTCACTGCAATGTCCAAGTGTTAAAGAGTTACCTCCAGGTGTGTTATACAGTAGATAATCAGTTTTTTGAAAGATTATCTTTTCCTTGCAATTAAAAAACAAATACAAAATATTACTCTAATTCACAAACTATACAATGTGAAATCTTAATATTGTCATATTTGCTTGTTTATAGGAGCTGGAAGAAAAATAACAACGCCCTAATTTATAAATTTAACCAAAGTCTTACTGTTTTTGTATTTGTTTGTTTATTTATTTAGACAAACCACGCTGCATAAGCCAGTTCATTAACGACTTCTTCACATGTCACTGTACATCGAATCCAGCAGCTAATGTCACCATCCTAATTAATGGCTCACACAACGTGTATAGTCAAACAGTAACACTAAATTTTCAGTATCCTGTAAATTTATCCTGTTTGGCGATCAATAGTATCGGCAAAACGACAACAGAGGCTGAATTATTTCTTCCAAATGTTAACCATAGTATACCTGGTAAGTAACCTCTATACTGTCAAACATGTTGATGTCAATATTCTTATAATTAATATATATTATAGGCCTATACCTACCGACTTCAGTTTGGGTTGCCTGTCTTACTGCACACATCGATCACCATTCGCAACATTTTTATTAAACGGAAATTAACTTTGCAACAATTGTTAAATTATTGAACCTTACATGATAACATAAATATTGATTTGACCTACTTTATATAAATTACCATTGCCATAGCAGGACGACTTGATGCAGTATCTATACTGTTGCACGCAGGGGCGGCGATTTGTTTCAAATTGGGGGTGGGGGGACATTTGCTTGGTTGCAGGCGCGTAGGAACTTTCATCTCAAAATGTTCGCGCTTCGTGATATTTTAATAAATATATATAGGCCTATATATATATCAGGGGCGTCGGAGCCGTTACGGCAGGTTCGGCGAAGGCCAGACCAATATTCACGGCGCAAAAAAAAAGAAGAAAAAAAAAGTAGGACTAAGAAAAAAAAATGGCAAAAAATAAAGAACCAAAATGACACATACTTCAAAAATGTGTTTCAGAAGATTAATCGGGTACAAAAACAGACAAGGGAGAATCTTGTTTTTTCATATGACACATGTGAACTGCTATTTCATGCAATCTGAGAAGTATATTTTCAATAATTTTCAATAATGATGACCGCAAGTAGGCTTAATGTAACTACTCTGGCATGGCATGTGTCTTGTTTCCATACTCGGGAAGTGCCATTTCCTGCAATCTGGGAGGCATTTTTTTAAAATTTTCTCCGTTACGATACGCGCCAACCATGGTGGCGCGTAGCGTAGTTTGACCTACCAATAATTATGATAGATGGCCACACTCTGATCTGCCGTACCAATCCCAAATAGCTTCCGACGCACCTATATATATATCTATCTATATATATATATATATATATATATATATATATATATATATATATATATCTATATATATATATATCTATATCTATATATATATAGATATAGATATATATATATATATATATATATTCTTTGAATCATTTACTGCTTTAATAGTCTTTATCTGCTTTTTTTTGTCCTTTGAATGCTTTATTTAGTCCTTTTACTATTCTATTGGTCCTTATCTATTCTATTAGTCCTTTAACTGCTTTATTAGTCATTAACTAATCTATTAGTCCTTCACTGCTCTATTATTCCTTTAACTGACATATTAGTCCTAACTATTGGTCCTTTACTGTTATGTTAGTCTCTAACTGCTATATAATACCTTTACTGCTCAATTATTTATCTACTGCTATATTAGTCTTTAACTTCTATATTGGTCATTTGCTGTTCTATTACTTCTGTACTACTCTATTAGTCCTTCAATTGCTCTAGTATTCCTTTACTGTTCTATTAGTCCTTTAACTGCTATATTATTCATTAACTATTCTATTAGTCCTTTAAATGCTTTATTAGTCATTAAACTGCTATATTGGTCCTTTACTGCTATATTAGTACTTAAGTATTCTTTGAGTCCTTTACTACTCTATTAGTCTTTAACTATTCCATAAGTGTTTAACTATTATATCAGTTCTTTACTGCTATATTAGTCCCCTTACTGCTATATCTATATATATCTATATATATATATGGAAGGATATTACAACTGCATAGAAGGAGGGGTGACGAAATCGACGGTCTTACTTAGTGTGGAAGGTATAGTGACATATTGATAAAAATATATTCAGTTCTAATTGCGAACATAATTTATAGTTTATAAGATTGTGAACAAAAGTGGTTGTTATTTTGTTCATATATACCAGTGACCAGTCAATTTTGTGGCAAATGAAAGAACATTTGACGGGGTAAATACGTTTGAAACTGTATATATTTTACATTATTTGTAACTATTGTGTTACCACGATAACTTTGATGTGGTTATGTACCATAACATCTAGCTAAAGTCAAAGTCATTCAATCGAAGGAAATCTAATTTTCCGATAATCTATCTCATATATTATCCGTTATTTCTACTCTATATGTTATGATGGCGTCATACAGAGAGCGTTCCAAACAACTTTCAGTCTTTCACGTGTTGTTTTATGTTTTTTGGTTTATAATTGCAGTTCCTCCAATCTTGACGTTAAAAATTGATAACGGGAGTCACGTTATCAATAATGGTAGCATTAATGTAAGATTGGACCAAGACATCGCCATCCAATGTGTAGCAGAGAGAGGAAGACCTGTTGTTTCTCTTGGGTTGGAGATAAATGGCAATCCGAATTATGATGTCTTACTGTTTTTGTATTTGTTTGTTTATTTATTTAGACAAACCACGCTGCATAAGCCAGATCATTAACGACTTCTTCACATGTCACTGTACATCGAATCCAGCAGCTAATGTCATCATCCTAATTAATGGCTCACACAACGTGTATAGTCAAACAGTAACACTAAATTTTCATTATCCTGTAAATTTATCCTGTTTGGCGATCAATAGTATCGGCAAAACGACAACAGAGGCTGAATTATTTCTTCCAAATGTTAACCATAGTATACCTGGTAAGTAACCTCTAAACTGTCAAACATGTTGATGTATATATTCTTATAATTAATATATATTATAGGCCTATACCTACCGACTTCAGTTTGGGTTGCCTGTCGTACTGCACTCATCGATCACCGTTCACAACATTTCTTATGAAACTTTGCAACAATTGTTAAATGATTGAACATTACATGATTACATTTATATCGATAAGACCTACTTTATCTGTATTACCATTGCCATAGCGGGGAGACTTGATGCAGTATATTTACTGTTGCATGTTTGCTCAAATTTACGAAAGAACCTGTGTACATCTACCCTGTGAATATATTCAATAATCAACAATTATGCGTTCCATTTCCCCACAGATGTTTATGACTCAACCACCGTCTTACCAAAGCAACTTACAAGTCTCTACACTATTGGCATACCTATTTGTTCCATGGGTTTTCTGTTAGCATGTTTTCTTGTTTTCACTTATATGTTTTTATGGAGGAAAGGTAAGGACTATTCAAGCGGATTATTTGAGACTCGGGTATATAGGTAGCTCGTTTTTTCCTTCTCCTTCTCCTTCTCTTGTTTCAAAGTCAGGAAATTTAGATGTAGGTATAAGTATTGTAAACGCATTTGATCCTTATACTATTGAAACTATGGAAACAGTTTAACTATAAAGGTGTTTTGTTTTATAAACATCTTCAGGTTTAATCAAATTACAAATGTAAAGATAAGTTAATGATATGAGGAAACATTATATATTACATTTGGAGGTAATTGCTTCAATTGGAAATGTTAAGGTAAAAGAATCGGCCAAGTTAACATCATAGTAGACCAGATTGGTTTTCTACTATGTTTACCAAACAATTTTTGGAAATGATCATTTGAGATTTAGTCATTGTGTTGTTATCTTATCGAGCTTTTCCGTTATCGATTTTCACTTAAGAAGGAATTAACTCACAAAATTGATTTTTTATTTCTTCGATTACAGTGTCAAGAAACCTACGAAGGTGAGTCTCGAGAACAGCATATTCCACTGATTGCCACATGTGACCAGCTCCACTCACAATCCCCCTTCTCTTTCCCAAGTCTTTTCTAAATCCAGTCCCTGTTTTTGTTACTAAAATAATGGTTATTTAATATCTTTACTGTAGATAAGACAGCCAATACAGTTGTACATTGATGATACAAAAGATGGAGGATTTTGTTTTTTCAATTTTGTTCCCTTTTGGTTTAGAAACCAGAGTGTCATCTCAAGTCATCCAATGAAAGTACTTGATAAAGGACCCTCAGATATCGATCAATCAAGTAAGGGTCATTTTGATTTCAAGTCGTTCTGTAAATAAGAGTTATCACACAATACCTTGTAAACTTTGTAAAGGGTCCATACTGAAGAACATAATGTTACGAACTGGTATAATACTGTCATGCAAAAAATATTTTACTTAACAGTTTACACACTTAACAGTTTACATACTAGTCTTAATAATGGCAAAAATTGCATTGGTGTATTCCTCGACCTTTCGAAGGCGTTTGACACGATCGATCATACCATCCTTATCAATAAATTATTTTCATACGGCATTAGAGGAACTACTCTCAACTGGCTTGAAAGCTATATTTCGAACAGATATCAGTATACCTTGTATAAAAACTCTAGATCCGATCTTGCTAAAATTCGTTGCGGCGTTCCACAGGGTTCAGTCTTAGGTCCTTTGTTATTTATTCTATATATTAATGATATTTGTCATGTCTCCAAACTAGCCAAAATCATTCTCTTTGCTGATGACACCAGTATTTTCTTCGAGAGCGACGACATAATCACATTATCTTCCAACGTGTCAAATGAATTAAATAAATTCTGTAATTGGTTTTCAGCCAACAAATTATCATTAAATGTACAAAAAAGTAATTACATTGTCTTTAATACCCGTAATACACTTATTTGGAATAAAGATATATGTATGGATGGGAAAATAATTAAGCAAGTTTATACTACTAAGTTTTTAGGTGTAAATATTGATTGTAAACTTAGCTGGCGCAACCATATTTCAACTATTTGCAGTATAATTGCACGGAATGTTGGCATATTATCTAAGTTGAAATATTATCTATCGGAAAACATACTCAGAACACTATACCAGACCCTGGTTGTCCCGCATCTCACTTATTGTTCCATTATTTGGTCTGGTACATACAACACCAACCTTAACAATCTTATAATACTCCAAAAGGCAGCCATTCGCCACATAACACACTCAGCCCCATGTGAGCACACCAATCCCCTATTTATGAAACTCAACTTACTAAAATTGCACGATCTCATTAAAGTTAAGCTTGCATTATTTGCCTACAAGACCTGGAATGGATTACTACCAGCTGCCTTTGACAATTTTTTAACCAGTAACAGAGATGTACATAATCATAACACGAGGCATGCTAATCATGCCCACTATAATCTCTACAATACCACCATTGGAACTTTAAGCCTACAAAACCGTGCAACATAAACATGGAATCTTCTAATGAACGATTTAAAGAGTAAAAAGTCAGTCACATCCTTTAAGAAGTGGTTTTGTAAGGAAATAATAGCTAGTTACTGACTAAAACTAAATTATACCTGTATGTAATTACTATATATATATATTGAACATTTAATTTGTACTTATATCTATGTATGTATTCATACACATATATATATTTTGTTTTGTTTTTTCTTTCTTTTCTTTTCTTTCTTCAGGGAGTCTTCCACATTGCTAAGCTTCTAAGCTTTATGGAAGACTTCCTCCACTTTGTACTTTTGTGGCAAACAAATAAAATAAATAAAATTTTAATATATGACAAATTAATAAGAGACATTAGCAAATTTAGCCCTACAGTAATCTTGTTAGTACTATATAGAACCAATGTTGAATATAACAACATAAAATGTTCTGTATTTTCATTGGTATTATTGAATATTGCTGAAATGACATTCACATGCATAACTTAATACTCACAATATTCAAACATTAAAACAAATATATGATTACTAACTATTGTATTATGACGGAGTTATATATCGTTAGTTTCAAGTTTAACAAAATATTAACTTCATTTACAGTCAATCAAAAAGGAGGAAGGTAAGCGTTAGTTATCAATTTAGTCTAGCAAAACCTTGACGCTTTGGAATTGAGTTTATATTTGAATGCTAAAGCCTGAAGGTATTTTGATTTCGAAACTGACAGATAAGTTGCATTGAAATATTTTACTTTTAAGTAACAACAAGGTGTATAATGTTGCTATTATCCCTTGGTATGAACTATCATGGAATGTCCAAGTTCTTTTCGTTGTTTATTTCTGTAGAAGGGAAGAATTACCAGAGATACCTGTTGACGAGGACAACTCGCAGAACTCGCACCATTCTGAAGGGAATGAACCTAGTAGGTTACTCAAATAAATCTTATTTTAAAGAAATGAATCAATGAAGGCATTTACGAAACTACAACATTTATTACACCGTAAGTAGAGCCCAGAGTACGTGTAACATAGTACGATTAGAGAGCCAGTAACATAAAGTAATAACACTTAAGAAACTGAGAAATTACGCATGAAAAAGTTGTATAGGCTAGTATATTTTATAAATGTCCTCCCAAAGGAAAGCATTAAGTATAATCATTTTAGACAGCTACTTTTGTTAAATTTGACATACACCAGAAAGCTTCGGTCTAAATTACTGAAGGTAACGATATGTATTTCCTTAACGAATCTTTTCATTTTTCATTTTCTGGCAGATTACTATTCTACAGCAGATGCGATTGCAGGTAATGATGCCCGGATGTTGAGTGAGAAAGATATTTCCATCAACATGAAAATTAAAATGGGAAACATCTACCAAAGATGGATAGGATCTGTTAATCTTTTTAAGGAGACCAATAAGTGTGTTGTAATAACAACAATGTCAGGTTAGTGATAACATTTATTATTCAATATCTATAATCCAAAGGCTGATGTTAACGTCGGAGTCAGAGATTGATATCGTCAATCATATTTATATCATTTAAATGAATAACTTATATTAAGTGACCTTGTGAGCAACATTTTGATTGGTACATATTATCACGCTTTAATTTAATGCTGACCCTTTTCTGTCATATTTTCAGAAAAGCTCATTAGAAAGAAAAATATTCATTGGGAGGCTTTCATCAGAAAATGTCTCGAGTTGCCAGCATCGAACCATCTAGCTAAGATTGAAGCAATATCTATCCAAAGCAGTGAGTTTGTCCTTTACATGCTTTAAAGAAGTAATAATGAGAAAAGTTGGAATGTGAATCGTATCGAATCGTGTTCATTAAAACTAACATTCTCGGGTTATGGACTTAGCCCCACCCATCCCTCATCGGGTGTGATGAGTGACAGTAAAGGAAGATAATGTTCTCATGAACAGTCTGGAGTCGACAAGATCTTCTGATCAAGTCAAGGATATATTGTCCGAACAGGAGTTAATCATCCCGGAGGGATTTTATTAACATTGATATTAATTCGAATTGATAATTAAGCTAGCCAGTTTTCATCCCGATTATAATCATATTCAATGACATTTTATAATTTATGGAGATTTGTTTGTTTTAGGTAAACTGTTCCTTATAAGTGAGCATCTCAACTGTGAAAATCTGCATAGCGTCTTGTCACGTGATACTAAAGATAAAGGAGACTACTATTGTTGTAGTTCATTGTCAGTTCCTGACGTCATCAAACACGTAGCTGGAGTATTGGAAGGAATGGACGTGCTTAAGACATTCGGGGTAAGAAATGTAAAACTTGCCTGAGTTATCAGCTAAATATTGTTTTAATTTAGTCATCAACCTCGGCACTGTTTGTTGTAAAGTTGCTATTTGTGTCTAACTTATTTGTAAACAAAACAAGCTTTCATTCAAACTCGAGACCACTTTAATTATTTAACAACTGCTCAAATGATTGGTTTCATATTCTGTCAGTTCCTCCACCCTGGCTTAACAACCAAAAAGGTGTTACTAACCAAGGAAGGACAGGTTAAATTATTTGACTTCTGTCTTGCCGGCGATGCACCAAAAATAGCTGCTCTTAAGAAAGCACAGGTAAATAACACAATCATTAATCGAAGTATGACCTTGTTCTTTGTGTCTAATAATGATATATATATATATATTTACTTAGTTACTTGCACGGTCTTTATCATCAGAATAAGTGTCTTTTGTAATGGATAGCGGAGTCTTAGATGTACAACTTTATTTAGATCAAGCTAAGAAAAGCACAAAATACTTTAACTGAATTGCTCGTTTTCGTTAAGTTTTTGCATATTTGGTGGATTTCATTAGAGAAGTACATTGTTACTATTATTTGAATGGAAAGCTGAATATACTTAAATCTCATACATGGACTGCTATAAACTGTTTTCATAATATAGTTAAAAATACTCCATATCCAAATCACTGTTTACTCTTAATCAAAACCTCTCTATATTGAATGACATCCCATAGCCAAGTTGAATAATTTTTCAATGTAACTTACCATCAATTCGACTTAGAAAACAAAAATCAGCGGTGATTCTATTGAAAAAAGTGTACAATTCTGGATTAGTATTACCTGAATGTAACACTAACATATTAATACAATAAACTTTCATTTGTTGTAAACTCTTTTTCTTTTCAGGTTCCTACGGTAACTTTGAACCAATTTCCACCTGAAATGTTACTGTTGAATCATTATACAGAAACCAGTGACGTGTGGTCTACAGCAGTAGTAATATGGGAGATTATGGCAGCTGGTAAAGAAATTTAATAATAAGGAAATACTTGTAGCAAATAATAAAGTGTTCAATAACAAAATACGTTGCTTATTATAACAGAAAACTACAGCAGTTATCAATAAAAAAGTTTCATGTTTCACATTTGATTAGTAAATTGAATTTTATTGAGTATATTTATCTCCAATAAAATAAGTACTTCACAAATAACTCAAGTTTTTGAGTTTCACTTAAGTGAGTCAAGTGGATTTGCTCAAATATTAACAGTAACTTGAATGCGGAAGAAACATGTAAATATTCTATAAAGAAAACTAACATATTATCTATAGAGACATCTAGATATATTGTACATGAAATACCGTCGAATGCAATCCAGTACCAAATTATAATATTGCACATTTTCTTTTTTTTTTGGTGACGGAAATTTACATTACTGCTCTTATCGGTATGTAAGGTTAGTTTATTAGAAGCAGAGACATGGGCATCATTTGTTGTCTGAAATTAATTACAGTATTTATAACAATTGGTAGTATCATGTATAAGTAGAGTGAATGCAAGAGGGCAAGAAGTGAGTTTGATAATATTCATGACAGACACCCACCTGAACAAATGTCTGGAAGACATGATTACCTTGGCCACTGGCATTTTCCTACTAATCCCCTGCACAGTACTCTTGGTGTGCTCAAAGTCAGCGATGTTCATATTTTCAAAATGTGTACTTTTGCTTACAAATACATTAACAATGCACTGCCTCGTGTCTTTCGGAATATTGTAGACCGAAGATTTGGGTCAGATATCTCAAACGTCACAAAACAAATGTACTATTCTCTGTCACTAAACACCGCTCTAAACATGGAAAGTTTCTGCTAAACAATTACTGTTAGTAAATATGGAATAATCTAAGTATATTTTTTATCTAAATCATCTCAGTATAAATCTTACTTCCAAGTACCGTGATTGATATTATTGTCAATTTTGTTTGGTACATTTTGTTTTTCTTCTTACTTTGTTCTGTTTTTTCTTTCTTTTTCTTTAGGGTTAATTTTGCTTAACATTTTATGTTTTTTCTAGTATCCTGTATATACCATTACTGCACTGTTTTATATGTACTAACTGAACTGAACTGGTGTTCCCTCCATACACAAGTTGGATGTACATATACTAGTTTCGATGTTTCTACACTCGCACATCTCTTAGGAAACCCACCATTTCCTGTCAACAAGGAAGTTACTAGTGTTAGCGGAGAAGCGACCACACCATCAGCACCATGGCCGGAGAAGTACTTGCAGATAAAGTAAGAGAGAAGCCGATCTTTAAAGTACCCTTTCATTCTATGTCGAAGTATCGAAGTGTCGAAGTAAACGCATTCCATACTAGTTGAAGTCGGTGTGTAATTAATTCTGTATTTCTCTATTTGACAGACAAATATTTAAAAGTTATTGTAGGTTGCACAACTATCACACAGTGTAGCCTATGCGTTTTTTGTAGTTGGATTAAAAGAAAGTTAATACGATAGATTAATTGTGGAGTATTGATTTATACTTAAGTCTACTTAGGTTGCCATAAATGAAGAAAGCGTGTTATGGTAGGCTGACTTGTTTGTTTCAGGTACTTTCATCCAAGTGAGTGTTTCCATAGTCACTTTAATTAGAACTATGTAATACTCATTGATATGTAAATTGTTGAAAGAGTCCTTTATTTTAACCAAATAATAGCCTCACTATTTCTAGTGGGAAATCTAACAAGAAATTGATCATGAAAGTAAAACTTATTAAATGTGTTTATTAGTTTAACACTTCTTGTATTTCATATTTACATTGAAACATATAAAATAGTACACTGCATCTGCTGATTCACTATTTGATTTGATTTCTTAATCATGTGCAGAGATAAAATCTTGTTCGATTGCTGGAATCATAACTCTTCTCTTAGACCTTCCATTCATCATCTGAGGGGAACATTCGTAGCTGTAAGTAATCTATTACTCATCTTTAGAACAGATATCAGTCACCGTAACGTTGCGTAGGTGGTATCAACATCATTGTTACACATGCACAATGAATAAACTTTTGTCCCCAATTGAAACTTAAGATTAAGAGTTTTACCAAGTTGTTGAATGAAGTTTAAGCAGTAGTTCACAAACTCTATCATTATCCTGCTATATTCAGCGTTCCTTAATATCTTCATGTTAGTCATCTCCGTCAAATTGGAATCCATGAGTAGGAAATGGAATCGAAAAGTCAATATTTAGTGAGGTTTAGTTATTGATATCGATAACAACCGAGTTAAATCATTCTGACAACTAAAACAATATTAAAACGCGTAATAGAATTCATAAAATGTTATGGTTTGACACAAAAAAATGGCCACAGATATACCACATGAAGTAAAGCGGCATTTTATTCACAATAAAGGTCCTATGTCGACCATCACGATGTGCTAAGTCACGTGCAAGGATAACAATGTAACTGAATATGTAATTTCAGATTAGGCAGTGTATCATAAAAAATCGATAATCGATAGTTGTAGTTATACAAAATGTCTCATATTACCAGCTTATATGGCTTCATATAATTTCCATTTACTGCATATTTAATTTAAATATATGTGGTATGTCAGACGATGAATAAATCCTCACTTCGGTGTAACCACGACATAATGTATTCTAAGATACACTGTTGAATACACTTGACATGGGCTCTCTTTACTGTTGCGTTGAGGTTCACAAAAATGTTCATATCTAACTCTTGATTTGATTGTTCCTTTAATGTAAAGAAGGACAGTTCAGGAGACGTTAAATATATATTGAGCATTTGTTTGTTGATAGTGTCTTAAAAAAGTCCCCGCATTTTCCCTTAACAGATATTTGAAAAACTAATCGCGGACAGTTTTTATGAGATACCGATACCTACGACGTATCTACCTATGAGAGCCCCTGATACCGCTCAACCTTCCTATGCAGAACACATCTACCATGCTGCAATGTGAACTGATAAGCAGACCACATATGCCATGCTGTAGAGTATAACAGGGTGTCGCATATGTTCTGATCGGCAGTCAATATTGACTACAGCAGAGTTTACCTCCGCAATTAGATAGTTATTATGCAGGATAGTAGATTCGGATTTTCTCATTGGTTTCAATTGCTCTGCTTTCTGTAAAAATTATTCTTATTTTTAATATTAGTATAATAATTAATATTATAACTGTTATTATTAATATTACAATTATTAATTTTTTTAATTATAATTATTATGATAATGATGATTATTATTTTTTATTATTACTATTATTATTATGATTATTTTTATGATTTTTATGATTATTATTATTTTACTATATATGTTGAGCATAAAGTTTTAAAACTTTGTAACAACAAATTCAACTTTGATCTTTCATTGGTTATGTGAAAACTTAAGCTTTTTCAATAATCACAGCAACGAATGAAATATAATTGTACTTTACCAATGACCTTCCTTTTCTAGTTAACCGTTCTTCACCAAAGCAATTCTCGCACATTTGGACACTGCTTTGTTCCGTAATAAGGTTATCAAGGCATTTGGATATTTCCCATTTAAGCAGCTAACTCTTGTTCTCTGTGGTTACAAAAGGCTTGCATGATGTAATCGCCATTTTTCTGTAATGATTTATTGGCGTCTTTTCAAGGCTAGTAGACATAAACTTCAAATACCCTTTCTTCATTCTGTTGCTATAAACAACCTCAAAAGTTTCTGATATATTCATATAACTATATATAACATTAACAGCGTCAGTCAGGTGAAAGTTATAGAACGAAGCAACCCTACTATGCTTACCATATTACTAATTTCCTCAATATATGAGTTTCACATTTACTCCTAAGTTTCATATTTGATAAATTCTATCTTCATATTTTCTTGTTACAGCTAGTGTAGTAAAATTATCCATTCGATGGATGCCAACAGTCTGTAATTATTATAAACAGTTTACATACTTTTGTTTTAATACATTCCTATACGTTCCGTGCAGTTACATTGCACATCGTTTTGGTGGCTACCGTAATTTTACCCTCATTTTCTGGAACCAAGAGCACAGTTTGTTATCTATTTTTATCACGCTTAGATGACATTCAAAGCTTAAGTAATATTAATGATGAATTAACGAATAAATTTCTGTGGGCGTCTTTCTTCTTCATCATTGTGCAATTTTGTTTAAAGATGAATATATTTACAACAATGTCGTGTAATGCATATATTGACCTATTAGTTTAGTCAATTACGTATCACAGTGTAAGCCTCCATATACAATTACCAGGCCAGGGTACAACAGGGAAATTGGATTCCTTTTCATCTTTTCTATTGTTGTTTTCTGTACAATGAAATAGTTCACCGTTGGGTTGACACAGCACACGTCGTTATTGAATGAATAGCAAGGTTAAAAGGAAAAGTGAAAGATGTAAACCATTTAACGATAATTATTAACAACCGAACAGTTATCACGTGATTCTATTATTTAACATTTGTTACTGGTTTTCTTTATTTCTTTCAATTTCGGTCGTATTTAGAAACAAGTTTTCCCCCCTTCATAGCTGTTTTAACACACAATGAAGCATTCAACACATAGAAAAGATCCCTATGTCTCACTTTGCTCATATCATCGTCTCTCACAGCATCCACAAAATCAGTTAAATAATCCACGTCAATACAAAATTGATATTTCCTTGTTTCACTTTGGCAAGTTTGGCCGTTTGTGTATTACATATTGCGATTGAAAAAGTGGTTACAATTTGACGAACACAGTTACTACAGTGCCTATCAGTGCAACTTCACATGTGTTAGACAGTGTCTTGACAGAGTCTTGACCATTAGGTGATGAGCGCCCCCTTTTCACTAGTGTCGATCAAAATTGGTGGTGCTCGTTAACGGCGATGACAACGTGTACACTAAGCAACAATTTCTTATCAAACTATAACATTTTCAACACAGACTTATGCCTATGTCTTGGTTGCAACCATCACATTTTGCATTATGAAGGAGTTTGAGAAAGATTTGAACATTGTACTAGGCAGGGAGTTCCACAACTGACAAAACTGTCTTGAATCAGTCAGAATTTAAGCTAAAAGTAGAAAAGTTCGTATTATTTTACTTACCGCTGTCAGGTTTAGGACCCACTGTATGAGTTCGTCGCCTGTTTAATAGCTAACACATAAGTCATTAGAGTTTTCGCTACAAACAACATGAATACCATTCCCAACAGGAAATTTCCCTTTCCCTTCGTTATGGCAGGAGAAGGATCATTGGTGAACGAATCAGGAGTGGACAACGGTGCAAGTGCCACTTCCAGTTTTAAATATCTAAAAAGTGATCTTTGAAAAGGATAAGATGTGATCAGTTTTGGAGGAAAAATACCCTTTCGGTTTTTTAAATTTAGAAAAGCTTTTATTTATATTTAAAATGTGCATTTTTTTCATCAAAAAAGCGTGCTCTTTTTGAAAATAAAATAAATCAAACTGTGATTAAAAACTGCCTTGTTGTGGAAAACGTTAAGAAATACATTTTTTTATGGAAAGTGCCCTTTTGTTCAAATACTGGAAGCGTTGGTAGAGTAAATCCATTTCGACACAAAGTTTGAAGGCTACTTCAGACCACCCTCTCATCCCTCCTCTTCTCATCTCATCTGTCTTCTTCTTGCCTAGAGGCAAATTAAGGCCTCCAAAGAGCGTCTCCATTCATCTCGGTCGGCAGCTACGTTTCTGGCATCATTCCAGGATCGCCAACCAGCCCTCTCTCTCTCTTTGTCCACTGTCCTGCGACATGTTGTTTTTGGTCGCCCTCTCTTTCTCCTGCCCTCTGGTGCCCAAGTCATGCTGATGTTGCTGTCGTTGTTTGGGTTTTGGTGCAATATATGCCCAATGAATTTCAATCTTCTTTTCTTAATTTCGATGCTTAGTGGTCCCATTTTTGCTCTCTTTAGCAGTTCCTTTGTGCTGACCAGCCTCCGCCTGCAATGAAAGTAGAATGTGACACACCCCTCAACGCCTGCGTCAACCACTCCCATTTTCAGTTTCAACTCTCTTACCTCTTTCAATGCAGATAACTCATCGAATATGGGCCACTATTGATAAGTAATAAACACAACTGCAAAACACACGGTGCCATTTATATCATGGTCATGCTACAAAGGCTTTACTTTTATGCGATAGAATAACATCAAAATTTCACCAGTTTTAATCGTTCAGTCTAGAGCATAAATACCCAAAATATAAATCATGCTGATGTTGCTGTCGTTGTTTTGAGTTTTGGTGCAATATATGCCCAATGAATTGCCATCTTCTTTTCTTAATTTCTATGCTTAGTGGTCCCATTTTTGCTCTCTTTAGCAGTTCCTTTGTGCTGACCAGCCTCCGCCTGCAATGAAAGTAGAATGGGACACACCCCTCAACGCCTGCGTCAACCACTCCCATTTTCAGTTTCAACTCTCTTACCTCTTTCGATGCAGATAACTCATCGATTATTGGCCACTATTGATAAGTAATAAACACAACTGCAAAACACACGGTGTCGTTTATATCATGGTCATGCTACAAAGGTTTTACTTTTATACGATATAATAACATGAAATTTCACAAGTTTTAATTATTCAGTCTGGAGTATAAATACCCAAAATCTTAAATGATTGAAAGGGACTGATTAATCCACTACGAGAAGATTAACAGATTCAGATCTGTCGTGCAGCGACGTGGTACCTATTAAGTGTGTAGCTAGGCGATACACATTGTGCTTTTTCCTTTCCTTCTTTCTTTTTTATTATTATGTCAAGGAAGTCCTTCGCTTACCTTATATGTGCATAAACTTTCGTATAACTCAAAGCATCCCTGAAGGACCTGGTAGCATAGTGTATATGCCCAATACTTAGTGTATATGAACAATACGTAGTGCGTGTTGCGTTGCTGAACGGAAAGTAATGCTACATTTTATATAAGCTTTTACGGATATGAAATTGTAAATATTTTTACTTTCGATTTTGTGATGCTACGTTTGGAACACTTATTGAGTATATTTCAAGCCGTGTGAGCCAATATTTACAACAGTTTAAGGTTATTACAATGGCATTGCAGTTAGGCTTCAAAAATTGTGGCTTAAAAAGTGCAAACAGATATCCGCAGTATAGTATGAACTAAGAAACACAATTCGCAGAGCTTGCAAAATAAGAGAGCAATCGCAATAAACACAGAGCGTTCATGACAAACGAACCACAAGTAAGCTAACATCACTCATAGGATGGACATATTATCGCAGATTTGTGGATACTGCTCAATTCTGTTCTGTTTATTTTTCAGCATTGCTGGTAAGTATATTTGCTACCTTTGCCTCAAGTCATTTAATACTATATAGTGTAGTACTTAACTACCTATAAGTCCTTCACTACTATATAAGTCCTTTATTGTTCTATTTGTCTTCTGCTGCTATATTAGTCATTGACTGCTCTTAAGTCCTTTATTGCTATACTAGGTTTTTACTCTATTAGTCTTTAATTGCTATATTAGTCCTGTACTGCTCTATGGGCACATTACTGCTATATTAATCCTTTATTGTTATATTAGTATTTTACTCTTTTAGTTATAACTGCTATATTAATCCTGTAATGCTCTATTAGTAATTTACTGCTATAATAGTCCTGTGCTGCTCTATTTATCCTTTATTGCTATATTAGTCTTTTGCTGCGATATTAGTCCTCTAACTGCTATATTAGTCCTTAACTATTCTTTGAATCATTTACTGCTTTAATAGTCTTTATCTGCTGTATTAGTCCTTTGAATGCTTTATTTAGTCCTTTTACTATTCTATTAGTCATTTACTATTCTATTAGTCCTTTTACTGCTATATTAGTCATTAACTATTCTTTGAATCATTTACTGCTTTAATAGTCTTTGTCTGCTGTATTCGTCCTTTGAATGCTTTATTTAGTCCTTTTACTATTATATTGATCCTTTACTGTTCTATTCGTCCTTTAACTATTATATTAGTCATTAACTATTCTTTGAATCATTTACTGCTTTAACAGTCTTTATCTGCTGTATTAGTCCTTTGAATGCTTTATTTAGTCCTTTAAATATTCTATTGGTCCTTTACTATTCTATTCGTCCTTTAACTGCTATATTAGCCATTAACTGCTCTTTAAGCCCTTCACTGCGACATTATTCCTTTAACTGACATATTAGTCCTAACTATTGGTCCTTTACTGTTCTGTTAGTCTCTTACTGCTATATTATACCTTTACTGCTCAATTATTTATCTACTGCTATATTAGTCTTTAACTTATATATTGGTCATTTGCTGTTCTATTAGTTCTGTACTGATCTATTAGTCCTTTAATTGCTCTAGTATTCCTTTACTGTTCTATTAGTCCTTTAACTGCTATATTATTCATTTACTATTCTATTAGTCCTTTAAATGCTTTATTAGTCATTAAACTGCTATATTGGTCCTTTACTGCTATATTAGTACTTAAGTATTCTTTGAGTCCTTTACTACTCTATTAGTCTTTAACTATTCCATAAGTGTTTAACTATTATATCAGTTCTTTACTGCTATATTAGTCCCCTTACTGCTATATTAGTCATTAACTACTCTATTAGTCTTCTAAATACTCTATTAGTCCTTAAACTTGCTATAATTGTTTTCACTACTCTATTGTTCCTTTAACTGTGATATTAGTCCTTTATCTATTCTAAATAAAACAAAACTGTTAGCAAACTGCTTTTCCAATAAAGACCCTGTGTAAGAGAATGTGTAAAAGTAAAAGCTAGGGCCTGGCGTTTCGATTCTAGCAGGATCTTCTTCAGATGCTGAATGACCAGATCCTTCTAGGATCGAAACGTCAGACCCTCTTACTTTTGCACTTCATCTATTGTATTGGCCATTTAATGTTCTATAAGTCTTTAATTTTAACTGCTATATAAGTCCTTTACTGCTCTATGATTCCTTTAACTGGTATATAAGTCCTTTAAACACCTCCACATGTAGGCCTATATATTTATTATCTGTGGAAAATCAAATAAATCTAATCAAATCAAACTATTCTGTTAGTCCTTTACTATTCTATTAGCCCTTTACTGCTATATTAGTCCTTAACTGCTCTATTAGTCCAATGTGCTCTAGACATAAGCCTAGTTAGTTATGTATGAAAGCAACTGAACCTGTTATTATCATTACAACTGTGATTTACAATGTGATACAAAAAAGTCACTTGATTTTTTGTTCAAATTATGACGACACATTCAAGATAATATGAAACATGTGTTATCTATCTCGATTTTTTCGCAGACTTTGTGGCCGCAGTCGTTTCTACAAACGAGACGGTTGCATTGGGAAATTCAGTGTCCCTTACATGTGTTGTTGATACACTAGATCAGACCGTATGGACAGTAAAGAGAAACGAAAGGCCACCCAAAACACTATCCCTGAGTGACCAGATCTTTGACAATAAGAACATGGATTTGAGCATTGCTTCCATCTCTGATTCTGGTTCATTTTCTTACAATCTCCTCATCCTGAACGCATCTCAAGATATGGAAGGACATTACAACTGCGTGAAAGGAGGGGTGACAAAATCAACGGTCTTACTTAGTGTAGAAGGTATAGTGCGTATTGATTGAAATATATTCAGTTCTATTTGCAAACATAGTTCATACTTTATAAAATTGTGAAGGAACTGGCTGTTATTTTGCTCATAAATACCAGTGACCAGTCAGTTTTGTGGCAATTGAAAGAACGTTTGAGGGGAAAACATACGTTTGAAAGAAAGTGATTTTATTTTTCCTTGTTTTGTGACTAGTGTGTATTACCACGATATCTTTAATGTGGTAATATACCGTGGCATCTAGCTTAATTCAAAGTCAATCAATCGAAGGAAATCTAATTTTCCGAAGACCTATCCCATAAATTGTCCGATATATCTACCCTTCATGTTATGACGTCGTCATACAGAGAGCGGACCACACAACTTTCAGTGTTTCACATGTTGTTTGGTGGTGATTTTTTGTTCTCTTTTAATTGCAGTTCCTCCAATTGTGACATTAAAAATTGATAACAGAAGTCACGATATCAATAATGGCACAGCCAGCATAAATGTAAAATTGGACCAAGATATCACCATCCAATGTGTAGCAGAGGGAGGAAGGCCTCTTGTTTCTCTTGGGTTGGAGATAAATGGCAATCCGGAGATTGGCAGCACCACCGTAAACGAAACATCTAATGCGGTCATAAGTACACTCTACTATAGACCGAGAAAGGGTGATACAGTGATATCATGCACAACAAGTGGACAAACAGCAATACCAGACATCAGGCGTCAAACTAGTTTAAACATTGTGTGTAAGTATAACTATTGGTCTGTTAATAATTAAACCCACCTGGTCATTCGTACAACCCAATTACTCTCGAGTTTAGAATACTATTACGTCATGTCGTAATTATATGATGACTTGGTAGGACCATTTTGAGAACATGCGATAAATATTTAATGCGTGAGGATATTACTATAACCAAACAAAGAAAGAGACATAGCCACATTAAGTAAATAAATTCATATTAAACATTAATTTCAGATTGATTTGATGTTAATAGCCAAATCTTACGTATCGAAGAATATATAGCTAGATAAAAAGTTTCCCTACTTTTCGATTGTCAGGCGAAGGTTGAAATCAAACCCTGGACCTTTGTGTCACAGACTTAAGTCCTGAGTTCGTATAACAGGCTTTGTATAACTGTCATTGAAGGCATACTACGCACGTGTTACGTTTGAACAAAGGCACACGTGGTGCTTTAATTTGACAATGTATGCATATGCGACAAATTCATTCCATAAATATGACTGAATAAAACGATATATATTTACATTCTCCCACAAAGGGTTTCATGAATACATCACTTAATTTCTGAGATTTCAGCCAATTGCTTTATTAGTAAACCAAATGTTTATGGCTCAATTGTGTTGCGTCATAAATCTACATGTTCGGTTGCCCTGTGAATATTCTCTGAAACTTCCGTCATCTTTAATTTAATATATATATATATATATATATTTATTTTTATGTTATTTTGAAATTTTATTTATATACGTCCTAAATGCGTTCACTACTCATGTATCCTCTAACTTCCTCACTACAATGTCCAAGTTTAAAGTGTTACCTTTAGGTGTGTTATACAATAGATAATCAGTTTTTTGAAAGATTATCTTTTCCTTTTCAATTAAAAAACAAAAACAAAATATTACTCTCATTCACAAACTATACAATATTAAATCTTAATATTGTCATATTTGCTTGTATAAAGGAGCTGGAAGAAAAAATAACAACGCCCTTATTTAAAAATTTAACCAAAGTCTTACTGTTTTTGTATTTGTTTGTTTATTTATTTAGACAAACCACTCTGCATAGGCGAGATCATTAACGACTTCTTTACATGTCACTGTACATCGAATCCAGCAGCTAATGTCACCATCCTAATTAATGGCTCACACAACGTGTATAGTCAAACAGTAACACTAAATTTTCATTATCCTGTAAATTTATCCTGTTTGGCGATCAATAGTATCGGCAAAACGACAACAGAGGCTGAATTATTTCTTCCAAGTGTTAACCATAGTACACCTGGTAAGTAACTTCTAAACTGTCAAACATGTTGATGTAAATAGTCTTATAATTAATATATATTATAGGCCTATACCTACCGACTTCAGATTGGGTTGCCTGTCGTACTGCACTCATCGATCACCGTTCACAACATTTTTATTAAACGGAAATTAACTTTGCAACAATTGTTAAATTATTGAACCTTACATGATTACATTAATATTGATTAGACCTACTTTATCATACTTTAAATGAAAATCGTAATGAGTTGGAAAATCAAGAACAGTGAAAAAGCTTTCAGCCTCCACCGGGATTCGAACCACGGGCCTCCCGCTATATATATATATATATAATATATTAATTTTATTTAATATATATATATATATATATATAATTTTTTTTATAATATATCAATTTTATTTAATATATATATATATATATATATATTTCATTACGGATGTGGTCCGTCTAGCTAATTCCATTCGAAAAAAAACTACTTTCGGTGTGATGTTTAGCAACAAGTTGCGTCACGGTTAGACAGGCGCGTAGCGAGAAGTTTGCCAAGGGAGGGGCGAATCATGTAGGCAAACAATCTAAGGGTAGCGCCACCATAAGTTGGCGCGAAGCGTAACAGAAAATTTGGCCGAAATGCCTCCCAGATCGCTGGAAATGGCACTTCCCATGCCTTGTAAATTGCATCTAAGCATTTTCTATTTCGAATTTACTAGCGATATCGTAAAAAAATATGCTCAAGGGGGGGGGGGGAGGGGTCGTTACCTTCGCCACGAAGTGTCTTTTACCTCATGCAGCATGTGTTGGATGAAGTTTTAGCCACCGCCAAATATAATTTGGATAAATAATCACACTCATTATTTTCTTTTTATATCCCCATTTTATATATAAATAATTATGCCACCAAATATTGGGGGATATTAGATGCTATATCCCCCAGCTAAAATATTGGGGGGGGGGTGGGCATGTCCCCCCGTCCCACCCCACATGATCGCCGCCCATTGTTGCACGTGTTGAATGTTTGCTCAAGTAAAGTCACGAAAGAACTTGTGTACATCCAACCTTTGAATATATTCACTAATCAACAATTAAGCGTTCCATTTTCCCACAGATGTATATGACTCAACCACCGATTTACCCGCAAAGCAGCTATCCAGTCTCTACACCATTGGCATACCCATTTGTTCCGTGGGCGTTCTGATAGCATCTTTTCTTGTTTTCACTTATACACTTTTATGGAGGAAAGGTAAGGACTATTCATCAGTATATGACATCAGGATGTAGTTAAGTGGATTATTTGAGATACGGCTATATAGGTAGCTCGTTCTTCGCCTTCTCCTTCTCCTTCTCTCTCTCCTTCTCTTTATATCTACTTTAATAAAATTATGATCAAGAATAGGATTGGGAAGGAAAGAGTCAGGGACGAATTATGTTTTTGTGGAAGTGTGTTTATTTTGGTACTAAAATGTAAAACAAAATATGTAGTCGGCATCAGAGGCCTATACAGTTTGCAATGTACTTTTGGACTTTTTATGATTAATGATCTGCTTCCTGATATATCTGTTCAATGTTTCACATCATGACCCACAGAACACAACCGAAAGTTGACTATTCAGACCCTAGAAACAGATTCACCTAGGTAAGTCAACATTTTTGAGTCATGATTTGTGTTATATTTTTATATTCTTCTGTTACAGTTTCTCTCCTAACAGAGCTGGAGATATTACGGTTATGAATGACATGCACTGATATCGCTATTAAATTTTCGTATGTAATTTTATCGTTCATTTTCAGCAACCTTGAATCGCAAAGGTGGATGACTATGTCCGATCGCCCATTGCAACCGTCTCCTCAACATTGCCGGGAACCCGCGAGTCGCATCAATACATATTCCATGGCAAGTGAACCTTTCGTCCATGATATGGTATGTTGTAAGCTTTATGGCAGGGATGTTATCAACATGTTATTGTTTGTTATAGAAAGATGTAACCTAATATAAGTAGAATTATTGCGAAAAAAATACTTATAGTGAATCGGTACTTACGGTACACTTATCCAAGCTTGTTACACGTATTCGTCCTCAGGAATTTGTACTCGTACTTTGGTACTTAAGGAATCTTGTGTAGTACAGATAAAGTAAGGTAGCCGGCTTCGCGCTAAGACTAGTCTTGCACTCTGTACTCGATCTTAGTTGAAGGGAAATTCTACTTGTATACTCTTACTCATGAAGTTTTACTCGCACTACGAGACTACCTCGTGATATATAAATAAGGAGGAAAAGTTATATAGTGGGGGCAATATGGATCCGGGGGTGTGAGGGTGCAAACCCACTATTTAACCACACACAAGTTTAAGGCAGTTACTGAGACAATATTGCGCGCAGACCAGATTTATAGCCTAAAGATGCCTCCGAATGTATCCCTTTGTCCGGGGAGGGGCGGCGTGGTGTACCTAAAGATGCCTCCGAATGCATCCCTTTGTCCGTGGGAGAAAGGGGGGGGGCGGTGTCTGTGTATCTTTGAGATATAAAAGGTTTGATAAAAGTCCTACAAACTATGGAATTCGAGATGACGTAAGGGTTTGCAAATGTTTACGAAAGTTGTTTAGTTAAGAATATTTTAATAGATGTTATAATATCAAGCAATAGCAATAGCAATAGCAATAGCAATATATATATATATATATATATATATATATATATATATATATATATATATATATATATATATATATATATAAATATATATATAATATACTTCCGCATTCAGTTATAGTATTGCTTTGATCAATCTGGTTCATTTTGACAATCTTGTAAACACAAATTTAAGTTCTCACGTTGCTATTATCACGTTTCAATGTTGTTCTTAAGGGACAGGCGATTTTGTAGACTAAGCATGTTAGTGACGCACGACGACACGTCAACAATATGACCTTTACCGAGTCCAAAAGTTACGTGCGACGTAGTTACGCACGACAGTTTCGTCAAGATGATGTAACATTATCGTAACTCAATTGGCTAACTCGACACATGTCGTATTTTTGACGTGTTTTCAAGTTACACTGCAACGCAGCAACTCAACAATTTGATAATATTCGCCAACATGTAACGTAAGCGTATAACTCGACATAAAAGTTAGAAGTTTGTCGTTTTGCCGTGTTGTTTCCACACGCCAAGTCTTTAACTTACATGTCTTTTCATTGCCACCGCACATTTCGGATTAGATATCTAAATGTTAGCAGCGTCAAAAACTATGTGTCATATCTTGCAAGTTGACATACATACTGTGGCCATGTTTGAGAAGATTTTTTTTTTTAGATCCTTGTTCGATCCCCTCACATAAGGCTACTTCATTCTGTTTCTCGTAGATTACAACAAACAGTGGTTCATCGTTTAAATCATCAGTAGAAATGTCCTCTCTGCCTATGTCAGAAGGCTCCGCTTACAACCCTGAATATAAGCTTGCAAGACAATCATCACAGAATGATGAGTTTCGAGAGAGTGATTTTAAGGCAGATGCTGAAGTGGACAATACTGAATATCATAGAATCAAATCACTAGCAGCAGCTGATATAGATTTGATATCTTCTAATTCACCAGTCTCTGTAAAACTAAGACATAATTACCACACGCTCGAAGACCCCAGTTCGTATGATCCGGAAAACGCACAGTTAACATTTTCACCGTATCCATGGCAGCAGGATGACCAACAAGTTGTGGCTTCATCGTGTCTACCGCAGAATGACCCACAATTCACAAATTCTTCTCTACTTCGGTCTGACTATTTTTACGATAAGCCACCCACAGAAGACGAACTATGATAATCTGATCTCTCCGAACCGTATCTTGCTGTACCTCCAAATAAACCAATGGGTCGCTCCAAAGTATACCATGATGGCGTGAAAACGCTCACAAGCATGGGACCACTCCGGATGGTCTTACATACAGACGCACGCTGGGTGATTGACTAATTCAAGATTCCACTTGAACAGTTCGGCCGAATGAAAAAAAAGTGGGACTGTACAAAACACGCGTTAAAGGTGCTTAAAACAATTATTATGACTTGAAACTTAACCTTCGAAAATATGTTTCAAAAGATCTTATTCAGTTTAACAAGAAATTGTATAAATTACTATTGATCTGACGTCAGAGTCTGTAGCTTATCAAGTTTGGTCGATATTTTTTTTTAAATTATGAAAACACAATGATATTAATTTAAAAATAAATATGAAAATTTATTATACTATCAAAGCTAATAATAAAAATAGTAGGCTAGTACGCGTTGATTGTCCATGACGATTCGAGGAACAGTTGGTCCTATATGACATCAACATTACTGTAACGTTGATACATAAAGACTAGGTGTGCTTTCAGAATATGAACGACAGACAATAAAAGAAAACATTCTATAAACTTTTAATTATTAATCACTGCACTGAAATAATTCAACTTGTTAATGTATGTTCTGGTTGCAATGAAATGCAATTACTTCTGCTAATCCTTATATTCAAGATTAATATGCAGGAATAACATAATAGGGCGTACTAGTGTAGCGAAAGTGACTACACACAAAGTTCATTGTTCTTATATTGGTGTATTCATGCGTTCTTAAGCGTTGCTGTGTCCATCCTTTTGTTGGAATGTCAATGATATTTCATTCTAAATACAATAAAGCTGTTTGATTTTAATTGAACTATGTAGTAATTAAAGACACGGAAGATACTATCGACCATTTTTGTAACTTGACAGTATCATGACACATTCACAATCAGTTCCTGTCTGCGTATTTAATGGCAGTAGTGACGTAGTATCCGGCGGCACCAAGCTGGCCAGTGGACTCTGGCGGCATAAAGGTGGCCAGTGGACTCTGGCGGCATAAAGGTGGCCAGTGGACTCTGGTGGCACCAAGCTGGCCAGTGGACTCTGGCGGGACCAAGCTGGTCAGTGGACTCTGGCGGCACCAAGCTGGCCAGTGGACTCTGGCGGCACCAAGCTGGCCAGTGGACTCTTCCACAACGAAGCTTCCATATGTATGCTCTGGTTTTCTTTAGCAACAAAAATATGCAATATATAAATATGCAATATTTTGATGAGTTTCATTCCCATAGTGCACCATTAACTTTATATCAATGCCAAGTTAGACATGAATGTTGGACATTTGAGCTTTTACCATGGAAGGCTCAACAACGTTGCTGTTATTTGTTTGTTCGTTTCGAAGAAATATCAAAACAATTTGTATTAATGTATTAATGTAAACAAAATGTATTAAATGTGAAATGGGATTATTAAACATATGGTCCAATGAAAGTTCCACCAGCGCAGGCATTATCCATCTGTTATATCGAAATATGCTACCACAAGTAGCTCCTATATACATTTATACAGACTCCTATATAAGTATAGTTTTTTTTCTCTCTGCATGGAAAATAATGCTATCATTTCAAAACGTTTAACTATAAGTTTGTGTAGTACAAGTGTTCATCTATTTTTTAGATGCAGAAGACTATCCAAGGACCACACCTGGTTGTAGATCATTTTACCACTAGCTGTATGCCTTTCTATGTTTTTTAGTATTTATTTTAACACTATATTTTAATCCTTTGGGAAGAATACGTGCATAGGAATACATAATCGATACAAAAAGAAGCTTTGCATCAAGAACGTATACCAAATTATGAAAAATTTTAAGCAAATTGACAGGCAGTCCCCCCCCCACCCCCTCACGCAAATGAATGAGGAAACTTGTAGACTTGTAAAGTCCAGAGGAAATGGGGAAAATATATAAATCTACAGATAATCAAAACCAAACAAAAGTTGATTACATGTAGTACAAGCTTACTAGTAAAGTCTAGACGATGAAAGTAGAACAAGGAACTAAGTTTCTCACTTGAGAACTGACATTTAAAACCAAAAGTACCTCAAAACACCCCGGTGATATTATTTAGTTTATAGTGCATGCGCGTCCGATGTATTGAGCTTAAACCTTTGTTAACAATGAAACGAAAACATTGGAAAGAATCATCACATGTTAACTCGAAACCACTGTAATGCAGAATTATGTATCACTTCCTTCCATTCCTTCCTGTTCAACCCAGTTTTCACAAGGAAGAACTTGCCAAGTGTTTATACAAATATATAATGGTCGAAAACACATGTACACTGGTAGCAATTTTACTGTTATATGATATACAGGTCTGTATAATATACCTGATCAGAAGTGGATCAGGGGGGAGGGGGGGGGGGGCGCATCCCCGGCCATAGGCCAGTTAAAGAAAATATAGAGGGGTTCTGGAAAAATATGAGATGAAACATATCGTCTCCTCAGTTTCGTATAATAATAACTTGCCGATAAAGTAAAGAGGGGGTACTCCTATCTCTCTTTTCCTCAGAAAATGAGACGATGCAGAATCATTGATAATCTCTAGTTAACTTTAAGGAGTAGGGAAGTAGCCATGGAGGTGGGGGAGGTGGTGGGGAATGTTCCACGCCCTCACTTTTTAGATTGCACTACAAAAAAAGAGAAGGGAGATGAACACTTGTACTACACACACACTTATAGTTAAACAATTTGAAATGATAACATTATTCTCAGTCCCCTTATCTCAGTCCCCTTTGAACCCCCTTCCACCCCCTCCGCAAATTAATTAAAAGGACATGTGATAGATGCTGTGTCGATGTTTGCATTGGAATGCAATGGACTACTTACTTGGGATTTCAAAGATGACACAAACGTGATATTACTACAGCACAGTAGCTGGATAACAACAAAATCGTTATTAATGTGTAAGATTACTTAACAGTGTACATCTATACTAGTGTACTAATCGAACCATATCTGTATTTATCGCACACACAATAAGTGACAATTTTTTTAACCTATCAAATTGCGGGTAGCTAGGTATTGATCGTATCAAACAAAGAGTTCAACGATGCAAGTGCGTACCGATTCGTAGTGCCGGAATCGCCACCTATAAAACGTCCCAATACGACAGAAGACAGCGTACGCTAGCATCTGACAAGTTTCTCACATACCGGGTAAAATGACCAAATTGGTGGAGCAAAACAACTCTCATCGTTCTGTACATAACAACAAGTTGCAGAACTTTTGCTTTTAAAGTATAATCTGTTACTGAAAATATACTTAAATCCTTCCACCATTCCTTCTCATATTAGTCCCGACCCCTCCACCCCCATCCGCTGCCCCAAATAATATCTCACGGTTAAGGTAGGTTACGCCACTGATCAGTATAATCTATATATAAGGACCAGTTGACTCTCAAACACAAAGTCTAATGGTAGTGTTCGCGTGTGTACATGTTCTAACACCTTTGTATACAATGTACAATTCATGCATAATATTGACAAGCAGCATATAGTCCGGGATTTGTAGATACGGACATTCCTTTTAGTGGTCACCCTCCCCTCCATACTCCACTACTGAAGGTGGTCATTTGTGTATGGCATGTACCTGGAAGTATTTGTTTATGAAGAGCATGTATCAGGAAGTATTTGTACATGTAGAGCATATATGGGACAGTCTTTGTACAAGCAGACCAATGCATGTTCACTAAAGAGTACTATGTTCTAGTTTCATATAACACATGTACTTAGTAGTCTCCCGACTGTAAGCACCATGTAACTCTACAGTAAATTGCTGTGACAGAGTAAATGTGTAACAAACTACACATATGAATAAATTGATTAATCTTTGACAAGAAACAAAAGATTAAAAAGAAAAGGTTCATAACAATGAAAAATAGTATCCTGAGTTTATATTCACCAGGTGATAACAGGTAGACCGCTAATGAATGTGCAAAAGAAACTAGAAACTCTTAAAAGAAAAAAACATCTGAAAACTGCTTTTTCAATATCTTAAATGTGGGCTTTTTGGGGGCAAAGGTCAGATAAAGTCCACAGTTATAGTAATTGGCAAACATAAATGAAACTATGTAGTTAAGTCCATAGCTTTCTCTTTCAAGAGAGTGTTGATATCATAGTTTAATTAAAGGTACTAGTGCTATGATAATAGTATTCAGTTTCTTATTACCAATAACTCAAACCATATCATCTATTAGCAATGTATAAAATTACACACAAGTCAACAACAGAAATCTGACGGTTTATAAATAAATGAATGAAGAACCTTTGGTCAAGAGTGAGATTTAATCCGGTGACCTCAGGGATGACAAATCCTTTCCTCAGGTTAAAGTTGATGGCGATCGATACTCAGTGACATCTTTCAGTTTTTTAAGATCTCAAGAAAAGAATACGATTACGCCAAATCTTATCACGGGTGGTACAATAATACCCTTCATATGATAAACAATACAATTAAGTCGATCAGCACCTCTATACATCGACCACAGGATCGATCTTGCCTAGAAATGATCCCACAGCAGACCTAGGAATACAAACTCTATAGTGATCCTAGAGATTCAGTATGTTACAAAGTTTTTACTATAAAATGAGGATCAACAATGACCAGAAGTGATCCCACAGAGGATCAGATGGATGGAAACTGACTTGTGATCCTATGAGTTTATTATGCTGCCAGTTAGTGAGGTTGTACATATGATGTTACAGAACATCAGGAGATACTGTGGACACATCAGTACTGTAATAGTGAGTTGGAATGATGCAACAGGTCCTAGTGATGCAGCATGACTAAGGCATGGATTCCACAGAAAGGGACACGTGAAATATGCACATATACTATAATATGCACATATACTCACTACAAATATGCACATATACATATAGTGCATGAAATATGCACATGAAATATGCACATATACTGAAATATGCACATATACTCTTAAGAGATGACAGAGATGTCTACAGGTTACAAGTGATAGGCCCGTAATACTATCTGATCTTTTACTTGTCCATACAATCTAAGATTCCAAGTTGACTGGAGCAGGTATATCCCCCACCCCCCCCCCAAACGGCCCCCAATCGTTGGTTTGGGTTATAAGCTATCTGTGTAGCTCATAACCTCTATTTTGGTGCCCTGATGTAGATGCACCAAACACACACAACTTTTCAAGTTTTCTTCACCAGTACATTGCAGGTTAAGAACATATATACAGGACATCAACACACAGTACCATATTAGATATTAACCCAGGACCATGGTGCACCATTATCTGTAATATACAGTATATGGAAATGTATCCTGTTACCAAGCTACAAACACACACAACTTTACAAGTTTTCATCACCAGTACATTGCAGGTTAAGAACATATATACAGGACATCAACACACAGTACCATATTAGATATTAACCCAGGACCATGGTGCACCATTATCTGTAATATACAGTATATGGAAATGTATCCTGTTACCAAGCTACAAACACACACAACTTTACAAGTTTTCATCACCAGTACATTGCAGGTTAAGAACATATATACAGGACATCAACACACAGTACCATATTAGATATTAACCCAGGACCGTGGTGCACCATTATCTGTAATATACAGTATATGGAAATGTATCCTGTTACCAAGCTACAAACACACACAACTTTACAAGTTTTCATCACCAGTACATTGCAGGTTAAGAACATATATACAGGACATCAACACACAGTACCATATTAGATATTAACCCAGGACCGTGGTGCACCATTATCTGTAATATACAGTATATGGAAATGTATCCTGTTACCAAGCTACAAACACACACAACTTTACAAGTTTTCATCACCAGTACATTGCAGGTTAAGAACATATATACAGGACATCAACACACAGTACCATATTAGATATTAACCCAGGACCATGGTGCACCATTATCTGTAATATACAGTATATGGAAATGTATCCTGTTACCAAGCTACAAACACACACAACTTTACAAGTTTTCATCACCAGTACATTGCAGGTTAAGAACATATATACAGGACATCAACACACAGTACCATATTAGATATTAACCCAGGACCGTGGTGCACCATTATCTGTAATATACAGTATATGGAAATGTATCCTGTTACCAAGCTACAAACACACACAACTTTACAAGTTTTCATCACCAGTACATTGCAGGTTAAGAACATATATACAGGACATCAACACACAGTACCATATTAGATATTAACCCAGGACCGTGGTGCACCATTATCTGTAATATACAGTATATGGCAATGTAACCTGTTACCAAGCTACTGCACCAAACTCACAATACTATAAACTGTGATAAAAAACTTCACTCGTTGGCCAGACAAAACAAAACACAGAATACATCACATATAAACTATGTGAGACACAAAATTTGCAGTTTTTTAATTACACTGTACTGATCACTCACATACCAACAGCAGCTATAACAGTGAATTGTTTCTAGACAGGCTTAGATATGATCTACCTTCAATGTTTAACATGGAAAGTAAAACTCATGAACCATAAAGCATTTTCCTCTGAGTAGAGAGAAGAAAAAGGGATAAAAAATGGTTTTAGTTTGACATATTTTTTCTCTTCTAAACCTTTTCTTCACATTTTACATCAGATAAATCACCATCAATGCTCCATTACTCAATAAATGGTTACACAACAGAAGTAATCTTTCTCCTACAATAACATGTACATAAAAACTCATTGACTTCATTTTTGGTGAACTTTAGTGTACTTTCGGTGAACTTAATTATAATGCAACTGTTGTCATAACAATTAAGTCTTTGTTTTTGAGTATTAAAAATACCTGATAGGTTTATTAAATCTGTCACCAAAATTCAAAGACCTGTTTCCAATGCTTTAGTTCTATACAACCACCTCCCCACCAACCCCCTCCCCACCACCCCCCCTTCCCATGCCAAGCATATCAACATCACTAACACTGTCTAGATGCCTACAAATGATTCTGACATCACTAATGTTTCCATGACTACCATGAATATTTTACTTTAATACTCAAGGCTGATTCACCCCATTTTCCAAGCCGATTCATGAAAATGTCAAAGACAGACATATTTTTCTGCAACAAGTAACAACTTCAAGATCTGGTTTAATAATTAACTCTGAAATTAACATATCATATCATATAAGCAGTTTAGTAATCACATATTGCATATGAAACAATGACATTCTCCACTTGAGATCTCAAGAGCTGAAAATTGTCAAAACTAATCAATTCACTTTATACTACCAAATATTAACTTAGTACTTGAATATGAATCCTGTCTGACAAATGACTATGAATCTATTGGAGAGTAGCTGCAAATTGTGATCAATCGAATTGAGACAACAACAATACTTCATACAGATTGATAAAGCTATAAATTACTTCTACATAATGACCTCCTTTAACCAGGAAGTAATAATACTTACTTTCCATAAGCATGTCATTCAAGCACTGAAAACCAACCCACTGTATCAATATACTACAGATGATTATTTCCCATCATATTAAAAATTAAAGTCAATGGCTGAATTAAGTCTACAAATACTCCAGTAATAGTCAGCATACACTAGGGATACTCAGCACAAAAGTCAACGAGTTTAGTCTTCCCACTGCTTCATTATATATATATATATTTTTTTTTACTGTTGTGAATTTTGTTTTTATTCCTTGAATTCCCTCCCCCTCAATTTTTGCAACTGCTATGGTCGCCTTTTGTTTTTCTTCTCTTTTTGCTGGCCTATCAGATGGTTTTGCTATTTATATATATATATACATACATATATAAATATATATATATATACATACATATATACATAATATATATAAATATTTATATATATATATATAAATATATATACATATATATAAATATTTATATATAAATATATTTATATATGTATGTATATATATATATATTTATATATTTATATATATATATATTTATATATATAAATATATATATATATATATATTTATATATATATATATAGATAAAATATAGATATAGATATATATATATATAAATGTATATATATATATATATTTATATATATATTTTTTTAAATATATATATATATATATATATATTTTGGGGGGGGGGGGGTAAGGGATGTTTGGAAAACAGACAGACAAAACAGAAAATGAAAGCAAACTTTATGACGGCAAAGCCAATTTTCGTCTCAAAAAAAACCCTGCTGTTGCAAAATCTTTATACAGATATTTCTGCTACCTCTGCAGTTTTGATATGTTCCAATAGACCTGCACTGATATTCATGTAGATTATTCTCAAGTACATGGGCAGTTTTGCTACTTGTTAAAAAAAAGAAAATACTTGTAATGACTAGTGGAAGTTATTACTGTTCATCAGTTATGAAACAAAATGGTCAATTAACATACAAACAGAAAAACAAAACAACCTAAGTTTACTGAATATATCCTAACTAAAGCGAACTAATGTCGGGAAAGTTAAATGATATTAAATGCTGATAAATCTTAAGTGATGTATTTGCACAAGGCTGATGTGCACAGCTTTGTCAAAACGACATCAAGATGAATTCAGTCTTGGCAATATTTTCTCTATTTATTTCCATATTTATGATTTTTAGAGATCCTGCAAATGTTTAGAGGTTTCTCTATCCAGGAAAAATGATAATCCAGGAAAAGTTACTTAGTACAGAGACTCAACAGGATAAGTTTACTGCTGAAAGTGCTTCTTCCAAAGTTTGTCATCTGAACTCCATCTCAAAGCAGTCATTACCGAGAATCCTTGAATCCAGTCTTTAATTAATGACAAAAAACAGAAGGTACAACTAATTGAGTAGTGCAGATACATTAATGTTCAACTAAGGTACCACTGCCTCCTAAATGTAACTTGAGGGAGACAGAGGTACACAGGGACACTACTACTACTTCTTGTTGGTGATGCAAAATATATTCACTCAAATGGCAAGTGGTGGAAAGTCCTGCTTCAACTTGGTGAACTTGCGACAGTTCGGGCAGGTGCTCTTGGTGCCTAGCCATTCTACAATACACTGCCAAAGAAGAAAGAAATTATTAATAATAAAAGAAATTATTAATAATAGAAGAAATACATATACATACAAATATTTATAACAAAGATATCAGTCGCAACATTGAGATGCATGTGATGGTAAGCAGCCATCATACCCCCTATTGCACCCCACCCCCACTTGCCTGCACCTCACCCCACTTGCCCCAACCCACTAAATTCTTATCTGGAGGCATAAAGCAACCACCAAGTATCAAAGCTCAATTATAAAATGACAAAAATATATCACTATAATCAGAAAGGAATATGTCACATGACGATTCTGCTTCACAGCAAGGATGCTCATATCGTTAAGCTGGTTTACTTTTGACGAATGGATATGGCTTTTAATACTGTCACTGTTTATCGATTCTATTCACACTATAAATCCATTACATTCTTTCATCCTGGTGGAATACTTACATGTGAATCCTGCATGCTCTATCAAGTCATACTGTTATTACACTATAACTTAACTAGTTGAGAGAACTACCTGACACCCTGCCATTTACAGGTCACTTAGCTATACCCCCACCATCCCCTCATCCCATCAGGCCACTGAGCTATACCCCCACCACCCCCCACCATCCCCCACCCCCATCCCATCACTTTTTCCCCTTTCCCATCCCTCAACCCTCTTGTAGTAGTACATGCCTTCATGTACGTGGCACCCACTCTTTAACCCATTTGAATAATGATGAGCATAAATGAAGTATGGAAACTCGATTTGTGTGTTGATGAGAAATGACACCACATAATACGTACATCGGCATGGAAACGATGCCCACACTCCAGATCAAGCACCTCCTTGAGGGCCATCTCTTCATGACAGATAGCGCAAGGATCTATCTCATCATCATACACCTCATTCTTCCAAGAGGTGGTGGTGTCATCCACTGTGGACCAGGGGTTCGAGCTGGGTGGAGCTGCCGGTATAAAAGACAGAGGCGCGCCTCTTGCTGGGGTCTGTGGAACATGAAAGGTCTCCCTGTTGTTCTCTAGAAATGACTTCAAAAAAAAAAAAAAGGAAACAGACAGAATGTTGTTACTTCTATTTCTCTTCCAATAATATATTTATTTCATTCTTCTCTCCATCCCTTGTCTACTAATCCCCTTACATCTATCTCTTTGTGTTCACCATGCTCATTAACCTGTCTGTATTCTGTGCATGTTTTTGTCCCTTCTATTACTGTTACTTGTCATTAAGCCTCTGAAGAAGAACCTGCTAGGATCGAAACGTCAGGCCAACTTACTTTTACACAATTATATATTTCATCAGCTAGCCGGTGTTCATAGAACTTCTGGTTACCTCTATCAGGCTATAAACAACACACACAGAGATCTGTTAATCTATGTAGTGAAAAGTCACGAATACCAGTTACCCATTCTGAAAGGGTAACATGGCTCAAATAAGGTATGTTTATAATAGAGTTACTTCATGACTCATGGTTATGATAAAGTCACACATTCTGAAAGGGTAACATGGCTCAAATAAGGCATGTAAATGATGGAGTAACTTCATGGCTCATGGTTATGATAAAGTCACCCATTCTGGTAGGATAACTTGGCTTAATCAAGGTATGTAAATAATAGAGTAACTTCATGGCTCATGGTTATGACAAAGTCACCCATTCTGAAAAGGTAACATGGCTCAAGGTATGTAAATAATAGAGTAAAGTATAGCCAATCAAGAAGTACACACTTTGGTCTGTACCCAGTGTAGAGCAATGCTTATGTCTCCCAATACAAAGAGCTTTAAGATATTGATGAAAATTTAACATTGCAAAATAAATAAATGAGTGTACATATGTATTTATTATATTTTATTTGACAAAGTCTATACGCCCTTAGCTTGATCTCCAACCCACGACCCCTTCTCTCCCCCTCCTGTTTAAAGAATGATCAAGTTACCACCGTTAATCTGTCCCGTTGGGTTGTAAGCTGGATACACAAGATCTTACCTGCGGTACCTTGGCTTCAGCTTCTGTGATCTGATCAGATACTTTGTCCATGATCCCCTCCATCGACAATCCTGACAGGGAGTTGCCGTTATTAACTCTTACTACCCGCAAGAAGTTGGTGAGTTGTACTCTAGTGGCAGGAAAATGAGACAGTCACAGATTACATTTGTTACTTTTCAGCAGCCCTTCCTTGCTATTTGGTTTTGGCAACGTTCTCTATCGATACGCCATGATACTTTACTGCCGTAACAAGTCAAGTTCCATCGCAATGAGCAAAAGACTTAGAAACCTAAGTTAACTTCAAAATATACCATAATTCGCATGATATTCTGTATCTGCAAACATTTAGCATCTAGTCATCCGGTCATGGCAATTTTACAAAACACAAAATAAGATAACAAAATTAATGAAACAAAGGCACCCTCCTACGCTTTCTTTGACTGAAAGAAAGCTCATTAGATAATGGATGCCATTCAGTTATTAAGATTTGGTGCGCAAAAATATTTGCACTTCAGGTATGAAAACTCATACAACGGGCAAACCAGACATTTAAACCGTCAACCTTTTAAGGTTAATGTACTTGTGAACATTAATAACATAATAAAATATTATACATATAACATAATAATACATAATACATATAAAATATAATAATATATATAATAATATAATACATATAACATAATAATACATATAACAACATTAATAACATAAAATACATATAACATAATAACATATATTTCCAAACATATTTCATAGTAACCGGTACTAACTTGTTATAATTAGGATATCTCTCTTCCAGTCGTTCCATTATCCGTTGGTAGCTACTTTTAACCGTGGTTCTCCTGTCTCCAATCATGCCCTGAGTGCGTGGTTGGAACCTAGCAGTTGTAGGATTCATCAGTGAGGTTTCAGGATGGAGATTAGAAGCTGCAAAAACAAAGAGAGATATGATAAGAGACAAACTATATTAAGACGATATCCCTTGTGCACACTACAATGACTACTCAGACCATTGAGTTGAAAGCTGTCTGGAAGTTGGTTCCAAACTCACAGCTGAACTAGCCATTTGCTAGGAAGACCACATCTGGTCAAAGAATTAGTTTTATCGTCACTGGACAATACAGATGTTCTTCAACTCATTCGTCAAAGTAGCTTCAGGTCCAGATCGGACAATGAAAGATTTCTCTGTCAAGGTTCAATAAGTTTATCGAACATTCTACCAATTGAATCAATCTCTACTTTTATCCCATATCCTATTGTTGAGATCTGACCTAATTTAAAAAGGTTATTGCATTCCCCTCCCATCCTTTCCCCTCCCCTCCTTCCCCCTCCCCTCCTCCCCTCCTCACCACTCCCCCACCCACTTCCCCACAGTTTGCTACAAAAGACCATATATTAATTCTTGATTCTAACTTGACAAAACTCATACACTGTAGTACACTGTACATGTACATGTTGGGATTTCCTTTGTAAATTTTTCTGGAAATAGAAAAAACCAAACAAAGGTACAATCTGAAACCTAATCTGTACCATGTTGAGTTCTCATCAGGAAACCAGTCAGCAAGTAAGGTCACACAGGTCACAATACGATTAACTGAGAGTATGCATTTATTTTAATGTATTGTTTTGCCTTCACTTTCACAGTTGAAGGACAAAGGTATCAGATATCTAGATAGTATTCTGTAGATAAAATTTCACTTCCTTTTATTTAAATGCGTATGTATTACAGAGTATTAAGTGATTCTCTTTATCATACAAGATGGGAAAAAAAGGAGAAAGTTTAAGCTTCAGTCTTTGTAGCTGTAAAAAAGAGGTGTTTATATATGTCCACAATTTCTACCACGTTATCAAATTCCACATGAAAATCTTTGGTCTGAAAAGAACAGAGTAAGTGTTTTGGCTAGAACAGGATTCAAACCAGTTGCCACTGGGTCACATGTACATTGCTCTAGTAGGTAAGCTACCCAGCTGTAAGTGACTTGCAAGCTCATATCATGGCAATATCATGGAATAGTGGGGAATCCCCAATTTCTGTTTGTGTACGGATTACAGGTTTTATTCATGTCCAAACATATTAATCTAATATTGTACGTCGAGGATGAATGAAGGATGGTGCGGGATGCTTTTTACCAAGGTTTGTGCTTTTCTTTTTGAAAGTGTATGTTAAAATTTAAGTACTTAAGTACTTTGAACCATAGATGAAATGTTGAGGAAAATCCTGGTAGTAGTTAAAAACCAGGATTCATATTGCAACACTATGGGTTGTGTGAATTTGCACTACAATAATTACAATAATTAATAACAATAATTAGTATGTACAGCTTTGATACCAGCAATGATGATCTACATCATACACAGCTCATACTAACCATGGTTGACTTTATTAGTAAATGTCGCCATCTTTGTCGTCGTTGCTGTTGTTGTCGGTTGACCGGGAGTGTGCTGTGTAGTAGTACCATTGCTCCGAGTACCAATTGGAGATGGCATGTGCCAGAGTCCAGGAGGGGGCCCTGTGGCAGGTCCAGGTGCCAAGGGCATCGTCGAGCCTGGTCCCCGGGGTACAGCACTGACTATCCCTTTAGCTGGAGGAAGGCCAAAGGCATTGAGAGGAGGAGTGGTTGGTGGGGGTATTGTAGGAGGACTATCCAGAGGCTTCTGGGGTGCTTGATGAGACCCACCAGCGTGAGGCGGCAGGTGAGAGGGTGGTGCAGCGATGGTTGAACCAGGAAGGGGTGGGGGTGTTCCAAATGTGGGCCAATTATGAGGCGCATGCTTGGCTTTCAGCTATAAAAGGAAATACGACAGTTTAAAAGTTAAGTGCAGTTCATGATCGGCATAAACATATCATTAAAATTTTATTACAAACCTTGTGACATGATGCTTTCAAAATGATACAAGGCCCAACACCTGTATGGAAGCCTTAGGCAGCCATTATCATGACAATTGTTTCAAGTTCGGTCACTCGGTAAACAAGGCATGAAAAGTTGAGCTAAGCAAGAACCTAATGTTTGATAATGACGGTCCTTGACTGTATTGAAGACTGAATCTGACAAGAGAGTCATTGTGTTGTCTGGGATAAAAGATACAGAGAGGGGAGGGGTGTCTGGGATTAAAGACACAGGGAGGTGGGGGTGTCTGGGATTAAAGACACAGGGAGGTTGGGGTGTCTGGGATTAAAGACACAAAGATGGGGGGTGTCTGGGATTAAAGACACAGGGAGGTGGGGGTGTCTGGGATTAAAGACACAGGGTGGGGGGTGTCTGGGATTAAAGACACGAAGATGGGGCGTGTGTCTGGGATTAAAGACACAGGGGGGATGGGGTGGGGCCATTCATCTTCTTTTTACAGAGATACTTATGGTAAACAAAACCTCCAGAGGCTTAGAGAACTTTGCAGATGGTAGGGGGATATATTATTCACTTCAACATGTCATGTGGAAAAAGAGTGTCAAAAACGGAATCGCCGTGGGACCTCCATATGTGACGGAGAGGGTCTTGTCCAGCAGGATGTACCTCTACTTACCGTTTTTGACCTTGAGGGTTCTGGACGCGGAATTACAGGTAAATCAGTCAGTATTAAACGACCTGACTGGAGCTCTTGAATCTGGCTGTCAAACTGACTCTGTTAAGAGAACAATACAAATATGTCAAAATACCAGGTTTATTTAAGGGAGTGAATAAACCTTGTCATATTCAAACTATTATATTGCTAAGAAATCACTGTTTCTCCAGCAATCACTGTTTCTCTGGCACATCTTACCTTCAGGACTTACAGCATTAATAGACTTGTTCCATAAGTATTCTTACCAGAATCTGGCACAGTATAATTAGGGCTCAACTGTGAAATGTTTGTGTAAGTATAAGGTCCTAAATGACCTCCAACTCCTACACAAACCTACGATCTGTGTATCAAAATGGAGTGTCTTAATTGTTACTCAACATGGCTAGGCTTATCTACCCTGCTTCAAATCTGTAGAGAGGATACCATTGACTTGACCATCCTGAATCTTGGGGTTGCCTATCCTGAATCTGGGGGTGCACATCCTGAATATGGGGGTTGCCCATACTCAATCTTGGGGTTGCCCATACTTTATCTGGCATTGCACAACCTGGATCTGGGGTTGCCCTTCCTGAAAATGGGGGTTGCCCATCCTGAAAATGGGGGTTGCCAATACTGAATTTGGGGGTTGCCTATCCTGAATCTGGGGGTCGCCCATACTCAATCTGGAGGTTGCTCATCCTGAATCTGGGATTGAACTGTTGTTTGCAGTACTTGATTCACACAAAGCATTAATTTCACTTTAAGCTATTAAAGCCATAAAGTAAATATTTCACAAGTGTTAGGATATGTACACTTACAGCTTGCACAATAGTCATTGTATTAAATGAGGGCATAATAACACCTTTCATCCTAATGTGAGGGTCATGGTAATAATTACTTGTGGTAAGTAACAGCATGGTAATTGCTCTTGCTGCTGCACACATCTAACACCTTTAATCCTAATGTGAGGGTCATCGTCATAATTACTTGTGGTAAGTAACTGATCATTGTCTTAAAGTGGTTGCCAGGGATAACAGAAGTGACTTAATAATGACATGGACTTTTTTGATGGGAGATCAAATTTTGTTTTACCCAACATATATTTTATTTGCTTTTTATATAGCGCTTTACCAGCGATAGGTCTCAAAGGGCTTTACAGACGTTATATTACCCTTGGTCAATGATAACCTGTCCCAGAGACAATCCCTTCAGTCGGCTGCAGTTATATACTGCGCCCAATGACAAGTTACTGTACCTCACAGGTACCCCATTTAACCCCTGGGTGGAGAGTGGCAAGTGAGATAAGGCATCTTGCCCAAGGACACAACGTAGTGAACTAGGCAGGAATCGAACCGGCAATCCTTGGATCACGAGTCCGACGCCTTAGCCAATTGGCCACCATGCTCATGCTCAAAATCTGTCAGACTTACCTTGATGGTTTCCATCTTCTGTTTATTTTCTTCCCGACATCTCTCCCAGTCCTTCAGTATAACAGTCAAGTTTGCATTCTCTTCTCTGTGAGATAATAATAATCATAATAATACATAAATTTTATAAAGCGCCAAACCAACTACGAAATAATTCTTGTAGCGCTTAACATAATCATAACAATTATAACATATATGCTTTGGTGAAAAGATACGTTTTGAGAGCTGATTTGAAACCGTTCACAGTATTGCACATTTTTACATGTTCCACAGGCACGGTGCAGGGTTAGGAAGTGCACTGATAATATAAACATTATTGTATCCACGCTATCATACTCAGCTTATTAAACAGAGAAAGTTTTCTTAACACTTGAAAGTGCAGTTGGAATACTTCACAGATTAACACGCCGAATAATAATCCATCTGCCTACTTTGGCACAGAACAGAAACAGAACAGAAAAATTAGCCAACAAGAATTGTATTTTATGCAGCTAATTTATGCAGCCGACTAAATTTCGCCCTGTCCATGTTTCCTTGGTGATTTTTGTCATACCTTCTAAAGTTGTCTCTTTGTGTTAAGTACAAAAGCATAACATGAAATTGTTAGGAGAGAAATGCCCTCACTTTTACATTGTTTTCCAAATATCAACAATGTTAAAGAAGAGATGAGAGTTGCTACAAGGAAGGGTCATCATTTATATGTATGCACCTCTTACATATCTTATCAAAGTATCACACATGCTTTATTTTTTCTCTATTTTTTAAGCATTTTCACATATTTACTATTAAAATAAGAAACCATGCTAGAAAATCCAGATATGACAAATGCTTATTTTTTAATTTTTCTCTTTTTGAAGCACGTTCACATTTTTACTCCTTACCCTTGTAGGATGCGCTTGAGATTGTTCATATGGTATTGACATTCACTAATGGCTTCTTCTAGTGGTCTCAGGGCCTGGTCTTTATGTATCTGTACAACACTGACCTGAGTAAAGGAATAAAGACTATCATTAAGAAGGAATATGAAAAGCAAAGCCACTTAACGGTACTTTAATTCATCAAATGAACGGCCTTGTTCTACTTGGGTCATTTATCAAAGCATTTGACATTCAAGAACAAGAACGATGGTGCTGGCTGCATTTTGGACTTCCTAGGAACCTTAAACATATACTTTACTCTTCTCCTCGATCCTAGCTCTACTAAACACACAGAATAGTTACTACCTTTTGTATTTTAAGGAAGATTCTTTCTCTTAAAAGTCTCTGGTGCAACGTTTCATTTTTAGACTTTACTAAAGTCTTCCCTCCCCATCCCCCCTCCCTTTCTCAAACTATTCAGCACAAATCGTTGAAAGAATGTGTTTCATTCATTACGCTTTCCTTTTTACTCCCTATGGTCTTAAGTTCAGGGATCAGCCTGGGCTAAAAAAAATATCACAGAATTTTGCAAAAATTGCGGTATAGGCTCCAGTTTGCATATGCTACAGTGTGTTAGGATATTAGTTTTTGTCCCCAAATAGAAAAGAAATCACGGATATTCCGCGAATTCGCGGAAAAGGCTCATGCCTGTAAGTTTACCTCTGACTTTATTGCTCTTTGTCTCTGCATCTGACATTCCTTGTCCATATCGTCCATCTTCTTCTGCATCTCATCCCTATCTCTGCACAAAGTATCTCTGCGTTACATGAAAGTGAATGGAAGTATGTCTTAGATGTTTCAGAGAACAAAATACTTTCTGAGCTCTTTTCAAGGTTCGTTAAGATAACCCATGATTACCCAGTCATGTTGTCTGTTGTTCATGAACTTATGTATTCATTAAGAACTGGAATTCTATTAAAGTCTTATTATGATATTTCAATAACAAATCTATAACAATATCAATAACAAAACAATTGCCTCTTTTTCAATGCTGCATTTTTGTGGACTAATGTGACAGTTAAGTTTTTTTACCAAGTAGCTAATCTTTTCAGAAAAATCTCCCTCTAAACTGTGATAAGTGTTGCAATGGGAAACATCAATTGTAGAATTTTTTCCTCCTTGTCATTAACTGAATGTTATAATTAGCAACTTACATCTGGGTGGTCAGCCTATCTGCTTCTTGTTTGACTTGACTGAATCTGAAACGGAAGTAAAAAGTGTTTCATAATGATTATACCTGTACATTATAAGTATTAGACAGCTATCTGGTGTAGTTACTGCACAATCCATTCAATCCTTATCCTGATCTCAAAAGATAGACCTCACACTTCTTCAGATGTCCTGAAATTAGCTACTACGGTCATGGCTCATTATATGCATTTCTTTTGAAGGCATTCTTCACCCAGGTGTGTAAATGGGGACTTGCGAGGTGACTTGTAAATATAGTTGCATGCGCCAGTTTGTGGCTGCACCCTATGGGAAGACCCCCGGGGACACGTCGTTGTGGTGCATTGTGGTGCCCCAGGAGAGATTGTTTGAATTGTGCACTTTGGTGTGTAGGTGTGACAAGTTACCAATGACCAGGGTTAAGTACAGCGCGGCGAGACTTTATTGTAAGTTGCGCTATATAAGAAATGTTAATTATTATTAATTATTATTATTAATTTCACATTTTTATCTTTGCGATGCAAAGTAGCAGACATACTTTTTGTTCTTTTTGTTTTGTGTTCCAGAGTATTTTTAGATGATGCAAGAAACACAGTTGCTACTGACAGAGCTGCATGTCCGATCTAACATGGATCAGGGGTCTCAAATAAGCTACTGTAAGGCTTCCTTACCCTTGGGTCTCTAAACTAAACTATGTATTCCTTCAAATGAGTAAACCTTCCATTCTAGGAGGGAAAACATTTATTTGGATATGTCATTTACTCAAGCTGAAAGAGTCAAGAGATGCCTTTTTGTGAATCGTTGATAATCTATTTTCTAAAAGTATTTGACCTTGATAAGTATTTGTGTTTAAAAGACTTTTTTTTATCAAATACACCAACGACTGGCCCAAACATTTCAACTGATGTCCTTAAGGCAACATCCTAGCTGTCTCACCCCACAATTTAATTTAGTTTAAAGTATTCCAAAATAATGGTTAGGAAGCCAACTGAAACTCGGTTGAAACCCGATCCATGTGATGATCTTGGAGGAACATCGGCTTACAACAAGCATTCCCTTTTTCGATTCAGAGAATGACTTGGCGGGCTTGTAGCTGTCGCACCCACCCTCCTGCTACTGCACATCCCAATACCAAGGACAAAAGAGTGTACCCTCGATACCTGACCCGTTTTAATACTGAGGGAGGTGAAGGCACCAATTCATCATTATGTGGAATGCCTTGCCGAATTTAATACGTACCTGCGCAAGCGTTGCCAGTTTAAAACATCGCTGAAAACATATTATTTTAGAAGTGCCTAAGTTGATGTTTGAACAGTACAGTATTTTTGTATCACCATAGCGTTAATGTATTTTTCTATCCTTTTATAAGTTTTAAGGTGTATACCTTTTAGGCGATATTTTTGTACTATTTGCTATTGAATGTTTCCTGTATTTTAAATGTTTCCTGTATATTAATTGTTTCAATTCCTGTAAAGCGCTTCGAGCAGCTTTGCTGATGAACGCGCTATATAAGTACTATTTTATGATTATTATCATGACTTTACTGCAGCTATGGTAAGCAAAATGGCTTTAAAACCATCGACAAGACAGGACAACCCCAGTTCCCAATTTGCAATCCATCAATACCAAATTCACAGAATACTCTGCTTCTGCTCATCAGGCACTGAAAAGCAGCAAGTTTAAATAGGGCGCTAACAAAAATCTGTTTCCTGGTGAGGATTTGAAACAGGACCCTACTTATTGTGGGGTCAAACCAACCACTTCACCACACCTTGGCCTTAAGTATTAAAGGATTCCATCAGATATCTGATTAATCTATGATTGCTCACTGATCTAGTCTTGACTTTGTCTCCCTCGCTTGTGCTTCTTGTAGCCTGACTATGGACTGCAACCTAGTTTTCTCCAAGTTGGCTGAATTAAAATCTCTCTGATACTTCTCCTCCTTTTGTACAACCATTCTCTCCAGACTCTACAAGAAGATGAAGATAATAATAATCATAATAATACACAAGTTCATATGTTTGTTTTGCCAGCTTTAATGTCTATCTCTCTCCACAAGGTATTTTAATGGAAATGTACTGGTTTAAAGAAAAAAACTTTTACTCTTTTACTCTCCTGGTCCAGACTAGCCTACTATAATTCTATGTACCTGCATGGTGACTTACTTCTATTTCACTGTCCTGGTCCAGACTAGCCTACTATAATTCTATGTACCTGCATGGTGACTTACTTCTATTTCACTGTCCTGGTCCAGACTAGCCTACTATAATTCTATGTACCTGCATGGTGACTTACTTCTATTTTACTCTCCTGGTCCAGACTAGCCTACTATAATTCTATGTACCTGCATGGTGACTTACTTCTATTTTACTCTCCTGGTCCAGACTAGCTTACTATAATTCTATATACCTGCATGGTGACTTACTTCTATTTTACTCTCCTGGTCATAATTCTATATGTACCTGCATGGTGACTTACTTCTATTTTACTCTCCTGGTCCAGACTAGCTGCCTACTATAATTCTATGTACCTGCATGGTGACTTACTTCTATTTCACTGTCCTGGTCCAGACTAGCCTACTATAATTCTATGTACCTGCATGGTGACTTACTTCTATTTTACTCTCCTGGTCCAGACTAGCTTACTATAATTCTATATACCTGCATGGTGACTTACTTCTATTTTACTCTCCTGGTCATAATTCTATATGTACCTGCATGGTGACTTACTTCTATTTCACTGTCCTGGTCCAGACTAGTCTACTATAATTCTATATACCTGCATGGTGACTTACTTCTATTTTACTCTCCTGGTCCAGACTAGTCTACTATAATTCTATGTACCTGCATGGTAACTTACTTCTATTTTACTGTCCTGGTCCAGACTAGTCTACTATAATTCTATATACCTGCATGGTGACTTACTTCTATTTTACTGTCCTGGTCCAGACTAGCTGCCTACTATATAATTCTATATACCTGCATGGTGACTTACTTCTATTTTACTCTCCTGGTCCAGACTAGTCTACTATAATTCTATATACCTGCATGGTGACTTACTTCTATTTTACTCTCCTGGTCCAGACTAGCTTACTATAATTCTATATACCTGCATGGTGACTTACTTCTATTTTACTCTCCTGGTCTAGACTAGTCTATTATAATTCTATATACCTGCATGGTGACTTACTTCTATTTTACTGTCCTGGTCCAGACTAGCCTACTATAATTCTATGTACCTGCATGGTGACTTCTATTTTACTGTCCTGATCCAGACTAGCCTACTATATAATTCTATATACCTGCATGGTGACTTACTTCTATTTTACTGTCCTGGTCCAGACTAGTCTACTATAATTCTATATACCTGCATGGTGACTTACTTCTATTTTACTCTCCTGGTCCAGACTAGCTTACTATAATTCTATATACCTGCATGGTGACTTACTTCTATTTTACTCTCCTGGTCATAATTCTATATACCTGCATGGTGACTTACTTCTATTTTACTCTCCTGGTCATAATTCTATGTACCTGCATGGTGACTTACTTCTATTTTACTGTCCTGGTCCAGACTAGCCTACTATATAATTCTATATACCTGCATGGTGACTTACTTCTATTTTACTCTCCTGGTCCAGACTAGTCTACTATAATTCTATATACCTGCATGGTTACTTCTATTTTACTCTCCTGGTCCAGACTAGCTTACTATAATTCTATATACCTGCATGGTGATTTACTTCTATTTTACTCTCCTGGTCCAGACTAGTCTACTATAATTCTATATACCTGCATGGTTACTTCTATTTTACTCTCCTGGTCCAGACTAGCTTACTATAATTCTATATACCTGCATGGTGACTTACTTCTATTTTACTGTCCTGGTCCAGACTAGCTGCCTACTATAATTCTATTATACCTGCATGGTGACTTACTTCTAATTTTACTCTCCTGGTCCAGACTAGCTGCCTACTATAATTCTAAATACCTGCATGGTGACTTACTTCTATTTTACTGTCCTGGTCCAGACTAGCCTACTATAATTCTATATACCTGCATGGTAACTTACTTCTATTTTACTCTTCTGCTCCAGTTGATTAGCTTTGGCATTGTTCTGCTGTGTACTCATAACACTTTCTAACGCCTTGTTCTTTGAGTTGGCATCACGGAGCTGGTCTTCTACTTTCTGTTAAGTAAATAATTCAAGATCAACTTTACTATAAAGAAAATCAGCATTTTCCACATGATCCCATCAATTGTTAAATAAATTTGTAAAATACATGCGCATATTTTATGTTAAGTTACAGACAACTTTACCTACAGCTTTACCAAAAGATTTGGTAAAGTACCCTCCAAGATCATGCAGAGTGTGTGAGCCAACTTCCTAAGTATGCTATGATCTTTGTATGCTACTGTTCTGTAACGGTCCTTACGTACACTTCACATAATCACATACTACATATTTGTCCACCCAAACACTAGTATGTCTCTTCCGGTGTTGCTACGACTGTCATTGAACACAGAATATTGTGGCATATATTATACATAGATGGGTAAAGTATACAAAGTCTCTATAAGAGAGAGTACAGCCTTTATCCCCCACCTCCTTCATCACCACCCCATCATCTCCACACCCCTATCTCATTCACAACCCACACATCCTTCATTCACCCATCTCTATTACTCCTTCACCACCACCACCACTTTCTTCACCCCCATATCTTTCATACAACCCCTCCCCCCCCCCAAAAAAAAATCATTCATTCGATCTCTTTTAACCTTGTCCCCTTTAACACCACCACCACTTTCTTCACGCCTATCTCCTTTCACCCCCACATTTCCTATGCCCCCATTTCCTTCACCCCCTCCCAGCACCACATCTCCTCCACCTTCATCCCATACATGTTTCTTTGAGGTCTACAGAATAAGGTTGATTCATATATACAGGTTTCTTTGAAGGACAACAATGATCTGCTGATTAATTTGCCTGCCCATGCATCAATCCCAATTACTTATTAACCATTTATTAATACATAAATCTGAAACACCTTGTGCAACTAAACTTCAGGAATTCAGAAGTTTTTTCATACTCAGTTGCACTATGAAAGCAGTAACTACTTCCAATAATGCTTTATATATTTAGTCATCCCCTCAGGAATCTTCAAAAATGAAGACAGTCTCTATATATTTGTAAATTCATCTTTTTTACAACTACCTCAACATAATTTACATATCAGTTTGCATTGTGCACTGATATAAACCAAGTTGGAATCAGAGATCATCTCACCTTGACCCTCCTGACGGCCTCACTGAATTCAGCCTGGTAGGTTTTGAATGCATCGGTGTTCACTCCTTTAGAGACGAATGAAACCCGATGGGTTAAAGTTCCGACTGACCTCAATAAACTTCTCTTTTTCTGGGGCATATTTGACCTTTCTTTCAATCCTTCCACTAGATTAAAGACCGGACCGCTAAACACTTTTAATAAAATCTCATCATCTTCATTGACTCTTTCTGCTTTCACTTCCGGGAACAAACTCAATAATGCACGGGCAGATTTCTTCCAAGGTATCAGGGCATCTTTATCCACGGAGATGCCCGAACTGATACTGTCAGAGGATACGGTCTCACCCGAGGAGCATCTCTTCACCGTGTCATCTAGTTCATCCTCTTTGTTTTCCTTGTTCACATTTTCTTCTTCCGATACGCTGTATGCTCTACCTCCGATACTGTAATCACCGGCGCCTGTCTTATCTCGCCGCCCTGGAAGACCGTTAACCGATCTACTCGAACCAGCTTCGAGTACATCCTCGTACGGTCCGGCCACCTCGCCATTAAATGAGGTCCTTTCCCTCGTTTGCTTATCCGATTCTTCTTTTGTACTGTCCAACATAGCACTACTAATCCTAGCGAGAGTTAAATTTCTACCTACTTTATGAACGACACTTTTCTGTACATCACCATTAGCCACAAACTGGTTACTGGGTTTGAGTATGTCCTCACTAGCTAACACCTGTTGGCGTTCATACTCATCAACTAGATTCTGCATTGCCTCTGGATGATACTCCTTTAGGGATTCCTCCTTCAGCATGTTGTCCAGTTCTCCGTCGAGTGTTTCAGTGGTGTCTAAGTTCACACTAGCACCGGGAAGATCACTATCACCATTCAATGCATAAGTTCTAACATCACTCAAATCACTCTCGATAAATGTATCTAAAGAATTCATTTTATAGGTCTTGTTAGACTGCTTTACATTTTTATTATCTCCTTCAGAATGACCCTGGTTATTATGCCAGGAAGCCCCCCTCCCCAATGTTGGTTGTCTTATAACACTTCCCCCCTGTATGGTACCAGCTGCTGGTAGGAGTGGAGCCCACTCCACTTTTTGCTGTTCTATAATTTGGGAACATTTAGAGCGATCCTGCTGGCAACACACGTAATCGTCCAACACGGCAAACATGTCGGGAGCTGTAACGAGAAATAGATCGAGTCCTCCGTGTTTGTTAATTAACTCCTGATGTTCCGAAGAAAGTCGCGAGACTTCATCCAACAGAATAGAACTGTTACATTTCAAAGGTCCATTGTTTTCCAAAATTTCGGCAAAATGACTGGAAAAAGAAATAGAGAGAAAATGACAACTCGAGTTCAGACTCCACTGCAAATGAATACTTCTTTCAATTAGAGTCAAGTTTTTACAACTTGAATAACTTTACATTTTGCGCTTTTGTCCTATTGTTATACATTGCATACTGACAAAAATGCTTAATACCCTGTACTCAGAATCAACATCTGCAGGATTAACTACAAACACCCAACTACAAAATGCTTAATACCCTGTGCTCAAAATCAACATCTGCAGGATTAACTACAAACACCCAACTACAAAATGCTTAATACCCTGTGCTCAAAATCAACATCTGCAGGATTAACTACAAACACCCAACTACAAAATGCTTAATACCCTGTGCTCAAAATCAACCTCTGCAGGATTAACTACAAACACCCAACTACAAAATGCTTAATACCCTGTACTGAGAATCAACCTCTGCAGAAATAACTACAAACACCCAACTACAAAATGCTTAATACCCTGTACTGAGAATCAACATCTGCAGGATTAACTGCAAACACCCAACTACAAAATGCTTCATACACTGTGCTCAAAATCAACATCTGCAGGATTAACTACAAACACCCAACTACAAAATGCTTAATACCCTGACCTTAAAATCAACATCTGCAGGATTAACTACAAACACCCGACTACAAAATGCTTAATACCCTGAACTCAAAATCAACATCTGCAGGATTAACTACAAACACCCGACTACAAAATGCTTAATACCCTGAACTCAAAATCAACATCTGCAGGATTAACTACAAACACCCGACTACAAAATGCTTAATACCCTGAACTCAAAATCAACATCTGCAGGATTAACTACAAACACCCAACTACAAACTGCTTAATACCCTGAACTCAAAATCAACATCTGCAGGATTAACTACAAACACCCAACTACAAAATGCTTAATACCCTGAACTCAAAATCAACATCTGCAGGATTAACTACAAACACCCAACTACAAAATGCTTAATACCCTGTACTCAAAATCAACATCTGCAGGATTAACTACAAACACCCAACTACAAAATGCTTAATACCCTGTGCTCAAAATCAACATCTGCAGGATTAACTACAAACACCCAACTACAAAATGCTTAATACCCTGTGCTCAAAATCAACATCTGCAGAATTAACTACAAACACCCAACTACTAAATGCTTAATACCCTGTGCTCAAAATCAACATCTGCAGGATTAACTACAAACACCCAACTACAAAATGCTTAATACCCTGTACTCAAAATCAACATCAATCTGTATCTATAGTAAGCCACTATCCATAGTATTAACTACGCATACATCTCTATAATAACCAATATTAATAGCTAATAACTAATTACCAGTACAAATATAAATGTAATATCAACAGTTGAGAATACTCACAGATGCAACACAAGCACTTGATTTTTATCATCCTCTGATAATATAACAATAGGTTTTTGATGTTGTTCCTGATGAAGCCATGGATCTTGCCGGACATTTCTTTGTAAAGAACTAATAAGGACAAAAAAAAGGGGATAAAGAGGCTTCTTTTAAACATTAATTCACATAGAAGGTTCACAGATTTATTGTCAAGGTTAAACCAAAACATTTTGCCAAACACTTGAGAGGATTTCAATCGCTTACCATGTTTAAATCAGCGTTTTAAAAAAAATGTTTAAAAGGTTGAACTTCTATGGTTCTCTGTATAAAAATTGCGAGATGTATGATTTTATTTGTATAAATACCAAATTTTGCTATTTGTATAGCATTTTGAAGAATGGTACCAGCAAATTAGTCTCTGCATTGTTCTCCTAAGAACATTATTGCTCAAATTATGCAGGTGAGAATTTAACAATTTTTTTTTTCCCCACATGCTTTCAAGATAAATCCAAAGTGACCATTAATATAATAATAATTATATTAATAATATTTGCTTTTTATATAGCGCTTTATACCAGCGATAGGTCTCAAAACACTTTACAGACGTTATATTACCCCCTGGTCAATGATAACCTGTCCCAGAGACAATCCCTCCAGTCGGCAGCAGTTATATACTGCGCCCAATGACAAGTTACATCACAGGTACCCATTAAACCCCTGGGTGGAGAGAGGCAAGTGAGATAAAGCATCCTGCCCAAGGACACAATGTAATGAGCTAGGCAGGAGTCGAACCAGCAATCCTTGGATCACGAGTCCGACGCCTTAACCAATTGGCCACCAGGCTCTCACCATAGCACCTGGAATAGACCATGAATACTAACCTCATCACGTTGTAGTCCTGGTTGAACTCCTCGACGTTGGTGTCTGAATAGAACTGACGGTCATCTCGGTCAGCAAAGCCGATCTCTACCTTCACCGCTTCCTTCTTCTTCTTCTTATTTTTAGTCTTGGGTGCCTTCTTCTGAAGGTTGCAAAGAAATCACAGAAAGAACTAACTTTAATGTTATCTATTTTTTAGAAAATAATTCATATCATAATATAAAGTAGAGTTACATACTCATATTGCAGTAAAATAACACCTGAGTTCTCCTCAGGTACATTGTGCAACAAGAATATTTTACTTTTCTCATTATCCACTGCTTCCGTGATGCAGCTCTGTCGGTTTGGACGGTAGTTGTTAAGGCAGGGGTGGGCAACCTTTTTGAATGAATGGGCCTGATATAAGGAGTGAAAAATTGACAGGGCCGCACCTAACCAACGACCTGTTGTTGATTTCAAACCTAGGAATACAAGGACTTTCAAGCAATAGGTGTGTGCTTATTAATCTGTATTCACCAAAATACAATGTCGATACAGTACAAGTACAGTTGACAAGTAATGGGGATAATAGGCCTACCTGACAGCATCATTAGTGTCGATAAATTCGAAGCAGCTAGCTTGTTTTTTTGTGATGATGTAAAATAGATTGATTTTTTTTCTTTTCCTTGAGACATGACACGCGCCGAAACAAAATCACTGGCGGGCTGCATGTGGCCCGCCGGCCGTAGGTTGCCCACCCCTGTGTTAAGGACCAAGGAGAACCACTCAAAATAACACTGCAGGTTTATCACCCCGGGAAGTCAACCAGATATTCCACCAAATCAAAGCTCATGAGTGAATATTAATATTCATCAATTTTGATATATATTTGGATCAATATAAAAATAATGAAACAAACTGAGAAAGCAATGTTACATACTCAATATTGATATACAACAACATGATTATAGTGCCCTAGACTACCCAATCCTAAACTAGACATTTAGAAAAAAAAAATTATCAATCACACTCTGTTGTGCTACTTATTACAGACTGAAATATGTTACACTACCTGCTAAAAAGAACATGTGCTACTTATGCCACCACCTTTAATTAATAAATCACTGAACAAACTTGTACAATGCTTTTTTTAAACAAATTTTGAAATGCACAGCTCTGAGCAATTCGGTAGTGTAAAAATAAGGAAATAATCTGGTCCACTGTACTATGTTATTCTACAACACACTAGCATAATGAAAGACACATTGCATATAACACTGTACACAACTCTGACACTATTCTGTATTAATAAGGAAATAATCTGGTCCATTGTACTATGTTATTCTACATTACACACTAGCATAATGAAAGACACATTGCATATAACACTGTACACAACTCTTGAACTATTCTGTATTAATAAGGAAATAATCTGGTCCACTGTACTATGTTATTCTACAACACACTAGCATAATGAAAGACACATTGCATAACACTGTACACAACTCTGACACTATTCTGTCAAAAATAAGGAAATAATCTGGTCCATTGTACTATGTTATTCTACAACACACTAGCATAATGAAAGACACATTGCATAACACTGTACACAACTCTGACACTATTCTGTCAAAAATAAGGAAATAATCTGGTCCACTGTACTATGTTATTCTACAACACACTAGCATAATAAAAGACACATTGCATATAACACTGTACACAACTCTGACACTATTCTGTCAAAAATAAGGAAATAATCTGGTCCATTGTACTATGTTATTCTACATTACACACTAGCATAATGAAAGACACATTGCATAACACTGTACACAACTCTGACACTATTCTGTCAAAAATAAGGAAATAATCTGGTCCATTGTACTATGTTATTCTACAACACACTAGCATAATGAAAGACACATTGCATATAACACTGTACACAACTCTGACACTATTCTGTCAAAAATAAGGGAATAATCTGGTCCACTGTACTATGTTATTCTACAACACACTAGCATAATGAAAGACACATTGCATATAACACTGTACACAACTCTGACACTATTCTGTCAAAAATAAGGAAATAATCTGGTCCATTGTACTATGTTATTCTACAACACACTAGCATAATGAAAGACACATTGCATAACACTGTACACAACTCTGACACTATTCTGTCAAAAATAAGGGAATAATCTGGTCGAACCTCTTCAGGTTCTGGTTCTTCTTTCTTCAAGATGTAGGATGGTTCCTGGTGCAGCATTGGGGAGGAGTCTTCAGTGAAATCCTCAGAGTGAGTATCACTCACTGATATCGTTACTGTTTCGGGAACACTGACTGACCGTTCAGAAATAACCATGTCCACATGTTCTAGAGACTGAACACTCGTATGGGAACCAACGTCTGGAAACAAGATATCAGAAATTTATATCAGTATGGTAGAGAAGGTGAACCAATATCAACTATGGTTGATATTTCTCAGTGTCATGGAAGAAGTTGTTGGAGTTTCATCCAGCAAAGTCATATAGTTGGTACTCTTCTTGAAGCACGATTAAGAATATGTTTATTTCACATGACAACATGCTTTTCTTTTTATTCTTATTGCCTTTCATTTGTAGTGGCATCGATATTCACAAGATCTAATGTGCAAGCTATATTGAGATCATTCTATTTCACTTTCAGAGTTTTTATATATTAGTAAAACGAATCCAGTTTAAGTAGTTTGTGTAGTGACGTATGAACTATACTTTCTTCACCTGTTCAGTTAGTTTAAAGGGTTTCTGTCCTTGTTTACTGCTGCCATGGCTGTGTATGAGTTTTTGCAGAAGCAGGATTCTTGAAACTGAGTCAAACCCTGACTACTGCTTTAAAATGACAATTTGTACCATGATAAGGGCAAGATAACAGTAACAACATTCTTTCATACCACTGTAGAACAGGGACAACATGAAGACAGTAAGGAACCCATAATGAATCAAGTGGGGTCAACATGATGTAAATTGGGACAGCACCATGGCAATGAAAATAACATGAAGTTTAATGAGGACAATGTGAAGGGCAAAAAAGAAACAATATGAAATATGGAAAAGTCCATACATAAAAGTTCTTGGTTAGGAGGAAATCAAAGCTTCAAAGAACTGATTTTCCTCAATTAGGGTATGCCAATAGGAATATAAAGAATACTACAACATAACTGGGAATGAGTTTAACAAAACATTCATATACAAACTTCATTACATCTAAAGGATTGGCATGAAAATCAGAGTTAACTCAACAAACCAGTAACAACTAAAGGCGGTTTTCTTTTGGTGGTAACCAACTATGCCTGAGTCGGGTTCCCGGGTACCAGACACGGGCGGGCCTATTACCACTTGTTGTGGCCATAGTCATTTCCTCTCCATTGTGCAGACTGTTTTCCTTTGTTTACATTTACCATCCCATTTACTGGTGGATCTATTGTGTAGAGCTAACTGTGCGTAACAATGAGGCTGTAGAAAGAGGCTGTGGAGGGGGTAGAAACCTGGAAAGCATTGGCAGACGTCATATGTAGGGGGAATGGTTGGGTATTTTTTTACCAATTACCAACCTGAGAAATCTTGTTCGTGTTGGGACTGGTCGCCTTGCCCTTTGTCTTTGTGTTTACCTTTCTTGTTCTTCTTCTCTTTCTTATTCTGTTTGCTGCCAAACAATGGAGGAAAAAAAAACAATCTCTTTCAACATAGTCTCATCTTATTATGTATTTCACAAACTTAGTTCCAGTTTCAAACTTCTGAAACCAATCATCAGTTATCCAAAACAATTTACAGCCATTCATCAAAAGCAATGTAAGGTCCGTGTTCCGATACCTTCGTATCTTCATAATTCACTAAGAGCGTTGTGATTAGCAAACAGTGCTGTCTCAATGTTCCTCTTTTCAAAGAAGACAATAACATATTTCAAAAGCTTGCCATTGGCCACAAACCTGTGTTCAATGTCCTTGAAATGAAGAAGGTGGTAAGAACAAAGTGATGACATAACCAGAAAATTAGGCAGTCACTCCCTTTACATAAAAAAATCCCTTTACATCAATGTGCATAATTAGCTAATCTTTATTCATAAATATAACTAGAATTAAGTAAAGACTTGTAAAATGGTCAATCTTTGATGGATATTTTATGGGAGTTGCAGCTATTTTCGTGATTGATAATGCCAATAAGAGTGATTTAGGACAATGTTGTCATAGGTGTCCGTATACCTTTAACTGTGAGTATTATGAATCGGTTGCATGCAGAGCTGGCTAATGATTACAACAAATAAACTTGTGGTTCTCCTCAAGAAAACTGGGAGTGCTAGTTATGTTCCCACAGCCAGTCTGGTTTTCACTCATATGTTTATCTCTTTCAGTTTTATGTGGCTACTGGGGATCTGACCCAGCTATTACTCTAATAATAGACTAAGTTGTCCAGCCACTCTAGTTGATGAGCCGTACATGTTTAAAGGATCATTTCTCAAAATCATAAAAGTGTAGAGAGACACATCCTCGATTTCTAAAGAGTGCTATTTTCTCAACGCTGAGCAGAGACTCACCCAGATGGTTTGACTTTTCTTTTCTCCTGCTGACCTTTGCTGTGGTGCTTTGAAACGACCAGGCCATCCTCTCCATAGATGGAGATGTCATCGATGACACCAAAACAATCCGGGGTAAAACATGTCCCACCCAGCATGTCCTGTTAATAGAACCGCAAAAGTTCAAACTCTATTTAGTCGTAGGAATATATGCAGTATTGTAGACCAGTCACGACATAAGCTTGCTACGTTGTTCTCAGTTATGTTAAGGCAACGGCTCAGTTCACATTGAGATTTTTTTGCTAATTTATATTGAGCATAAATCTGACAGTGCTATGTCCACTCTGATAAAACTGTACTTGCCTTGGGTCAAGTGTAACCTATGCATGATTCTGACCAAACTATATAATATTTACACATACTTAGACATTTACCTAAAGTGACCTCTGTAGTTACAACATTTATTTTATGAATTTTACCCACTGTTTACATTCATGTCTGTTGTGTGTGTGATGGACTAAGGTAACATATCTTTCTTAGGCAGGATATTATCTTTCCTGTAATACCCCCCCCCCCCCCCCCACTAGACTTTCAAAGATCTGCAATGCAATACACAGCTTTAAAAGAACCAGAGCTGTATGATAAAGCATTCATGATAATCCAGTTTGGCAATTGGTCTTTAGTAGGGAGTTAAATTTACATTTTTCTATTTAGACAGTGTTCAACAGTATACAGCTTTAGTCCAAGTTTATCCCTCACAAATTAACAGATGCAAGAATTCATTACAATTGATCCTTGTCTAGCTGAATTAGTGATTTTGATTCAACAGACAGAGAGACGGATGGACACACAACACTTTTGATAGTACCAGCACTACAAAGGTGCAATGGGTAAGAACATTAATGGTTTTCACGCCCCTCTCCCACCCCCCGCCCCCCGAGACTATCTTGCCCCTTAACCTCAATACCCTTTAGGCTATTCTGTTTTGCAAAACAATACAGTATATTTTTGGATAAAAACCAATTAATATTGAACACTGAATCCTAGTATACATGGAGATATTTTAGAATGCTAGACTGTTTGCTGTACTGGTGATGGTCATGATTGATTGAATTGTGTACACTTTGGTGTGTAGGTGTGACAAGTTACCAATGACCAGGGCTAAGTTGTACACGCTATGGTACACTCTTTGTAGCTGCGCCTTTGAACAATTTCTGTTGATTTTGGCCCTATATAAATATCCTCTGATTGATTGATTGCATGTTTTCTTACCCTGTAAGTGTTTCTCTGTCTAATATCTTTAAGTTTCTTCCAGCAGTTGGTATGATAATCTACTTTACAATGTTCAGTACAGAGTACCTCCACATAACCTTTAAAGTACATATCATTAAAGTATATCTCATGGCGAGTATTGCATCCCTCGTATCGACAATAAGCCCCCGGAGGAGGTGGGTTCAAGCAGTTGTCTTTCAAGGCTGATAAAGTTTGCTGTTTATGAAGAAAAAAAACAAGAGAAACATATCTAACATGTGACCAGAAACAAATCATAAATATTTCATGATTCTTCTTTCTTAAATCAGCCATTACTATGAATTTGATGGGCTTAAAGGATGACTTGAGCTTTAAAAATTCTATTAAACTGTCTCCGATTATGACATTATATCAACTGAGCTACACTAAGCTAACTCATGCATGCTGCTCTCAAGACGTATGACATACATATTGCACATTCCATCAGAAATAGCTCCCTACAAAGCATAGATCATGGGAAACCATTACGACATATTCAAAGTCTTCAAGTTTGTTTGATAAAATGCATAATCACAATACATTTCAAACTTTTAACCACCTCTGTTGCCTTATCAAACTTTCTATTACATGATTAAGACACACATTACCTAAATCTCAGGTCAAATATCTAGAAGAACACATATAACAGAAATATAACCTTACTATTTAAATGTTTCCCATTTGTTGGACTTTTGGCATATTGAAGTCTAAACATCAGCCTTGAATAATTTAGCAGCAAGCAGCAGAGTTCAATGCGGTTAATACTTACAGTCATACAACCAGATTCAGTCTGTTTAATGTTAACATCTGTACCAGGCCAGGTCTCGATTGATGTCTCAAAGTTATCATTGATACGCATGGCTTTCTCTATATTATCAAGGCCTTCCTTAAATCTAGGGAGAGTGGAAGGGGAGGAAGGGTGAGGGAGAGTGGAAGGGGAGGGGTGGGGGAGGGTGGAAATGGAAGATAGAAAAAGATAAAACAAACAGAAACTTTAATGAACCACATAAATACTTCAGTGAACTAAACTGACACTTTAGCGAACCAACACCATAGGTGTCAGTAAACCAAATTGATATTTCAGGTATTAACCAAAGTGATATTTTAGTGAACAAAAATTGACACCTCAAGTTTAAACCAAGTTGATATTTAAGCAAACTTAGTCGATACCTCATTGACTCAACTAATAACTAAACTGACCGAGGAGAAGCTACAGTCAATTAATTTTTTTTCTACTTATTAGAAAAAAACATCAATACCAAATACTTTTTTTGTTCCTATCAAAACTTATTTGAGTCCTTCATAGGTGTTAATGATGATTGGTAGAAGTTAACCACTGTTTGTTACATACGGCAGTCACCTGTAAATACGCACCAGTATTAATAAATCAAGACTCCCTCTTGATTTGAGGTTCCCCGTTCCTCTGCAATGTTGCTTTTAATAATGCTCCTTGACTTTCTTAGTTGGCTGTGCCTCCTAATATATTTCAAACTAGATGGCTTACACTTTTTTTTTTTTGGGGGGGGGGGGGGAGGGCATAGGGTGATCCCTGTTGTAGCGAGATCTCAAGATTCAATAAAGCATATGATGTAGGCTACTCACTGATTCATTTTATAATTGGTTAAAGCTTTTCCATAGTAAGGTAAAGCAGTACGGGTTGTTTTGTGATTTGTCAAGATCAAGTCAAATTTCTCCATAGCTGACAAGTAATGCTGAAATGAAAAATGAAAAAAAGTATATTAATTCATTTATTTTAATCAAATTGTTTACTACCTATCCTTTCTTTCTTTTTCTCTTTTTGTTTTTATTCCAGCAGTCCTGCGTGGACAGAAGAGATGCGAAGTCACTGATTTGTATCAACAACAGGTTGATTAATTGTCATCATACAATGGGGGTTGAATCAATGTAATAATGTAATAAGCAAACCTGCTTAGTTGAATATACTGGAACTCACTGCAAGACTACCTTGCTCACTACCTGAGCCTCAAAATGTCAACATTATGAAAACACATATTGTTTTCTCTTAACATAAAATACTTAATCTTACTTCTTTACAGTTGCCTAAGACTCAGTGATGAGCCTGGGGTAAAAAAAAAAAAAAATCACGGAACTTTGCAAATATTGCGGTATAGGCTCCAGTTTGCATATGCTACAGTGTGTTAGGATAATAGTTCTTGTCCCCAAGGTAGAAAAGAAATCACGGAAAAAGCTCATGTCTGAAGACTTCACCTTCACTTAATACTGTCGCTTGTATTTTCTTTTCACACTCTTTCCAAAGCATTTCGCTTCAAGTTTATACAATGAGAAGCATGCATATCCGGTCCAAGTATGATGAATCTGGTTTAACAAATAGCAAACTGCTTTGCAAAGACAACACCTGCCATAATATTGATATACAAACTGATCTTGTAAAATGATGATTTTTTGTTCATGTCTTACATGTGGATTCCCGGTCTCCAGGGCAGCCATACCATGAGCATACAGAACGATGATATAATCGCCCTCTGTTATACCACCAAACTGCGAGATAAAAACAAAGACATAATTCACATGAGAATCCATTTCTAGGATCTAGAATGGTAAAAGTTGTCATTTCTAATTAAACAGAAAACTATTATTATGAATTCTGCTATATATCCTTGTGTAATTAATCCAAATTCTGTGCATTAATCTTAAATCATAAAAACTTGTCACTTCTTCGTACCTTCTTTTTTGTTTGACTCATTAGCTCGACTGCTCTTTGGTAGCCCTCGTAGGCCTGACGGCCCCTACCCTCCAGGTAGGCCTTCGAAGCATTTCCCAACACTGTGTTCGATTCCTTGGCCATTGCTTGCTTGCTGTCCATCTCGGCCTACAAAGGGGAAGAAATGATCAACCTTCAAATAATGGCATCGGGGTTTGAATATGAAAGTCTTTAATCCCTTCAAAAATCCACCACTGGCATAATGAGCTCCCAAAATATAGCATATTTACAGTGCTAAAAAACAAAATTTAAAAATTTGTCAGTAGGCTTTCTGCACTAATTAGACATGGAAGCCCACATCTAGCAAATACTGTTTTATCATAGTTATGGATAACTCCAGAGTATGACCTTTCTATTTATGGTCACTGCACAGTGAGAGTGACATCGCCATGGTAACTAAGCAAATAGACAAAACATTATAAGTGTAGGAAAACTTCGGTTTTCGAAACACATGGGTCAATCATGATTTCATAGACCACCCACCTTTTCTGATGTTTTCTTTTGTCTGGTTAAACTGAGGGTGGGTTTAACTGGCCAAATTCAAATAACCGTATCCAGAGTTAGTAACAAGATGTGTGGTCTTTACATGTAATTGCCACATTGTCTGTCACAAGCATATCCATTTTTAGGACTTTCCAAGTAAAAGTTTATTTGACTGATGTAAAAGGAACATATTCAAAGCATTGCAATGAAATTTGTATACCATTCATACATAGCATTCCAATTCATACGCAGCATTCCGATTCATACAAAAAGCATTCCAATTCATTGATACATAGCATACAAATTCATAAAGTGCATTCCATTGATATATCATAGCATCCCAATTCATACAAAGCATTCCAATTGATACATAGCATTCCAATTCATACAAAGCATTCCAATTGATACATAGCATTCCAATTCATTCATAGCATTCCAATTCATACAGAGCATTCCGATTCATACAGAGCATTCCCATTCATAGAAAGCATTCCCATTCATACATAGCATTCTGATTCATACATAGTATTCTCATTCATACAAAGCGTTCCAATTTATACAAAGCATTACAATTCATACATAGGATTCCCATTCATACATAGCATTCCCATTCATACAAGAAACATTCCAATTCATACAAAGCATTACAATTCATACAAAGCATTCCTTTGATACATATCATCCCAATTCATTAAGAGCATTCCATTGATATATCATAGCATCCCAATTCATACAAAGCATTCCAATTCATACATAGCGTTCCAATTCATACAAAGCATTCCAATTGATACATAGCATTCCAATTCATTCATACCATTCCAATTCATACATAGCATTCCCATTCATACATAGCATCCCGATTCATACATAGCATTCCGATTCATAGATAGTATTCTCATTCATACAAAGCGTTCCAATTTATACAAAGCATTACAATTCATACATAGCATTCCCATTCATACATAGCATTCCCATTCATACAAGAAACATTCCAATTCATACAAAGCATTCCCATTCATACATAGCATTCCCATTCAAACATAGCATCCCAATTCATACATAGCATTCCGATTCATACAAAGCATACCGATACATACAAAGCATTCCAATACATACAAAGCGTTCCTCTACCTGTTCTTTCCTAGCTAATTCTTTCTGCTGGTCCTCTTTCTTCTTCTCTTCTTTTCTCTTTGCTTTCGCCCTTTCGTTCCTTTTACGAGTCTCCTCTTCCAACTTTTCTTCTTTTAATCTCTTGAGTCTTTCTCTTTCCCTATTTTCTTCCGCTTTTATAAAATTCTCTACAGTCAATCCTTTCACTTCTGACATTTTCTCTACTTTCACAGTACGTCCTTGATCAAAGTGATGTGAGAACCGATCTTCTAGCATATGAGTGTAGTCTGGAATCTGATAAATTACAAGGAACAATCAAACAAACATGTATAACTGGATCAGACAGGTCAATATAGGATGATAACATTATAATTCAACAGACATTCATGATAGCACACACACTGGCATGAATAAATGCACAGTAGAATACAGCAAAGATACACACAAAGATAACTAGCAAAAGTACAAACTAAGTGAGGAGAAATAAAAAAACTACATGACATACAGGAATAATACAAACAGCATAGTAGGAATGAAATACATAATAAATGCCAGGTTAATACGTACAGTAATACATTATAAGGTTATATAAGGTGAGGGAGTATGCGCTGTGAATTACATAATATACAAAATAAATGCCACATATTAGGCAATGGGAATACCGCATACTGGGTGACAGGAATACCACAAACTAGGGCAACAGGAAAACAAAATACAAGGCAACAGGAACACTGCATACTATGCAACATGGACACTGCATACCAGGCAACAGGAATACTGCATACCAGGCAACAGGAATACCACATACTGGACAACAGGGATCTGCATACTAGGCAAAAGGAATACCACATACTAGGCAAAAGGAATACCACATACAAGGCAACAGGAATACCATATACTAGGCAAAAGAATTGCCACATACAAGGCAACAGGAATACAGCATACTAAGCAACAGGAATACCACATATTAGATTACAGCAACACCACATACTAGGCAACAGGAATGCCACATATTAGATTACAGGAACACCACATACTAGGCAACAGGAATTCTGCATACTGGATTACAGGAATGCCACTTACTAGGCAACAGGAATTTCTACATAAAAGGCTATAGGAATAACATGTATAAGAGAATTATTAATAATAATAACAATAACATTTATCAAGAGCCATAAAAATATGTAACACACTAGAAAAGTATCTATAGACATGAAATGACAATAAAACTATTACACAGCGTAAACAGCAAACTGCACAAGCTGGAAGAATGCTTACTAAATGACAACCAAACCTAACATCAGAAATCACACTAAATCAAGTACAACTGGAAATATAAAACACACTTAAAGGGTGTGAAGACTCGCGCAAAAAGAAACGTCTAATGCTGGTAATCTGACCTAGTTTCGAATGCGGTGTGACAGAAATGTTAGACACCACTATCGATCCCAGAAAATACACACACACAGCTTGCTACCGTCGGTAATTAGACATTGGTGTACAGTCAGTACATACAGCTGCGGTCAATACCCACAGCACAGTGTACAAACGCTACAGCGATGGACATCTCAGGTCCAGCTAAATATAACAAGGTACCACGTTTCATTACTGTCTGCATTTTGTAGCGACAAGAGAAAAACTTCACTTGCAAGCAAACGGAAAGTTAACTTTTTTCAGACCGCGGCACGCGGTTTGGGGCGAGTCTTCAATGCCTTTAAAGCAATAATGTAACGGACATACCTCATCATCTGAAGAGCTTTCTCCATTATCAGAGCTTAATGGTGTAGGAGATTCTGGCCTGTTATCACATAGCCCTTCCATGTACTCGATTCTATCTACCTCTGACTTGAACCTATTCATCTGTGTTTGCAATGCCTTGATGTCTTTTCCACTCTTTTGACAAAGCATCTGTCCGAACTGGTTCTCTGTCACGGCCTTCTCTACGAACTGAAGCTCATATAGGGCTTCACAATACCTATAGTATGCCTGAAATAAAAGACAAAAGAAAAATAATAATGGTAAATATTAGAATGTGTCTTCTGTTTGTTCATTTCTGGTGCCTTAATTGTATAATTAAACACCTAAATGTACCCTACTACAAATGTAAATTAATGAAGCCATAAAATTGTGTCAGCAACTTTTTGTTTTGTTTTGTGGAACATGTTATTGTAAACTAAACTTAAATCAAATGATTTCTATACATTCGGTGAGCCACTAGTATAACAAGTGATGTGCAAATCTCTAGGGAGCTGTTGTTAAGTAATGTGAACACTACTGGTGAGCTACTAACAAAACAAGTGATTTAAATACCTTTGGCGATGTAGGATCAAGAACAATGGCTCGTTTAGCATCCAGTAAGGCTTCCCAATTCTGATCTGTAAATAGTTCAGCTTGGGCTCTATTACAATACAACACAGCATTATAACCACTGCAAAAGATAAAAAATAGGTTACAGAAACTTTGAGTTGTGGAAGCTCCTGCTGGATAACAGGAGTCATTGGCATAATGTACTCATTTCATTTACTTGCGGAGTTGACTCATTTAGTCATGGAGGTTGTTCCCATCTTCATCCTCCCCATCCTCCTCCTCCCATCCTCCTCTCCAATCCTCCTCCTCCTCCTCCCATCCTCTACCTATTCAGGGTTCAGTAAATATCACATTCATACTTACTCTATTTTAATTGCTAAGGAATAGTACTTTGTAGCCTTCTGATACTTGTTGCTCTGAAACATCAGATTCCCTTTCCTTTTAAGAAAACCTGCTCTCTGTTGGAACAAAGAAAAAACAAACATATAAGCTTTTGTAAAAATACAACTGGAAACAGTTGAATTCCAAACATATCAAGATATCAAGAGACTAGTGGAAGTACAGTAATATCACATCTCTTCCACTCTGACATCATAGAACAGAAGCTATCACTACCGGAAGGCTTGACTTAAATAGAATCACTAAATAAAATGACAATTTCTTTTCCATCAGTCATTACTACAGACCACCAAAACAAATCAAAGGTAAATCTCTACAAGGTTCCAAAGTTTCCATCAGCCTCGAGAAAGTGTGACGAGTCAGGTAACACATGTATGTCATTACTAGTTACTGTACTCCTTAGATCAAGGGAAAATAACCATCCCAGAGGAGTAGAGTAGTTTAGAGTGAAGTAGAGTAGCCCTAGAGGGTAGAGTAGATTAGAGTAAGAGTAGATTAGAGTTAAGTAGAGTAGAATATAGTAGCGTAGAGTAGTGTAGCTTAGAGTGAAGTAGAGTAGAGTAGCATAGATTAGAGTAGCATGCGTAGAGTAGATTAGAGTAGCATCTAGGGTAGAGTATATTAGAGTGAAGTAGGGTAGAGTAGATTAGAGTTAAGTAGAGTAGAATATAGTAGCGTAGAGTAGTGTAGCTTAGAGTGAAGTAGAGTAGAGTAGCATAGATTAGAGTAGCATGCGTAGAGTAGATTAGAGTAGCATAGGGTTGAGTATATTAGAGTGAAGTAGGGTAGAGTAGATTAGAGTGACGTAGAGTAGAATATAGTAGCGTAGAGTAGTGTAGCTTAGAGTGAAGTAGAGTAGAGTAGCATAGATTAGAGTAGCATGCGTAGAGTAGATTAGAGTAGCATCTAGGGTAGAGTATATTAGAGTGAAGTAGGGTAGAGTAGATTAGAGTTAAGTAGAGTAGAATATAGTAGCGTAGTGTAGTGTAGCTTAGAGTGAAGTAGAGTAGAGCAGCGTGAGATTAGAGTAGCATGTGTAGAGTAGATTAGAGTAGCATAGGGTAGAGTATATTAGAGTGAAGTCGGGTAGAGTAGACTAGAGTTAAGTAGAGTAGATTATAGTAGCGTAGAGTAGATTAGAGTAGCTTAGATCAGAGTGAAGTAGAGTAGCATAGAGTAGATTACAGTAGCGTAGAGTACATATTAAAGAGTAGCGTAGAATGGAGTAGAGTAGCCCAGAGTCGAGAAGAGTAGAGTAGCGTAGAGTTGAGTAGAGTAGAGAAGAGTAGTAATGTGTAAGAGATGTGAAGTCTCAGATCAGAGGTGACAAGTTTCTGGTACTTCCTGGCAAGCACGCACTGATTTAACATATAATTTAGGATAGCTTAAACTTCGAATAAAATACAACTTGAAACAAAATATGCACAATAATATCAAAGCACACATTTCCCACCAAGCAATTAAACAAAGACTGCAAATGATGAAAAAAAAACATGTGTGAATCACAAGCTTTTCAATGAATCTGAACTACAAAATGGAGAAAGCGTACAGTAAATTGAAACTATAAAACTTGAAAACATATATGGTATCTGTCCGACCATATCACAGTGCTATGAACATCCTATCAAAGGACTTGCGGATACTTGAAAGTATCCTGAAAGAGACCACAAGTTTAAAATACATAGCTCAAACAGAGTTAATTTTCTTTTATCTTGTTCCTGCTTGCGCAGTCCAATTGCAACATACAGGGTTTTTCCCTTATTGTGTAATACATGGGTAGATCAAGGCAACACAAACAGTTCACGTGTGAACGCAAGCAGCAGCTGTGAAAACAGACAATGCACTTGAATTCAATTGAAATATAATTTATAGCCCTTTGTTGCATTTCTTCATAGCTGGCAAAGTAACACCATGCATATACAGTATCTCAGTTATCTTGTTACCAATCTTAGTAAGACTGATTTTATCTTTTCATTTACGAATACTAGAGCAGCCATTCTGCCGAATCTACTGATATATACCTTATATGTTGTTAGTTATGGTAGGTGGAAGTTGTTCATGATATTTTTGTTAGAAGACGTTTTCATGCACAGAACAATCTGACAAAAGCGATTAAAAAATATTTACAGAATTGCTTTAAAAGGACAAACTTATCAAGTTAAAGCTGTAGTTTTCTTAAAAGTCAATCCAAACAAACAGAACCTAATTTAAAGACCAATTCCTGCCCAATCACAGGAGGACTTTGAAACCTGCTATGATCTCACAATTATATGTTTGTGTGGGATATATGCAACTTTCTAGCAACGATGTTCATTTAATGTTGTCATTTACTGTTGTAGCTCCATGTTCTAATCCACACTTTACTACCACGTAAGGAATCTCTCAGTAACCTGCAGGCTACAGTAGTTACCTGTATATCACTGCCACATAATAGCACATTACATAGTTTAATACATAATTGCTGATTGTCAAGTGTGTCAGAGTACCAGCAGTTCCAGCAGCTTTAAAGCTGGTAATTAGGTAGTCCAATATTCTAGTATTCTCCAAGTGTCCTGTAAGTACCAGTAGTATGCCATTACCCTCCAATGTATTTTCACTTTCAAACCTGTATGGATCCATTACCTGACAAACCAACAGACCGGCTTGTCTTCCAAAACTTTTGTTGGGTTAAATTTTGCAATTTAGGGGAATTCCAGTTATTGCAACATCGCAAGGAATGGAACGTCACAAATGATCAGCTATGGTTAGGAAATATTTAGTTAATACACAAAGCCTTTGTATTCTGAAATGAAACTTTTGGAACATTTAAAAAAAGTCGTTCAAGAACAACAAGCGCCAGATAACAAAAGGTGATATGCCAATGAAGGGATCACATTTGGTAAAGTTTGGGAAAAGTAAATTGTAGATCGATAATAAATTGATTTTTTTCCGGTAAAATTTTGCAATTTAGGGGAATTCCATTTATTGCAACATCGCAGGCAATGGAACGTCACAAATGATCAGCTATGGTTAGGAAATATTTAGTTAATACACAAAGACTATGTTGTATTCCGAAATGAAACGTTTCGAACATATTAACAAAAGTCGTTCAAGAACAACAAGTGCCAGATAACAAACAGGGGATATGCCAATGAAGGGATCACATTTGGAAAAGTTTGGGAAAAGTAAAATGTAGATTGATAACAAACTGATTAACCACAGGATGTATTTAAGCAAACATCAAATTAAAATAGGTCAACAAGGGAAGTCTTGTTATTTCCTTTGATTACCTAGTTTCATTATTAAAATATATATATATATATTTATTTGTGAAGTACGATATAGAAGAGTGCAGTTACCTTACGAGCGACTTGATAAAGGTTTACTTAACTATTTAGAGTAGCCTGCTTCTTACTTTCCAAACTCTTCAATGCCCTTTTAATCACTAGCTCCTTTTTAATATTTGTTTTGAATACATATTGTTAAGGTTTACCTCATTTAATGACTCCATTAGCCTTCATATATAATAATCAAACCAACTAGATTCTGAGTCCAGGGTTTATGTAGATCAACCTGGAACATCTGAAATACTCTGAATCTATCAGTTAAATTACTACTTATTAATGTCCATGGTTGATTTAACCAAAAATTAATTCACAAGAACAAGTTGACTATTATAACAGGGTGATTCAACTTAATTTTAAGTGAAAGCTCAAGTTAACTATCTAGCAGCAATGGTGCAGAATCTCGATGCGCTTGTTAGACATGTCTTAAAGGCTAAGGTCTTAAACAATGCCCTTTATTATCATGATATTAGATAAAGAAGAAAATGTCCTGGTCTTGAGGCAGTAGTATGCCAATAAGCAAGAATTAGTAAATAGTAGGACAGGCCTAACTGTTAGACATATTGTGTTGCCATATACAGTACCGCTTTTAAGTAAATTGGAAAACCGCGCTCTTAATCGCGCTCTGTGCGTTTAAACCGCGCTCTATCTTTTGTTAAAACCCGCATTGAAATGCAGTTAATTGCGGGGAACTGTTTATCAGAGCGCAGATTCCGTCGGAAGGCTTCCCTAATTCTATTCATGCCAGCTAAAAGTGTGAAGTTCATTGTTACCGTCAGACGGTCAATGGCTGTAATCCTACTTAATTCCTTCCAATCCGGTAACAAAAGAATATCGATCGTCGCCGGTAGAAAGAAGACCGAGGGTTTATACTCAGTCAAGGGAAGGGATAGTGTATAAGCACGTATCTTATACTGTTTAAATTCAACGTACAATACAAATGTGCAAGTGGGAGCAAAACAGTTGGTTTGATGAGTGAAACGTTAGCAAACAGAATTCCCGCGATTGCTGCGAACAATAAAAATTGCCGTTTAATATTCAAACAGTTCTCAACGTCCGTTCGGAAATAACAATATTTCTGAAAATTATTCAGGAATCATGATTTTTCCTACCACAGATTAAGTGAGAAAACCGAATTGATCATTTCTCGGGGCTAGAACAGTACAGTATAATGTTCGCTCCGCTTACGTAAAACTTCTATACAGTATATATTGCACGTGGAAAACCCGAGTTTTTGCACACATAATTCCCATTGACATTGGTCACGGAACATAAGTAGGTCATCGACATTCGAACTTGGCAACTTGCCCAAGTTCATTGCACCATGGGAACGACAACAAATTGTACATGATTGTACATTTTCTGAAAAACGTACGATATTTTTCACAAAAATTGATGATTAGATAAGTGCTTCCTCACAATCAACGAGCCGCCCCGAATTCGTTCCGCTTACGTAAAACTTCTATATATATTGCACGTGGAAAACCCGAGTTTTTACACACAGAATTCCCATTGACATTGGTCACGGAACATAAGTAGGTCATCGACATTCGAACTTGGCAACTTGCCCAAGTTCATTGCACCATGGGAACGACACAACAAATTGTACATGATTGTACATTTTCCCGCCATCTGGACGCCAAGTTATAACTTTTGGTGTAATATGCAAATTATGATAGGTTTACACTACCTCCACGCTATGAATAGCGTTGTATCGATCGGTTCACTCCCATTGTGTCGGTGGTGAATAGCGAGCGAGGGGAATTCGCGTTCCTTTGTTTGGAACGCGGGGAAATCGCGTTCCTTTATTTGGAGCGCGGTTAAGTACAGTTAAGCTGCGTTTTGCGCTGAATCGCGCTAATCTCTTCCAATTTACTTAAAAGCGGTACTGTATTATCATAGTTGGTTCACAATGCCAAACATATTTAGGCCTGGGTCTATGTGACAACTGTAACGGACCATCACCAAAACAATCCACAAAGTATTTTACAAGCTTTCCCTTTAAACTGTTTTCGTACGGATCAATTTTCTTCCGGGTGTCTTTGCACTTTCAAGCAGAATATAGGCTACTTACGTGTGCTACTGTATGCGTAGGCTATAGGCCTTGGCCTATGCACATTCAATTGTAAGTTCAATCGCCGAAAGTTTCCAAAATTAACCAATCGTAACTGGATTACAAAAATCTATACGTGACAACTGTAAGAGACGATCCGCAATGCTTTAATAACAGGGATGTAAGTGCAGCCACAAAAAAACCCGGAAAACTATTCGGAGACCCCGGGTGAATGCCGTCCTAACACATCCTACTCCTAGCTCTGACTACTTACACACTATCGTTATGTTAGGCTAGCTCAGAAGTATTAGCGCTAACACATCTTACCCCTAGTTCTTACTACTTACACACTATCGTTATGTTAGGCTAGCTCAAAGTTACGAATACGTCGCAGCAAACTACGGAATAAAAAACAGTCTCACATTCGAATGCGATCACAAATATCGACTTTCATATGCGTATCCCGTAGATTTCCGCCGCTCACAAATATCACAAGCGTTAATTCCGAAACTTATGTCGAGCACCAGCAGTTACGAAGATATTAATTAGCAGTCCAATCAACGTGAATGAGGCAAGGTTTTTCAACGACAGAAATGAGCTATGGCGATTTGAAGTTCGCACGTACGCAACGATATTCACATGGCACAATGTTGTACAGTGCAATGCGATGATGCGAAACAGGAAATGGTATTTTGATTGATCGATGAGTGAAAATTGAAGTTAGCTTGCTGCAACGGGCCAGGCATTTTTGCCGCGTTGTGTCTTTGATATTCGAACAATTTTGTGGAACTTTATTGGAATTTAAAAAAAAAACGGATTTCCGTAAAAATACGGAAGACTTACATCCCTGTTAAAAAAAACCGGATTTCCGTAAAAATACGGAAGACTTACATCCCTGTAATAAGCTTCACTTGAAAGATTTCTTGTGTGGAGCTTTTTTCTGTAGACTCTTTACACTTGCAAGGTTTACTAACATGTGTTTCAAATGTAAACTAGGAGCCTACACGCACACCTGTTTCTGTTAATGTTACAGTAATCTACTAGGATTGAAGTAACAGCTGCTTAATCCATCTCTCACTTTTTTCTTCCAATTATATAATACTTGTAGTACTCCTAGTACTTGTAAGTACTCCTAGTACTTGTAAGTACTCCTAGTACTTGTAAGTACTCCTAGTACTTGTAAGTACTCCTAGTACTAAGAGTACTCCTAGTCTCATATTCATCCAGAGGTGGATTCTACTTCTAAGTGGCAAGTCTTCCAAGTGGCAATTTGACATGAGACTAGCAAAATAAAGCAATAAATGAAGCTTTAAAATACTAGTAGCAGAAACTTTGTAGTTGAGGGTTGATAAAGGAAAGGGTGGAGGGTGTAGTCACTCACCTTCTCAGCATCATTAGAAATCTTTTGCAAGGGCTTGAGTAGTTCGTCTGACTGCATAACTACCTGGTTAAGGAGATGCAAGACTGTAAACAAAGAATAAGAAGAGAGATCAACACCATTACTACTGAGTTTGTTTAAAGCAGCATTCCCTGCAGAAAATATGAGAAAAAGGTACACTGCTTACTGTAAGTGCTGAGTATGTTGTTGTCTACTCTCAATTAAGAATGACATATTTCAAACATAAACAAATAAGCTTTAGTACATTCTGTACTGGAAAGAGTAATATTTTCTAATGTAAATCAACGATTGAAAATACCAACGTTTGCCCAGGATGGGATTCAAACGATTGGTAGGTCTGGGAAATTCCAATTCACCGTGATAGCTATGTCTAGCACTTAAGGACTGGGTTATTATGCAAATCTGGGATACTCCAGCTCACAATGAAAGCAATTATTTGTGCCGGTCAAAGTTTGCCCCAAAGTGTAGTCTCATTTATGATCAATACTTTAATATGACAGTTAAACTCATCAATAAAAATGAGCTTTGTTCTTTAATGCAAGAAGACTTAAAGACCCACTCACATGATCACATCTGGCAGAATGACAGTTTATATCAAGAAAAAGAAATAAGAAAGAACACCAAACATGATTGAAACTTTCAACATCATCACAACGTATTACTGCCCATGATCAATACTGCTCTGCATATCGGCAGCCTAAACGATGCTTTTAAACCATTTTTACTGAATATGTGTTTTAATATTTAAAGTCAATATGTGGTGAACAACAATTTTTTCAAACTAATTATTCTAGTGGTATGATATAGCCTACATAAAGAAACCAAGGGGATGGCAACCTCTACAGTGTACTTTGCATATATTTAAGTGCCTTCAATTTACATCAAGCAGCCTGACGGGAATCATAACAAATTGCCTCATATTCTGTTTTTTTGCAATATTGTGTGTTCCTTGGACTTTGATACACCCTGAACAAGGTCCAACAGAGGCAGAAATTTACATTGAATGAAGTGTGCAAGGAAAGTGACTAGATATCAGACCCTTTTATCATATTATGTATTATGTATATATTATGTAAATGTACATGTATACACACAAACTGTAAGCTGTCGAGGTACAGTGTACTTACAATGTTTTAAACAGTAAAGGAGAATAAAAGAACAGTGTTCATGATTGTCCAAAGAGTTTCTGGAAAAAAAAAATACAAAATACAAAATTGTCTTTCCTAAGTTTTGGTATTAGAATGAAATCAAAACATCACAAAATATTGTACTCAGAGCACTCGTATTGTCAGTACGAGCAGTATGAATATCATGTTTCTATCAGATCAAGGTTAGGAACTGTTTGTACTGTCAACAACAGTGCTTTGAAGCACAATATTGGAGTACAGTTTAGAGTGGTATTAGCATTAAGAAATTGTCTCAACTGGCTGCACTGTAGGAGTAAGCTATGAATATTCATGAGCACTTAATAAGAGTCTCATTTCTTAAGACACATCAGAATTTGAAGTAATAAAGTAAACTTATTGAAGAGATAACTGAGAAACATGTCCATTTAAAATACAATATATAAACAATATAAAGTGGATGATGCATCAACAAGTTATTGTAATAGCCTTACTCTGTTTGCAAAGCTCTCCAATTTCTCCTTCATTTTTTCATCATTCCAGCTGCAGTCTTGATGGACTGAATTAACATACCATATATTTAGGGTACAGTGATATCTTGGTTTAGCTTCCTTAGAAATTTCTAGGAAACAAATGTCATCGATTTGCTACGATTTGATGCAAATTAATACGATTCTCTAAGACTGGTTACATTCTGTAAACAGTTTTATGTTATACAAATTATAGGAATATTATACGACCATGGGATTCTTGTCTACGGGAGTAATATCATCAGATTACCCTACTGTAACTTATCTGTCCTTTAACTGTGCGATACAACGATACAAGGATACAACGATAGAAGACTGTGACGAAATCAACTCAAAATGCAGAGCTCCGATCTGAGGCAAATGCTAACAACCCTTCGCTACGGGACTTAAAATCATTCTTCAACGCATAATGATTCACTATTGCAACCATATCTTGTCCGAGAGAATCTTACCTCAGTTCTTCAAAGAAGCCAATTTTACTCGCCTCCAGGACCGCATTGTCCACACTTGTAAACTAAAACAGAAAGACAAATTTAAGACTCTTACTGGTGTTTCCTGAGTACAGTGTAGTCTCTTGTCTGTCTATAAACACACCATACACTGTAAATAAGATTGCTACAACAACACTTAAGAGAACATTAAACCATCTAAAACACCTTCAAACTATTAGCAAATATGCAGATAATTACAGATCTAACTGATTGACTGACAGACAGACAGACAAAAAGACAAATTAATGCAATTATTTATAAGCTAATATTTCAATGGTAAGCTTACAATACATGGAAACAAGGATTGTATTAGGCCCCTGCCAGTTTTAAACTTAACATTACAATCGATTCAGTATCCTCATATTAAAAAAATCTTACAGTAAGGTGCACATGACATGTGCAAGAATCTTTCACATGAATCTATCTGCACTATTACTTCCTTTCAAGTTTGTACTGAGCAGTCAAAAGACACACAGAACAGAATGTATGCATCTGTTACTTCTAATGCTTGTATGCACTATGTTGTTTCTCTTTATTCCTTTCCTGTTAAGAGCTTGCAAACATACTTTGATTTGTATCGAGTACTTCATAAGTGGAAAAATAAGAGTAATGATAACAGCAAAGACAAAGACATGATAGTGGTACTGTAACAATAGTAATGATGAGGACAATTAAGTAAGAATTACTGGAGTTATTTAAGAGCACAAAGTACTTAGAGTAGCAATGACGTCAACTGACTCACCTGACAAACCTCACTTGTAATATGAAGAAGAGCGGTAACATCAGAAGTCCACTTTTCATAAAACTGTGAAAAACAGAAAAACAAATGTTGTGTACGTTATAGTGCTCATGTAAGTACTGCAAAATCCTACTTTATAGCATTATCACAGGATAAACAGTAAGAAACTTAATGAGATATCCACCAATAGTTATCACCGGACTTACAGGAAGAAACTTGATGAGATATTCACCAATAGTTATTGCCGGACTTACAGTAAGAAACTTGATGAGATATCCACTTATAGTTATCACCAGACTTACAGTAAGAAACTTGATGAGATATCCACCATTATACAACACCTAATTATATTCCGGCCATTTGATTGGTCAATTGCTCGTCGATTGCATGCAAAATCCACTCTATTGCACTCTATGAAATAGAACCATGGGTTATACTTATTTGATAGCTCTTTTTTCAATGGTAAGAGAGCAGAGAAACCTGTCTGTTCAAAACAATCGGTTGCATGAGTGCATTTTACATCCAATTATATCCAAATTTGAAGGTGTTGTACAAAACAAATAATGAATGGTTTCCATTCGTGCAATAGTGCAAATATTTCATTCGTTGAAAGTGGAAAGTTGTTCCATTCAACTCGGCTGCGCCACGTTGAATGGAACATTCCATCTTTCAACTCAGGAAATATTTGCACTATTGCACTCATAATCATTCACTAGATACACAGTAAGAAACTTGATGAGATATTCACCAATAGTTATCACCAGACTAACAGTAAGAAACTTGATGAGATATCCACAAATAGTTATCACCGGATAAACAGTAAGAAACTTGATGAGAAATCCACCAATAGTTATCACCTGATATACAGTAAGAAACTTGATGAGATATCCACCCATACTATAGTTTTATATTGTAATATACATAATACACAGATAACTGTATGGTTTGTTCAATGATATGATACAATGATGGTAGTACTATAGAGTATACTGTGTCCTGTCCTAACCAGAGAAGATTTTTAATGCCAGTTGGCCTGAATGTGATTCACTTACCTGTACCTCTTGAAATGCTTCACAAACTTTTTTGAAGGTTTTCTCTAATAATGCCAACTGGGTCACAAATTTTCGACTTACAGATGGCTTTAGATCAGTACTGTGCAGAAGAAAAGGAAAAAAGAAAGTGTTTGAAAGCACACTGTGTGGATAAAACTGGTTCTAAAATATATACAAAGAGTACAGTTAAAATTAAAATGTATGATTTCATCCCATCACTGTACCACAATATTGGAAGAATACATACTCAGGGATGTAAGTGTAGCCAAAAAAAAAAACCGGAAAACTATTCGGAGACCTCGGGTGAATGCCGTCCTAACACATCCTACTCCTAGCTCTGACTACTTACACACTATCGTTATGTTAGGCTAGCTCAGAAGTATTAGCGCTAACACATCCTACTCCTAGTTCTTACTACTAACACACTATCTTTATGTTAGGCTAGCTCAAAGTTACGAATACGTCGCAGCGAACTCCGGAATAAAAAACAGTCTCACATTCGAATGCGATCACAAATATCGACTTTCATATGCGTATCCCTTAGATTTCCGCCGCTCACAAATATCACAAGCGTTAATTCCGAAACTTATATCCAGCACCAGCAGTTACGAAGATATTAACTAGCAGTTCAATCAACGTGAATGAGGAAAGGTTTTTCAATGACAGAAATGAGCTATGGCTACTTGAAGTTCACACGTACGCAACGATGTTCACATGGCACAATGTTGTACAGTGCAATGCGACGTGTGAATGGTACTTTGGTTGATCGATGAGTGAAAATTTGAAGTTAGCTTGCTGCAACGGGCCAGGCATTTTGCTGCGTTGGGTCTTTGATATTCGTACGGAACTTTATTGGAATTCAAAAAAAAAAACAGATTTCCGTAAAAATACGGAAGACTTACATCCCTGCATACTGTACATTAATAGGCTGACAACATGTCATGTAGTGAACTTTACATTCAACTCCACTCTGAAGTTCAGGCCAAAGATGAAGATAACAAGCATTGAAACCCAGGCTATTAAACGGCTCTACGCCCAGGGTATTCTCTGTTTGCCGCTAGAAAATAGAAAAATAAGCCCTTGCACTTTGCTGGCAGTAGACATTTAAGTCATATAGCTGATATTGCACTGTAATATATTATGCAAGTGCTTTGATGTATGTAGCAAGTTTTGCACACAGGGACCACCATATTTTATCACAGTCAAAAATACAGAGCCTTGAAACTGCTAAAGAGAATTTTCAATACTGTTCTCTAAATTATACCCTGACACCTCAGTCTAACAAAGATATCTACCGTACAGTATGCAGCTAAAACCATAAATTATTTATTAAGACTGAGTTTAACATTTAAACACACAACACAAGATACAGTACTGTATCTACCGTACAGTATGCGGCTAAAACCATAAATTTATGATTCATTTCAACTGAGTTAAATATTTAATCTAACAACACATTTTCGTCTACAAATTTCATGTACTGTTTGACTTTGAATTTGCAACCCAACAAAGAGAGGTCTTCTTTGTTTACTAAGATTTGCTTTTCTTTTGTTCACGCTGCTGAAAGTACAAAGGTCATCTTTGGCTGTACTGAAACAATGTACAAGTCTTTACCAGAATTAATGCGGCCACATATTTGCATCAAAATAATCGAACTGGTAAGACTGCCACAAAGAAGGAACAGAATATCATCAAATCCCAATTAATTTAACCCCAGATGGAAAAATAGACATGTATGCATCATTTCTCTCTTTCATATCCTTGCATAAAATGTAACCAAAGATGGCACACGATGTGTTTGAAATGCGTACATAATCATTCTGTTACAAATCCCCAGACCGAGTAAACAACCACAAGGCATTGGGCAGTACATTTTTAATGTCAGCCTCCTGGACACCTGGCTACCAGTTTGCATGATCACTATTGAGTACAGCAAAGTACAGTACCAACAAAGCTTCAGTACAATATTCTATAACATTAATTAATAAATTAATTAATTCTATTATTTTTAATTACAGGTACGTATCAGTCTCTTAGAAGTGACAGCCCTGCACAGAAGTGACTCTGTCCTGGTACTCATATCTAAGCATAGTTGGCCACCCTCGTATCTGCCCTGATGGATTTGTACTCATAATTCACTGTTTTAGAAATCTCGTAGTAGCGTATCGAAATTAGCGCAAGATTACTATGAGTACTCAGTATAAGTCCTTTGAACCTTGTGCTCCCACGGGTACTCGTACCAAAGCAAGATAATAATAATATAATAATATTTGCTTTTTATATACAGTAGCGCTTTATACCAGCGATAGGTCTCAAAGCTCTTTACAGACGTTATATTACCCGGGGTAAATTATGATAACCTGTCCCAGAGACAATCCCTCCAGCTCACAGGTACCCATTTAACCCCTGGGTGGAGAGAGGCAAGCGAGATAAAGCATCTTGCCCAAGGACACAACGTAATGAACTAGGCAGGAATCGAACCAGCAATCCTTGGATCACGAGTTCGACGCCTTAGCCAATTGGCCACAACGCTCTCAAGATCTACTAATGTGTATGATAACCTATGTTGGTGTACTCAAATCCAACCAGCTGCACATACATGTATGATGATTCACATACTGTACCACAGTTGGGCCTGTAGGCTCTGGTCACTAAGTTCTGCACTGACATATAGTATAAATCTAGAAAGAGCATGAGTAAGTACTGTACCTGGTGATCAGTTTAGCCTTGGTTGCATCATGCCAGTACTTCTCAAGGAATGTTCGATTAAAGAGAAAAGGACCGTAAAACTGGATTTTGATTTTGTAGAATAAACTGTCCCTTTCATTTTCATCTATAGCTTTTAGTCCAAGCTTCTTGACCAGACCTGACATCTGTAAACAAAGGAACAGAGGAAATTTCAATGAGTAAGTGTTTATGATGAGTATGTGCACAGTATTTTAAATGTACAGTTACAAATTATCACATTTGTGATGCTGTTCATGGTGGGTGGATACACATGTGTACAAGATTTACGACAACTACAGTATGAACTTGGGGTACCACAACTCTGTAAGTTTTGCCTTAAAGGGTGCGAAGACTCGCTCAAAAAGAAACGTCGAATGCTGGTAATCTGACCTAGTTTTGAATGACAGGTGTAAAAGAAGTGTTAGACACCACCATCGATCCCAGCAAATACACACACACACCTTGCTACCATCGGTAATTAGACACTAGTGTACAGTCAGTACATAAAGCTGCGGTCAATACCCACAGTAGGCAGGGTACATACGATACAGGTCCAGCTAAAGATAACAAGGTATCTCGTTTCATTACTGTACTGTCTACATTTTGTAGCAACACGAACAAAATGTCACTTGCAAGCAACGGAAAGTTAACTTTTTCAGAGCTCGGCACGCGGTTTGGGGCGAGTCTTTAATACCATATTCACCACTGTGTAGTCCAGTGCTGTATACTGTGTGTGAATGGTCACATGTGCTTCCAAAGCATGCTTACAGTACAGTATAAGTATAAGTACTACAGATCTTGCAACTCAGTAAATCTAGTACATTTTAAGGAAAGTCACACAACGAGATACAAAAAACCAAACAACTCGATCCACTATCAAACCCAACCTCTTTACATCAAGACTGAGACCAGTGTGATTATAAACTGTGGTTATGTCACGTGAGGTATCACAAATTCCTACGAAAGAAAATATGGACACTGCACTGTACAATACTACATACACAAGATAAGGTTAAAGGTGGATGAAGGGTCTACTGTGTGAGTACTGTGTATTTTAAAAGGTGTGAAGACTCCCACAAAAAGAAATGGGTAATCTGACTCGGTTCGAATGAGGTGTAACAGAAGTGTAAGACACCACCATCGATCCCAAAAAATACACACAGCTTGCCACCGTCAGTAATTAGACACAAGTGTACAGTCAGTACATACAGCTGCGGGCAATACCCACAGCACATTGTACAAACGATACAGCGATGGACATCTCAGGTCCAGCTAAAGATAACAAGGTATCACGTGTCATTACTGTCTGCATTTTGTAGCGACAAGAGAAAAACTTCACTTGCAAGCAAGTTAGAGCAAGAAAGCAAGAAAGTTAACTTTTTCAGAGCACAGCACGAGGTTTGGGGCGAGACTTCAATGCCTTTAAACAACCGACACTGTACTAATTATATAAGCGAGAAGGCCAAAGAGCAATGAATTCTTTACTCAGTTTATATTATAGAGGTCAAGCACTATATTGGACCATTCTGTAGTGCTGGCTACTACACTGTTGCATGCCTAACAAGTTGAACAGCTGTGTAAACAATTATTGACCATAATTTCCAATCACTAACTTGATTTTTTTTCTTCAAAAGTAGGTTTGAACAGCAAATCAACAATCTCAATGCAAACAGGACGTGTAGTAAACAAAAGGACACTGTGACATATGAAATTTCCAATAAGATCAAATTAAACCATACTGTACCCACTATATTCTATGTCTTTTCCACACTTTACAAGGTACTACTCCTGTATATTTTAAGTAGTACAAAACAGTATTGTTTCCATACAACAAAACCCAGTTTAAATGACCTTCCAAATAACGCCTGTCAGTCAGTGCTATCTATATGTGTTATGGTCAATTGCCCTTGAACAATTTTTTTGTAGCATTGAAAGCAATGTTCACTTTGTTGCATGATCAATGCTCTTGCATATATATGCTGTAACTGTTGTGACTAGTGAAAATTCTGTTTAACGTTGTTCACTGCTAGAGATGGGCAGCCTTGCTACAGTAATTTGCAGATAATGGGACAAATGTCAACAGGTAGATGAGGGCGCAAGAAAAAAGTCAATAATCGAGACTAAGTTAAAAGTGGCAAAAAGCTGAAAAGGGCGCCAGCAGTTTATTTGAGTCCGTCAGGGGGGGGGGGCATGCGCCCCCTTACTGTATGGACGCTCCGCCACTGGACACAAGTTGCCTAAGAGTCATCCATGGGGAGGCAGTCATCCAGCACAAAGAAGTCAAGCCATCACACTGCAGACTTGTCCCTTGAAGACAGTGGCTCTCCATTCAGAATTTAATTTATTAATTTTTATTTTTATTACTATCTTCTTTCCAGCCCACTAGAGATTTTAGGGATGTGCTTTGTCTCATCTTTTGTTGCCAACAGGAAAGGTATCAACTAAATTTTTTGTCACGAATGGAGTCCTCTTCCTTAACATTGCCTAAGATCATAGATGGTTCAACTGTGACCTCCCATTAATCTTCCCAGATATTCATCCTGTCCAGATCCTGACTTAAACTAGATGTCACATCCTTCCTTTGGCTGGGAGAACTAATGGGTGTATACAGTAGGAGTGTCATAATCATCGCCATATCAGTACAGGTCATTCTCACAGATATCAAACAGGTCATTGATACAGTATAGAACAACAGTGGACCAGAGTATTGAGCTGCTTTGTAGTACGGAAGCATGATTGATGCCAGATGCTGCTGAAGATTCACCAGACAGGACTACTTGAGTGGAATTGTTAGATATTAAATAACTCTGCAGCCATGTATGCAGTTTAAATAACTCTGTAACCATTTATGCATTTTACCAGAAACTCCTTTAGAGCTGTATTTGGCTAGGAGTCTGTTGTGCCACACACATACTACACATACGTCTTGGCCAATGGCCAGGAAGTTGTTCCAAGTCTGAGACATTACGGTGAGAAGATTTGCTGTGCTATGACCTGGTCGAAACCAAACTGTTTGCTGGACATTAGGTTAGATATGTAGTTGTACTGTAGGCCTAGTCTGCAGCAAGAACCTGTCTGAAGAATGAGAGTACCACTGTGGCAAGCTGCTTTAATTTCCAAAAGTGCTACACCAACATCGCGCCAATCACCTCCTTCCCCCCCCACCCACCCCCGCACCCAGCATTTTACTTTGAATTTCTTGAGTTATGTAGGCATTTTCTGGCCCAATATACTGTTACATTGGGTGACGGATGGTAGAAGCAACTGAAGATTGAACAAAACATTTGGATCCTTAAGTCTATCTCTTTCCTTATTATTGTCACATCAGATGCAACACAGGTTGGGCATCTACTTCCTCAACATATATACCGTAGTTTGGGGGTTTTAGTTTTCAAGTACTTTGTAAGGGCGCTGCGACAGTTTCCACACCAATAATCCCAAATGAATACATTAGTTAATGAACTAGCATAGGATAGTAGGAAGTGAAAGAAAAATATATTCCATAAAATGAACTGAATTGGAACCAGAATAAAAAACAGCTTCAATGTTAGCAGTCCATGCCTTACTACAGTATAAATTACTGTATTGTACAAACTATACTGGATCACAACTACAGTAAATGACACATTTAACACAGTAAGCAGTCCATGACTTACTACAGTATAAATTACTGTGCTGTACAAACTATACTGGATCACAACTAGATCACACATTTAACACAGTTAGCAGTCCATGCCTTACTACAGTATAAATTACTGTACTGTACAAGCTACTGTACTACATTGGATCATAACTGGATGACACATATAACACAAGTAAGCAGTCCATGCCTTACTACAGTATAAATTACTGTACTGTACAAGCTATACTGGATCACAACTAGATCACACATTTAACACAGTAAGCAGTCCATGCCTTACTACAGTATATATGGGACAAACTAAAACGAATGACAGCGAATGACCGAATGACAATTGACTTTGTACAGGGTAAATTGTCATTTGAGAATGACAGCGAATGACAGCAAATGACAGGGAATGACAGCGAATGACAACGAATGACAACGAAGGACAGTGTTGAGTGGAGATAGACAGTGTTGAGTGGAGATAGACAGTATTGAGTGGAGATAGAATGATTAACGGAGTGGAGTAAATGCGGTTATTAGTTTTCTGCGCAAAAATGATTTGAGGAAAATCGCGTGTTACGTGGTTGTAGGATTTTGGTGTAATTTACAGATAAAAAACCACAGGGAAAGATTTTGTGTGAGAATGCTGAGCTTTTTACCTCTGTAGATTTATATAGAAAGATAACTGAAGCCGTTTGAAGATTATAGTATTGTTAGTTTCTAACAATTAATATCGGAAAAATGACGTTAAATTTACTTTTTAAATTACTTACAATTTCGCTTACTATAAGGTGCGTTTTTATCTTGTCCGTACTTTACTTGATCAAGATACCCACGAAGTCTGAACTGTGATATCCAGTTGAAGCAAATGTCTGTGCTGTCATTATTGTCATTCGTTTTAGTCAACGCATTTTTTTATTTGAACAACATATTGTCATTCGTTATGTGTAACACCCGTATATATTACTGTACTGTACAAACCATACTGGATCAAAACTAGATGACACATTTAACACAGTAAGCAGTCCATTTTTTTTACCCAGGAACCATCGTATTTCATATTCAAGATGAAATTGCGAGCTGTCAAAAGTAAAAAATCTGCCACACAAAATTTGAACACATAATACACTCTTATACAGTATTTGAACAAACACCTTTATCACACAATTTAATATGCTCAACCAAATCAACAGTATAGTGTTTAATGTCAGTGAGAACTCTCAACACACTGCTTGTTTTTGGACCTGTGCCATCAAATTACAACCAAATTACAACCAAATTACATTGTCAACAACCGATTGCTGTGCATTCAAAGGTCACCATTTACAAAGATCTTTATCATACATCTGTACTGATAGGTTTAATATTGTTAACTTCCAGGCCTACTGTACCGGGTATAATTTCACACTTTTAGCCCAAGGTTGCCAGTTAAGCAATTTAAATGCCATAAGAATACTGATTTGGCCATTTTTCAAATTTTATTGGCCAGAGGAAAATGAAAGGTCCATCCAAACAGCAGTTTTGTTTAAATGACCTACCGATTTAACCTATCAAGTTGAAAATTATTCAAGTCCCCTAATAACATTGATATCGAACAATTCAAGTTGTTCAGTCCAACTCACAGTTGCTTTAAAAGGCCTACAGTATGCATCGGTAAAAATATCGGAATGCTTTTACCACATTTCACTCCATAACCTTCAGCTAAGAGACTTCCAAATTGCAACAAATTACGAACCCATACAATTCCTACTCATACCTGTGTACAGGTTCAATTGTCATAAAATAACAGCAAATTCTTATTTTGAGTATTTTCACCCCAGAATTGGCCGCCAACTGGCCGGCTATGTCTCAGAAAAGCTGGCAACCCTGTTTTAGCTATTTGATAAAAAAAGTGCCAGTGGTTAGAAAAACTACATACTTACAGTTAAAACTTCCCAAACTTTTCAAAACTTTTAAAACTACAAAACAAAAACTTCCAAAACTGAGTTGACTACAGGAAGACATTTCTGAACCCAGAATTAAGGCAAATAACAATTGCAAACAACACAGGTAACAATTGCAACAATACAAGAAGAGTCACCTTAACAACATGCTTTGGCTAAGCTAGAAGAACTTGGCATACAAGAGTAGCAACAACTTGGCACAATACAATAAGAAACAACAAAAGGCCAGTGAGAAAGAGAGAATCAAAGAAAACAACTTGCTAAAAGTACACTAAGGTAGAACCAGGTTAATAGAAAATGAATCATGGGAACACAAAACTACATGCAATAAACACAATAGTACTATAACATGCAATGTATGGAGGAATGGGCCAGAAAACTAGTGTTAGTAGTTCGCGGGACTGCTATCTGTACCCCAAGCACACAAACTGAAGAAACAGGATGGGAACCCCTCCCCACAAACAGTCCCAAAATCCTTCCCTGGACAAAATCTTATACTTACTGGCCTTTACACTAAGAGTTAATAGTTTTCCTCCTACCAGCAATTACCAAACAAAGATTCTAGGAAACTGTTCCCATCGAATTTAGTAGAAATTAAATCCAGACAGTGTAGACACTTTGGGTGGTAGAATGAGAGGGAGGGTATTGACCGGTGGGGTCTGGCCATAGAGGGGGCACAGGGTTGAAAGGTTAGCAGTTCATTCTAGACACGGTTTAACAAGAGTGCTAAGGTTGTGGGTAGACAGGTAAGCTGATACTTTAATATCAAGTGTGTAGGACTGCTGTGAAGACTGCCATGTGCACAGACTGCCATGTGCACAGACTGCCATGTGCACAGACTGCCATGTGCACAGACTGCCATGTGCACAGACTGCCACACAGACTGCCACACAGACTGCCACACAGACTGCCATTTAGACTGCCACACAGACTGCCGTACAGACTGCCTCTCAGACTATCACACAGACTGCCACACAGACTGCCACACAGACTACCATACAGACTGCCACACAGACTGCCACACGGACTGCCACACAGACTGCCATATAGACTGCCACACAGACTGCCACACAGACTACCATACAGACTGCCACACAGACTTGCACATCTTCACTTTCTTCTTCTTCCTGCCACATCAATCAAGCAGAAGCCATAGATAGGTAGAAACTTTAAAACTTTGCTTTCACCTCTTCATAGTTCTCTTCATCGGGAACCAAGCCAGCGAGTATTTCCTGCATATTGCTTCTCAATTTTTTCTGAAAGACAAAGTAAGACATACATTTATGAATTTCAAAGACAAGCATACATGCACCTCATTTCACATTATTAATTAAAATTTGCAAGTGACTCTTTGAGATCCAACCTATTGAAATCTCTGACTAAAAGGAGCACATTGTAAATTAGGAGAAACATACAAAGAGTGCAGTATGACACATTTCTGTCTTTTAAATTTTCCACCCTTCCACAATTCTGATTTTCATATCTTTTATTCGATCCTGTGGTTCTTTGGAGCACTAACCCATACATACTGTACTGTATGTATCAAGCACTAGGCTACTACCGTACAGTCAGGCTATGGAATCAAATAGTACGGTACCTACAGTACAGTAAGAGTTGATTCCTGAATTAGAAAGCTTCATGTACACCATAATATCTATCTTGTCACGACACAGAAAATAATTTATCCAGTATCGCACAGGAAACTATTATGCAAAGTATGTAAAATTGCTAAACACATGCAAATTGTGTGGATGCTCCGACTTCTTTACACTTAAAGTGTTAGTACTGTAAGTACAGTACTTTCAACTTTCTGTTGTAATAACACTTCTGTACTGTATACTCTCACAAAATACATCAAAGTCGGTACTCAAACTAAAGACACTGAATCAGGCCTAGAGTTTCACAATTTGAGGTCACTTGAATACAAATTCAAGTGCTTAAAAGATCTACTTGCTCAAATGAAGACAGTGGCCTAGCTTCCCTGTTTTGCATGGGCGTCCCACCCTGCCCCTACATTTGCCCGCCCTGCCCCTCTTTCATCCGCCCTTGTCAAAATTACAGCAACAGGACTCTCTGCTGCATGAATCTTGTCCTCCGGTTAACTCCACCTGCCCCTCTTGTAATGACACAACTACGGTGCCTGAAAAATCCCACATCCATGTGGTACTGTACATCAGTTATAGTTATTGAATATTGATATTTACATTCATTTAGTTTCTTCCGTATTCTACTGTCATACTGTTGGTGTATATACAGTACAGCATTTACTAATCCCTTGCATTAACCATGTGCATAAATACATAGACTTTGAATGGTATCCGTGACATTGAATACGGAACACGGATTAGCCTGGGGAACGCTGCAAGTGGGCAGTGATAGTAAATGGGGAACAATATTGGTAATAACCCATGTGGAACTAACACTGGTTATTTGTAAGGTTCTATTATCTTACCATTCAAATTAATGAGCTTGACAAAGTCTAAATGCAATTATTTCAGTTTTTAATCAAACTGACGTTCACTGTTATTACATACTGTAAATCAATTGTGAACAATTTCCATCCTGTCACATTTCCGTCCTGTCACATTAATATCAAAGTTTTTTATTCATGAAAGTATTCCAAGAAAAGAATACCACAAATCTAAGTAGCTTCCTGTTACATATAGTTATTAAAGAAGTTACAGTTTAAGTTTTAAAGAATGAACTTACTTTACTTTCGATAAAAACCAAAAAGATGTTCGTGTTGCTAAAATTTATGCTTTCTATCATTCTGTCAAGTCACTGCAATAAATTTGTGTCACTATGGCAACACTCCAGATGATGAATTTTTATTTTTTTATTGGTGCTGGTTTAAAGTCAACTTGTGACTTGTTTGTATAGAAATACTGTATTAGAGTCTTCGTAAATTAATGAAACATCAAATTAATTGCATAGGGTAGAGTACAGTACACCAAACTCAGTCCAGTCACAAAACGATACTTCTGGCTTTGACAGCCCTTTTGGAAATATTGCAAACACAAGGTTTATTGTTTGGATAGTCGGCTAATGGTAGGATATAATTTTTTATGGAATTAAAACTTGAATAAAATGTTTTTGCAAATGGTTCTGGTAAACACGGGGTGGAAAAGGGTCTAAGCCAGGACATGCTAATTTTTTCTCTACGTGAAATCAGTTGTATCCAGTGCAAGATGTCGTCTTGTAAAAATAACATTTTTGCAAAGAAATTTGTGGCTCCATTTGCCGACAGTTTGTACAAGACTTGCAGCATAAGTGTTGAAAGTAGTTGGTCAAACAGAGGAAGCAAACAAGAGAAGTAACAGGAAGGATAGGCTTGTGTTCTACCACAAAAAAAAAAAATGCAAGCCCACAGTTTCATGCATACAGTATCAACTTGCTGGCGAATATAAATATTTATTTAAAAAGAGTTAAGGGCTAGTGTTATCTTTTGTTACTAATTTACTAACAGGATTCCACAAATGAGAGTTATACAGGTACAAGTGGTTACTGTTTGTGAGCGAACCATAACTTAGGATAGCAGATTATAATTTTGATACTTTTATGTTATTAATGCATGTATCCATGTATTAATGCACATGTATTATGTATTAATGCATGACATTAAGTGCTTCGAGACACTTTGTTCTGGCTGTTAAAAATATCGCTATCAGGCTGATAGCGAAGTGGAATATATATCTCATGTTGGCCAAAAACGATATTGGTGATATGGGCACAGCACTACTGTGTACAGAGTTTCATTGTATTTAACTGACACACCCACAGTGACTTGCAGGGTCAGAAACATCAGAACAATAGTGCAAGGACTACTACAGCATAGTCATCAAGATACATAAAAGAGTTCTGCTAACCACTCATATTTATACAGTACTTACATTGTACAGTAATACAATGGTAGCATCTGGTGAATTACCTATATACTGTATACACTATGGTAAATCATGCATGACCATGCCCTAAAGAAACCAAACACTGAAACTTATATGTTATTGTATTTAGTATTAACATTAGTCACAAGAGCGTACAACCGTTATACTCACTTACAAATATGTTTATTCTAGAGCAAACACATCATCAATGTTGTCCAGAATCGATCGGAACTAGTGGGGAGTGTCCCATAAATCAGCATGTTGTAGTTAATGCAGCACTGGAAGTTTTTGAAACATATCATAAGTTTTCCATTTAGGCTTAGACAGGTCAAGGGTTACGTACCTACCCCCATCTTTGGACATCTTCAGAGTTTCTGAAATATATATCCATATAGGCTCTGTTATTTTATAATAATTCCTATTTCCCTTGCAGTGTTGTACAGGACTGTTGTTGGGTGTTGTATACCATTGAGATAGTGTACAGTAGACTAGTACTACAGGATACATGTATATACGTAGTAATAGCATTGACTTTCCTCTATCAGTTGTGAACTTGTACGCTTATAATAGTCTTACACAATCAGAACAATGAATGCATACATACATGAAGATAATGACTAACGTCATCCACCATTATGAATTCATTAAACTTCTAAAAATCAGTTTGTTTGTTTTAATATTTATTTGTGCCATGTTACAGAAAAATAATCTCATATATACATACCATGTAAGTACTATAAAGCTTTTAATGTTCTTGATTGATCACACCTCTATTCTATTGTAGTATAGCAGTAATATATGTATATAATATACATACACTGAATTATCAGTTGTTTATCCTGATCCTACATTGATATCAGTTTTGTTTTTGATGAATATTTCACTGTTAACATGTTACCAATCGTACTCAACCTTTGTACTCTGTTTACTCAATAGCCGCAACGCTGACAAACCAACAATCTGTAACCTGGCTGTTAATTTGCAACTTTAAGAGCTTCACAAGATCACAGGCTATATACATACAGTACTGTACACAACTTTAATATTAGGCCAAAGAAACCTGCTGTGTCCCTTCTCCCTCCCCCGCTGTGCCCCTCTCCCCCCTCCCACCCCTGTGCGGAGAATGCCAATCACACTGAGTTGAAAACCACTGACTCAATACTTAAGACTTGTTAATCTTTCTTCATTTCATGGTAACAATGTACATTTCCAGACACCAAAGGGTATAGAATAGGTCATGAAATTGTCTTTATTTTTTATTCAACAACTAATCTTGCCCATTTTGTCAACACCAAAGATACAACTTGTGGTCAATGAGTCAATCTTACTGTACAGTAACTTTATTACAGAATTTTAACAATACCTTGCACCAACAGGATATCTTGAATGTCACTCAGATAGGGAAAAAAAAACACCTCAGATCTAAATTCTTTTTACTATTCTAAGAAACTTTGAAATACATTTCCTTTTCTGGTACTTGTGATGCTATGGGTTTGAACGTCATTGTTCAGTTGTTTAATAATCCGATTCCAGATCAGAAACCTTTTTTTTTTCTTTCTTTATTCTTTTTTTCCATTTGAAAAAAATTATCAGATTACTGTACATACTATTAAAGAAAACCTTTCAATTTAAAATAGATTGAAATAAGACATTTGAAATGCCATGATCATTGAAACAACCTAGAGCAAGCTGTAATATAATATCTTGTACAAACTAAGCTTAGGGATAAACTACCATGTCACTGACACTGAGTCTTTCAAGGAACAGCCATTTATTTATACATTACTATGATTACTGTACACGTAGAGTTGTGCCCTCATAAATACTCGCAGCATAACACCAGTAGAACAAGCCAATACTGTACAAGCCACTACATTTATCAAGAAAAGGGGTCACAGAGGTGCTGATGTGGACCCAGGTAACTTCCTTTACACCAGCAGGATCTCTTGAAGAGTACATCTAATGCTGGTGCACAGGTGGTGTAGGTTAATCACAAATCACTGTACAACTGATAGGCAATATTCCAGATCAGAAACTAAAGTAACTTCATTTTTCGCCACTTGTTCAAGTGACGTACTAGAGAAAGCATTTGCAATGTAAAATTGATTGAAAGAAGGAGTATTTGTAGACCATGAAAACTGCCCTGCCTAAAGTGATAAGCAGAGTAACTAAGAATATACGTACCTGCGCAAGCCTTGCCAGTTTGAAAACATATTATTTTAGAATTGCCTAAGTTGATGTTTGAACTGTACAGTATTTTTGTATCACCATAGCTTTAATGTATTTTTCTATCCTATTAAAAGTTTAATGGTATATACCCTTTAGGCGATATTTTTGTACTATTTGGTTTTCAATGTTTTACTGTATATTAAATGTTTCAATTCCTGTAAAGCGCTTCGAGCAGCGTTGCTGATGAACGCGATATATAAGTACTGTTTTATATTATTTTTATGATTATTAAACTACTGTACAGTGTTAAATCTCTGCAGCAGCAAATACATACTGTACAGTAGTACTGTAACTGTAAGGTTAAACTAATTATATTGATATGGTGCAATTACAGATACTTCACTACCACAATAATTTTCACAATTCCATCGATTGACGGAAACAAAAATCATATCAGTACAAACAGCTTACTGTAATTGACAAGATTGTGGAAGAGTTTCAATAAATACTTTTAAATCAAAACAACTGATAGCATCACAACGACCAATGCACATACTGTACCAGTTCAAACATTGCATTTCACTCAATAGGTACAAAGTGCAAGCAATCCTGTACAACGGTTTAATTTCAAAGTTACAAGTCACGGCTGATCTTGACACCATATCTTACTAACAGTGGTATCATTATACTTCAATGGTATTTCACTACCAACTCCCTCTATTTCCCTTTCTCAACTTTTAAAGGTCTGAAGCTATGTAAACTGTACCTTTAGCAATCCGAAACAAGCGGCACCATTCCTCCAAAGTTAACTGTGAAACTTCCAAGTTAAATAGGTCTTAGTTATATCTACTCAGGTTACACATTAGAAGATACAGTTTAATAAACCTTCTCCAAATTGTTCCATACTACTAATACAATCAAATCATCCAGAGAATGGACTTTGAACCCACTAAACGAGTCCTGTATATGATCTATCAAGTCCAAGGATAACCTGAGCAATCCTACATAAGTACAATACACAAAACTAAATGTGACCGTTCTGCTGCGCGTAGCTAGTGCAAGATCCAAACCAGTGTGATTACGCAATACTGGGGCTCTCCCTGGATTTCAACACCACTACTATAACACAGAATGGTGTATCTATCACTGTTTCACAACAATACTTACAAACTACTAACATACGGTTTGCCACCTGTGCTGCCACCAAACTCGAATGGCAAGGTAATTTGGAGGTGGTTATATATATGATACTGTAACTAGACTATTAATTTACACAGTTATTGTTATCTACTTCCCCTTTCAATTTCACACTACTTTAAACTAGATGGAACCTGTCTAAGGGTAGGGACAGGAAAAGTACTGTATATCAGACCTGGTCAGGCAAGTGACGGCAAAAGATGGGCCGAGGAGAAGGTTAACAAGATGGAGGTACTGTACATGTATGGATATATTGTGGTCTTTTCTATGTGTTTGTGTGCAAAAGTATTGAGTAAAGGTCAAAGACGAACAGGTACTGCAATGGATGAAAGCCAAAACTGTATAAAAGTTACATCATGTTCCTGGGGTTGAAATTGAAGTTTCAAGGACCAGGACCACCTTATGGGACTGTGGGTAGGGGGAATAGCTTCAAGGTATATCTTATTGTGTACATGTATCTACATCACATTGAAACAAATGTGTTTTATGTTAGAGACCGTGCATACAGTAAGTACTGTAACAGATGTGGATTTACACCCCACTCATGATGGCCAGGCAGTTCTATTTCTACTGTATTGCTGTTGGAGAATGGTTGCATGGCTGGGTGCTACTAAGCAAAAATAAAACAGTTCCCAGATTATTTAATTTGGACTCGGCTGCTGTTTGATGATTTGCAGGCACCAAAATTTTTGCTATGTAAATGCATACAGGGTAAATATTGTTTGGCAGAAAACTTCACACTACATAATTAGGCGATGATACCATGCGTATATGAGCTTCTTTGATGTTCATTCTCTGTTGACCCCAAATGACCTTTGACCTGCACCCAAAACACTAGGGTTCTTGTACAATTTATGAAGAACGAGTCCTTGCAATATATATTGAAAATAATTTTCTACTGTATGTTACTGTAGATTGCACTCTGAAAATTACTTACAGATAGATAGTTGCCTAAAAACAACATTTGATTGATCGATGCAGGGTAAAATGATAGCACCATGTAACCCTTGTGGATTCCAGATTGTTCTTTCTTGTACATCATATGGAAGGAGTATAATTCTAGCCTAACGGCATGGACTCTACGCATGTCATTACATACTGTATTCATCCTGATGACGTTCAGTGTTGCAGGACAGAAACTTGAAACAAGGTGGCTCTTCTGCGCGGCATACTGTCACACAGTAAACGGTCCAGAAAGTGGAAAGTAGAATGGCATACTGGCATTTTCCTTTCAACATTGTCTTAGACATTGTATGTACAAGGAAATGATGATCAAAATATGATAAATCTCTTCTTTGATGTGTCATTAACTTTCGTTTTCATCTGTCCTAGTGATAATCAAATAAAATCATCCCCTTTCCCGTAACTTTTGGAGGTGTGAGACACCAATGACTTACAGGTAGTGTTGCAGCACAGAAAAGATTCCGATTAAATGACACTTATGCAAAACTAGTTGTCATGCTGGCTGTAGTACCTTTAATGTGGGTATGCTCAGAACTACTTTTGTACAACTGTGTTTAAAACAGTGGTTCAGTTTTCCGCTAAACATCATCATCATCAGGCCCGTGTTTCATACCTCCAGTACTGTAGCAAAGTCATCGATAATTGATCATTTGCTAGTTGTAGTTCTCCTATTGATCAGATACTAACATACAAAAATGCTTGTAACAAACTTCCATTTTTGAAAATGGTTACCACAAAATTAGCAAAATCTGAAAAGCATATATATTCCATACAATAGTTCCTTGTTTCAAGGGTACTTGCATTCATTAAAATTAATATGTCTGCAGTATTAACCTCAGATAGTGAAATGGCAAAACAATTAAATCACCATCTCATATCATCATAAATTCATAGCTTTACGCACTATAATAATTTACAACAATATATGTCGTTTACCATTTGATGGAAAAATATCATGGAACGTTCACTTTGAACTGCCCAAACCACTTCCTTCAAGTTATGCAGGTTTTCTTTGAGGAAGAACACAGATCAAGCTCTTCTGTAAGTGAAGTATTCATGAGCAGGTTTATGTCTATAAATTTCTACAAATGTCTATAATGTGTGTCTCAACCTCACACACAAATGACTCATCAACAGATATACACACACAATCATCATGACTTCATCGAATGACTTCCTGGTTCTGGGTAGGAGTGAGTAGAAAAACGTAAACAATAACTTGATGTTACAGCATAACCTTTAACAAAGCTATGCCTGGATAATTAGACTGATACATTGATTGCAATAAATATGAAGAAGTGTATTTGTCTTCAATTCCTTACACTTGTTGTATGATGGCAACAACATGACAGTATCGATTTTTCCTCTTTTAAATGTCAAACCTTGTGCTTAACATTAGATACTGTACTGTAAGGCCACACTAAACACACAGATCTATTTATGTCAGTAAACATCTATAGCCAAAATTAAATTTGACAGCCCGGCCCAATGCCATAATATGATAATATTCCTGTGGTTGTATGAAGTTTCAACAAGTTTTCTGATTTTTGTCATGGTACAAGTTTAGTGATGGTACAGTAACTCAGGGGACCGACTGGATAATACTACCCGGTTCCAAAGCCAATACTAACCGGATAGGAAATTGTAAAAAGCAGTCAAACATCATTCTCCATTTTCAGTTACATTTTTATACAAAGTAATGAATGGGAGGTAAAAAAAGCATGTGTGTTCTTCCATTGAATTTCAAAACTTGGTTCAATATTCACTTATCATCTTGGTGCATAATTATTTCTTACTGTACAATTTCTTACTATTCCAGACCAAGAAAGTATTGGATCAACAACATTCGTTGACTTGGGCACACTGTACTGTATAGCCTTAGCATATCACTTCCCATTGCGTACTGCACTGGCCCCCTTTAATGCATTAAAACATGACTTATGTACTCTTGAGAGGCTCAAACTGTAAGTACACAAACCCCTGTGTCAAATTTTGTGGGAGGCTCATGTCCTTGGGTTTTGGCTGGAATGTGTACTGAACGAATACCCAGGGGACCAACCCAAATTAGCAAAGGGGGTACCCCAGGAACAAATTTTGGACCATTTTCATCATTATAGATATTCCCTCTGAATTTAGGGATTTCAAATATTTAACACCAAAACAATTGCAGTGATTAGATTGAAATGCTTCCTTGGGGGTTCAAATGGTGTAGTAATATCAAGTTTGGATTTTTGTGGCCAAAATGTCTCTGTAAATTAAAATTTACTTTTAATGTATGCAAGGAAATCATAAAGCTATGGGTAATTTCCCTGGGTTGTGTTTCAACTATGGCCATACTATTTTCATCCAGCTCTAACCTTGGTTCAGTGGTCATGAAAGCAAAGAATAATCACTTTGTTACAAACTGAACATTTGTTTCCTCTTTTTTCCTTGGAGAGGATGTGGAACTGATCATCAGATGCTGTATTTTGACAAAAGGCTATCATTTATCAATTCAATTGCAAGGATTTCAGTAGTTTCTTTATAAATATACTAATGACTAGTTACTGCTTCCAGTACACACAGTCTTTGATGCAAATTGTTGTTACCCAGTTCCAAAATTACTACCCAGCTCCGATTTTGAACAACTGTTCCCACAGCCTTAGGCCTAACAAGTAACATTAGTGCTAACACTTTACTGTTAGGTAAGCCAGTTTAGGCCTACTTGTAACTTTGCTATGGCTGACAATTTTACCTCTTCTAAAATATGAGAATTTAACTGATTTCATGAGGAACAACCTTTAGTATATGGATCCATATTGACTCCAAACTAAGGGCAGCAATCAATTCATTGTTAAACGCTTTGCATTATAGATAAATTGGATGCCATCCATACTAACTTCAAGCGATGCCTAGGCCTACACTAGTCACAGTTGGGTCTGACTCTGACTGAGTTAATATTCACTGATTACTGAGCACCTACAGTACCAAATTACCATTTGCATTAGGCTAGGCCTGTCTTAATTCTTTCCTTAACAAATGACAGTAAGATAAAAAACATCTATTTCAGATTAACAAAACAGATTGCATTTCCAGTCAACCACAGAAATATTTGCAGGCATCAATGCAATTCTTTTTATGGCGATGTTCAATTCGTAAAATTGGTACCGCTGGTACCAAGGAAGCCTAACTTCAATTTACACTATAAGTATGAACTATCATTGTCCCTATCCTAGCCTTTGTCTACCTCTAATATAGGCCTAGGCTAGTTGGACCCCAGGCTAAGTATGTAGCATTCCTTATGAATGATATACCTCTTGTGATTCTCAACAATCTTGACAGCACAAAAGACAGATAATGACTGACAAACTCGAAAGCACATCTGCTCGTTTGAAAACTGTCCAACTTGTCGACAATGTTATCGGTTGCAGTTGGGAGTAACAGACAATTGTCATTATCACCCCACTTTTTTCTTCGGTATCCCACGTTTCACAGCACGCTCGATAGTCGATTGAAGATGTTTCATACGTAGTAGTAAATACCGTACCACACAGAAGGTAGTGAGTAATACTCGATGTAAACAGTAGAAACTAGTAAGGAACGCCGAAACGAGTGCGAATGTAATAATATTACGCAGCATGAAAAAAAAAAGTGATTAGGGGTTGCCATTTTATCCGTGATATCATAGTGCCACTGGGATCTGAACATTTTACTTTCTTTTATGTTCCTTTTTTTCAAGGTATAATTCATCATTAGGTCATTTTAAGAGCTTTATAATATGTTTAGATCAAATACTTTAGAATTTTTGGTTAGCATTTGCAAAACCCATTCTCCATTACAGGAAACCCATACAAAAAAGTCCTGCACAAAATCCTGCATAAAATCCTGCAGGATCCTGCGGGATTTTATGCAGGAATTATGCCAGGATTTGGCCACATCCTGCAGGATTTATGAAGAGATCCTACAAGAAATTTGCTGGATTTTTAAAGGACTATGCAGGATAATATACAGGATTGTACAGGACTTTTGAAAGACTATGCAAGATAATTTACAGGATTGTACAGGACTTTTGAAAGACTATGCAAGATAATTTACAGGATTGTACAGGACTTTTGAAAGACTATGCAAGATAATATACAGGATTGTACAGGACTTTTGAAAGACTTTGCAAGATAATATACAATTACCATTGTAACAAATGAACCATATTATTTTATAAGAGACAAACCTCAGAGCCTTCAAACTCGCTACACAAAAAATGTGTACAAAGGGTATTCCTTGAACCCTAGAAAATAACTAATACATGATAAATTTGTGTTCAATTGTATTTTTGTATTCTCGTTATTACTTCGGAACTTATGTTGAGATTGAACATTCGCCCGATTCCTGTTGCGTTGAATAAATAAATATACACGTGCGTTGAAGGGAGGTATTTATGATGGAATCTGAATAATTATATGAATAAAACTTTCAGTTCATTTTATATCATTCTGCATTACCGTGACAAAGTATTTGAAAAAAAAAATTGCTTCTTAGGACCCTATTAATATCCCGCATGATAACCAAATATGGCAGCGAAAAAGCTTAGTACTTGTTCTTCTTCTTTTCATTCATCCGTTCCTACAATATTGAACTTTTACCACCATTCTGATTGACCTTTTAAGCAGCAAATCCAGACATTTTACCCCATTTCAATAGTAATATTCACACATCACAATCACACTAAGTTCTGTCACGCATAATTGGATACCACCCTGAGCCAAACAAAGAGAGGGCAGAGAGAATGCTCATCTCTCTCTCTCCACTTTTTCACTCTCTCCACCCACTTCCCCCACCCCCATCTCTTCACCCTTCTCTCTCTCCACCTGTCTCCACCTCTCTCTACTTTGCCCAATTCATTTTTACTTTTATTGTCTTGAGCACGGTATCCAGTTCTCCTATTTCAGAACCTAGTACGATTATGAAGTGTGAGTATTATTTCTATTATGAGGGTAGATTTAAAGATATGCTGCTTTTAGAAAGGTTAACTGGAATGGTTAATACATTCGTTATCTATTATGCTGTATCATACGCTTCAGGGCTGATGGCGCTATTTATATATGATGCGTAAGGATGTATTATCAACCAGGTAATCATACCAGAACGCTAATTCCGTGATCATGAACACTTTGCAAGATATTCGCTTTCCGGTGATTAAATTGACACTATGGGAACTCGCGAGGATTTATTTTATTAAAACATCAAATAAGTTAATTTTTCAAAAGTTACTGATTCACTTAATTTTGACTTGCTCTGTATTAATGATCATTACTCCGAATCATACCGGACAGACGTTGCGATTTTGGAGAACGCTACAATTTCTAGGCACCTGAATGCAACCAGAATGTAACCAAAATGCAAAACTGCATTGTGGTTTCGATGATGTAACATAAGCAGTTTTCTTCATGAATCTGACGTTATGTATAGTGAGGGTGTACAACATACTTGATCTTAGTAATACAGTGAAAAGCAGTGTGATGTGACAAACAATACATTCACATTTTTTTATTTAAGCTATAGCGCCCTCACTTTGATAAGCTTTCACACACAACTTTATCATCTTCTAATTGCGCATTCTCGATATCGCTGAGCGGCCCGCGGTTTTAGACGTAGCTCATTGCGAATGCCTCCGCACTGAGTTAACTATTTTATTTTATTTTGTTTATTTTTTGGGTAAAATAACTGTTTTAAATTGACGTGTCCATGTATATAGTACCGTTTAATTCGACGTGATCACGGTTAAAGCTAAGGAGTTTAAGATTTTACATTAATTTTGATTAAATAAGATGATGTTCGGAAATTTAGCGCTGCCGTTAGTTGGCAACAATAAAAGATAATAATCAGAGAGAAAATGGTAAAATTTATGCCCTACATTCGACAGTGAAATCGCATGAATTTGCTGTATATCGACCATTTTCCGATCTAATATTCGTGAATTACGGTGTTGGAATCTTCAATGAGTATGGTATGTTGCACGTTTTGTTATTTAACTTTCGATTGATACGGTATATTTATGGATAAGATTAATTCGTCCTGCTCAGTATAAGCAACATTGCGACAGTATTTTGTAAAGCACTCAATGGTGAGATACTCAGGTAACGTCTTACTGGTCTTTCACTGTGTCTGCTTCGAGTGTGTACTGGCCCCTAGGACGCCCTCTAAACCGATTGTTTTCCTGCGCAATGCAATCAACAACAATGACACAGGCTGAAATGACCATTGACCACAACTACAGGCTTCTTGTACTAAATGTGATTCATCAGCATACTAAATATAACATCTGTCCTTGTTGAAACTTTGTGTAAAACATGGTTTCCACAATTTGACCCCTGCTGAACTCAAACGACCATTGACCTCCGCCCACCTTACGCTACTTGGGCTCATTGTGGTACAATTACATACCAAATATGCGATCTGTCCAAGCTTCCCTTGCAATATTATGTTTAGGAAGGTGTGTTAGTGTAGAAAAACAAGTAAGAGGGGAGTGAAGTAACTGTTTGGGATTCTTCTGACTTCTCTGTGGCTGGCAAAACGTTAATAAGAACGAACACCGTAAATGTGCTCAAAGTGTAGCAGCAATTTAATAACTGTATAAATTAATAGTCTAGTTATCATATATATAACCACCTCCAAAATACCTTGCCATTCGAGTTTGGTGGCAGCACAGGTGGCACATTTAGTTTTGTGTATTGTACTTAGGATTGCTCAGGTTATCCTTGGACTTTGATAGATCATATTCAGGACTCGTTTAGTGGGTTCAAAGTCCATTCTCTGGATGATTTGATTGTATGAGTAGTATGGAACAATTTGGAGAAGGTTTATTAAACTGTATCTTCTATTGTGTAACCTGAGTAGATATAACTAAGACCTATTTAACTTGGAAGTTTCACAGTTAACTTTGGAGGAATGGTGCCGCTTGTTACCGATTGCTAAAGGTACAGTTTACATAGCTTCAGACCTTTAAAAGTTGAGAAAGGGAAATAGAGGGGGTTGGTAGTGAAATACCATGGAAGTATAATGATACCACTGTTAGTAAGACATGGATCAAGATCAGCCGTGACTTGTAACTTTGAAATTAAACCGTTGTACAGGATTGCTTGCACTTTGTACCTATTGAGTGAAATGCTATGGTTGAACTGGTACAGTATGTGCATTGGTCGTTGCGATGCTATCAGTTGTTTTGATTTAAAAGTATTTATTGAAACTCTTCCACAATCTTGTCAAATACAGTCAAGCTGTTTGTACTGATATGATTTTTTGTTTTCATCAATCAATGGAATTGTGCAAATTATAGCTGAAGCAATCCCACAATACATGCCCCTGTACGGAGCGTGCATAACTTAACATTGTCAAACTTCACGAGGTCAATGAAAGTAAAAGCATCAATGATAATGGATACTTTCGTGGTCTTCAAATTTGAAGAACGTGAAGAGAACGTAGAGGCATGGGCTAAATATTGTTCTCTCTTAAAGGAGAATGAAATGTCAGATTTCTGATAATCGCTGGTTAAAGTTGATCCACTTATCCGCGAGATAAGTTATGGGGATTTGTAATGGATATAGAATTAAGTAATTAATCCCGTTTTTTATCGATTAAATTTGTTTAATTCCCCATTTGTAATTAGATATTTAAAAATTGTCCGAGTTTTAAGTACACTTCTTTTATCGATATTATAAATGGCTTATCTTGACTATGCGTAGTTAGTTTTAAATTACAAATAATTATTTTTAATTTACGTTGGGATTTGTAATTCATTAAGCTTTGTTTCGTATCCGTTGAATACATTATTTCTCAAATTGGGTCTCAATGTACGTCGATAAAATTGTTTTGAGTGCGACTTCTGCCAGTGTTATTACGACGATCCGTAACATTTAGTATAGTAAAAGTGTACTCACGGTTTTTCTTCTTCATCTGTTCCCTCCCTCCCCCTCGGTCCCCTTACTGTCCCTAGATACTTACCACGGACCGGCGAAGTAAAAGATCAGTCGATCACCACGATTGACAAATAGAATCCGACACAACTTAGATTGGAAATAAAGATATCCCTTGAAAATATCCAGGACAAGGAAATTCAAAATGGCGCCGATTGATTGTTTTTGTTCGGTACGGCGTATAGGCAGAGAACCTCCTTATCCGGGGCAGAGGGTTGCCATTAAGCAGTTCATTGATCTACGCAAGTTCCTTTTTGAATCCAATCACTCCGAGAACCCACGAAAATCCTGTGTTTCGTTCCGAAAATCCTGCAAATACAAACGAAAAGCTCTGAATATCTGTGGCTTACATCCCTTCAATAATAGACGAGTCTATGATTATTTGCTTAAATATATATGGCTTAAAGTACATACGAAACACGTTTACTCTATCTATGAAAATTTATGGCTGAAACAACTGACATAGCTAATCTATTATGAATATATGTGTGCATTACATCACTTACATAATATGTATACCTATGAATATGTGTGGCTTAGAAAACTTTTGGAGTTAACTTATTATGAATATCTGTGGCTTACATCACTTACTAACTAGATTTATCATTGAATATCTGTATACATATACGAAACAGACTAGGCCTAATCTAAATTGTAAACAAATCTACTTACAAAATGGGCAGAGAGCCTCACTATCTGGAGAAAGGGTTGATCTACGATAGTTTAGTCATTAATTCAATCACTCGATCCGAGAACGCAAGAAAACCCCGTATAAAGTTTTAAAAAATCCTGAATTTAGTTCCGAAAATCCTGGATTTAGTTCCGAAAACCCTGTATTTAGTTCCGAAAATCCTTTGTTTATTTCCGAAAATCCTGTACACATAGTTCCGAAATTCCTGAATTTAGTTCAGAAAATCCTAAATTTAGTTCAGAAAATCCTGTATTTAGTTCTGAATTTCGTGAATTTAGTTCCAATAATCCTGTCTTTAGTTCCGAAAATCCTGGATTTAGTTCCGAAAATCCTGTAATTAGTTCCGAAAATCCTGTATTTAGTTCCGAAAATCCTGTACATAGTTCCGAAATTCCTGAATTTGGTTCAGAAAATCCTGTATATAGTTATGAATTTCCTGAATTTAGTTCCATTAAACCTGTTTTTAGTTCGGATCCGAAAATCCTGGTTTTAATTCCTTTACGAATCCAATTAGCCTTTGAGAACGCAAGAAAATCCTGTATTTAATTCCGAATTACGATAATGTGGGTTCCGAAAATATATATAGATTCGTTTTTCAGTTCGAGAATAATTGTTATGTTACAATGACAAAGTTCATTACGAATATATTGTTGTCAACATATTTGGTATATATGAATCCATAATATTGCCGAAATCTCCGGTATGTCGAATTTTTAGTAAAATGTGCTCCATATTACGAGTTGGAATTGTTCGCATTGGCTTATACCAGACTAAATTCTCCAACAGCCTTTGTGTGGAATAAACACGATATTTTTTTCCGGTAATATTATCTGTCCATGATACGATATATCATATTGTCCTACTGGAAACCGCAATAAGGAACAGTTGTCCATGAATATTATTGGTACTAACATAAAGATAATTCAGTACCAAAACTGTGGAGAAGATAATCCATTCCGAAGTGTGCAAATGAAGTTAATATTTAAGACAGGTCACCCAAAATAGAGCCTGTGTAACAAACAACTTGTTCCACTCTCAACCCCAGTTCGATTGAAGGAATAGTGGTGAAGTTAAGTCTGCTTATGAAGGTTATGTACTGAAAGCCCACGTACAGTGTACACAGACAGGCCTTCACGTGTAGGCCTATACAGTGGATCGACAGATCAGATATACCAGTCTTTTATCTTTCCTGTATGGGAGTATAGCTGTTTATTTAATTAACAATATAGCAGTTAAATTCCTGCATACTTTGATGAAAGCTGATTAACGCACAAGCTGGTAACGACATTCGTGATTTTCTGAATCAAGAAGGTATACTTACCCTGCTTGATCTAGCCTTGATGCGATTAATCCGACCACTGAAAAACAGAAACACAAAGAAAAAAGCCTTTTATAACAGTTTGGATGAAAGCATCACTTGCAACAGACTGAACGAATTCCCAAGTTCCGCCGCCAAGGGAGAAAAAGGACAAAAGAATAATAAAAAACCCCAAAACCCAAGATGATCTAGTTTTATATTGGTTATATTGTATTTACACTAAGCGATTGTGAGCAGTATACACAAACTAACATTCCCGTACCATTCTGAATATTCCGGCACGCTTTATTCATCTCGTATCATAACGATTGAAGTTATGTCTTCTGAAATTCTTTGAACAGATTTGAATAGATTAGTCTTATATACATACCTTTGATCAGAATTTCTTTAGTTGGATTTGCCTCTGACGTCACGACTAATAACGGCGAGTTACGGAATGATATGACTGTAAGACCGACAATTCATGTATATGGTGACGTCACACATTTATGTGTGTTGTGAAATACCGAGGCAATACTAGATGCATGTATGCTTTTAGGGCTAAGTTTGATCAATTCATTCATTTATGTCTTTATAATGCAGAAAATATGACAATAATCTGATTTTATTTGTCCATGTAATCGGAATTTATCTTTGAAACAAAGTGGAATTGTACGGTGGCTTAATAGGGACATAAGGAAGAATTAAAGTGTCTTCAAATCTCAAAAATTTGGCTTTTTATCTTCAAATATTGACATCTAAAGTCACAAGTTTGTCTTTTTATCTCAAAAGTTTCACTTTTAAAGTCATAATTTTGACTTATTTTTACCTTGTTAGTCAGAATTAAGTCAAAAGTTTGAAATAAAAGGTCAGACTTTAGACTATTTATCTCTCTTCTTAAAAATTAAAAATGTATTTTTTAAATAATAATGTACTTAAACTGTACATCAGTTTAGATACAACGTTTTAGATTATAGAGTATATCTACCTCACAATATAAACTTATAGGTTTTCACCCAATCTTAAATCTTCATATAACAATTTGGCGCAGATTTGTTTACATGTACTGCTTTTCTCCTTCTTTTGAATTACATTCTCCAGTTGTTTAATTATATATATTTTTTTACCATTGAATATTACGGAAGAAAACTACCCGACCATGTTCCGATGGGGTAAAGGTAATACAAATATCAAGGGGTTCATGTTAATGCAGTTAATATCATCAATATCAGAGGTTAAAATTCAGTCAAGTGCTTTCTGAATTTGAAAGTCTGATGTAGTTTCACTACATTTAACTTTCCCTTTCATATATGAATACCCAAGCAGTAAACTAAGTTGGGCATTGTTCAATTAGGTTAGTTATTAGTTTGGAGAGCTTTATGGGTTATTTCACACATTGTCTTTCTTTGCTTTTCTATGGCTTAGGTGCTCGGCTGAACGTTTTAAGAGTGTTGAAACTGACTTCTCGTGGTGCGCAGATTCCGGTTGATTTCTTCTTGTGATTTTATGTCGAACCTTGTATGATTTTCATATGGAACATCGGATGCTACTCACCACTACCACACAAGTGACCAATAAACCATGTGGACAGAGTTTATCAGGACAGTGTCTGTCCTTGTGTTTGGAGTGACCTGTATTACTTATAAAGGTAAGTGACATTAAGGGCAGTTGACCGGTTGATAGGTATTATCAACATTACTGCAGGAACTGAAAGGAGAGAGTTATCTTGTATGTATGTATTTTGTATTTTAGATCCTCCTGTAAGCAGGAACTCACGAAGAAGCCATCATTGGCTTATCAAAGCCGCAAGCTGACCAAAGTCAGTCTCTTACTTTCATATTTAACGTCCATAATTATGAATTGTTAATTGTCAACAACTCTGTAACTGGACGACATACATTAATCTGGGAGTGATTCGAACCGGGGACCTAATGATTGAAAGGCACCGGCGTTAACCACTGAGCTAACACTCCTAGTCTTATCTTATGCGTCTATCTAATCTTCTATGCGTCTATCTAATCTTATGCGTGCATTTCATGAATGTATTAATAACAATGTGTATTTATGTACCCATTTTAGCAGATTATGCGTGATATGTTCAATACTGTTCTTAAATGTAACCTTTACGTGTGTCGTTAATGTTAAAATTAGACGCAACCGGTATGCACCTGAACTATGACCGCCTCATGCTAGGTCCACTACCAGAGATACAGAAGTATTTGTGTTCACTCATATTTTGTCAGACTGTTACTCTATACTATTACTGTGTGTTCTCCAGTAATCCTTCTTTCACATTTAAAGATCGGTAGCACTTCTTAAAGATTTTCAAAGTAACCATGTGGGTGTACTCTCAATCAGATCCATGGTGTTTTTCCTGTAATATTTAGTAAAATATCACATTCGTACATTACGAAACATTCGTTCTGGCCTTATTGCAGCCACCTTGCTAATCGGGTTATATTCTTGGTGATAAAGACATTGCACACTGTTTCTTATTATATATTGTTGCAGTTATACAGGTACATCTGCTTTAAATGGTATTTAGATCTAATCTACCGGTACCTTACCATTTTTTTTTTCGAAAATGAAAGGAGCCATGTACCAAACACCTTCTGTTACAATAATTTATTTTAATTATGAATATTCATTAGCCCGGTGCCTTCCAATCATAAGGTCCCCGGTTCGAGTCACTCCAAGATTAATGTATGTCGTCCAGTTACAGAGTTGTTGACAATTGACAATTTATAATCATGGACGTTAGATATGAATGTAAGAGACTGACTTCGGTCAGCTTGCGGCTTTGATAAGCCAATGAGGCTTCTTCGCGAGTTCCTGCTTGCATGAGGATCTAAACTACATACATACATTTGTACTGACGGTGGTAAAACTTTATTTCGTAAACATACAGTACTGCTTTAAGTGTTAAATTGAATTTAAGTATCATATCTACTGACTTGCCAAATATTTCAGACATTAAATGCATTATATCTCAACCCAATAAATGAAACATCCTTTTCACAACTAATAGTTTGTTGTTGTTCTTCTTAATTATATTTGATATGTGTATATTTCTTTATGAATTGATGTTTCTCAGTTTCGTGCGATGAGATCATAAGAAGAACAGCTTTAGTAGGACAGAGGGCGGTCCTTTTGTGTGACGTCCAGTCACGCGAGTCGCTTAGTTCAGTAATATGGATGAAAAATGAGAATGTAATCCTGCGTCTAGACGTTCGCAATCAGTTTTCATCTCAAGTGGACAGATATGATGCCGACATTGATGGATCTGATGTAAAACTAACGATATCGAATGTGACCTTCTCAGATAGTGGGACTTATTCGTGTACTTGTTATTCATCAAGAGGTACTTCTAAGGATAAAAACTTCCAGTTACAGGTTCAAGGTTAGTAAATTGGTTTTTAATGATATACTTTGCTGCTAATATTCTCTTGCCATGGCAAAGTTAAATCATGTTGTGACATCCTACTCTTTAAATTCCTCTCCAATCACACCTCATCCAATAAAAACGACACATTATTAAGATAAAATATTGAGTAATTGTTGCAGCTTCAGAATAGATCGAAATATGTTACGACACTGCTTTTCTGCAATAAATGAGAATTATAAACTAGTATAAAGTGAAATGCAAATTAACAAAATATCCTCTTTTCACTTACGCCCTAATGATTGTGGTATTTGTGTAACATATATGTGAAGCTTTCCTCATAATGATAGTAAAAATTATGGATGGGATTCTAAATTACTGAACGTAACAGTGTTGACGTACTGAAACTACTTAATATAGTCTGAACTACTTTACTGACCTAATGAAACTAACTAATAGTTGTATTTTATCGTTTCACCGTATTAGTTGACTGCTGAAGTAATTAACTAGCAGGAATAAAGGGATGCTGCCGTAATGAAAACAAAATCATGAAACTATATTAATAAATGGATGGTGACGAACTAAACTGCTAGATAATGAAACTTAATTGATGGATGGTTGTTACCATATTGAACTACACTAGAGTAATGGTGTAACTAACCTGTGGATTGAACTACTTAAATTAAATCTACTGAAATTCCCGATCTAAACTGCTGGATTACTGAAATATAAATATGGATGGTTGTTACTATACTGAACTACACCGCTGAACCAATGAAACTAGATTAATAGATGTAACTAACCTATACTGTAGAATTATAAATTAATTCTACTGAAATTTCCGATCTTAACTGCTGGATTACTGAAATATAAATATGGAGGGTTGTTACTATATTGAACTACACCGCTGAAACTAGATTAATAGATGTAACTAACCTATACTGTAGAAATACTTAAGTTAAATCTACTGAAATTCCCGATCTAAACTGCTGGATTACTGAAATATAAATATGGAGGGTTGTTACCATATTGAACTACACCGCTGAAACTAAATAAATAGATGTAACTAACTTTTTCTATCGAATTACTTAAATTAAATCTACTGTAATTCCCGATCTAAACTGCTGGATTACTGAAATATAAATATGGATGGTTGTTACCATACGGAACTAAATTGCTGCTCTATTGAGAAAAAAATTAACCCGACATCATAAATAAATTAATAAATATTAATTATTATTTGGCAGGGTATCCAGAGATGCGGCAAGAGTTCAGAATGTACGAGGAAGGATCAACAGCTGAATTCAAATGCTGTGTACAATTCGGAAGTTCAAATGGCGACCAATTAGCATTCGAATGGTATATCGACAAAGAACCGCTGACCCTCGGTAAAACGAGCACCAATATGAACGTTACATCACTATGTAGCGAAACGTCTTTTTATGCAGAGCGTTGGCAAAATAACAAAAGTGTAGCTTGCCTACTCCGAAATGAGCTTAACATAACTTTGTCGAGCAGCCTTAATGTTGTATGTGAGTTTATACATTTCATTTATTTGTATATCATTCTTGTTTCATTTGTTATTCATTAAGGTAACGATAAATCTACACAGGTTACATATGTATGAGGTGAGAAACGAGCTTCCCATTGTTTATCATATCATCTATGTCTGGAAAGACACACAAAACAATGATATTAGGAATTATAATTTAATGTCTTTCTTCAAATATGGATGGCTTATAATTATATGAAGAAGTCAATGTATTTTCAGCATTGTCTAAATTTCATGCCTTGAAAGAATCAAATGGCAATTATTTTTCTGTAGATTCTGCATCTGTCCAATACGACAGCAATTGGTCTAATGGAACATCTACTCATTCATGTGTAGAAGGTGAAGCATTAACCATAACATGCGAGGCTGACGGAAATCCCAAACCAAATGTCTCAATTGAAAGATATTTAAACAACGATTGGAAGATACTCAACCACGAACCTACGATTGCTTCAAGAAATGGCTGGAAAATAACTTGTTTATTCCGTATTAATAACGTTAATCGTGATGATGCCGGTAGATACAGGTGTACGTCTATGAATGAGATTAGTCCGAGAGGTGTCAGTGACTCGGTCTACATTGATGTCATGTGTAAGTTTTAACATCTTCAAGTTCCAAGCTATATCTTTGTTTATTTTGACTAAGATAATACCCCTTGAAATGATTAGAAAGATGCATATTCGACTATTTCTTTGGCAGGTAAATACTGAAGTGTAAACCATGTAACTTGATAGCCTATTTATGGTATCACATTTCGTCCACATTTACTTTAACATAAAAATATGGGTTTCATTACAATGGGCTGAGCACATTTATGAGGGCCTAATATGAGGCTTAAATTACCATAAAATGGTTTTTTTTTTCTGTAGTGTTTATTGGTAGCGAATTCATATAAGTTTACCGGTATATACGTCGAAAAACTAGTTTTTCATATTTCGGTGACCAATACCTGGTTTCACAGAAGTGTCAGGTACAAATGTTACTTCCTTGTGATTTACATACGAATTGACACAAAGCATTTGAATGACATGTGCAATTTCGAAAGAATGACACCAAAACACATCTAGTTCATAATACCAGTGCAGAAACGTATTTTGCAAGGGAATTCGCCATAGTTCTGATACTTATTTTGTCACGCGAATGCCAAGTTTTCAAACTTTTTGCGTGTCTTAAATACACAAAAACCGTAGGAACAATTGCAGGGGGGGGGGGGGGGCAATAGTAAACTGCCTGGATAAAAACAAGGAATTGCAACAGAAGGAATAAATCAAATTCATGACAAACTCCTGCACATGCCAATAAACGTTAATTAATTCCTAGTTACAAGTGAAAGCAAGTAAAAGTAATAAACTGAATGAATAAATCACACTCATAACAAAAGCAACCTGCCAATAACGTTAATTAATTCCAAGTAGCAATAGATTAAAGTTTACCGAATCTTTTCCTCGTTCTCAGTTTTCTGTATAGCGATCTTTTTATCGGATTACTATATAGGTTAATTTTATACACAAATCGTGGAAAAAAATATGACCGATATTTGCAGTTGAATGTAAAACATATCAAGATAATTGCCTGGTATATGTCCAAAGTAGTTCAAAGAGCGCCAGGATTAGATCTCTAACCAGTTCATGTGAAGCTATGTAATGTAAACGAATATACATATATACTGACGTAAACTTAAAGAAAATAAGTCAAACGCATATATGTGTGATAGTCACGTAAAACAGTTAACAAAACAAATTATTTACATACACCATTGAAATGCTACACAGGAAGGTTCTTTATATTTGAAAACAAATACAGAGATATTTAGGACTGTAGTTGTAATATTTCTATTTGGCATACTTACGTAAGTTTCAGGAAGAAATGAATAACTTCTCTATTTCGCCATCACTTAGACCCAGTCACTGTACAAATGACATCACCAGAGGTGGTTAATATGAAGGAAGGGACAGATTTCTTTATTGAATGCTGCACAGATTCAAATCCAACACCAACAGTTACACTTCAGAAAATTGTTAACGTCGATCATTGGGCCTCTCTTCTGATTGTACCGAGTGCTTCCATAGCGCGTACACAAACGAATTGGACGTGGAGGTTTGAATTCACTAACGTGACCAAGGATTATGAGGGAACTTATAAATGTTCCGCATTCAACGGTTTTGGCGTTCCAATGTTTTCTTCTCCGAGTACTCTCAGAATTGAACGTAAGTGGTCCCGTTATGGTTTATCGAATCTTCCTAAAGTTTCTTGTTATCCAGAAATGTGCACTTAACTGCTCTTCAACCTCACAAATTTAGTTACAACCGCGATTTGACACCGTTTTTGTTACGCAAAAATTGATTGGTATATGCGCTGTAAAACAATGGTAGATGAGATGTAGTAATGCCATGTTACTCAACATCTAATGTTGAATCACACAAAAGAAGAAAGGTTATTGGAGTATTATTATTATTTGTTGATAAACTTGTTAGCTGAATATCAATGAGATAATCTAAGAGTGAAATCAAATCGGTTCTTCTTCTTAGATTAGTACTATGTGTATGTGTACATATTATTATATGTTTCTCTTCTTAGATTAGTATATGTGTGTATGTGTACATATTATAGTATATGTTTTCCTTCTTAGATCAGTAATTGTGTATGTGTACATATTAGTATATGTTCTTCTTCTTAGATTACCGTAAATGTATATGTACATATTATTATATGTTTCTCTTCTTAGACTAGTATATGTGTATGTGTACATGTTAGTATGTTCTTCTTCTTAGATTAGTACTATGTGTATGTGTACATATTATTATATGTTTCTCTTCTTAGACTAGTATGTGTGTATGTGTACATGTTAGTATGTTCTTCTTCTTAGATTAGTACTATGTGTATGTGTACATATTATTATATGTTTCTCTTCTTAGACTAGTGTATGTGTATGTGTACATGTTAGTATATGTTCTTCTTCTTAGATTAGTATATGTATGTGTACATATTATTATATATTTCTCTTCTTAGACTAGTATATGGGTATGTGTACATATTATTATATATTTCTCTTCTTAGACTAGTATATGGGTATGAAACAATGGTAGATGAGGATGAAGATTTAATTAAATTGTAACAAAAGTTTCAACATTTCATTGGAACGATATAAGCGAAAGTACAGTTTCAAGTGTATTAGTGACGAGAGAACTTTCTCAACCTTAATTAGTACTTTATCAAGAAAGACAACACAAACGATTTTCAGAGACGAGTCGCAATAACCGCATATTCCTAGCTTCACATGATATGTCGGACTTCCTAGATTTACATAATATGTCGGACTTCCTAGCTTTACATGATATATCAGACTTCCTATAGCTTTACATGGTATATCGGACTTCCTAGCTTTACATGATATATCAGACTTCCTATAGCTTTACATGATATATCGGACTTCCTAGCTTTACATGATAAATCGGACTTCCTAGCTTTACATGATATATCAGACTTCCTATAGCTTTACATGATATATCGGACTTCCTAGCTTTACATGATAAATCGGACTTCCTAGCTTTACATGATATATCAGACTTCCTATAGCTCTACATGATATATCGGACTTCCTAGCTTTACATGATATATCGGACTTCCTAGCTTTACATGATATATCAGACTTCCTATAGCTTTACATGATATATCGGACTTCCTAGCTTTACATGATATATCAGACTTCCTATAGCTCTACATGATATATCGGACTTCCTAGCTTTACATGATATATCGGACTTCCTAGCTTTACATGATATATCGGACTTCCTAGCTTTACATGATATATCAGACTTCCTATAGCTCTACATGATATATCGGACTTCCTAGCTTTACATGATATATCGGACTTCCTAGCTTTACATGATATATCAGACTTCCTATAGCTTTACATGATATATCGGACTTCCTATAGCTTTACATGATATATCGGACTTCCTAGCTTTACATGATATATCGGACTTCCTATAGATTTACATGATATATCGGACTTCCTAGCTTTACATGATATGTCGGACTTCCTAGCTTTACATGATATATCAGACTTCCTATAGCTCTACATGATATATCGGACTTCCTAGCTTTACATGATATATCGGACTTCCTAGCTTTACATGATATATCGGACTTCCTAGCTTTACATGATATATCGGACTTCCTAGCTTTACATGATATATCGGACTTCCTAGCTTTACATGATATATCAGACTTCCTAGCTTTACATGATATATCGGACTTCCTAGCTTTACATGATATATCGGACTTCCTAGCTCTACATGATATATCGGACTTCCTAGCTTTACATGATATATCGGACTTCCTAGCTTTACATGATATATCGGACTTCCTAGCTTTACATGATATATCAGACTTCCTATAGCTCTACATGATATATCGGACTTCCTAGCTTTACATGATATATCGGACTTCCTAGCTTTACATGATATATCAGACTTCCTATAGCTTTACATGATATATCGGACTTCCTAGCTTTACATGATATATCGGACTTCCTAGCTTTACATGATATATCGGACTTCCTATAGATTTACATGATATATCGGACTTCCTAGCTTTACATGATATATCGGACTTCCTAGCTTTACATGATATATCGGACTTCCTATAGATTTACATGATATATCGGACTTCTTAGCTTTAGATGATATATCGGATGAAAATATTTCAATAGTATTTCAATATTTCATAGTATGACTCTTTTGTGTTTCACGGCTGAATATTATGTTTCATATAATCACAAAAACGTACATGTGTCACAATGAATTGCTCCATTGACTTACACATTAATGTTGTCACATTCCAAGGCCCCTAGGGCATATATATGAGCATTAAACTGACATGTCCTATCCATGGACTCACCTTGCACAATCAAATAAACCTACGAAGACTGTTTAGATTTTGATTTTAGAATTGAAAAAGGTATGATAATATTTCTCTACCCATCTGCCAGTTATTTCTCTGGAAAATTCTTCCTGTTTTACCCCAAAATTTCTAAACACCAAAAACCTTCAATCCTTTAACATCCAAGCATAAAAATATGATGAATAGTAAAACATGCCAAAAAAGAGTCATTTTAGTAGATGCATCTGAGACTATTTTCTCATGGCTGTACACTATACTCTAATGATCGTATGTCACCTATAACACATCGACGTTTAGCATTATTACGGTAGCTTACGTGAATTGCTGATAAAGTTAATGTTATGTCATCACATATGTCGGATCGCACTCGAAATATATTACCATGCTTAAAAATTATCTTTTTAATTATCTTTTTAATTGCTGCAAAGATCTTTCCAAATGGAAACTCTCCATTATTATATTGTGTATGGTGACGCTGATTGTGTGCATCCTCTGCGGGCTAAAATATTGGAGTAAGTAAAATAGTTCATTACTAATATCATTACCTGTCCTCATATCATGTTATCATTGACTGCAAAGATAGGGGGGGGGGGGGGGATTAGTGGAGCAATCCATTACATCGCCATTCTCACGTAGAAATTACATATATGTCTAGGTTTTAACTATAATTTAATATTATATTGATACCTTTTTCAAGATGGTATCAATCTGTGATGCAGATGACGTCGACATTGAAGCGACTGTATTACAATAAGCACGACTTGTTTTTATTTGCTTATTCTTAGCTAGAAAGTCCCGACCCTTCATCAACCATTGAGAAAACCTAATTTAATTGGTGATAGGGCGTTTCATATTTGTGCATAAAATATGATTGATTTTCTGACTTTGATTTGACCATTTTATTTATTTTCTTACTCTGTATGAATCCTAGATCTTTACTTCAGTCTTAAGATTTAACTACAGTTCCATGTAAAGCGCTATATATAAATATATATTATTATAACGACGACGATAACATTGACGACGATGACGATAATTATGACGATGATGATGACGACGACGACGATGACAATGATTTATTCTGTGATTCCTTCTTCTTTAGAGAAACGTTATTCCGCTACAGACATGCCATATCCGATAAGATACCACAGGTAATTATACGCCCTTTGCTCATGTGTAATTGAACTGTGACTGTTACATAGTTCAATAGTAGATGAATTATGTCATTTCTGATACAGAAATTATTGTTATGACTAATCAAACATTAGCATGTTTCCCTTAGTTAAAGAATTCATACAGTAGATTAGTTCTAGTATACGAGTAATTAATGTGTTATTCAATAATATGCAAAGAGTATATATATATATATATATGTATGTATATATATATATATATGTATATATATATATATATATATATGTATATATATATATATATGTATATATAGCAAATATATATATATATAGCAAATATATATATATATATATATATATAGCAAATATATTTATCCTCTTAGGCTCAATCACATTTGGCTAAATTACTTTGGCTAAATCACAACACAAATCACATCACTAGGAGTGTTAGGTCAGTGGTTAACGCCGGTGCCTTTCAATCATAAGGTCCCGAGTTCGAGTCACTCCAAGATTAATGTATGTCGTCCAGTTGACAATTGACAATTCATAATCATGGACGTTAAATATGAATATTAGAGACTGACTTCGGTCAGCTTGCGGCTTTGATATATACCAATGATGGCTTCTTCGCTATTTCCTGCTTGCAGGAGGATCTAAAATACATACAATATATACATACATACAATACATACAATACATACATCAGTTATCTAAAGTCACGATAACTTTCAGTAAGATTCGTATTCAGAGATCACTCAAGCTTCTTAAGCCTGGAAATTCTTGATGTAATATGTGTAATGTTGTCCGTTCAATGCAACTGAACAGTTACTTCTCGTCTCGACAATGAAAAAGATATTTATCTACCAAAGAAGACCATCACACAGCTTCCAGAAATTACAGAATACAGCAGCCCGTATTTTAACTATACACAGAAACTCTAATCATATCACCCAAGTTTTAAAAGATCTTCACTGGCTGCCTGTTACGTCCAGAAACATCTTTAACCATAACGTTGTCTGTTTAAATATTTCTAAACAATTGTGCCTGTACTTACATGGCTGGTCTGCTTCTCAAGCATTATCCTACTTGGAATCTTAGATCCTGGAATTTGTCACGCCAGAAAGAAGCAAAAACAAATCGGGTCGGGGAGGGGGATCTTTGGTTGCAGCGGCTTCACGGCATATTTGGAACACATTACCCTTTGAAGTTAGGCTGGGTCCCAAGTATCAATACGCTTAAGAAAAACTGAAAACTTAGTTAATGGCTCATGCTTTTGATGACATTTGTTAACTTCTTGATTGTTCTTGTATGCGTGTGTGTGTCTGTATGTTGGTCGTTTTTCTCTGCGCATTGGACCCTCTGCGTTATAAATCCTTTTATTATCGTTATTAATCATTATTATCATTTATATCCTTGACGTTATTGCGTCGTCAGGTATGGATTTAATAGATCGACGAGAAACACACGTAACTACAATGACACTACAGTCAGTTCCTCCTTCAAAGCAGTCATGGTTGGCAGTCAGCCAGAGAATATGAAACTCCAGAATACAAATGATACATTGTATCAAGATATCAGTAAGTATCGCAGCTGTTTTTTATAGTATTTATTTCGTTAAAACCACAGAAAAGGGTAGAATTTAATAACAAAACATGAAATGGCAGAGTTATTAATATAATGCTTTAGATATACTTTAGTCCAATCAATGCCAATTTTATGAAATAAGTGCAACAGGAATGACAGAAATTGGAAATACTTTTACATCCATTAACAATGGACAGCATATATATAATATTGCTATTTGCGATAAGGGTACAGCAAAGCTTTATACAAGATTACCATGGTACTATTTTATAATATGAACTTTGAACAGACAGGTGACCGTGTTCTGCTACTATACCAAGTTTGAACTTACTCTTGGTTCCGTAGTTTCCATTCCAAAGCATACATATTAGTTATCAAGTGATACCACCAGGCGTAAGAGGCGGGAATATATATTTTTGGGTGAAAATTCGGGCAATATTCTCAGAATTTTTCGGGCACCTTCTAAAAGAAAATAAATTGTAATGATGTAGCTAAAGGAAATGAATAGTTCGAAAAATTTTCTCCTTGGTAATTAAAATAAAGTTCTAAGCTTGCCCGACTAAATCGCCATTACTATTGTAAAAGCCTGTATGATATGTACATTAACATGTTGAACGCAAAAAAAATGTGGATATATTATTCGGGGGAGTCGTTACAGCCCCCACCCCCCCCCCCCCCCCCGAAATCATATTGGGCTCCCACGCTTATATTCACCAACGTTGTGATCTACTCCGAGTCTACAGTGTTTAAAAATTTGAATCTTGCTTGAACTTGAAGTTACATTCTTCTCTGTTTCTCTCTCTCTGTCAATCTGTAGCAACCGCAGACAAATTACAGTTTCCTGGTTCAACACAGCATGACCCAATGTATGTCTTTTCATAGCTATTTATAAAACACCCGAGTTGGCATTTTATTGCGTTTTCTCTATTAAGATATTTATTCTGCATAACTAAGGACACAATCGAACGCTCTACAGGAAACAATGTTACCCTTACAATTAAAGCCTCAAGATATAGACATGGCTTCCCCTTTCAACAACAATTACTATTGCAACGGCATTCAAACAAGTGTGGCCAACGTACTGTCAGTTATCACATTTTTTATTACAGACTGCTATTCTTTCAGCATAATCATTGAAATCATAAATCAATAAGAAACAAAACACAAGGTAGTGAAAGTAAAATAAAACTCCAGACTTAGAACTACATCAATGAAAGTTATTGTTGCTAAAGATAAATGTTCATGTCAAAATGATCTAACATCGTTCCAAATGGGTGAATTCTGAACTGCTATATGGTCATTGCTCTTCAGGCTTTACTCATCCGCAATTAACAAATACTGCATACGAGAGGTCTGTTTCTCTGTTTAGTTCATTTTTCACTAAACACTTCCAAGTGATAAGCAGGTTACATTCAATCATTTGATTATTATCTTATATGTAGTCCAACTCAAAGATTCGACTTTTAAGTTTGAATCCGCGTCCACAGTTAGTAAAAGTCGGTGACAATGCTGTGTTCAAAGCAACTCAGGTTGGAGACAAATCAGGTCACACAGCACTTGAGTCCCAAGTCCTAGTTCAAAGTAGATAAAACCAACCACTCCTCTCAATGACCACTGTGTACTGTCTCTTGTCAAACCATAACGTTGATACATATATGAGATATGACGTTAAACTGGTTAGGCGGGAGTAACAAACCAAGAAAAATACACAGCTTCCTAGGGCAGCTACGCAGTATCAAATCAAAGTCCACGGGTTTGTTCAGGTGCAATCTCTTCAAACGTTATCGTCCTAAAGTTAATTTTGATAGTTACATATTAATTTAGTTAATTTACACAACTGTTTATTTGTTCAGTTTCTTTCATGTAGTCTACAGAAAAAAAAAATGTTTGATAAGTCTTTACTTTTCATAAGCTCACAACTATATGTGTATCATTTTATGATATTTAAAATGCATTTGATATTTATGGAATTCATAACTACTTGTAATTTGTATTGCTATTTTCATTTAATATTCTTCTAGGTCTGTAATTGACGACGACATTGACGACAGCAGTTTTGATGAAAGTTCGGAATACATGGCCGAAACAGGTATGTTGAAAGTGTTTTACTAATCATAGTAGTCGGAGCAAGGATAGTTAGTCGGGGTTCATCGCTTAGGCATTTTTTTTCCATTTCCACAGATTTATGCATTTTTATGAAATAGTGTCTATTATTATGTGACGACAGATAAAACGAACTATGACGTAGGATCTGAAGTTGTAGATCAGAAGGATACACAATCATTTACAGGATGAGCTTTAAAGGGTCGAGATTGGCTCAATATTATATTTTAGTCCTTGAAGAAAAAATCAGTTAAAAATAGATTCGGTTTATGTCAGGCAATATCATTTTAGAAGAATTGATTTTTTAATTTTAATTTTAAATACGTTCAAATGTTTTGAATGAAAACAAAACATAGTACCACAGCCATCTTTCTTATGGAAAAGGAAGAGAGGGTTGGGGGAGCGGATTGTTTTATTTTAACACAATTAGTAGCAACTATTGTGTTAAAGGTTCTGACGGGGGTGACAATTGTTGCCGCTGACTTTAATCTGTGATGCTTACATTGACAGGAAGACAAAAGGCAATAGACAATGCCCATTGTTATGAACAGTAAACTTTAATGAAACTAAAGCTTGAAAGGATTACAATTCAAAATCAGCAATTAAATTCATAAACTTAATAATATATGTAGACTTATAGATAGATTTACGTACTGAACAATTAATTAAGTGTCTAGTTCTTGGTAAACAATATTTGTTTGTAGATACAACATTGACTTTTTCTTTAATATTATTTTACAAGCTTCTTGTCAGCCCACCGTTAACAGTAGTGGGTACAGTCAGTGAGTATACACTCGTCTTTATCGTATTATATAATACATATTATTTGATGCATCGAAAAAATGTCGATAGGGAAGTATGAACAAAACTATTGAAGCAGTGTAAGCAATCTCAGGTGAACTCTATACCAAGCACTAAATATACAGAACGATTGTTTGGGTATACATATATGTGAGTAATATGTCAGGATGTAGGCCTTTGAACGTATATTCATAATTAAAATAAGGTATGAGGAAACCAAAGCACTCCAGATAAACACAAAAACAAGAAGTTACTATTTTCAAAACATTTTACTCGAATTACGACAAATTCCAATAATGAAGTAATTGAATATGAATCAGTGGAGTTCACGTAAAAAGTACTATGTAATGCATTTTACACTCAATGTATTTTCACGTTTCTGCTATGATGCTCTCACTTAACAGTTGTAGGCTACATGTAGGCAACATGTACAGGCTACATGTATAGGCTTCATATATAGGCTATACATGTAGGCTACATGTATAGGCTACATGTAGGCTACATGTATATGCTACATGTAGGCTAAATGTATAGGCTACATGTATAGGCTACATGTAGGATATATGTATAGGCTACATGTAGGCTACATGTAGGCTACATGTATAGGCTAAATGTTTTTTTTAACAACCCATTTAACTCTTTTGTTTTCTCTGTCAGGGTATCCCGATCTGTGGACTCCGATCATACCTACTTGACAGCATTACATTAAGTGTCATAATATGTTGCCATGACGTCGTAATGGAACTTCCAAGAAGAGGAGACACCATCGCATACACAAGTTTAATTTCAAATGTATCATAATGAGCGAGAAGTGTACAGCCTATATACTGAATAATAGCATTAACAAAATGTTATTTGAATGGACGAAATTGATATCTTAACTGTTGTTTTAAAGGCTTATCAAGGAAATACTACGTAAGATTTATCAAAGAAATACTACGTTAGGCTTATAAAGGAAATACTATGTTAGGTTATCAAGGAAATACTACGTAAGAACCAAAAGTAACTGGAATGACGACAAGACATAAAATGAATGAATTTCACCGATACGGGCCTTTCCTTGGAAGAATAAATCTCGGTTTGCAGAAGGAAAACGAGCGCATTGTTGTATTTCCCTTAATGTATTTTCCGTACTAAGAAGAATTTTACGGTTGAATCGTTTTGCAGGAGAACTATAGTTTGTATTAAGGGTCAGGAATTCTGCACATTGTGTTGGATATGCCTCACCCGCTTTGATTATATTCGATTGACATGCAGTGAGGCTTATCAATTGACGCTCCTAAATGCATTCTTGCCTCGTACCGAATGGTTCCTTTTTTTAAGAAAAACGTCACGGAATATGAGCCTGGTAACGAAAATGAAACGGCTTAACTGGTCTACTCTCGACCCTAGCAAATCGGAACTTTCATCAACTTTTCCTCTCTGGATCAAACTGTGCACTGAAGCTGGTCAATTACACAATCCCATGGCAATTCGGTAGTGTAGTGTGATGATGCATGGGGAGGTATATAGAATTCCTGTTTGAACGGAACTAACATTGCTTTGAATATACGGTTTGTACAAGGAAATTAAAGGAGGCAATCTTCTTTATAACGATTTCAGCATGTATTTGTGTAGCTCAAATGGCGCATTTGGGTGATCCACCAACTAGGTGGAGGGGATCAATTGTTAGAAAAATGAGTGAGCAGTTGGGTTTTTAGCTCAGGCAACCTAGTGGGGCAACTAGGAATTTATTTTAAGTGGCTATAAATATTACATTGATATGGAACAAGGGTCTAAGGGGAGGGGAAGGTGTCCCTTTACAATTAAAATGAGTTAGACGCAACGTGGTGCTATCTTTTGACAATGGTCCAAATATCTTACCTTCCTAAAATATTGCAATTATATGGCGAGCAAGAATTGTTTTCGAAGTTGACAAACTGATCGTCGGCGGCTTTGAGACAATAATTCAGACGATTAGCCTAGCTCTATTTTTTTTTTTTTTTTTTTGGAGAAGCTCCGAGGCTGGTTAGGGGTAACTGGGAGAGGGGAATACCTAGATGAGATTTCTTTTTATGTCCCAGTAGCGCCGTCACTGTGAGTGAGTTATATCTTACTAGCCCCCACCCCCACCCCACTTTGCTATTAGGGAGAGGCAGCTAGATATTCCCCTTCCCTGTTCCGACGATAGCTGTCATAATCAAAGTATCGTTTGTTGTGATACTCCGCTTTCAGTAAATACTGACGTTTTATCAGCAAATAAATTAACCATTAGATGTGTATATATATATATAAGAGTCTACAATTATAGCAAAACAGTGACAGATTTCTTTCTTATAACCAATTGAAAACACTTGTAATCGTTTCAAATTGCTATTAATGGTATCATTACAGCAAGAAATAAACTTCTGAACCACTGATAATAAAAATCGAGGTTCATGAACATTTTAATGAAGGGTTATATGACGATACTCTCTTATATAATCGATTTGCTATATAGTTTCAAAGGAATAGTTATTTTTACAAAGAGTTTACACATTTCCAGCCCGATGAGGTCAATATCTAGCATTTCTTCGTACAGTTCGTTTCCATTGTTACTTAGCTACTTAGCTTTATAAGACACAGATACCAAATAATTGATAATTACGACGAATAATCTACTCCGATGGAATGTAACCGAATCTCATATATGATGTTGGTTTACAATGGGGTCAAGGTGCGATTTATGAAATTAATTTTTATTTGGTGACGTAGTGTATCCTGATATCAGGTGAATTAAGTGGTACATACATGTGATTAGGTATCAAAATATTTTGGCCTTTAATATCGATCAACTGTCACGTTTTGGTTCGTTAAGGGACAATGTATGTGCAAGGCGTAGTCAGCAACAGTCCTAAGTGAATGGTTGGCATTAGAAGATTTTCACAATTAATGCTAACTGAACGTTGACACTTGCTCTATTCCTTTCGAATATATAGATGATTGGAGACACGGCCTACATTGGTTTGAAGGCCTGATATAATGTCCTACGGTGAAATTCCGTCCCTCTTTTGGCATAAAGTATATATTACTGACATTCGGTCTTGTTGCCAGTGTAAGCTTTTGCTAGGCGAAAATCTTTGAATGATCGTTTACACAATGTGTGAATGAGACTAGAAATAAGGCAGTCCTTTAATGAACCTTGACCTAATATTTTGCTCATTTCATAAACAAACTCGAAGTTTGATCATGTACGATTATAACTCCCTCGGTTAGAGAAGGCCCTATATATATTCTACATTGACATGTTGACTAACATCGTTCGGTAAAGTAAGAATTTAGTCAGATCACCCCGAAATATCATGGTTTAAGAATACTTTTTTCGCAACAATTCTGTATATGAGTAACACTCCCTCTTAATATCACTGCAAAATTGAGTCCAAGTACCTTTCTCTAACGTCAGATCCGGAAAAGAGTATTCATCATCCAAAGTTATTTTATTACGAGAACAAATGTTGTTGACTTTTCCATTTAGCGATCTGAAATATGCCAAATCCTCAGTAAACATTGAGCCGTAAGCTTGAATTTTCTTCCAAAGTGTGTGATTAAAGTGGTTTAGAGGGCGCTGTCTGCGGCCGTCCATTTTCTAAGATGGGTGACGTGTTCTTCTGGAAAGTTATACTTCGTTCCACTGATTTTATTGGAGATATAAAGAATATCTTCGAATTGCCAACACATCATCTTTTTCAAAATTATAAGAGATTCATCGTAATATTCGTTTATCAAAACAAGATCCAATTCCAGGTCCAGCTGACTTATTTTCTTGGCCACGGCATCTTCGTCATTTGATTGTGTATACGTGTCGAAACCCAATGAAAACATCTGCCCATTGTGGAGCAACCCACTTCTAAAGGTACGCTTTGTGCCGACGACATTAAGAAAACTCTGCATTGGGAAATCGGGTGAGAATATATCGCCAGTGAAATTAAAAGATTTAAGTGCTTGGAAGTAAGCAATGAAAGAATAAAACGTCTTGATTGGAGCCCTCAGAATTGTTATATACTTCGTTTCTGGTCTCATTACTTCCTGAAATCCTGTTTTGTTGAATATCGCGTGGTTGTTCAGAATGTGAAATCCTGGTGGTTTCGGCATGGAAAGCAAATTCGACGTCTTTGGATTGAAAGTTGTAGTACTCAAGAACATTTCCGACTTGGGTAAAGCAAAAGAAAGGTTTCTCTCATACCCATACCTCGCAAGGATGCTTGCAAGTGTGGAACTACCAGTTTTAAATGTTTTCACGAAGGCAACACTGTTGAGTTGCTGCGTACAAGAGTTTGTGGATAGCTGCTGAGTTGCATCATGGAAACTGGCTATGGATGGATATACTAACTCACTACTGGACTTCGAGTTTCGATCACTTCTGCAATTAAGGAAGAAATAATAATAAGCAAATATTTATAGAGCGCTTTATGCAAAGGCCTCAAAGCGCTTAAACAAGTACACAAATATGCAAGTCAAATCACTGTAAATTTTTGGAATAAATGAGTTTTTAAGAGACGAAATGCTATGTATAGAGACTCATGGAGAATACCAATCAGTGTGCAGGTTCAAAATCAGTAATATTTGTATGGCCACTGAACAAATTCAAGGGGAGAGGTATATAGTAAGGTCAATAGTTCATCATACGTGCTTTTTCAAACCTTTTCACTGCTACCATGTACTATGTGGCGGCAATCAAACAAATCACAATCTTTTCACGTTACACACGTTAGGGCAATCTTATTGTTAGTTTTGTTCCTTGCTTAAAAAGATAAAACAAAATATGAACTTTGACAAGACATGATGGCTTTTGGCATTCGCATGGCGTTGAGTGTATTTGTATTTCTTTCAGTATTTCGCCATATTTTTAAAACCTTGCACGAACAAACTGTTGTTTATAATTGGTCACGCCAATTAGATCTTTACTTGACAGCAACGTTATCAGTACATTAGGCTTGTTTTTTTGTTTGTTTGAATAAAACCACACATTTAAACACCAAAATTAAACAAATGTGTGTGTGTTTATTAATGAAGGGAAAATAAAGGGTTAAATGACACAAACATCACAAAATGGACAAAAGGAGCACTTCCAATGTATGAAAAGGAGCACCTAGAATGCATTAAAAGGAGCACCTCCAATGTATTAAAAGGAGCACCTCTAATGCATTAAAGGAGCACCTCTAATGGATTAAAAGGAGCACCTCCAATGTATTAAAAGGAGCACCTCTAATGCATTAAAGGAGCACCTCTAATGTATTAAATGGAGCACTTCCAATGTATGAAAAGGAGCACCTAGAATGTATTAAAAGGAGCACCTCTAATGCATTAAAAGGAGAACCTCTAATGTATTAAAAGAAGCACCTCTAATGCATTAAAAGGAGCATCTCTAATGTATTAAAAGGAGCACCTCTAATGCATTAAAAGGACAACCTCTAATGTATTTAAGAGGAGCACCTGTAATGCATTAAAAGGAACACCTAGAATGCATTAACAGGAGCACCTCTAGAGCATTAAAAGGAGCACCTCTGTATTAAAAGGAGCCTCTGTATTAAAAGGAGCACCTCTAATGTATTAAAAGGAGCACCTCTAATGTATTAAAAGGAGCACTTGAAATGCATGCAGGAGCACCTGGAATACATTAACAGGAGAACCTCTAATGTATTAAAAGGAGCACCTCTAATGCATTAAAAGGAGAACCTCTAATGTATTAAAATGAGCACCTGTAATGCATTAAAAGAAGCACTTCCAATGCATTAACAGGAGCACCTTTAGAGCATTAAAAGGAGCACCTCTAATGTATCAAATGAAGCACCTTTAATGTATTAAGAGTAGCACCTCCAATGTATTAAAAGGATCACCTCTAATGTATTAAAAAGGAGCACCTCTGATGCATTAACAGGAGCACCTCTGATGCATTAGGAAGAGTCTCGTACTTTTGAAGTTTTATAATTAAAGCGGGTGTTTATGTGTGTAAAGGAGAGGAGTGCTACGTACCCCTTTTCAGCCGGAATAAGGATAAGAATAGACACTTCATTGGCTTTCATTTAATTTCGATTTGACAATGAATTTTTGATTGTTTAGAGTGTGTCAACGTGTTATACATGATCTCACATTACATACCTCGAATGCTCGTCCCTCACTGTCAGTTCGGCTGGTCTACCAAAGAATTGAGTTGTTCGAGAATTCAGGCCAATGTATAAAAGGTATATGAAAAGTATGCTACCTACTGCCAGAAGTATACATTTCCGGAATACACCCATCATTATATGAGTCCTGTGGAGAAAATGATTCAATCGGAAGTTTTTATACCGATTATCAGATTGTATGGATATGGAATGCATCATAGATGTCCTGAGTGCTGGTAGAGTTACAAGACCATGGGTCAAAGGTCGGCAACATCTTCATGATGAGCGTTTCCGTGAATTACATGACCGTGTCCTAAGTGTATGTGCATTTGCAGTTACTAACGCTATAGCGTATATATACGAAGTTTGACAAAGGAATACGGTGTTGTAATTAAGTAATCATTTCCTCTTAGGAGGTCCTCCTAGGATACATTAGTTGTATACTGTAAGTCGTGTCAGTGGCATGAGACTGCTTGCAATATCGAGTTTTGCTGGGTCAGGTGGTAATATCCCATTGAAACTCAGACAACTTTTTGAACATTCAAACTCATCTTTGTAAATATACCAACTCTACGAAAGTAAGTCAAGGTTCCAATCTTATAAATATAGATTAAAGCAGTCAAAATTTCGATTTTGATAGCAACAGGCAACAGTAAAAGTACACAATCTACACGGGTATTATGAAGAAGGTATTCAACTACCAGGAACCTAACGACTCATTGCTATGAACATAACTTAAAGGATTGGTTCAGGTGTTTGACATGTCTATTTTGTATGGAAGAGCACAAAAAGACAAAAAGAACAGTGAAGAAACTACCATGATAGCATGCTCTGTTAAGGAGTTATGACACTTTGAAGATATCAAAATTGGAGTAGAAAGACTTACTGTGAGGGTGTGATGTCACATCCTCACTTCCTTAACATTTGTGAATATATTTCTTTAAAAATTGTTTACATTTTGTAACACATTTGAAAATAATATCATCAAAAATTCTTCAGATGTTTAATCTCAAATACTTCCTTTGACAAATATGAGATCTCCTGATATATCTTTTGGTTGAAAGTCATGAAATCTCACAAAATATTTAGAGAAAAAAACAAAGACTTTTCAGGAATGTGAGGATGTGACACCACAGCTAGTCAGATTTCAGCAGTTTCTACACAATCTGATAAAACTTCACACTTGAATATCTCTTTAACCGAAAAGGTTATTTTTTTTCACCATTGTGTTTCTTTTATTGTGCTCTTTCATATAACATAAACATGTATGACAACTGAACCAATCCTTTTAGTATATACGAAGGGAGCTGTATATGTTACCGGGTCGAATTTCTCTGATTAGAAAAAAAAGTTGCCATTGTAGTAAAAAAGGCGACACTAGTGGGTGTTTGTTTGTTTGTCAGCTTAATCCTCGGGCCAGCGTGTATTCGATGATCTGTCAATGATAAATATGGATAATTAGCGATAATTAATACCGCCGAACGTTACCGATTTTCCCGTTTTACGATGATATCGCATTTTCGTTTAAATTTCAAGATATTTTGGACAATTCATGCATGAAATGTTCTATCAAAAACCCAGATACAGACGCTACTCCTCCTCACGTTAGAGGAAGAACATGTAGACACTACACACGTATATTCTTGTTTTTGTTAAAAAGGTTTTGCAAACGTCCTAACTCCTCGTTTAAAAGCAAGTTTACATCCTAGCAGTCCAGGGGAGGTGGAGGTGAGAGGAGGGGGGGCAGTGGCGGAGCTAAGGGTATCGGTCAGGGGGGCCAGAATGGTCTGTAGGGGCGCTTTCGACACTATCTAAGCGGAGCGCCACCACAGGTTGGCCCGGAGCGTACAGAAATTTGTTGAGTAAAGATTCTCCCTAGATCGCCGAAAATGACCCTTTCTCGGGCATTGCTAATTTGTAGATAAACGAAGAAAAAATAGATGTCATCGCCAACAAAATGTGACAAATGTCAATAGGTAAATGAGCGCGCAATAAAAAGTCAATAGTCGCGAATAAGTAAAAAGCTGAAAAGGGCGCCAGCAGTCCATTTGAGTCCGTCAGGGGGGGGGGGGGCATCTGCCCCCTGACTGTATGGACGCTCCGCCACTGGAGGGGGAAGTCCAGGGGAGGGGCAGAGGAGGTGGAAGGAAGAGGAAGAGTGCTTTTACTCTAGATCCGGATCTGATATCCTGCTTAGGATCAGCTCCATTGATCTTGGCATGCTCACTGTGAAACGAGATGAAGAGTGACCTTACGTTACGCGTGGCCGACTTCTCACGGGAACTACACAGTGCCTTCGCGTACATAGTGTTGTATATATGTGCCTAGTGTGTACATGGAAGTTCTACAGTGAGCTACCCATAGTGCTACATGTAAATGCCCTAGTAGTCCAGTAGGTGACTGGGCAACACACAATCATATCGTACATACCGATGTAAGTTGCATCAATGTACCAGGGACGTTGCCACGGTCTTGTGATTGGGGGTGTAAAATCATAATATTCCGACTAGAATCTTAATTTTCCAAATCATGGCGGATTTAGTTTAGTTTAGTAGAAAAAAGGATCAGGAGGGACACTCAAGTCCCCATCAAGGACCCTATAAAGAGAGGGAAAAAACTGAAGACACAAACACTCAGACCCGATTACAATGCTTAAAGTGCTTGTCCAAAGCATTCTTAAACCCATTGACACTAACTGCAAGTACAACTTTCTCAGGCAAACCATTCCACTCATTCACAACCCTATTAGACAAAAAAGTTATGCCGAATATATAATCCTACTATGCGACTTTTGAAGTTTAAGACGATGACCTCTAGTACAACTACTGTTTGCAAACATGAAAAAGTCGGTAAAGGATAAATTGTCGAAACCATACACAATCTTGAAAACCTGGATCAAGTCCCCACGTAACCTCCTAAGCTCCAGTGTGGTGAGATTCGACAGTTGTAACCGCCTATAATAAGGAACCCTCTTTAAGGAACTAATCATCCTAGTAGCCAAGGATTTGTAAGGAGGGGTGCCATACCGCAGGTTAATAGAACTGTTGGTGACCAAACTGACCACAATTATGTTATGCAATTCAGGGTGGTAGGAGCCGGGGGGGGGGGAGACTGTGGGACCGTTTTTTCGAAACTAGCAAAGGCGCCCCACTGGCAAATAAAATGTGCCCCTTTGATGAAGAACTGTCATTTGGATATGTTAAGCCTTTGTTAATTTTAATATTTTATTTCAATTATTTATTTTTAGTCTGAACCTGCTATGGCATCCCATATGTTTTTGTAGCATGAATTAACAATAAACAATCTCAATAAATAGTACTGATAGCTTACCAACACATCATATATATTTTAAGTGATATGGCCGGTGTGTTGGTGATTGGTGGTTGTGGAATGAGAAATTGCCCCTCTGGTGTTGTGCCCCCCCCCCCACACTTTTTGAAAGCTTCCTACCCCCTGATACAATGACAACAACCATGTGATGTGCATAATTATATCTCATATAAGAGTAACACGAAGAATTTACATTAAGCACTAACAGTAGTAAGGCAAGAAGCAATGCAGAACATGATATTTTGTCCCCAAACCAAGAGGAAGGCTTAACAAGCGAGTTGGCAAAACCGTGAACACTTACCAAAACACTAATTGAAATTCCAATATCAACATTTTTAGCAGCATACTACACGAATGGGTTGTCAATTCTTTGTACCTTAAATATGCTATACCGCTAAGGTGCAATAAATCGAACACCTATTTGGCCGTATTCAGACAATTTTAAAGTTAGCTTGTAGTATTTTCAACATTATTATCAGCTGTACATGGCCGAGTTGGTAGCGAGGATTGCGGTCAATTGGAAGTTCAAATTTCGTCAATTATTGTAGTATAATGTAAGCCTAAAATTAGTAATATTAGAAATAGCCTAAGATTATTGACTCAGAAATCAGAATTTTCCTTTCAAGAGTACGATCAGCTTAAACTATTTTAAGAGATGTTTGCATAGATCAAAATTTCCAACTGACATGTTTTTACCACCTATTTTCCAACTCCAAGTCCTCTGCGTAAGAGGGCTTCGATTTAATATCATTTAAGTACAGTCCATCCCAGTTTAGATTTTGAGAGTAGGTTTGTTTACTGATATTAAACATTCAGTAACTAAAAAAACGTCACACAATATTACAGAATGACTCACCAAAACAAGGCACTGGATAGGCAAGTTTCAACTAAAAGCAAGTGAACCTGTACCCATATATAACCGATGAGACCAAAAGCGTTCCTCCCTACTGGCGGAGAACTTTTGTATAGGCTACTATAAAAATCGGTGACATCCCTATGTTCCGACGTCTCTATGTTCCGACGTCTCTATGTTCCGACGTCTCTATGTTCCGACAAATTGTTTGGACTTTATTTTTTTTTGCCAAATTTTAGTCGGACCCCATTTGTGACCCAATTTTTTTTCGGACCCCATTTTTTGGACCCAATTTTTTTGGACCACAATATTTGGAACACAATTTTTTTGGACCCATATTTTTTTGTGCAAAATTTTTACCAACATGTTTTCGGACCAAATTTTTTTCTGACCAATGTTTTTTGGGACCCCAATTATTTTGGACCAAAATTTTTCGGACCCAAATTATTTTGGGACCCAACTTTTGCACCAACATGATTTCTGACCAATTTTTCCCTGACCCCTAATTAGGTCCCAAAAAAATGGGTCCCAAAAAATTAAGTTCGAAAAATGGGTCCCCACAAATTGGGTCCACATAAATTAGGTCCAAACAAAATTGGGTCCACAAAAAAATTTGGGTGAACAAAAATTGGGCCAGAAAAAAAATTGGGTCCAAAAAAGTGGGCCCGAAAAAAATGGGTCCTAAAAAATTGGGTCCAAAAAGACTAGGGTCCAAAAAAAATTGGGTCACAAAAAAATGGGCCCGAAAAAAAATGGGTCCTAAAAAATTGGGTCCAAAAAGACTAGGGTCCAAAAAAAATTGGGTCACAAAAAATGGGTCCGAAAAAAATTTTGGTCAAAAAAAATTAAGAGTCCAAACAATTTGTCGGAACATAGAGACGTCGGAACATAGAGACGTCGGAACATAGAGACGTCGGAACATAGAGACGTCGGAACATAGAGACGTCGGAACATAGAGATGTAACCATAAAAATCAGAAACCTATCCAGCAATTACCAAGGAATCATTGTTGGCCTGTGGTCTGACAATACATCCATCGACTTTATTCCCTTCTTTTTTTTTGTGTGTGTGCAGTGAATGTGATGGAAAATACTTAGACTACCAAACTATCAATGGTACAATGACTCGGACACTGCCAGAATGGTCCAAAGACCTAATCCGAGCCATCAGCTTTGTATGAAGGGATTACTCGCTCCTTGCACGTCTTGTCATCTCATCTCTATGGTTGTATACCACGTACAGATCAGTGGTGTATACTCCTGTTTTATTTTGATGACTATGGAACGCTAAAACGGTCATTATTCAGTAACTTTTTATGCAGCTTTAACTCCCTCTACTGTAGTAAGTCTTTTGTCACATAATGAGAAAAACAATTACAAGTCATTATGTGAGGTTCTTTTCACGGAGATTAAAGGGCCAAGGCTTGAATATTATATGTGCATTTTTTTGTCAGCTGTCAAAGAAAGGTCGCCAATTCGGACAAAAATCACACTGTCTTTATTATGCGCCGCTGCAGCGTAAAATTATGTCCGTTTTGACAAGAACTTTAGTCATTCTACTGCAGTAAATGTTGCCGAATAACGAGTAAGTTAACGGGAGTCATTCTGCTGTAGTACTGAAAGATTGCCGAATAATGAGTAAGATTTACGTTAGACCTTATTTATCAATAATATTGCCGCATAATTAGTTTTCCCTTCTTTCTTGGTCATTATGTGACTGTAAATATTGCCGCATAATGACTACGATTTTTCGTGAATTCAGTCATTATATGGCAGTAAAATCTGCATAACAATGACAATATGATTTATGTCCGAAATGGAGACCTTTCTGTGACAGCTGACAGACTGTTTAATAAAAATTCAAGCCTTGGTTATTATACTCCGTAAAAGGTCCATCACATAATGACTTTTCTCATTATGTGACACACAATTTAGTACTGTAGATGGAGTAAAAGTTGCATGAAAAGTTACTGAATAATGTCCGTTTTGGCGTTCCATAGATGACCTTTTCCCTTGCAAGGCATTATTTACCAAGTTCCTGTGAACGTAACATCAGTTTCATCAGTAACATCAGTAGCGATAAAGAAAACTTTTTTTTTGCCGCGTTGTTTGGCAAGATCGCAGACTGGTTGTCTGATTTTTAAGCTGTGTGTATGTCTTTTTAATATAACAATATCATACCCCTAGTAAATGGACTTTAACCTGAAAAACAAAGTTGATGCCAAATGGTGCCATGCATTCTGGGGTTTATTTAGGCTATAAAATTATGGTTATTTTGGCTATAAGTATAACTCTAAGTGAAAGATCTAGACATGGACCTGAAGCTCCATGGGATGGACAGAGGCGAGTCAATGATTTTATAAAGGTAGAGGGGTGCTCCCCTGGGGTCATCGACGCCGACTTTCATGTAGGAAAAACAAAACAAACTGCAGACGTAAACTGTTACATTCTGGGCATATTTATACAATAAATTAGGTCTACATTAAGCAGCTCTTAACGCAAAGCTGAGTTTATAAATACTTTGTGAACGTAAGAGGCTGATAAGGCGTGGGCGGGGGGGGGGGGCGGGGGTTGGATGGAGTGTCTTATCGTAGTTATGGTCTAATTCTGCTCCGGCTGAATGCAAATGATCACCGACTGAACCAGTTTTCACCCGACTGACTACCGTAGGTCGGGCAGGCCTTCACCCCACCACACCTTGCGCACGTCAAAATTGGTTGATTTGTGTCTGGGTATGTGAGAAGTGTCGTAGGTGACTTATGATGTCATGGGTCAACGGTCAATGGTTAAATTAACAATATTTTTACTTCCAAACAATTTACTTTCCTGCCATAATATTCTTGTCCATTTTGAAACATTTTAAATGCTTGCTTAATTGCAGACAGTTCATGCAAATATTTTTTTTATTTAGAATTTTTTCGGCTGATAAATTATTCAAATATTATACAAGAGAAAAACATGTTAACAGCTCATATGCCTTCAATAGCATGATTCACTTTCCTTTAAAGCGACATTCCGGTGGCAAACAATGTAAAAAGAAATATATTCCCTCACTGTAAGTGATAACCCACCTCAAATCGAGATGTGGTATAGGTCGAATGAAACCTATATTGGTTGGCTAAATTTCTCCATTTTCCATGAAGTGGCTAAAAGTAGGTCTGTGATATCATATAAGATATAAACCAATTAATATCTCATATGACTTCATGACATAATTCAATCTACTGTTGCCAGATGCCTTCACAAAATATAAATTAATGTGTGTCTATGCCATTATACAGCGCCCTAATAGGCTCTGTTTCAAACGTCAAACAATTTGAAAGGAAGATAGTCGAATCAAAGCGTTCATCGGGAGCTTGCTGTCGAGATATGCTAATGGGCTAAACGATTTTTCATCAGGTTGGGCAGCTGAGACTAAACCAAATCTCACATAGCACAATATTTATGCTCCTTTTATGAGATACACGAGTTATCACGAGCCAGATAGGCCAAGCGCCTGCATGAGTCAGGCAATAAACCAAGAAGAACGCCCTTCAGAATGTGGGGGACGTGTCCCCCTGTCCACCCCCATGATTGACGTCCCGTACAAATTATACATTTGCAACCATTTGCCGTCATTTACAATTGTAACCACACATTTCAATAAGTAATTGGCATACCTTTTGCATTTTGCATTTTCTATTTTTCTCTTTGATTTTCATAACAATTGTATATTTTTGTACATTCATCTTGTATATTTTTCTACGCCATTTGATATCTTATTTTCTTATGATTGGTTTAATCTTTCTTTGTATTTGGTTTTAAAGCGCAACCGAAAACTTTGTAGGGTTTGCGCTATATAAAATTCAATAAATAATAATTTAAAAAAAAAAAATAATAATACCTGTTATATCTGTGAATTGAGGTAGACTTGTAATAATCTGCCCAACCTGATGAAAAATAGAACTTTCAACTGGGTTGAAATAAGGATAACTGATTTCATTTATAGCGTAAACAAAATGGGGAACCGCGCCCATACACCGCTGAGGACTATCTGCTAAGCCAACAGATTATGCAAGCCAGCAGCATTCGCTAATCTTCTTTCCAGTTTGTTATTGTTCATATGTTATATGTTGCATTTCTAGTACAAGCAATTTAACACTACATGAACATTATATTGTTCAATCAGTTTGGTTAGCAATGCCGCTCATGATATGTCTAAAGTGTTTTTGAGATAATTATATATTCTTCATAGAAGTTTCGAGACAGATACATGTATGGTGCTAAGCCTGGTGGCCAAACTGCTTGTCATGATGTTGTAACCATGTTACTAATTATACGTTAAGTTCTAGTTTAGTAGTTATGTAATAATATTCACAACATGTTTTATTAGTGATAAAAGGTTTACCCATGCGAGGTATGTCAGTAGTCTGCATGGTGAAGGAGAGAGGGGCAGGGACAGGGGCAGGGGCAACTGCCCCTATGCTTCCACTTCCTATATGAAAGTAGGCATACGGTAAAGTAAACGCATGGGCAGGATTTGCTATTTCTGTTAGTTTTAGCGGAGTTTTCATTTCATTTGTTCTGGTTTCATTAGTCATTAGTGTGCAATTTCAATATTCTAGGCATGTATCGTTGGATTGGCGTTCAAAAAGAACAAGGTTTCGTTGAACGCCCATCACGTATATATGCACCATTGCGGATGCGATGACCGTGTGTTTGATTGGTTTTAACGAGGTTTGTTAAAATAACAATTAACGTAGAGTGCTCGTAAGATGTAACGTTTTATGTGAAACTAAGATTCAGAAATATATCTATTACGTCTATATGAAGGTCCTATATCAGTTACATTATTAGCTCAAATATCAGTGCCTCTAATATTTTAATTAATAATATTGATGCACATGCTCCAACACGGTACATGTACAACAAATAATGATAACACATACCTAAAATTAAATTTACACCTAAATTCCGCAAATGGCTTTCCCTCAGCATATAGAATCTACGGATATGATATGATACCATATTTGTGAATGTTGTAGACATCTGCGTAACAAGATGATTGTATTGTTGTGTGCAAAGTTTAAGAATGTTTCCGTTCTGATATTAGTTTCAAGTCAATTGATAATGATAAGGACCCTAGGTTACACCCGGATGTTAAACAGTTCGTTTTCCTAATTAAAGTCTATCACTTGTCAGATGTGACTTTTGTTAAAATATATTTATGACTGACATATCAATTCAGGGACCAAAGAGAAGCATACTTGAAGATTTCTAGATGTGAGTCCGCCCCCTTGGCCACCGCCGGGCTTCTCCTCTGGACCCCATCAGGGGCCATTAGTATGGACCCGGACACTACCCGATAAAAGCTTGCGCCAAGGCGCTCGCGCACACTACGCGCACACGACGCGCACACTACGAGCACACTACGCGCACACTACGTGCACACTATGCGCACACTACGCGCACACTCCAGTTTTATGATGCCCTGAATTTGAGTAGTGATATTGAGATTTTTCGGTCATGTAGCAAGACTCCAGAAGGACGCTCCAGCAAAGGTTGCTTTAAGAGAAGCATTGAGACATACGCTAAACCAGTGGGAAGGCCCGTGACTACCTTGCTTGGAAAAATAAAGTCGCAATTTAAGGACGTTAATATTAACAATTTCGAGGAAGCAATAGACCTTGCGCGAGATCGTGATACGTGGCGGAGGTTAATCACTGAGCATGTCGGATAGACGAGACTCAACTTACTACTACTACTACTACTATATGTAGAAATATCCTTACACGTAAACCCTGCAAAAGTTACGTATTATCAAAATGCATCGTCACTTGGCGCCAGAGGTCAAATATCATGTGGTAAAAGAAGAAATGCGTGAATGAGATTATGAAGTGTAAACATGATAATGTACAACCCATATTGAATTGGTCTTGAATGTGGTTTGCGATTAGCAATGCAGTGCCGTGGATTGTCTTCTTACTTGACAATCAAAGGCCCTATCTCAGTGTGAAGCCATTTGTTGATAGAAGAGTAAGAATTATTTCACTAGACACAAATGTCAATACACTGAATGGAATATTTGTGCCATGAATACTTTTGAAATATAGTTGGTTTTCAGTTTGATGTTTGCCTTGATATTGATGACTAACATGGACTTTGACCGTTATATTATAACTAGACACGTCTTCGAGTTTAACTAAGATCTATGTATATAGCAATATATAAAGTTAATAACGTGTATATATGCTACACACTTACGTAGCAAGGCACAGTCATCACAGCGGGTTGCATGAGTGCCAAGTTGACCAAAAGACGACTAACGCAGATATTATATGTGAGAAGACATCTTTGTCAGCTAAAAGAAAAGATATCTTCGCTTGGCCTTTCTGTTGGAGGTATATATGTTATTTCAGTAGTTATATGCTAATAAAACAATATCTTCTACATAATTGGATTCATACGGGATTATTTTTGTCTGAATATTCGCATAGCGGAAACCTCGCAACAAGTAACTAACAACTAAAAGATGGTTCCACTTTTTATATGGGGTTGTTACTGTAACGTAGTATTATAGTATGCCAGTGGCGGTTCCTTAAGCATTTTAACAACTGCCACAGTAAACGTAGTATTAAGGAATATAGCTGTGAATGATATAACTGTAAATGAATTCAAACTGTATTTGCATAGTAGACTACTATTACCCCTTGTAGCAAAAGGGGACTTAACGCAACTAACACGTGCTGACAACCAGTTGTCGAGTGTTAATTGGTAATAACGTTTGCATACTGTGAATACCCGAATTTTGTAGTCCTCTGTTGTAATGCAATGTTTCGTGACAAGTTCACTTTCCATTTTTATCTTTACATATGGTGAAGTCAATGAAAATGCAGCTTAAAGTTAGCTCACTTGTGAACCAGTGCATGTTTCGTGCGTTAATTTACAACTCTTTCTTGCGTTGCGTTGAAAGTGTATTAATTTATCTTTTATTGATCTGTTTTTGTACCCGATGACAAAGAACCTTTGTGTATAACGCCCATCCCACCCGCTACGTAGGATTTATTGTAGACTATCTGTATACATTTGTACATAATCACACATAATACAATAGTCCCAATTATAAATCATTCCAACTTCATAAGAAGCAACTTGAAAATTGGTGTCCATTAATACATTAATAATAGGAAAACATTATTTAGGTATAGGTGTAAATGTACTATGACATACATCTTCACAAAATCCTATTAAGTCCACTTGTGGAAGGCATCCGTCATATTGCTTTCCTTTTTTATGTTTTTCATCGTACTCCTTTTGTGTCTTACTTTTCTTCTTCAAAAGACAGGAGAACTGATTAGCGTCATACCATGGCATCTTTGGATCTTATACTAATATATCTTGCAGTTTTCTCTACAAGTAAGTATCTCAAATTCAAGTCCAAGAACTATCTACAACTTACGTATAATATATAATACACACCAAATGAATGATACAATAACGACTTTCAAACCTGAGTAAGGATTTGCATGAAAATCTATAATCGATAACTATCTATTTTACCCTGCCCAATGCAAATATTAAAATATATGTATAAAATATTCACATTCACATTCTCTCCTCTCCTCTCCTCTCCTCTCCTCTCCTCTCCTCTCCTCTCCTCTCCTCTCCTCTCCTCTCCTCTCCTCTCCTCTCCTCTCCTCTCCTCTCCTCTCCTCTCCTCTCCTCTCCTCTCCTCTCCTCTCCTCTCCTCTCCTCTCCTCTCCTCTCCTCTCCTCTCCTCTCCTCTCCTCTCCTCTCCTCTCCTCTCCTCTCCTCTCCTCTCCTCTCCTCTCCTCTCCTCTCCTCTCCTCTCCTCTCCTCTCCTCTCCTCTCCTCTCCTCTCCTCTCCTCTCCTCTCCTCTCCTCTCCTCTCCTCTCCTCTCCTCTCCTCTCCTCTCCTCTCCTCTCCTCTCCTCTCCTCTCCTCTCCTCTCCTCTCCTCTCCTCTCCTCTCCTCTCCTCTCCTCTCCTCTCCTCTCCTCTCCTCTCCTCTCCTCTCCTCTCCTCTCCTCTCCTCTCCTCTCCTCTCCTCTCCTCTCCTCTCCTCTCCTCTCCTCTCCTCTCCTCTCCTCTCCTCTCCTCTCCTCTCCTCTCCTCTCCTCTCCTCTCCTCTCCTCTCCTCTCCTCTCCTCTCTATCCTTCTATTATATTCTCCACTCCTCTCTTCAAACAAAGGATGTTTTGTCACTAGCAAAGTCTTGCCGATGTTTGTCTACGAGAAAGAAGAAACAGCCCGCATTCCTTGCATTATAAGGGGGGAATCGCAGGCATACTTCTGGAAAGTTGGTACGATGTTTAATGAGAGCAAACCTCTTGCTAGTTTCATCCATGGCAGCCCGGACAAATTTGCTAATGAAACTTACGGAAAACACACTGTACTTGGCGATGGTACGTTGGTTATATACCGAATGACGTACACTGATGTGGGGAATTATCATTGTCGGGTGGTTACTAAATCGTCGGAATACTATGGCAGCGCCGCAGTATACATAAAAGGTAAACACTTTAGCTTATTAAAGCACATGTTAGGTTTGCTTATTTAACATAAACATGTCATTACCGATCATCTAAGGAGTGATCGGTCAAAGGACATGCATAACTTAGGTCCAGGCTAACAAATACCATATCCACTACTGTTTCAGCTTTATCAACTCAATATTAATTTTTTTTTACTTGCTGAACAGTACAAGCAATTGTTGTTGTGTAAGTATTCCAAATATTTCCCATCACAATGCTAGTAAATAACAAGTTAAATTACCATTTCTTTCCTTTAGCGTTTCGCAATGGTTCCACGTTTGGAATCGACGAATGTGAGTCAAATGCAAATTGCAGATTGCAAACAAAAGTTGACTCACTGACTTGTGAAGCTGCTTTCGTTTCGTCACAACTAAGGTTGAGATGGCTTAACAATTCCATAGAACTTGAAAGCTCTGAAATAACAGTGCAAAATGATGACGAGTCATTTAACGTTTCCAGCACTTTTTCGGTTAACGATGACAGTCCTTCAGTACTCATTTGCGAGGCTTACGGTGAAGCAATGGAGTCAAAGCATATACTTATTGAACTCATGGACGAAACAGAACGTAAGTACAGAGAGCATCATTTCACCGATTTAACTTCAATAAGAAAATTATAATTGGTTTCCGTTCGTAACTCAACCAACTTCCATGGCTATCCCGACATATTCAAAGTCAGTCGCTCAATGACAAATTTACAAAAGGTAGGGGACCACCACTTGAATAGTACTATGCATACAACTGGGTAATTGATTTGATAACACCCAAGATTTACCGCCCGGTCACCTCTTGGTACTAGTCATTTTGCAAATATTTGTCTTTGCCTCTTGCAAGCTTTCTTCGCTATATCGCAGTAAGTTCTTAATAAATACATCAAATGTCCTTAATTGCAGTAAGTATTGTTGATTGTGTTATTATATCCATAAAGTTTCTTAGTTTCTATCCTTCAGATAACCCATGCGTCATGTTAAATTTACCTCCTTTAATGCAGGTCCAGTCACAGAATCCCATACATCTCCATGGATGCCAGTCAGCATCGTGTTAATCATTGTGGTGATCTGCATGGTGGTAGTTCTACTCATAAAATACAAAGGTTAGTGAATAAATTCATTAATAACGTATCAGTAGTTCCATGCTGGTATACATCGTTCCATGGCTTCTAGGATCACTTATTATCTGCATTTATAAACATCGAGACACCAACGCGAAACGTGTCGCTGACAATGTTGGATGTCACATAAACAAAGTGAATCTATACGGTTACAAGCATGTTTGCAAGTTCTTTGTTGCAAGTCCTTTGTTTGTTTGGGTTTTTGTTTGCTTGTTTGTGGGGGTGGCGTGGGGTGGGGGTGGTTCTTGTCAAGAGACTGGATCATATACAAATACTGTGCTCAACTACTTTGTAAATCTCAGGAACAAATATTTAGTTTGTTATTCTTTTCATTTTGTGTATGTTAACTTGTTTATGTAAAAGTTATGCGTACCAAAATGTCTAATTCCACTAGTTCTAGAAATGCAGCCAATGTTTGTACGAAACCTTTCATCTTTTCATGCATTTGTGGACACTTTACATTATGTCTTAATGTTAAAAATTACCTACAATATACGGTATTTCTTCATAACCAGATCAATCTAAAAAGGAAAATAAAAATACGTAAGTTCATGATTTTTCATTATTTCCTGGAATATACCCAATTAAGTCGGCCTATCACACGTTAAACAGTGAATAATATGATACCTTAGCCATGCATTCGGTAAACGATTTGAAAGAATGTTCACCTGGGTTTACATAACGAGGGAGTGACGAACAACTACCCATTGCGCACATAACCAAAGAGGATCCATCTTCTGTCTCACTTCAATAAATCGAAGACTGAACTTTAAATTAGCTAGAAATTAACTAGAATACGCTCTTGGACTAAAATTATTTTGCCATAACTAAAAAAATGAAATCGTATCACGCTACGAACGGAAAACTTGCTTCAAAAATATATGATATTACTTTTGGTGTTTTTGTCGGAAAGTATAACTATACATGAAGCTCTACTTAAGTGTGAGACAAAAATAACTTCCAAAACAGTTTGTAGAAACAAACGATTGTTTTTTATTTTATGTATCACTGCTTCTTATACGTGTACCTGTTTCTCTTATTTCTAACAATCCAAACAGAGGGGAAGAGACACAGCTACTAAACGAGGTACTTGGAAACTATTTACTCGATTCTGATTTGTATTTACAAAGTCAAGAATACTCTTTTCTGTTTATTGTTTCCTATCATTCTCAAATTCTCAAGTAGTGTCATGATTATCATAAGTTTATTTACGTACACATGTCAGTGTGTGTTTGAATATAATTCAGGTTATCTTTGCTAAGCTTTTGAATTAAGAAACACAATGTCTATAGATCGTTAAGCTGCGGTACTATGCTTTAGAGTCAAGTCACTTTCCCATTTGAAGAATAATTATAATTGTTGGTAAAAACGGACGAGTCCTCATCCAGTACTTAAAGATTGTTCACTTGGGTCTTCGAAATGTTGATTGTAGAAAGTCCTTTATTTTAAGATAAATGAGGACTGTGGATGAATATCTACAAGCCTCATAAATTTTGAATGTGTACAAACCATGATAATTTCATGTCAATTGACCAATCTGACAAATGTAGCTGTCGACAATTGCACTAAAATTGATAATGAATTATTGATAACACGTGACTCGTTGTAGGACGCATTCGTTTCATACTTGTGCTATATATTTCCCCGCAGACGCATAAACGTGAGATTGAACAATTAAGGGAATCTTTAGATGTAAGTATAAATACCGGCTCTCTCTTTCTCCCTCTCTCTGTTTATGGAGTCATTGATAATGCGTTTTATACAAGAGTAGACTGGAAGATCAGTTTCGATAATTAGGAATTCCGAGTATGCGCACTGCTATACACCCATACAAAACAAATCACAATTTGCTTTCATCTATCGATGCAGCACCAACATTTAGGAAACGATCGAACTATACACAATCCAAGATCGAAACAATAACAGTAGAAATTAAGAAGCACATATATGATCTATTGGAAATTTTTACCAGAGTGCAGAAATTAATTCCCATTTCACCAGTTACATAGATTCATTCCGTATTTACACCAAAATAAATTTGCAATTTATGCTTATTCCTTCATTCATGTTACTTTTGTATCGGCATGTTCAACGTTGGTGTTCTTGATGTTTTTTGTCAATAGACCTATGAGAAGGAAATCGACAATCGCCAGAAAAGCTTAAAGGTAACTAGCTCACACTCTGTTTTACTATATATTATTAACTTGACATTCAGTTTCAATCTGATACTTTCGAAATTATAGTTGATAGGTTTTTTTTTAAAGAATAGATTTGCAAGATAGTAAAGTGTACAAGGGCGTAGGAACCGGGGGGCTGGGTGGCGCCAGCCCCCCAGTGAAAAATATGGGGGGGGGGCGGAAGTATCATTCCGCCCCCCTCTTCGCAAGTCAGAAAACCCCTTTTTCATTTCTCAATAAATGATAACAACATTTTGGCAGAAAAAATCTCATTTGGAGCACCAAATTGCATCTAAGGCCAGGTGAAAATGCAAAATTATTTACCAACTGGAGTGGGTGTTGAAGTGTGCTATATTGCACCAAATTGCATCTGAGGCCACCTGGAAATGCAAAAAAATTCCAAAGGAGAGGCGGACACCCCCTCCCCCGGCCGGCCATCAGTGTTCAGCCCCCCCACTCAAAAGTACCTTCCTACGCCACTGAAAGTATACATTTTAAATGTTCGATTGCTTCAGCTTAATGAAGATCCGTTATTACATATAACCATTTCAAGGTTTGTCTCAGTATAGTCTTAAATTATTAGATGTTCTCTGTACCCAACGACATACAGAATTGACTTAAGTGTCACCTAATGGTATAAGTAGGTTAAGAGACGACAACAAAGTTTCGGACAGTGCACATCACTTTCTTGCAGAGATCACAACTTTCTATCCTTTCTTGTCTCTCCAGAGAGGTGTAAGAGTCCCTGGTGCTAAGTGTTTTTGCTAGTGCATTAGCATACGAGTTAGAAGATAAATAAACAGTATAAAACATACCCGAATTTGAATGCCTTCGAGTACATTCTAAGCGCAAGTGATTGTGTATTTTTGTCGAAACGTGAGAGGTTTTTCAATAACAGCGTTAATCCTTTAGGAAAGTCAATGAGCTGTTGCTTAATCTGAACATTCAAGGCGAACAATGTCTGAGTCTGTATTTCCTACAATATTTCAATGTATGCAATAAGGTATATCAAAACAATTCCATATGATTTATTTATTAATGTTCTTAAATACTTTTTTTTTTAGATGTGATAACTTTCTCCAGTTCATCGTTAAAGTTACAAACCCAGACTGATCTGTTGATAAGCATCGTATCAATATTGGAATTACCGAAAACGAATGAAATTTATGGAATTACCGAAAAAGAATGAAATTTATTATAAAAAGTTGTCAATGCATTAATTCATAAACACACTTTACATTTCACGTTAAATTTAAGCATCAGTTTATCACGATTTGTGCAGCAGCAAAACAATTTGTTACATCCGTTCGGTAAATAATATAATATACTTAGACCTGCGAATTAGATATACAGAAAATAAATAAAAGGTGAATTATTCTTTTACAGAACGTGATTGCGGAGTTTGCCGAAAGAAGCAAACGAGCGAAGTCTCTTGCCATTAAGGTCAGTTGATATTTTAAGGCAAGAAAAATGCCATGTTAACATTAAAAGAGAAACCAACAACCTTTAATAACCGGTTATTATATATATATATGTTTATATATATATATGTTTATATATATATATATATTTATATATCTATATATCTTTATATATATATATATATATATATATATATAATTGAAATTGTTTGAAAATGAATATAATCGGTGGTCCCCAGCAAACACAAAAACGTTTTTAGAACGTTATTAAAACGTTTCGTCTTTTGTTTTGATAACGTTATTTGTGGTGTAATAAATATGTCACGAAAACGTTTTCAGGCTCTTATTTCAAAACATTTTTTCGTTAAAACATGAATATAACATTAATATCTCATAAAAACGTTATGCCGACGTTTTTATAACACTACATTTAACGTTATAAAAACATATTTTAGAGGCTCTTTTAAAAATGTTATGATAACGTTTTGTGTTTGCTGGGTCATCCGTTGAACTTGCAATGACAACCAGCTTCTTCTGCTTTATCATATATATCTGCAGGACGAACCTCAAATCTTTTTACGTATAAGAGGTGAACAACGACAGGAGAGTAAAGAAAGCATTGATCGTCGAAAAGGGGTTCTAAAAGAAATGGTAAGACTTATTTATGAATTGCAAATTTTACATTCAGTACTTTACGAAGTTATTATAACCTACCTAAACTATGATCGATTTTGAAACTACAATGTTACAAAGTTAAAATACGAAAATAATCCAACCGCTACTTTAAAATATGTGGAACATTAATGCTTTGCATCTTTAACATTATCGACATAATTTCTAGAATTTACAATAATTTATAAAATATATCTTGTATGAAAATTGTTATACAACGTATTTCATTTTGCTTAAAAAACGTAGAAAATGTATGTTGATGTGCATTTGCTTAAATAACATATATTATGCTATTTAGAAAGAGACCTATAAATTGACCAGAATTTTCGAACCGGAAGAGGAACAAGACAAAGTCTTTAGAACTCTTGAAGATATTGTGCAGGTTAGTGAATGTAATTCATGTCCTTGGTTTATAGCAACAACAAAAAACTACTGAAAACCAACGCAAAATGTTCTTCGAAAATAAAATGAACTATGTGAGAATCGTTCTTTGTTAATCTTTGTTAACATTTACTAACTTACTGTCTAACTTATATAATTTCGGAATTTTGAACTTCTATAGAAACATAGCATAAACGAAGATTTTGTTTTCTTGTAGATAATAACTTTATACTTATTCCGAGGATTGTACCGTATATTATTAACTGTATTTTCTGTTAGACTGATTGTAGCAGATCAAATCATATCAAATCACAAAATACATTTGCCGTTGCTGTCGTAGTTTTGAGATTAGTTGTATTAATATTTGGATTGCTTGGATTTGAATTGGTTATGCTAAGAAAGGTTTATTGGGTATGGCTGCTTGAAAACGTTTCCTATACATTTTCAGAGCGCTGTTGATGGAAAAATGATATGCATTGTTGCAATTGGTGCTCCAAAGAGTGGTAAGACTTTTACCATGTCAAACTACGATTCGTCGGGAAAAGATAGTCAAGGAATTATTCCACGAGCTATATCCAAAATATTCCAGTGCGAGAAAGATTTACAGGAGAAGGGATTTGAGGTAAGAATGATGTTTTTAAGTGAAAAATAAGATTTTCTTGGTATGTTTTAGAACATCATCAATCTTATTTCTCTCAATCCTTAGATATCACTTCATATCACTTTGTCATAAGTCCCATAATACTAAATCACCTACTAATATATTATTAATTTTTACTATAATTAGCGACGCAACTATACTTGATTTTACTATATCGAGCAACTCTTCTCATTATCTGTAAGGCAGAAGGTTGAGCAAAGTCAATAAACAAACGTATAGTATTTCCGTATGAATACAAATTTATATCAAAGAATATACCTCCATTCAAATCGTTCATAATCGCTTTTAACATATATCAACACAGGTAAAGATAACAGCTACTCACCTTGGGACTTATTTAAAGGACGGCGAGGAATCCTTCAGGTTTTACGAAATGAGCAACAGCGGATCAAAGGAGCAAAATGATATCATGGTGAAGGGGCTTAAGGTTGAAGGTGTATCATATCACATCACTTCTGAAGAACAGGTAATACAGCTTAGTGCTTTTCACGTGACCCGCGGGATCCAAAACGCCACGACCGAACGGCACTATTCACCCATCCCATTCTAACAAAGAAAACTCAAGTCACGCGAGTAAAATATGCCCACCGACCTGCAGAGACAACCCCCACTCAAACATTTACAAAACCGCAAAAGGACGACATGCACGCAGCGAAACGAAACACCCCTCCCCTCCAGTACAAAAACCCTCTCCCCTCCTAATCCAACCATCCACGAAGCACAACAGCAAAACTTAGATCTCTCTCATATCTTATGGCAAAGTGGCAGAATATTCAATGAAATCCCAATCCCTCCGGCTTCATTTAATCTGATATATAGCAATACATGTTATGAGTTTACATAAGTGAGATGAATGCTACACTTCCCTTTCTTTGGATGTTGTTGTATTAATAAAAGGTTCTGTTATATTTGAGATATGTAATCCTTGAATATTTTAACTGATCTCGTACTTAGGCTCTTGATCTACTGAAAGGTAGCCCTGTGGAAAACGAAGAGATGTCTGCTGGCACTAAACGTGCCGATGTATTTCAGATCACTGTGGATATTTCTATCAACCAAGAAAAAGTTTCAAAAGGTATGATAAGACATAATAAGAACTTTCCTTTGTACTATGTGTTTTGAAGTGTTATTTTTCTTGAACATTCACTGTTCGTTTCCTTTTGTTTCACTATTATACTAGGTTTATGTTTCCTTTTTTTTCTCTAAATTTTCTTTCTAGTTCACTGTTGTTGCCGTGTTAGTTGTTTCACACCTTATTTTTTCCGCCTTAAAACACAATATCCTACATTAAAATGTATAAGAACGTGTTTCGTGTTAAAGATTCCCATTGGACATGAACACTTATCATTCATGAGCTTAAAGCGTTATTGATCTGTACTTACAGTTCTTGATAAACAAAGTCACATACAATCCAATTGTCCTCAATTTAAGGTTAAGAAAACTGCTTACCAGAGTTAATAAACGTGTCACTTATGTCACCCATTAACTAATAATAACATATGCCTCATGATGTTGTTAAACATTTAAGAAAACAAAGAGCATTTACTGTTCTAGAAAGAGGTGTGAACACAACACTAAATACTCTAAAATTACTCAAGTTCGTCTGATATTGATTTATAAGATGTATTTTAGAAAATTTTGTCATTATTAAAATATTTATATAACCCCATTAACACTTTCAAAAACTTGATATGTTCAATTCTTGTCATTATTCTATCGTACTCTAAAGGACACGGTTTTATAGACTAAATTGCATTCTTTTCTTCTCTTTTACCTTGGAAACTACTATCATTATTTCACTTTATATTCCAAAACCATTAAGATTTCAAGGATTCCTTTCTTTCAGGAATCTTATCTTTAGCAACATTCCATGGAGCCGATGCAACAAAACAATTGATCAACAATGAAAAGAATAGCCCAGTGATGTCATTACTTACACCACTCATCACCGACAAGTCTTGTCGAATGTGAGTTAAGCTTCACACAACCAAGATTTTTTCAAACATTTTCTATAAAATGTTATCACTACTAATTTATATTTAGACAATTTTAGTTTTTAGTTTATGAATCATATTTTAATTGATATGATGCCAGCTTTCATATGATATATTTCTGTCATTGTGCTCCATAGGGCAATGATCGTGACAATTACTTTGGATACATCACCAGAGACGCAGGGAACGCTTCATTATATTGAAAAGGTAAAGTACTTACAGAATTATACTCACATGTTTGTATGTCCTCCTTCAACATTATAAACTTATAACATCCTTCATTGTAAACAGGAATTTGGTTAACCCGCTTCTCGATACTATTCGTATAGAGTTAAACTAACAAATGCTTTTCTTGATGGCTACTTTAATTGAAGTTATTAATTTGATTCACAGATGAGAGAAGCAAGTGAAAAGCGATGGGTGTAACCAAACATGCTCCGGGATTATCAAACTGAATCCAAGACAGCTTCCGGTTGAGAGATGTAATCAATTTGGAGATCTGGCATAGCAGCATTTCACCTGAAATACACTACCCTTTTCCAACGAATTCACCATCTTAGTGTTTGAGGGATGATATATACCTCCCCATTAGACGTCGAAGAGTTGATTATAACATACTTGTATTCCAGAACTGTATTACATACTGTGTTGTAAATATTACCTCATGTTACCGGTTACTTTTTCTGCTTAAATTGTTTTGATAAATTGTATCGTTTGTCATTAACAGTAGACTCTTTAATATTGCACAAATTACTAATTGCCGATTTCAAGAACAGTTTTGCTGCACTTAGAAAATTGTATCAAAGATTCAATCCTTCCATTTCTTAACTTTTTAATATATTGTTCGTATCAAAATTTCATTTAATCGTCCGGACTTTACTTCTATCAAGATGTTAAGAACCCTTTATTCAGACATGTGTAAATTAATAGATCGCTGAATACTGAACTAACATATACGTAATGTATATTGATGCATATATATATTCATATTATAAGTGTCTAGTAAGTTAAAATGCACTAGATGACATGATATGGTTTGGATTGTAAATTAGTTCTAGATAAAATAAGTTATCGAATTGTCTTCGGCTGCCTCTCAAGAACTTTTCGTTGACATTACAGACATATATATGTCCACTGCTATCGTTGATTTCTAATATAGGAGACAGGTAAATGCCATAAACGCAGTGTTTTACTAAATATGGGACTGTTAACAACTGGCACCGTATTTTAATGGTATCATGGAAAGCGGAAATTAGAGAATGAGCCAACCTTCTTTAGTACATTAGTACATTTAGTTAAGTCATTTCACACAAGTTGTGAAGGACACGTTCGCCACGAAGAGAGCAGGTTTAGAGGTTAAAAAATATCAAAATGCATAATGTTTTGACGTGATACCAGTCACTAAGACCATTTGCTTCCTAACGTATAGCAACTTATGTTACTACGAATATAGTTTTTGAATGAAATGTCCTTTATGACTTTTGCACATAGGCGAATTGGGTCTTGTATAATCTCTTCCCTACACTTGCTAAGATACATATCAAATTTCAAAAACGTATAACTTCTTGTTTCATTTTTCTACTTCTTTCTTTCTTTTGTATTGTACAATGCTTTTGCTACCAGCTATGTACTCTCTGCAACCTCTTTGTCAGGCATAACTCCCTGTATACATGTTCTGGAGTTTGCATTTAAGACGAATATTGTCATTTTATCAACCTTAGAATGAGTTAATGGGAGAGCTCTGTATTCGTGGCAGCAGTGCAAAGAGAAGTTCGGATTCAGATGGAGGCGAATTTTCTGTCTGTCTCTTGTATGTGGACGGCCAGCCTGCTAGGGGGTTAGTGCGTCTGCTGGTGGACCGATCATGCATTATATTGTGGGTTAGGTTGATTGGATTGCGCGGGTGGAGAAAGTGATGTTGAGTGATTCTTTTATTGTGATTTTTGTATTCTTCATTAATCTATTTGGAGTTTGTAGTGACATTATCTTAACTAGCTTGTATATGCCATCGCGAATAGCTATGTCATTGGCTACTTTTAGGTAAACATGTTAGCGTCAAATCTAATCGTAAACGCTGTGTAGAAAGGGTTCTCCTAGCGTACACCACATTGCTTAAAGTGGATGGAGGACTTTGATTAAGTAACTGTAGTTATTGTACGATCTAAGATATAATAAAGTTCATACTCTGGAAATGTTACGCGAAGGTAAAGTGTAGGCTGAGTTTAATAGCGATGAGTCATGGGTTGTACGTAACACCGCTCGGCTATACCTTAACATTTAATTCATAAACATTTTACTATATCTAGGCTAAACCTATCTTTACTGATGGTAAACATCTATTTGATAACATTGACCAACCAAAATGACACACAGGGCACCTATCACATAAACTAACGTGAGTATGTGTATGGCTTGTGTTAGCGAAAATTTGATATGCCTTCGACATGAGCAATTACTGGCCACAGGTGTGTAGATTAGCCTAAGATTGTATCGATCGCCAGCAGGGAAGCATACTGTTTTCATTGTGTTCTTTGTGTTCTTATTCTGTTGTTCAAATAATGTTGTCTGAAATGAATATACTGTCATTATTCTTTACTTCTTAAACAACATGATTTCATTGTCAACATTTACGATCTTCAACTTCCTTTATTGCATCTTCTGTTGTTGTTGAAGCAGAGAACTTTCGTCGCTGTGAAGTTACGTTAATAAATAGTTGTTGCATTTTAGCTTGTTGAAGCAACACGTGATACAAGTGATAAGACTTGATCCACAGAGAGGGGGTACGCGGCCCGTAGGCAGAACATAGAGCCCTTCACCGCATTGTGTCTGTATAGTTAAGCCCATTGAAAGGGGAGGGGGGGGGGGACATTTCCAGTTAGGAGGCACCGGAAAATATGGTTTGAGAATAAATGTATTCTCATGTTCATAATATACTTAAAAACAGAATATTTGAAAAAGGAGCCTATTCAGATAATTCTTTCCGAGGACAGACACTACGCTCCTGGTTGTAGAATATGACTACAGTGGTATTGCCACACACAAAACATCTTTCATACGGATACATAACAAATCGTTGCCGTTTAGCATCTTAGCATCAGACTTAATTTACAAACACTCTTTCAGCGTTTAGTCAGTATTGTGATGTTCTTCTATGTATTTACTGTACTTCTGTGGGTGATAACACACTCACAGCCCAAATTTAAAGTACCTCTCCTCAGAGTCGAAAGAAAAACTTCTCAGTACTTCTTCCTTACCAATGAACCAAAAGTATGATAGCATTTTATAACAGAACACAATATTGTGTGCACGAAATACGCTGTGGAAAGACGTAAGAAGAATATAAGATACATTTTGGGATTAGATATTCACCGTGACCAATAGGCATTATTGACAGTTTACATAACAGCTTATACCGTCATTTAGTCCATCGCTAAGAATGCTTCTAAAATGTTTGAATGTTAAACGTATTATATTAAAATCGCGAGGCATACGGTATTAAAAGTGTACTAGAGGAGCTTACTGGGGAGCTTCCTCTTTCAGTTATTTGCAATTCAGAAGGTCTTTATACAATTATGTGTTGTGCATAAAAACTAGTATTTAGCGAAGGAAATTAAGGTTGGCGACATTTTCAACCTAAAGTCATGTCTCTAAGACCAAGACGCTTGGGCACGTAGCCAGCCTACTTGGTGTAAGGGGCAATGCAAATGCTCGTTTTTTTAAGTCATGGAACTTAAGTTTAATATTAATTGATATGGCTTTTCATTACACCATAAAGGCTGTACCCTCTATTACGTATTCGGATTGATGTGGGTGTAGGGAGGTCAAGATGAGAAGACACCCTCTAAAAATATTTGGGCTGTAAGCGGGCGTAGATGCAAATGGTGCTTTTATTTCCTTCATCTGCGTATACGAATTTCCATGGGTGGGTAATAAAGGCTAACCCGTTTGGAGGCGGAGGGTAAGAGAGGATGCATGTCTCCCAATGATCTGAATGGGTACGGCGCTGTATGTATCAATGAAATCAATCATTTTTCATACCACTTTAACCTTTGATCACATGACCTTTGGCCCGTTCTGCGTAATCCAAGGATAACTATTACATCCGTACTTTGTAAGAATGAATGGCAGTCAATAAAACCCGTCGGGAAAAGGTGACAGAAATTCAACAGAAGCCGCACGAACTCTATAGCTTAGCTAAAAGCTTTCAGTTGAGCTAGTATTATTTGTCATGATACATGCATGTTTTAAATTTCGGTTAAATGATATTGTGTAGTATGCAAGCTATTAGACATGAGCTTTATACGGTATTGTACGGTGCTTATTTTAGAATTTCCCCCGGTCCCATCCATGCAGGGACACCCCTAAAGGAGTGCAGCAAGTCCTGACTCTCAAAGCCAGGCCATGAGGTATATTTCCCCCAATATATGTCCTGTCCGATCTCTTATCTGTAAATGTCTGCTTGATTAAACATAGCGGACGCCAAAGTAAGGTAAGCACTATTCTACCTAATGAAGCAAAGACCAGAGAATGAATCATTAAATGTAGTGTTGAATTGGTTGATACTAAGATTGGGTGGTCGATATACAACCCCTACATTTACTGATTTTGTTTAGAGATGCATAATTTAATAAACATGGATTCAAAACAATTAATATTGACAATGTCATTTACAGAACTGCTGATGTCATCATAAACAGAAAAGGTAAATCAATTATTGACATACATAGCCACTCCTCCACCGGTTGAAAAATTTCGGTCCCGGTGAATAGAATTATGCCCATATATATCAAATAGCTCAACGGGACTAGAAGCATGCAGCCATGTTTCAGAAATAGCAATAACGGAAAAGTTGTGCTTGCATGAAAAATAAAAGTTGCAATAAAACTTTATAATTTTTACTTAGACTCCTAATATTTACATGGAGAAAGTTCAAATTTTCACTCGGTTTACCAATTGAAAAAAATCAGCAGTTTTTTCATTATCTATATATATATACTAGATAAATCCCTAGCAGCACCCAAAATCAGCAGCAGGGTAAATGTTATTTGAGTTGAGAAGGCAAGTTAATGATATATCTGTGTGATTAATACTAAACATTAAACAAGAAGAACAAATACTTACCTAAAAACGGTAACGATACTAATAAATCCAGCAAGTCCAGAGCAAAATAACACTATGCAAATAACTACAAACATACAGTAACTGAGAGATAAACTAATTCAAGCGATGATTCACGATTCCATATAACAGTATACCAAAGCAAAATAACACTATGCAAATTACTACAAACATACAGTAACTGAGAGATAAACTAATTCAAGCGATGAGTCACGATTCCATATAACAGTATAACCAAAGGACGACATTCCAGTACGAGTTAGGCAACCGTGTTGAGTACTGTTTATAACTGAAACAATTCCAGCGACGTGACACTATTCCATATTACAGTACAATCAAATGACTACATTCCAGTATGTTACGCAACTGTGTTGAGTACCGTTTATAAACTATGGATCGGTTAAAGTGGTATAACTTTGCAATCAGCGATATGGTAATGATAATTACAATTTCTGTAGGTCCGATAGATTTTTTATTCGTTTAACGACACTTCAACCATCCCTATTAATGGAGACTGATACATTCCATCGATTGTCCAGGCACTAGATGTAGATTTGTGCTCCTGGGCTGCCTTTAACAGGGATTGATATAAGTTAGATCCTCCTTGATGACTATTCCGGTGTGTTTGAATTTTCTACGACTGTATAGGAATTGTTATCTGATTTGAAAAGAGTTAACCTTGATAATGACCCCCTTCGATCGTCCATCAGATCTCGCCCCGACTCTGTGACACCGATCGATGTGCTCTGTCTGAAGGTTTACCTGAAGTTTCTCCTTGGCCATGGTCACAATTTTGTGAGTGACGTTTTCTCCTAAGGTCTCAATTATACTGAACACTCTGACACAATTTCGTCGGGAGTATTGTTCTATATCATTTACTTTATGCCGAAGAGTGTCGCTGTCTGTTTGGCAAGCCGTCATGGTTGTTCTGAGTTGATCGTTCTCTAATTTAAGATTATCAGTTTTGTTTTCCAAATCAAAGATACGCCCTTCATGTTTTTCCAGTTCTTTCTCTATTTGATTGAGTCGTTTCTGTATGACACTTTGGATGGTAACATTAATTACATCCTTAAATGGTTTTCCTGAAAAGAGCTCGTTAATGACTTCGGTAACAATTTCTCCAGTTTGTGAGTCCGGATTTTGGCGAGTGGTACGCTTTGCTGCAGATGTAGTTGTGGCCTTATTGATATAGCTGCTTTAAGTTGTATGGCTCGTAAGTTATGTAGTTTCAACGTTATATTATATACGTACCGTATACGTCCTTTACACGATAGGTTGTAAAGCTAGGCTGTACGGGTGTATTACATAGCTTGAATATAGGTAAATTATAACGTTCAAATAACGACAAAATCGGAATAAATTGTGCAGAATTAGACGTAGTCACAAATATAGTAGGAACCAAATGTTAAAAACCCTGAAATTTATCTTTCGAGGCTACATAATTGACAGTTTTAGTTCCAGCCTCCCCTCCATTGACAACAGTCATAAGTCCATTCATGTAGATAGATTAGCTTATATATTACACACATTAAAGATCTTTGCTTCTCTATGTCATTGTTTATCATTGCCCGTCACCACAAGTGCTGAATGGCCGAGTAAAGATAAGTCAACAATGAATGAAACGCAACACTGATATGAAAGTGAGCCAATTAGTTGCATTATTTCAGGGAGACAGACTTGCACCCGCAAAATTTGGCAATCTTGCGGGTTACTGGAACAGGTTTCTATCGGGTTGACTTTCATGTGATGTAACTAACCTCAGAAGCTTCTCTGTACGCTTTATAATAAGAGTCACTTTGGATCTCCTAACATTAAGGTAACGTGCTACCAGACACAGAAGTGTATAAATAAAAGATTTAATTTCTTTTACTATCAGCGTTATTATCCAAGGCATATGAAGAATGCAAACAGCAAACTACCTATAGGTTTTATAAAGGCTTTAATAACTACCCTTTTGTAATTTGTTACTCTAACTTTAATTATAGTAATAAACACACTCAATCCAATAGCTCATATTAGGTCAAGTTCTGTAACACTCAGTGACATATTTTCTGCTATGAAAGTCAGCAAGGAGTGACACACCCCTAAACAGTGAAGTTACCTTTATAATTCATAAAAAAACACGTGAACTTCCTTAAGTTGTTAATTCATTATTATGTATATAACTATTATCATAACGTTCAATTATCAATAGTAAAGATTGACTAGACGTAGACGTTCATATCGAAAACAGCAACAAATTTTCATGCTGTAAGTTGTCACTCCGATATAATGATTTCGTAGCAATAGTAAACCTTTACAATAATTCCCATACTTTACGGCCTTTATATATAACTTCAAATAATTATACCCTAATAAGAAGCTTTTGCTTTCAGTTTAATGAGCGCAGAGGTTAATGTTTACCACGTAGCCCTTGAACGCTTACATTTACATCATGCAAAGAGCTTCATAAAGTACGGAAATATGTCTACATGTTACAACGTTACCAACAGAGGAGCAGTCATGAAACATTTAACATTATGGAGCTTTGTAACACTGTTACTCTCATGCACTGGTAAGTTAATTAATTATTCTTTACCAATTAGACTCAGGTTTCTCAATGCTTTACCAGTAATAACCTTTAAATCCCGTTAATGTAACATACTAAAATGACGACTGAAATTATGTAGGAATAGTAGCAACATATTCGAGGCAGCAAAACATTCAAAATATATCTGATAAGTTGTCGTAATTGTGTTTAAATGCTCTTGTGTTTTAACTAAAATTACAAGCAGTGTACAAATGGGAAATTATTAATATTTTTAAAACTGTACCACTGATACTCTTTACTATAAATTAAATGTAATTTCCAGCATATATAACAATGCCAATGTAGCAGTTTATGTCAATCGAATATGAAATAAGTAGCCTATCTGGACTAGCGTTAAAAGTTAATGTTGAGCTTGATCAGTAACCTCTTTACTGATACGAGGACCCAGACAGGGTGTAAGACACATGCTAAATAGAGACAAAGAACTCAACTGGATTGGCATATAATAAAACGTGTAATGTACAAACCGATATATAAAGGAATTCGAATCTTGGGCTCAAACGAATCATATCATACACAATCATGTACTTATTAAATTAATTAAACTGGCATCGTGTCTTACTGTTACGTTTAATTATTACTTGATGGTTAAGGTACCCCTAAGTGATGTTATCGTCGGTGGTCGGTGTTCCTGCAGAGGTTGATCCGTTCAGTGGCTAAGTGGCTCCAGCGGTATCGTTAGGATTCAGATTCTTGAACAACTCCAGATAGAAGTTGTGTTGCATTATTCCCTTTATTTGCTATATACTTTATACTGTGTGGCGAGACCGATATAACTATATTGATCCACACGTTGTTTCCAAAAAGTTAAATGCGTTCCTTTCAGGCAAGCTCTAAACTATGATACACTGTATGAACAAAAGGCTGGTGAGAAATATAATTTATGTTCTATTCAGAACTACAATATGGGTCTCATTCGGTATCTAGGTTTAGTCCCAAAATTTCTGTGATTGAGAATAAGCATCTCACAGAATGTTGGTTACTTTCAAACCTACAACTTTGAGCACCGTAAATTTGGGTTTTAACACTTTTAATCTTTAGCTAATATCGAATAATGGGTAAACTTCTTTGAGTATGATACTTTCTTACTCTGCTTGAACTTGTTGTTCGTCTAATACATTAATACCGGTTATTACTTTCACAAAACTATCTTTGTTGGGTTGCTGCAGTTAAATGGCTTGAAACAAGATGTGTCGTCATTTGTAATAGTCTAATGTATACTGCAGGTATCCTATCAGATTTGAAGTAAAGTTCTAGCAGATTTTGCTGAGTTGAGTACTATGACAAAAATACTATCAAAGTCATGTGCAACAAAGCAATGGCTTATCCAGTCTGCAGTTTGAAAATGAAAAAAAAACCCTCGTCCTTCAGCATTTTAACAACAATTTTGTTTTTGAAGCGCAATCGGTGATCAGTGAATCTAAAATTACCCAACTTGGGGACACAGCCGAACTTGAATGCGTTATTGACATTTCAAGGACCTTGTACACAATCATTTGGAAAAGAAATGACGAAGATATCATCAGATTGGATTCACCTACAACAACCGTCGAAAAAGACAATTTTGAGCTCGCATTAGTGAATGAACAGTCTACTTCCTGGTTAAAGTTAAGGACGACTTCATTTCCTGATGCTGGACTATATGTATGCCTAACGTATTATGAAAGTGGAAGCAATGAAAAGCAATCCATACATCTCCAAGTACAAGGCTAGTACATTGATTAAATTTTATAATATCTAACGAGAGTAACCTGTTTTTATACTGCAACTACCCAGTACATCTATATTTAGATTTTTCCACTTCTTCCAAATTGATTGTCTGTAGCAATGCTGCTGCTTTTGTTTCAAGTAGAAATTTTAGCTCATTTGTAAGAACTGTACCCAAAATATCATTTGTTCGTCATCGTGTGTAAATACACAAGTAAACTATTATGGATCTAATCGATAAAATTGGCAAATCGGAATCAAATTATCTTGCCTGAGACTTTACATATGTATTAGGAATGAACTCGAAAATGCAAGGTGCATCTTTTTGACTGCAATTGCGGCGTCACCGCCTTTGATCGGATATGAACACAAACTGTCAAAAACTTTTCATTTATGGTTTGCACTTTCTCTTCTTTCATACAGCACAGCCTAACATAACAAATATCCGAAACACATACACAGAAGGAGAGGTTGTTACAGCAGAATGTTGTGTAGAATTTGCATTGGCACCAGACCAAACCAAGATAATATGGTATATTAACGAGACACGACTCAACCATCAAACGGTTGACACAAATGACTCAACCATTTCATCCTTAACACACACAGTCTGCAGACAGACTTTGTTCCGTGTCCACAAGGGACACAATAACGTGACTCTGCTCTGCCTAGTTAACAACGTCCTTAACCTCACCAGCGCCTCTTCGTTACACGTGACATGTAAGTATACCAGAAAAAAACTAGGAATCAATTATTTATCATCGTAACGTCAGTAAACTGCATCTAATGATTGCGTTCACTGTCTTCTTTCGTATTTCCCCACCGCCTCCACTTCTTTTTCGTCGCATTGTGTCATAATTCACTCGCGATGCCCATTGTTAGATGCCTTGCATGTTACATGATTGGTGATCTGTGTCAAGGTGGGATTCTAAAATTCCAAGGAAACAAACACACCAATCAACACCATTTTCTTTGGGTCAGAATATGCTCATGTTTTCAAACTTCCTTACAGACAACATACTTGCATTACTTTTGATTATCGTTAGTACTTCATTATCTGATATGCTGATCCCAGTTGTCCCAACCCCATCCAGAGGGAATATAGACTTATCAATTGACTGAATGAACTTTTCTTCAACAGATCCATCGAGTGTTGAACTTACCTTTTCAAGTCTTTTACACAAAGGAAATATATTATTAACCGAAGAACACAACGACGTCCACATTGAGTGTGTATCAGACGGAAATCCGGAACCTACCGTTACACTGCTGAAGAAGGTTAATAGGAAGTGGCTGAAGCTAGATCAGTCACCTGACAAACTACCGGCAGAAAGAGGTCAAGTAAAGTGGGTTTACATCTTTGAAAACGTGACCGAGGAATTTACAGGCGACTACAAGTGTGTTGCGTCTAATAATCATGAAGCCGTTGCAATCAGCGAAGGATTCATTTTCATCTTCGGTAAACGTTGCATCTTTCTTTTTTTTAGTTCTGTTGACCTTAACTATGAAATTTTCCTCTAATACGGATATCGTTTTCACCAAATGATATATGTACGTTTGAAGTAGTGGTTTTAACATGCTTACTTCTTGAGTTACAGTCTTTACCTCCAATTAAGTGATACGCATGATACAACCCTAGCATCGTCAAACATTCATCGGGATCACATAATTATTTCTGCGTGCCATCGAGGGAATATACAAAATTGTTTTGAGGCACTGATAAATTTTAATTAATGCGAGAAAAGATATCCCAACAAATACAGAAAAGCCGGAAAAAATGTGATTTGACATGATGAGTTCTTACGTATAATCAAAGGAATTTGACAGAAGTATATGAAATTCTTCACAAGTATAAAAAACAGCACACACTAAACCGTATCACTTGAAATAAGAAATACTGTTAATTTACAGGTGGCAATGATGACTTCATAACGCAGACAAACGCCATCGGGGATTCTGTACAAGTAGACTGCAGGAGTAACTTTACCGAACTCGGCATTATTTCGATGTGGTTCTTCGAGAATAATTTGTTAGTCAAACCACTACGTCAAGGCTCGAATCACATACAAGACTCTCGATATACACTCACGCTCTCGGATGATGGGGAAAAATCCAGGTTGGAAATTACCAGTATTTCATACAGTGACGCAGGAATGTACTTTTGCGTTCTATCAACAGGATCTAAGTTTTGGAAAGAAGATTTTCTTCTTCAGACTTACGGTAATGTTAATAAGGTGGTCATAAAGGTGTTTCCCAATGGATTGATAAAACCAGAGTTTTCTTATGCCCAAAAACCGTTTCATTTGCATTTCAAAATAATGTCCCTTCTCAAAAAGAGCAAGAATAACATCCATAAAGGCAAAAGGTGCACAAAGGATTGCACATTGTAGCGACACAAATATTTTATTACCCTCGGGGGGAGGAGGATCGAAGACAAACTCGAATTTTTAAGTGTTCCTTTGCATACATTAAATGTGCCATTATTTTTCCTTTATTTTTATTTTTTAATGGAAAGTCGAATTAATTATCATTTTTAATGAGGAATTTCGTGCATTGTTATATGACTGATTATCATTTCTTGATCCATGAATATATTATTCATGGAAATTACAGAAAATACATAGAATCAATGTACCATCGTTATATGTTGCTAAACCAGTGTTTTTCAATTATTATTGTTTTGGCAGGTAAGCCTGAGCTAACAACAAACAGAACCATCGTTGCGAACGACAAGATTACAGCAGTATGTTGCGTTCAGGTTGCGCCTGCACCGAAATTGGAATTTTCTTGGGCTTTAGACTACAACACGTTTTCTCCAAAAGACGTAATGAATGAATTTCACGCTACAAATGATAACAATGGTACAATTCAATGTCAGGTGGTAGCCTTTCCAACTGATCGTAAACACAATGATAAGGATTTACTTTGTGCCGTCCAAGACGACCACAGAGCTGTATCCAAAGCGACCTTAAATGTGTGGTGTGAGTATTTATAGTATCACTAACATAATAAAATTGTCGTTATCACACTTGTTCACATATTAAAAGTATCATCTGTAATACTTCTAATTGGCGAGTAAGGTTATTTTCTGACATAGCTGGTGAGTGGCTACAGTAAATATAATATCATGCTGCGTATTTGTGGCATGTACAGCGACCCACAAAGAGAAACAAAGACATATTTGGAATGCAAACATGAAGCTTGTCGATTTTTTTGATAACTAACTAAAATACATTGCATGTAGATACTCAGATTGAAAACCGATTAGTGTAGCCTACTGTACTTCAGGTTTTGATATAGACATGATTCCCCTCACGTATTTATATCTCATCGCTTCCATAGTGACGATGAGATATTTTAGTTCCTTTGCCAATTGAGACATTTTAACTATGTTAGTTGCCATAGCCACAGTTGCCGTGTAACCATAAGTGAAAGTTCATAGGTCAAATTGATTAAATGTGTAGATGTATTCAGTGACCCCACGGGTCGATCGTTCCTATGGTCATAATGAATCATTATGATATCTCGACACATTACTTCAGGAATCATTACTTACCGTTTGCCTGTCAGGACAGGCTTCAAAAGTGCTTTAAAACTTGACTTTCGTTGCACCTATTTAGTACCAAGGTTTTCTAGTTGAGATTTGTAGAGGGATGTCCTTGGGTATATTTTTAGACATGTATGATGATCGAAGAGGTGTTTGTTTTCGAGGAAACAACAAATGGCGTCACATTTCACAGTGTGTAATATTTATTAAAGGCAGCAATGACTTTTCAAAGCAACATGATATACTTGTAAATGACTTCAGATAACACACAGATCTTCCTTGGGCAAACAACTTGGACAGCATTCACCATTAGGATTTAAAAATTAAGGTAATACCTTCAGAGGTACAAAGTCACATATTGTAAAAGGCAGATAGAGGTAATGCTTAATGGTCATCAATGCCATTTTCTATGAGAAACTGTCAATGTTCACCGAGGTAACACGCCTAACGTTAGACCGTGTCTCAGGTACCAATCAACTAAAACAGTCTCAAAAGATAAACAGGTAAGTGAACCAGGCCCATAGCCACAGGGGTTGGTGGCAAGGTAGCTTTGTGATATTCTGAACATTGCTGAATGCCTTAAATGCAAGGACAAGAAAACAAATACTACAGTGTAAAAGAAGCCATAAATATTGTATACTTTCAACATTTTATTTATGGTATTAACAGCAATATAAAATTTTTAATGATGTGCGTACCATGAAAACCACAGTACTGAACATGAAAAAGAGAAATCAGCAGTTTATATAGCTAATTTCGTTATACCCTCAATTCAGAGCCTTACAAAACTTAAACTTAGACATTGTTGGTTATGTTCGGCATAGAACACCTTACAGCGACAGAGATTACTTACATATTAAGAAAAAATGCTCTTCAGTATTTTATTAGGTTTAGAAAAGACTCGAATAGGCTACGCACTACTCATTGTTTTGTGGGGATGGAGGGGGGGGGGGGGCTAGTGCTAGGCGCCCAGTGCATAGTAGTGCCTACATCGCAAATCCTCGTATTCAGTCGTGGACCGAGGCTAAGCCTAGGTGTATTATATTAGTTGCTATCGGAGTTTCGGCTGGTATAATATTCAGAGAGTTCAAGATACATGCACCAAATTCAAATCAAATTACCTTCATGCTTCGTCCTTTGGTAACACCCTTTATTGTGCTTTTCAATTGTAAAATTCTGGTAACCATGATGCTATTCAAGTTTTCGTAGTTACCGTCTTCAATAGACTTTGACCAGATTGGTTCTTTTCCCAGGAATATTGAGCTGAAACGGCCAACCTCGGACTCTTTCCAATATTTGACACATCTGACATAAGACTGACAGCTTTCTCCGAGAATTTTGACCGACAACTTTTCACTGTATTTCTTACGAGTTGACACACATTTTCTACCGCCATCGTTTTGCTGTGGTACGTGATACGGTAAAACGCCGATATTGCTTCGTCAGATGACACCACTTGTTAAGTATGGGAATTTCCAAGAAAGTCCTTAAACTTACTTTTATCGAGAGGGCGAAGTAAATTAGTCCGTCACAAACTGCTTTCACTCTCAAAATAACACTTACAGATAACCCGAAGCATTACAAACAGAGAAATGTATAGAGAAATTCGAAGGCACTACAATTTGGGTTCAAACCTTGGTACTAAAATAGTTGCAACGAAAATGAACGAAATCGAGCCTGATTTGATAGATTACGTATGGTGATTGCATATCAGAGACTTCCATAAGAAAAACAGACCTATATTCCTCCCGATACCATAATGAATAAAGTTCCTATTTTAACTTGACTGGTGCAAACAGTGTAGCCGTTCCTAATGAATAACAGAATGTTTAACTTGACTGCGTTGTTTCATGTACCTTTTCTAACAGATCCAGCGACAGTCAAAATGATAACCGCATCCAAATTGTACATCGTAAACGATGCTGATATCGTACTGTTTGTTTGCAAGGTAGACGGTAATCCTCCACCAGATGTTTTCCTTCAAAGAATAGATGAACAGCTTGAATGGAAACCTGTTGCACTTAAGGCTCTCGTCAAGTCAAACCTTACTACTCAACTGTGGGAATTTCACTTGCCTATTAAAAACAACGTGAATGGAATGTACAGGTGCACAGCTAACAATACAGTCGGTGGAATTGATGTGAGCGGAATAGTCAAAGTGGAAGAGTCGCGTACGTAAATTGTTGAAGGATATTTGTCAAATGCCACTTGAGCACTTTATTTCGGGTGACAATTTAATTAATTTAATCGTACAAATCAAATACTACATAGTTGTAGAATATGGCGTTAGATGTAGTGGCGGTACCAGACATTCCAAATTGTGAGCCGGGGGGGGGGGAGCGGCAGGTTAACGGTTTTCTGGGGGACATTTGGAAGGGCAAAAACGCACTAGATAGTTCTTGCACGCCTTTGTATCGATTTTGTAGAGCAAAAATACATGTTAGAAAAAGGAATTATACTTACATTTCTCTATATCGTAGGGCCGTAGTGGGGTTCTAGGGTGAAGAATCTCCCTTTCAACACCTCCACCCGCTGGCGCCGCCACATGTTAGATGAACTATTGCAAACATAGATATTGTTAATAGTGGAAAGCACAAAAATATTTACAGTAAACTTAGACACTACGAATGTGTAAGTGAACTATTTCATATTATTCAAGTTACCTAAACGTTAGCTGTTTTGATATTCACAACGCTTAGCAACATGTTTCTTATCTCACTTATTCCTCGTCAGTCAGCAATTCGAATAAGACCTGGGTAATTTCCATTGCGTTAGTAGTTGTAACGTTCGTCGTTGCTGCTCTTATCATCAAGTCAACTCACAGTAAGACCTTTTTCATTTCGATATAAATAGATATCATTATTGAAGTTTCTTTAAAATATAATGGGGTAGTATATTAATCTAAAGGTCCACCACAGTACACATTCATTGCAGTATCAATATATGGTTTATAGCATTTCATTTAGCGTTCGATCATATATCTTACGATACGGGCTATTCTACTCCAATAATACATGTATCATTCTTTTTTGAGAATGTTGAATGGATCATGTTGCATCAATTATGTGTAAAATGTTAAGGATTCTAAGATTCTGAGATGGAAAAGCTCTGCCAAACGATATAATATCTATACTTATTTACAAATTTATACTCGGACATAACGATCCAATTTATGTCATATTTTCAGAAAGATGTCGGGATATTCCACGGCTATCACGATATTCGAGGAATAGGAACGTGCGGTAAGGTGGTATTTTAATTCACCTATCATATTTGTTCATAATATGATGACCACCGTAAACAAATTTTCGTACATAGTAGCCTATACGAACTGCTTTACTTTCTTCAAGTCGTTTAAAGTATCAAATCGGACCAATGAAATTCGTTACCTTCTGAAACACTAACTAATAACGTAATTATAAATGTTATGAATCTCAACACATTTAAGACTAATTACATTAAAAGTAAGAAAATCGGGCAAGCCATTCCTTAAGAGTTTGTACTAAAATGCTGTGAATAAGTTACCTGCGTATTACCACAGTTAAGATACAATATATAAATATCACTCGTGTATATATGTAAACCACGAAATTTGAAACAGATGAGTTAGGAGATATTTCTTGTTCTCTTTTCATTGTAGTTATTACTTAAAATTCATTGGAGAGGGAGGACTTACCGAAGTTTTGCTGTATTTTCAACTTGTATAACATATAGTTTGCATATTTGTGTCTGTATGGACAGTCTCAAGTAATAGTGCATGTGAATGGCTGTTTGACGCTAACATATATCTTTCTATTGTTTGCTATATAGACGTGAACTCCCGACCATCCCCAGTTCTGCAAAGGAATCAGCTGAATCTGGCGCACCTAATTCATTCGGTATACGCACAATTTTATCCTGTATGTTCTTGGTCTTAATGTACAATGGTCGCCGAAAATTTGATATAGTTAACTAGACGATGCTTAAAACAATTACTTGTATTATCGCACAATACTATATGTTATGAAAATGGAAGTAATCTTTACAGAACAATTGCACATTGTTCGATGCACAAGAAATGAATGCTTTCTCAAACTAACTTATATATCGATTTCTTCTCCAGAAATGTATCACAGTATCGATAGAGGAGATGGTGCTTCCGAGCAACATCAGCTGAAGAAATTTGATACAAATGATGTTACTTTTGTTGCTCAGCTGAATCAGGAAACTAAACAAGAGCGTTGGCTTGGAATATTGCATAAAGGGAAAATCTCGGAAACAATTGTACACATGCGAACTCATTCAGGTATTCTCATAACTGAACGAGCATCAAACATGTTTTGTTTATGTAAAGGGTTTTCTTCGACTGCGGAATTTCATCGATGATCAAGATACTTTTACAATAAATGTTAAAATATCGTCGTTCCATGCTTTGAAGTCTATGTCACACTATCTTATTGGAAGTCATCCTTCCTAAATTGTGACCCGGTCGTACACCCATTAATTAATAATCGGGAGCATTCCGGAGCGCATATAATGGGAGCCTCCAAACTTCGGTGGTTTTAATCTAGCCGCACTATCTTTATTATGATTGCATTTATTCACGCCTTTTGTCGTTTGATGGCTTCTATGATTCATGCAATGATTTTGTTTTTAGCTAATTCTACCGAAAATGATCTATCGAGAGTTATTTACTGATTAGTTTGAAAAGAAGGCAGTAATAAAGAGGATATATCACTTCCCGCTCATCGCTTATATCTTTCAATAGTTTAGAATATTTCCAAGATCCATAGGAAGTGCTATCATTTGGTACATGTACTGCATATTGTATGTTTCTAAATTCTGAGTATTTGTGGTTGCTAACATTAAAACCGATATCTTTAGCCGAAACAGAAAACTGTTCCGAAGAATGGGAGTACTTTGTCCGTCACATTATCTTACTTCCGAAAAACGACATTATCGTCAAAACATACGGATTTGCTGAGAAAGCAGGTAAATATGGTAAATTTCATTAGAGTTGTATAAAAATAGCCATTGAAAATAATATTGAATTACATTACAAAGTGCAATAGTTCTCACGTGTACATAACGTTGTTTACTTATGAAGACAATTTCATTCTATCGATTCTGCTACCTTTCTTTTAGGTATTACATATTGTTTGCAAGAATATTTGGCTTTTGGGACCGTCAGAAAATATCTTGAAATTACTTTTGGACAAAGCTTTCTCTACGGGAATGCATTAGAGCCGGTACCACAAACATTTCTGACTTTTGCAGCTAATGTTATCGACGGCATGAATTTTCTTCATCTGAATGGTGTAAGTCAATCCCAGACGAGCTCTTTTCTCTATATTTTCGTACTATTGTGTAGTACTTTATCACACAATTATGAAGATTATCCCAACATTAGTACATCGTTATGATTCCGTGATTGTTTACTCATGCACGCTATATAGTACCAAAACGTGTTGCAGATTAAAGGATACGTTAAATCCGTGCTAATGATGAAATGCATTATAAGGCGAAGTTTCATTGGGACTAAATTGTTTAATATGTAGGACCTACTAAGCAAACTTGGGTTTGTGTTTTGCTGCTCAGGCAGATGTTGTATTAAGATTACTGACAAATAATTAATTTCTCTCTGTTTTTTAGTTCTCCTTGATCATGCGGAATAATTGACGTTCTTAATTTATAATTACTTAAGTATAGGCAAACTACTAAGCATGTATTTAATTACTTAATAAAATGAGATCATATATGTGTGACTCATCATCTTGTAGGATAACTAAATAATAGGCTTTAATAGAGGGATTAAATACATATTGTTTTATGTGGTCACGCAACTTGGAAGATGATAGCATTTAAACGGAATGGAGCAAGTTGCCCTCCAGCATGAAGAGGCGCTGTTAATGATTGGTGAGATGAAAACATTTCCAATGTTATCATCTCCATCCCCGATCGCCAATCCTCCTCCCACAACCACCACCACATTGTGTGACAGGAGTAGTCAATGAAATCAAGACCAAAGAAGTGAGGCGGGTTATGTAAACTTACGGTAACAGTAACGTTTTGTTAATTTATTAAAGCATGAGGCTGAACTGTTTAAACGGACGGTACACTGAAGCATTTAACGTTTTACATTTTCCTGGTGATGTGATGCAGTACGATTGGTATTTTGGAACCTGTCAAATAAAGCTGGCGTATTACTCGCGTGTAACGTTGATACAGAGTGCACCGTATCTGGTATACACTAACAATTACTGTGCCATATTGCTACGGACATAGATAGGTCTGTGACACGAAGGTCGGATTTCAGTGCCTACACTCGCCTATCCACAAACTGACGAAACGGTTCGAAAAGTTTTTTGGGGTTTGTTTCGATATTTTATGAATACTCTTAAACTCTATCTGTCATATTACACTTCCATTTATATTTAATTGGGTAGCATTGTTGAAATTGTGACATGGTATAAACATGAAGTCAAAATTGATATCTTATTTCACACAGTGGATACATCCAGGACTAAGTTCCGAAAAGTTACTTTTCTGCTCTGCCGAAACTCCAGGCCTCTGCTGCAAGCTATATGATTTTTGTTATGAAATGTCTTCACGAGAAAGAGTTGATAAGGAACTTTCGAAGGTGAGATCCATATTAAATACAGCTGATCTTACTTACATTTCTGTATGAGTAATTCAAATTGGCTTTGAGTATCATAGCGTATTAGAGTTTATGGCAACCATAGTGTTTAAACAAACACTATACAAGGCTTTCAATTAATTTTTCTACTTAAAGACACCTTCGTTTGAATAACGAGGATTTCGACATATCTAAGCATGGATCCCAATTCCTTCTCCTCTGTAGTTTGCTATCCACCATATTTTGACCGTAATTTCTACTAGTTGAATCCTAGTAAATGGACCAATATCAATATCAGATCTCACCCCTTCAACGAATATATGATGAATGTAGGGATTTCTCCATGCTACTAGCAAAGTATTTCACTGTGGCCGGCAAGACTTATAATAACAACACAATAACATGAAAGTCTAGTGTCCGTGTATCGAGGGGCATAATTAAAAGTTTTTATTTATATAGCGGATTTATATACGAGTAACATATACGTTTCTAGAGAGCTATGTAAATAAAGATATGACTATTGTGACTGTGATATCCCCTCTTGGAAACCGTAAGCATCATATTAAGCACGATATGCGTCAATTTAGTCAAATTAAATCGAATTAAACTACTTTACTCTTCCGCCATAGAATAGGGGAAATGTTCTCCTGAACATGTCACCGGAAGTGAAGCAAACAGGAGCGTATACACAAGGAAGTGACGTCTGGGCTGTTGGAGTCGTTCTCTGGGAAATATTTTCGTATGGTATCCGAAATTTATCAACAACCCTTCTTTACTAACATTATCAACCGTAGACGTTTCGTGGTTTCTTTACACTTGTCTATCGCTATAAATCTTACACAAGACAACAAGCAAAATAAACCCAAGACCATTGTACTGATTTATTTAAATGTATTATGACAGGTGTGTTATTAGCAGCTCCACATGGCGAGAAATATGAATTGTCTATTCCTGCCAGAATTATAAATGAGAAACGTTGTATAAAACATTATTTCGCACTGTAAAGTTACACGACACCAAATAATCATATTGTTCTATTTTCCAATAGGATATCGTTCATAGTTCGAGTGACACAATATGTGGTTTATATGAATTATACACGCAACGTATGTGGTCGTAAATACGTTATTGTATTGTTCATTCTTTCAGTTACTCATTTTACTATAAACGTTTTTAGAATAGAAGTTTAACAAAGTACCAATAGCTGCGTTATATACTGAAAGTTAATTGTTCGTCTTATATATCTCTAATATTACCATTGAGTACTCCTTCATGTAATAAAGGAACTTTCTCATGCTCTTGTCCCTTGTTTCTAAGGTGCAAACATACCGGAATACAGTGAGTTAGAAAGTCACGAGGGCGTTCTAAGAAAACTGGTTAGACCTAGTAATTGTCCTGGACAAATGTAAGTCTTCACAATATTACAAGCACTGAACATTCAAAAACACACTCAGTACGTTTTTTTTCCCGATAGATGTCATACTGAAGTTAGTTTCTAGCTTTTCCTGATTCTGATAATCCTTACTGGGTACAGACAGTCCCAGGGGCGTCAATCCCAATTGAAAAGTGGGACGGGGAAGGGGGGCATAAATGACTGAACATAAATATAGCTGAATGAGTGAGCGCGTATCGCCCACCGCGACCGCCCTGGCACGAAGCCTTTATCAGGTGAGGTCCAGGGACCGCCTTAGGGCCCCTGATGGGGTCCATGTGCGAAACCCCCGGGGCCCAAAGGGGTAATCACATCTAGACATTTTCAAATGTTCTTGGTTGGTCCTTTAGTTGATATGTCAGTCATAAACATTTTTAAAAATAGTCACATCTGACAAGTGCTTATACTTAAATTAAACAAAACTTTTCTTTCGGCCAAAACATGCCTCATAGATTGTTAGAAATGGCACTTGTTCGTTGCATCTAAACATTCCATATTTTGGGATCTCATCTTCTAGAAAATTTACATTCAAAAAAGGTAAATAAGACAATTTTATTCTTTCAAATCACTTTTTAGAAAATAGGACTTCACGTTACTTTACAAGCTCTGCTTTATTTATTGTTTTACACAGGTAATTGAAGATATTAAGCACGCTACCGTATTTTCATGGTAGCTGTAGCATGTATATTCTAATGGGAAACAAAATGGTGAATGTAGGTGTACATTAATTGTTAGGTTTGAGTTATTATCATTTATTTATTTATGCTCGTGCATGTACGTGATGAGCTGCCTTTTGGCTAAGATCATGATTAGCATGTGTTCCCCTTTGTAGGGAATCTTGATACACACCTGACGATGATCACAACGTCACAGTCTACATGCATATGGAATGTGGTTGAGAGCGCATCAGTCGTTCGGTTGTTTGGTTTTGCATGCCAGGGTTCTTTCTTATGTAAATTTCTTAATAAGAACATTCTGTTCTTTCTAAACGCCATTTCTACAATACGTGCCTAGAATCTTGAAGTTACACACCACTGAGTCATGAAATCAGAAGAAATAATATGAACATTTTGCTTAAACTATCTGAAATAGCGCATACTGTCCAGGCGTTCACACTATCATACCTACTTTCTAGTCTACTTTCATTTTAGGAAGGGTACGTGGCTTCAGTGTTTATAACTGGTATAATGAGTAACATGAGTATAACAACATGACTAACATATTAGCAACCAGGCTTAGCAGATAGCCTCAATGGTGTATGGGTGCGGTTCTTCATTTAATTTACCCATTTGAAAAGCAATGTTTTTTTATCGGGGGGTTGAGCAGATGAGAATAGAACATCAATAAATATTAATTTCATAGCACAATGTCTGAGCTCCCTTTATGAGATACACGAGTCATAAGTAGCATGATAGGCTTAACGCCTATACAACTGGGGGCGGGGGGCATCTGATATTGTATCCCCACCTTCAGAAAGGGGGACACGTGGCCCCTGCCCCCTTTCCGTACCCCATGATTGACACCCCTGGGCAATACCTGTCAATTAGTTGTCATTCTTGTGTCATGCCGCAAGTTAGTACGGTAAGTCTTCTCTAAAGCAGCTTTTGCGTTATGTTGCCGTTTTTCCACCCTTTTGACATGTTGATCGTGTTTTTGACATGTTTTCATGGCAAAACATTAAATTGAGAACTAGCCAAGTTTTCCCTTTCAAAAAGCTTCGATTGGCGAGTAATTAAGGACTTCTGCAGATACATGAGTAGAGTGTCTTAAAAAAATCCTCCAAACTCCAAATTAACCGCACACAGTTCTCCAAATCCACTAGTTTGAATTCAACCAATCGGTGAATTGCTAACATGTTTATTTATGAGCCTTTGCTTAAAGTACATCATTTGAAAATCCGCCCTTTGGTAAGACTGCCGTTAATTTTTCGTCACTGCCCGCCTCTTCACCCTTCAAGTTTATTAGAACGTTATCAGAACGTTAGCCTGTGTGTTACGTAATCAATTCGCCATGCCTAGCAAAGGAACTCAGCGTGTAAAAGTTACTTGCATGGCTTAAATTCCCCGCCATCTACAGCAAGATCCTACTTATGTCGTTCATATAGTTTAAATATTTATGTTATGAGTGGGGTTTACTGCGATCCTAACGGAAAAACAACGTTTAAAGTTGTACATTTTCCGACTTTCATTCCACCATTTGAAGTTAGAGTTGAATAGATAAGCTAGTAGTGTATGTCGTTATGGCATCGTGGGTCAATGAGGTTGAGAAAATGATAGAAAAGTACGCAAAAAGCTGCTTTTATGAACAAGATTTCTATGAAAGCTTATTATGACCTTTACCTTACCTAGATGAACTTTGATGTTGTGGATAGTCTCCTCCAAGGTTTAATTCTTGTTTGCTGAATGGTAATCTTTTATATAGCATTTCTTTCTTGATATGTGTTAACACTCAATCCTTCAGGTATGAAGCAATGTCACTTTGTTGGCAATGGGATCAACATTCCCGTTTGAGCCTCGATGAACTAAAGAACTATGTAAAAGGCACCAGAGAAACATACATGGACATGACGAAACAACAAGTATGCGAATTAGTCATGATTTCTTCATACTTATATTTTTAACATATGCGTAACTTTATATACTGCACAGGGGTAGATTTTCATGAATTTTGCTCTCTTTTATTTAACCCTCTGTCGCCAGTTGCCTTAAGACGAATAAGCAAACATCCTTTAGTTAAGAAATTGTTTATCTGCAACAATTCAGGATTAACAGACAAGTTGTTTGGGATAATCCACAATAAGACAAAGACCTAACACGAAGGATCTAGATCTGTTTACCATTCTTACGTCTTCAAGACCAAGCTATTGGGATATTTTGTCATTAAGTTTTTGCTTCTTTCAGGAAAACTTGCAAGAAATTCCGTCATTCAAAGTGAGACTTACAACAATATCCCAAAATAACCTACAAGCATCAACAACGACGACCACGACAAATTCTACAACATACAGCACGGCAATTTATGATACATCGAATTGAAAGGAAAGGAGACTATGATGTGCATCTCCAAATATAAAAATCTAGAAATATCAGTCAGAATCCTGTCCGATTGTAGGCAAAAAGCAAAATCAGTGAACTTTATTACTAACATGTCGAGAGAAATATAGGAGCAAATTAGAGACACAGAGTTGCGATAACTTGTTAGTAGAAGCCAAATTCACTTCAGTGTGCACTCTGTGGGAAGCCACTAAAGTGTACATGTCCAAGATACACGAGGAGGTTATTTTCTTTAATGCATAAAATAATTGTTACTGAGAAATATTGCACAGATATTGCCATACACATTCTTCACAGAGATGAAACTTGATAGAAGATGTTATAGGATCCTACGTTTGTGAGATCTCGATTAGGCAATGTATTGATTTGGTTTGAGATTTGGATTACAGATCTGCCTACACAATGGGGAGGGAATTCTAAAGGCAAGCTGGTATTTCTATTAACTTAAGTGCATACCGCATTTCCTGTTACATGGAATCATATGTACATAAGTGCCTTGTTATCTTGTAAGAAAGGAAAGTTCGATTATCATTTCCTAAACAAATGACAGCAATGTGTACATGGCAAATAAAGAGATGTCTATATATTTGTATTATTATTAATAATTGTTTACTAATCTCGCGTTCTTTTTTCAAGCTATTTTATATCACAAATAGCCCTATAAAAGCATCTTAAAATCTAGAAGCAAGTTCGCTGTCGTTCTTTTCTGACTCATCAGTTCATCAATCAACATAATTGATACGAAAACCTCGATGAAGATTATTAATTGGAAACCATAATTTACACAATCCTCTATTACTCAATATCAATGGAGTTCACATCATTTTCAAAGTTGCCATGCAAGAGAGGACTGGCTCACCGGAATACCGGGAAATTCCCCGGGGCTCATCTATGTCGAGGCCCACAAGATCCTCATCTTCGCCTCAAACCGTTGCAGTGTGGCTCAAAATGGCTAGAAGTAAAGCAGACAAATTTTAAATCACATTACTCTATTCAAATATATACGATATGGACACTTCTACTTCTCACCAGTTCACAGTTGGACTCAATACCTTTAAATATATTCTTTAAGTATATTCTTGCCAATTACTAAGTTGTTCCACATTTTATCTATTCGCAAGGGTTTTCGTGTTTAAGGTGGCTCTTTCCAATATATTGGGGCTTCCTCATGATGAAAATGCCCAGTGCCAATTTTTAGCCTTGTCCGCCCCTGTTGTCAAACTTACTGTAGTGATTTTTTGTTTCATATTGTTTCCGGATGAGGCCAACTCAGTTTCGGTTAACTCATCTCTACCATCTCCTAATTATATTTAGCTTCCATGATCTTTCATAATCAAATATATTGTCGACACTTGCATGTAAAAAGATCATCCGTCACTCCACAGTACACACACCCGAAGAAATAATTAATTAGAAACCCATGAAAAAATATGGGATCGTTACTTATATTTAGGTCAAGGCATTCACTTTGAGCAATAATAATTCACTTTAAAGGGACGCATTGGAAATATCACTGATTAACCACATTGCAGCTCCATATAGTAAATATGGTTGATATGACGACCGGAAAGTATTTGTTGTAACTTTGAAACAACATTAATTTCATCGAACACAGGACTACAGGAAAATGTATACATCGACGGAAAATAAAAGGTTACATGGTTTTAGGAGTAGTCTTCTAAATTTGTAAGGATACAGTTAAGCAGCAAAGAAAACATAGAGGTATAGTATAATGGCTGACTGTGTCACATTTATAGTACCAGTTTATTACACAGTAAGTTGAGTGGGATTCTATTTTGTTGCTTGAAATCTCTTTCATTTTGTTATTTGTACAATAATATCGAACTTTGATCCATGCGTTAGTGTTTCTTGACGATATCATGTTGTTCGACAATAGACTGTTTAAGAAATTTATGCTTTGTACTTTGTACCTTCATGAAGTATGGACAATAATTTACTTAGGTTCAAAATGTGCAGTTGCCTCTAGACGTTGCAGTGCCAGTGTAAAGTAGCACAACATGGCGACGAAAATGCTGTTGGAACGAAATAAACAAATAGGTTTTATGAATATTTTCCATGAGCTATCGTCAACTGTTCCCGATTTTCCTCCTGTAACACAAGGTATGACATATTTCTTCTTTTACATATTTAAATCTTATTATTTCCAATAAGCCAATTCGATGATAGGATAGTATTACAGTTAATACTTCTTCACACAGTGAAGTATTGATTGTATATAGATGACTGGAGATTGAAATAATAAAGAAACAATCCTTAAAATTGATCATTGTCCCTAGCATGTATTTTCAGTTCAATAAGCCTGATTAGGTAATATAGTAGAACATTTTGTACAGAAAGATCAAATTGCAAATATCTTTGAAAAAATATGTCAGCCTTAGGTAAGTTTTCATCATTACTGACTTTGCTTTTGAAAGTAGTGAAGGATCTTTCATTGCAAAATGTCGTGTTCTTGAACCTCTTTTTTAAATATAAATATAATATACAATATGAATATCTTCTGTTTGGTCACAGATCTTTAACCATGGCACCGTTGAAGATTACAATAGCTCTTTTTACAGTCATATTGACGGGTAAGTATCTCAATGTCCATGGTGGACCTTACCCAATCTCATCAAAAGCGTAACATGACAGGCAATTAGCAGAAAGAATATAATTAAAAAATTGAATAAACGTTAGCTTCAATAAGAAACTAATCAAGACTGTTTTTTAGTATGCCCGTACAAAGAGGCGTAGAAAAGTTTTGAAATTCGGACGCACTCCTCCCCCCCCCCCCCTCTTCACCGCCCTCCTACCCAACAAAAAGCATACATATATTCCCTACTCATAAATGTTCTATCTTTCAATCACTTTTGGCTAATTTATTTTTACAAACATTTAAGTTTCGTCGATTTGTTTTACAGGAAATTTCGCCTGTACCCGTAGCTTACAAATGTTTGTTTTCGAAAAGGGAGAGACAGGCCACATTCCATGCATTATACGAGGAGAGTCCCAAGCATACTTCTGGAAAATTGGTAAAACTTTTCAAGACAGTAAACCTTTGGCAACATTTATTCATGACAAATCGAACAAATTTGCTAATGAAACGTTCGGGAAGCACACAGTTCTTGAAGACGGTACTTTGGTAATTTATCGTATGACCTACACTGACGAGGGGAATTATCACTGTCGTGTAGCAACTGAATCATCTAAATACTATAGCAGCGTCGCTGTGTTTTTAAAAGGTAAGTAGGTTTGTTAAATAGCACGATTAGATGAGCACAATTTCCATAAAAACATATATAATGAAATTACCGATCGAGATACAACATCGTCTATCGAGTGATCGATCAAAGTACATGCATAACTTAGCTCCGAGCTAACACATACTAAATCCACGTTTGTTTCAAGTTAAGAAATTTAATATGAATTCTTTACTTATATAAATATAAATATTTGCATATTAAATCATATAAAGATAACATTTTAACATACCATTTATTTCCTATAGCTTTTCGCAATGGTTCCACGTTTGGAATCGCAGGATGTGAGTCAAATTCAAATTGCAGATTGCATACAAAAGTTGGCTCACTGACTTGTGAAGCTGCTTTCGTTTCGTCACAACTAAGGTTGAGATGGCTCAACAATTCCATAGAACTTGAAAGCTATGAAAAAACAATGACAAATGATGACGACTCATTTAACGTATCCAGCACTTTTTCGGTTAACGATGAAAGTCCTTCAATACTCATTTGTGAGGCTTACGGTGAAGCAATGGAGTCACAGCATATACTTATTGAACTCACGGACGAAACAGAAAGTAAGTATAAAGAGAGCATCATGTCACTAATTTAAACTTCAATAAGAAAATTCTAATCGTTTTTCGTTCGTAACTCAACCAACTTCCATTGCAATCCCGACAGATTCGAATCAGTCGCTCCATGACAAATTTACAAAATGTAGAGGACCATCGCTTGGTTATTACTATGCATAAAACTGTGGAATTCGTTTGTTAAAACCCAAGACTTATCGCCTGGTCACCTCTAGGTACGAGTCCCTTTGCAAATATGTTTCCTTGCCTCTTTAAAGGGTGTGAAGACTCGCGCACAAAGAAACGTCTCATGCCGGTAATCTGACCTAGTTTCGAATGAGGTATAACAGAAGTGTTAGACATCACCATCGATCCCAGAAAATACACACACAGTTTGCTACTGTTGGTAATTATACACTAGTGTACAGTGAATACATACAGCTACGGTCAATACCCACAACACAGTGTGCATAGCAGCGATGGACATCTCAGGTCTAGATAAAAGATAACAAGTTATCACGTTTCATTACTGTCTGCATTTTGTAGCGACAAGAAGAAAACGTCATTTGCAAGCAACGGAAAATTAACTTTTTCAGAGCACGGCACAAGGTTTGGGGCGAGTCTTCAATGCCTTTAAAGCTTTCTTTGCTATATTGCACTCAGTTCTTATTATATGCAAACATTGCATCAAATGTCCTAAATTGCAGTATTGCGATTGTGCTATTATATTGTAACGCCGCCAACGTCTGGTAGTGTAAAACCTGTCTCGAAACCAACCTGAGGAGGGTAGGGGAGGTAGATGGGGGACGGGTACAGATTAACTCTAAATCAGGAGGCAGACACCAGAGTTGTAAGATTAATAAAAGTATAATTTCTCATCTCGTTCTACATCTACAGCGTATAATACAATATTTACATTTGCCCAATATAACGCACTGGGGTCGGGCACAACCCAATGATAGACATGGCTAAGTTAGACTGGGCTGCGCAAGGGTCGGGCAGTCTAGACGTCTGCAATCCACCGGTGTCGGGCAGCACAGGCTTCGGGCATTCCGCTTGACTCGGGCAGCGCAGGTGTCGGGCAATCCGCTGGACTCGGGCAGCGCAGGTGTCGGGCAATCCGCTGGACTCGGGCAGCACAGAGATGTGGGCACTCTAAAATGCTTAAACACATTTGTTTGGACTTAGCAAATATCAAAGGCTTTACCACGAGCCGCCGGAAGGAAAGTTCCTCGTCTTGCACTCGACCGACTCTCCGACCCTCTGACTCACTCATTTACGAAAGAACCCTGCATTAAATACCCCGGAAATAACCCCCGTTTACACACGTCCGTACATAAACTGTAAAAAAGGCTTAGACCAATCAGGGACTACTTGTATATATAACTACGGTGAGTTGCGACCAATGGGATCGACTCACACACCCACCGCCGTGCCTGCCTATGCCAGTCACGGGAATACATCGATATAGCAAAATTACGTAATCAGTTCCTGTTCCGGATAAACATCTCTCGTTACCTCCGCGGAGCGCAACAGATGTTACTCCTGAGGGAGCGAAACGTATCTCACTAAGGAAAAGTCGTAGCTTTCCGCTACATTTCCCCCACCCGAGCTACAAATGCGTCCTCGCATTTTCTATACCCAAAAACTAACTAACAATACAACAATTAATTAAAAATTGGTTCCTCTTAAAACAAATCACTTAATTTACAATGTAAAGTGAGGGCAAGAACGTATGAGTTTAAGAACCAATCGTTTCAGCTTGAGTAACTCCTAGTTACAGTACATTGTTTACCAAAAATAGCACGAAATAAGCATGAAAAGAAAATCAACTTACGTTTGATAAGAACATAAAGAAGGTAGTGAAAGAGGGTCCGTAAGTAAAATGTTAAACATAAAAATACGAAGTGTCCGTTCAAAAAGCACATAATTATCCACTTTTGTTCAATAAACAAAAACAAAATGCTGTGACACAAATGTTGTCCAAGTAAAAATAAATTTAAGTAACGAGAATACATGTGTCCATACAAAGAAACAACGTTTTGAAACAATTTTCCGTGATGGGTCTGGTTAACTTCGTTCCCGGCGATAATTTCGCTAATCATTCAAAACGGAATAAGCGTCCACAGAAAATTACAGGTTACGAAACCATGTATATAGAATGTTCTCTCCGGTATATAGAATAGAAAGAAATTATTTACAAAGTAACTGAAAGTTCGTTTCGCTGAAGGGTTGGTTGTCTTTAAAATTTCTCTACAGTTACGTAGATCCTCCCATCCTGGAGTACCACCGTTGAAATCCTCTCCTTTGGTTGTCTGTCGTCGTTATTACCCACCATCGGTCTATTCGCATCTTCTATGGCCTTTTTTTTTCAGTTAGGCGAAACAAAGGTGCGCAAATATGGGAGAATCCCTTTACAAATCGGCGATAGTATGAACATAACCCGACGAAACTACGCACTTCCGTAGTGGAACAGGGAGTAGGCCACTCTAGTACACACCGGACTTTCTCAGGGTCAGGGGCGATTCCTTCGCTTGAAACGACATGTCCTAGGTAGTTGACCTCCCTTAGGAAAAGATTACACTTTTTCGGGTTGAGCTTTAGTTTCGCCTCACGAAGCCTTTGAAAAACGCCAGCAAGTCGTTTAAGAGTTTTCTCGAAGGAGTCTCCATATACGATGACGTCATCAAGATACAGCAAACACGTTTGCCACTGCAGACCCTTTAACACCCTCTCCATAAGTCTCTCGAACGTCGCCGGGGCGTTACAAAGTCCAAACGGAAGCACCTTAAACTGGAATAGACCACTTCCGGTAACGAAAGCAGTTTTTGGACGGTCGCGTTCGTGAACCTCAACCTGCCAGTACCCGCTCGCCAGATCGAGCGTTGAAAACCACTTTGCCCCGGAAAGAGTGTCTAGGGTGTCGTCAATTCGGGGTAGGGGGTACGAGTCCTTCTCGGTTACGTCATTTAGCTTCCTGTAATCGACACAGAACCTAGTGGAGCCGTCTTTCTTTTTCACTAGTACTATCGGTGACGCCCAAGCACTCATCGAAGGCTCGATAATGTCATGGTCAAGCATTCTCTCCACTTCTATTCGAGCCTCACCCTTACGGTGTATCGGGAGTCTACGTGGCGCTTGGCGAATTGGTCTTGCCGCCCATGTGTTAATCTGATGTTGCACCAGGTCTGTTCGTCCGAGGTCCTCTTTTGATCTAGCAAAAACATCGGCATTGGCTGCAAGGCATTTCCTGACTTCACCGGCTTGCGCCTCGGTTAATTCAGTACAACTTCGCAATGCAAGCTCCTCTAAAGGTTCTGTCAACTGAGTAGGCCCAGTAGGCGGTACACCATCACCCCTATTTCTTCCTTGCAGGGTTCTACAGCCCACAGACGGATTGTTTTCTATTACTTCTGCAGAGTAGCATTCACCTACGAGTGTTCCCTCATACAGTGTAATAGGTCGGTTCGACGGGTTCATCAGTCTCAGCGGTACCAGCTCATTTGAGGGGTCTACGAGTATCTTGGCAACCATCACACCATGTCTTTCGGTAAACCTTTCGTTACACTCCACTACAGCAGGTACCTCGACTCCAGCCATTCTTGGAATTCTCGCTGCTACCATTTTCTCGCTTTCCTGGGGGATCACTACCGTTTTAGCTATCACAACCCTACAACCATCGAAATTCTTTTCGATGTTGTCATGTTGTATACCTCTAATGGTCAGCTCCCCTTTCCCAGCGTCAATGGTACAGTTATACCTCTGAAGGAAATCGTAACCCAAAAGTGCATCGACATCGATGTCTGCTACCCAGATCTCATGCTCTACTGCAAAGCTACCTACTTTCAACTGGAGACTACCACACCCCGAGAACGCGAGGGGTCTACCGTCTGCAACAGCCATGTCGAGAGATACATCCTTGAGCTCCAAAGTCTTTTTGGCGGACAATTGCTCAAAGAATCCCGTTCGCACTACCGTCAGGTCAGCTCCGGTGTCGACAAGTAAACTCACTTTGACACCCTCTAGCTCTCCCTGTACGTACAAACCTCTCGCACCTACAGACCGCAACCTCTTCCATGAGAGTGGTACATTGACGGGCTTACCATGTGGACTAGTCGATCTTTGCCCTACAAGACCGACTTCTCCTCGTTTTCCTGTTTCTTTGTCTCCTCTGCAGGGATAACATATTTCAGGGGGGAAGGGCAGTTCCTCCGAATATGGCCCATCTCTCCACAGTTCCAGCATTTGATAGTTTTCCGCCTTTCTTGGCCTTCCTTTGACACATTTGTGTTGTTCACTAAGAGCAGTTTCTGTAGCTGTTTAGTAAGTTCGGAAAATCCTTCGGTCATTGCTGTCGCTAGTGTTTTACTAATATCATCTATCGCACCACACTTGTTTTCCTGACCTTCTGTCTTCTCTGATACAACTCTTACTACAGCCCTCTTCTGGGTGTCCTTCCTCTGTTCGGAGAGGGTGAAGGCCTCCAGCTCGGCTGCAATGCTCACTGCTTCCTCCAGGGTCTTGGGTCTTGACTGATATATCTTCCATCTGATGTCACGGTCGCTTATGGCATCTATAAAGAACTCTTTTGATAGGGTCTCCTTCATCTCAATAGAGGCATTAGGGTAAGCACGGGAGAGAAGTCGCTGTATATCATGGGCCAGTTCTGGAATACTCTCCCCCTGTTGTCGGGTCCTGTTACGTAAGAGCGTTCTGAATAGTTCTGTCTGGTTAGCTCTCCCGAATCTTTGTTCGAGCGCATCCGTGAGAGATTCAAATCTTCTTCTCTTCGATGCATCAAGATCAGCAAGGACAGCCTGTGCTGGGCCCCTCAGGCTTGCCGCTAGTTGTAACGCCCTTGTTCTCTCATCCCAACCGTTTAGTTCTGATATTAGCTCAAACTGAACTATGTAATCCTCCCAGGGTGTTGAGCCATTAAATGAGGGCGCTGTTACCCTAGAAACACTCAAATTGGGGGCCTGGGGCTCATACTGCGGGTGCCACATTCTTTGCCGACTGATTTTTTTCATCATTGCTCATAGACAACCTTCGATTATTCCCTTCCTCCCGCCATGGATACCCTGGTCTCATACCTGGTCGCAATTTGTTTGTTCTAAAACGCCCCCGGTCGTAGGCCGGAGCGCTTTCATATGCCTCTGTCGGCTGCTGCATTACCATTTGTTCCCTTGGGCCACCCCGTGGTTGCCATCTACTCGCCTCCAGGGCATCCTCTCTAGCTGTCCTCTTGTATCCCTGGTTCATCAACGGACGGCGGTCTTCGTCTCCCCAAGCTTCACCACGTTCGTCGGCCAATTCATACGATTTGCCTACCGTCGGGCGACGGTTTTCGTCCCTCAGAGCCTCTGGACCCACAAGAAAGTCAGCCAACCTGTCGCCGTCCCCTTTATCTCCCCAGCCAGGCTCGTCTTGATATTTCGTCGTTTGTATCGGCCCTCCACATGATCTCGGTCTAACTGGCACGTTCAGAGGATCGAATTCATCCACATCAGGGATGTTCTCGTCCGGAAGTGACCACGTAGCCGGCTCATTCACCACAGACTGTTCAAAAGGGTTAGTCCCAGACATCTCGACTCGGTCCAGACTACCAGATAGGCACTAGAATCCCACCGTTGCCACCAATGTAACGCCGCCAACGTCTGGTAGTGTAAAACCTGTCTCGAAACCAACTGGAGGAGGGTAGGGGAGGTAGATGGGGGACGGGTACAGATTAACTCTAAATCAGGAGGCAGACACCAGAGTTGTAAGATTAATAAAAGTATAATTTCTCATCTCGTTCTACATCTACAGCGTATAATACAATATTTACATTTGCCCAATATAACGCACTGGGGTCGGGCACAACCCAATGATAGACATGGCTAAGTTAGACTGGGCTGCGCAAGGGTCGGGCAGTCTAGACGTCTGCAATCCACCGGTGTCGGGCAGCACAGGCTTCGGGCATTCCGCTTGACTCGGGCAGCGCAGGTGTCGGGCAATCCGCTGGACTCGGGCAGCGCAGGTGTCGGGCAATCCGCTGGACTCGGGCAGCACAGAGATGTGGGCACTCTAAAATGCTTAAACACATTTGTTTGGACTTAGCAAATATCAAAGGCTTTACCACGAGCCGCCGGAAGGAAAGTTCCTCGTCTTGCACTCGACCGACTCTCCGACCCTCTGACTCACTCATTTACGAAAGAACCCTGCATTAAATACCCCGGAAATAACCCCCGTTTACACACGTCCGTACATAAACTGTAAAAAAGGCTTAGACCAATCAGGGACTACTTGTATATATAACTACGGTGAGTTGCGACCAATGGGATCGACTCACACACCCACCGCCGTGCCTGCCTATGCCAGTCACGGGAATACATCGATATAGCAAAATTACGTAATCAGTTCCTGTTCCGGATAAACATCTCTCGTTACCTCCGCGGAGCGCAACAGATGTTACTCCTGAGGGAGCGAAACGTATCTCACTAAGGAAAAGTCGTAGCTTTCCGCTACAATATCCATACAGTTTCTTGGTGTCTATCCTTCAGATAACCCATGCGTCATGTAAAATTTACCTCATTTAATGCAGGTCCAGCAACAGAGGCCCTCACATCGACGTGGATGCTAATGAGCATCGTGTTTATCGTTGCATTTGTCATTATAGCGATCTGCTTGGTGGTAATTCTACTCAAAAAATACAAAGGTTTGTGAATAAATTCATTAATAATGTATCAGTATAGTTCCATGCTCATATAAATCGTTCCCTGGCATCTAGGAGTGAATCTATACGGTTACAAGCTTGTTCGCAAGTTATTTGTTGCAAGTCTTTTATTTGTTTAGGTTTTTGCCCGCTTGTTTTTTTTGGGGGGGGGGGTGGGGCAGGGGTTCTTGTCAAGAGACTAGATCATTTACAAATATTGTGCTCAAATACTTTTTAAATCAAAGTAACAAATACTTAGTTTGTTATTCTTTTTATTTTGTTTATGTTAACTTATTTATGTAAAATTAATGCGTACCCAAATTTCTAGTTCCAATAGTTCTAGAAACAGCGATGTTTGTGCGACACTTTTCATCTTTTCATGTATTTGTGGACACTTTACGTTATGTCTTATTGTTAAAACTTACCTTCAATATACGGTATTTCTTCATAACTAGATCAATCTAAAAAGGAAAATCCAATTACGTAAGTTCATGATTTTTCATTATTTCCTGAAATATACCCAATTTAGTCGGCCTATTACACGTTAAAGGTGAATAATACGATACCTATGCCATGCATACGGCGAACGATTTGAAAGAATGTCTACCTGGGTTTACATAACGAGGGAGTGACGAACAACTACCCATTGCGCACATTAACAAAAAGGATCCTTCTTCTGTTTCACTCCAATAAATCGAAGACTGAACTTTAAATTAGTTTGAAATTAACTAGAACACGCACTTAGACTAAAATTATTTTGCCACAACTAACAAAAATGAAATCGTATCACGCTACGAAAGGAAAACTTGCTTCAAAAATATATGATATTACTTTTTTTTTTCTCGGAAAGTACAACTATACATGAAGCTCTACTTAAGTGTGAGACAAAAATAACTTCCAAAACACTTTGTAGGAACAAATTATTGTTTATCATTTTATATATCACTGCTTCATATACGTGTAACTGTTTTTTCTTCTTTCTAAAAATCCAAGCGAAGGGGAAGAGACACAGGTACTAAACGAGGTACTTGGAAACTTTATACTCGATTCTGATTTGTATTTTATAAGTCAAGGAAACTCTTTCTGTTTATTGTTTTCTATCATTCTCAAATTCTCAAGAAGTGTCATAATTATCATTAGTTTATTTACGTACATATCAGTGAGTGTTTGAATATAATTCAGGTTATTTTTGCTAAGCTTATGAATTAAGAAACACAATGTCTATAGGTCGTTAAACTGCGGTACTATGCTTCAGAGTCAAGTAACATTCCCATTTGAAGAATAATTATAATTGTCAAACCTTAACAGAAGTGTTGGGAAAAACGGACGAATCCTCATCCAGTACTTAAAAGATTGTTCACCTGAGTGAGTCTTCGAAATGTTGATTGTAGAAAGTCCTTTATTTTAAGATAAATGAGGACTGTGGATGAATATCCACAAGTCTCACCATTCGGATGTGTACAAACCATGACAATTTCATGTCAATTGACCAATCTGACAAATATAGCTGTCGACAATTGAACTAAAATTGATAATGAATTATTGATAACACGTGACTCGTTCTATGACGCTTTCGTTTCACACGTGTGTTATGTTTATTTCCCCGCAGACGCAAAAACAAGAGAATGAACAGCTTCAGAAATCTTTAGATGTAAGTAATACCAGACGAAGAATAATTATAACTGTCAGTCCTTACCAGAGGTGTCGGTATAAACGGACGAATCCTCATCCAGTACTTAAAAGATTGTTCACTTGAGTCTTCAAAATATTGATTGTAGAAAGTCCTTTATTTTAAGATAAATGAGGACTGTTGATGAATATAAGTCTCACATTATGGATGTGTACAATCTTGACATTGGCATGTCAAATTGACCAATCTGCCCAAATATAGCCGTGTATAAATTGCACTTACATCGAAAATGAATTCTCGAAACACGTGACTCGTTCTATGACGCTTTCGTTTCATGCTTGTGCTATGTATATTTTCCCCGCTGACGCATAAACGAGAGAATGAACAACTTAGGGAATCTTTAGATGTAAGTAATACGGCATCTCTTTTTCTCTCTGTCTCTGTTTATGGAGTCATTGCTAATAAGTTTTAATACAAGAGTAGACTTGAAGATCAGTTTTGATAATAAGGAATTACGAGTATAGGCACTGCTATACACCCATACAAAACAGATCACAATTTGCTTGAATATATCGATGTAACACCAACATTTAGGAAACAATCGATCTATGCACAATCCAAGATCGAAACAACAACAATAGAAATAAAGAAGCACTAAAATGTTTTGGAAATTTTTACCAGAGTGCAGAAATTAATTCCCATTTCACCAGTTACATAAATTCATTCCGTATTGACAACAAAATAAATTTTGCAATGAATGCTATATATTTCTTCATTCATGTTACTTTTGTATCGGTATGTGCTATAGTGTTCTTGTTGTTTTTGTCAATAGACCTCTGAGAAGGAAAGCAACAGTCGCCAGAAAAGCTTAAAGATAACAAGCTCCCACTCTGGTTAACTATATGTTATTAACTTGACATTTAGTTCCAATCTGATACTTTCGAAATGATAATTGATAGGTTTTCTTTAAAAGACTTGCAAGATAGTTGTCACATTAGAATAGTATAATTTAGTTAATTTGAATGTTTATGACAGAAGAAGTCAATCTGTCAGCTGTTTATTTTAGAAAGTTTTTCAAGTATCTTTTACTTTAGTCAATGCTGGTTGTTGTTGTTGGAAAGTAGTATCCAGGGATGTAGGACAATTTACATAAACCCTAATCCCTCTATTCACTACAAAAATACAAGGTAGCATAATTGAGTATGTATACAAAAGAAACATTACCAGGTCAGGGCATACTTAATATAATACAAAGGTACATGGTAGCATAGCATAGCTAGTGCACACAAAAGAAACCTACCAGGGCAGGACATAATCAAGATGACAATGTATTGTATTGCCAAGTTATGCTAATTGATGCACTAGTAATTATGCGTGACATCACATCCAGCCAGTGAAGTGAGTGTTGGATAAGATTTTTATTCACTCTCCAAAATATCATCATCGCATTGAGTCCTGCTATATCTCTTAGCTGAAAAAGACGGAGCTACAGTAGTGTGATTTTCATATCATGGGGCACAGGATCCTATATATAGGATACCTGTATTGAAGCCTGGGCTAGTATACTGTAATTTATAACTGGCATTTAACTGTGGAATCTGAAAACAATTATTTCCTGGAGACTCCAGATTCACTCAATATGTAGTGTTCTGGATAGGGCAGCTTGTCGGCAGCGTTGGAATGAGAGTACATTACCTGACCGGATAAAATATAGCTGTATTGCAGAGCTCGTCTGACAGTTTAAGAACTGGCACCATTTGCCACTCTCCTCACATTGAGTCGAAGACCGGAAGCTTTTGAGGATAGTTTTTTTCACCGACTATAACACCTACCACAACCTGATATCAGCAGCCACGTGTCAACAAGTATTGTCAACATCTTTAGGCAATATTCGTCATAGTGACAACTCAGAATTCATTTTTTTTTAAAGATAAATGTTAAATCAGAATTTCATGATGTAAAGGGGGGGGGGAAGCTCTTCAGACTAGAAGAGGTAGTCTCATTCTTTTGTAGAGAAAAGAATATCCTATAAATATATATATTAAGACTAAATTTATACGTACCAGTTTGCTCTCTCGCAATTGAAAAAGATCCAGGGGTATCAAAACTTTGGAAAGTCTTAAACTTTTCAGTAGTTAAGCTAAATCTAGCATATGTCATCCTCTGGTAAAGATTGCGCCAAAGCAATCGGTTATCTAAGTATTCAGGAGTCATATGTGTTCTTAAGGAGTATTACAGAGCGCTGTAACCTTTATTTTCCATGTTCCTTTTTTTATTCTTTTAAGGAGAAAGTTCCTCCTCAATAAATACATATTCACTTAAGCAGTTGAATTTATAAAACTTGTTCTGTATTAGTTGGTTGGAGTATTTCTTTTTTACATTGCATATTGATTTTGGATAGCCGCTAGGCGAATGTGTCGCATTGCCACTTGCATTCTTTTTGTGGGTGACAATAGTAACGTATTAATTTTAAATGTTTGATTGCTTCACCTTAATGAAGATCCGCTATTACATATAACCAGTTTTAGGTTTGTTTTAGTATAGTCTTAAATGATTAGATGTTCTCTCTATTCAAGGACATACATAATTTGATTAAGTGTCACCTAATGGTATAAGTAGGTTAAGAGACGATAACAAGAGTTTTGGACTGTGCACATCACTATCTTGCAGTCACCACAACCTTCTATCCTTTCTGGTCTTTCCAGAGAGGTGTAAGAACTCCTAGTCTTTCAAAGGGTTGGTCAATTTTGCTAGTGCATTAGCTAACGAGTTAGAAGATAAAGAAACAGTATAAAATTTAGCCGAATTGGAATGCGTGCGAGTACATACTAAGCGCAAGCGATTGTGTATTTTTGTCGAAACTTGGGAGCTTTTTTCATTAACAGCGTTAATCATTTAGGAAGGTCAATGAGCTGTTACTTAATCTAACTTGATAAAGATATGTACATGCAAAAATATTAATAGTCCTTTGGCACGGAGTGTCAAGGTAAACAATGTCTGAGTCTGTATTTCCTGTATATGCTTAATGATTTGATTGTTATTTTTCTTTAATACTTTTAAGTAGATGTGATAACGTTTTCCAGTTAAATTTTAAAGTTGTTGATAAAGCATCGTATCGATAATGGACATACCGAAATCGGATAAGATACATTACAAAAAGTTGTCAATGCATTGCATCAGAAACATATTTTACATTTCACGTTAAATTGTAGTATCAGTTAATCACGATTCATGCAGCGACAAAACAATATATTACATTGTTTAATAATGGGATATACTTAGGCCTACCCATTAGTTGCAGACAATACTTGAAAAGTAAAGTTGGTGTAAATTTCTCTTTTACAGACTGTTATTACGGAGTTCGCCGAAAGAAGCAAACGAGCTAAATCTCTTGCCAAAAAGGTCAGTTTATATTTTAAGGCAAGAGCAATGCCAGGTGAATAATTAAAGAGGCAAAAAAAAAAACCTATGCTAACCAATTAATTTGTTTTTTGTGAATAAACATATATATATATATATATATATAATTGAAATTGTTTGAAAATGAATATAATCGGTGGTCATCAGTTGAGCTTCCAATGACAACCAGTTTTTTCTGCTTTATCTTATATATATTAGGACGAACCTCAAATCTTTTTACGTATAAGAGGTGAAAAACGACAGGAGAGTATAGAAAGCATTATTCGGCGAAACTTGGTTCTTAAAGAAATGGTAAGACTCATTTATGAATTACCAATTTCACATTTAGTACTTTACGAAGTTATTTAAACCTAAACTATGATCGATTTTGAAACTACAAAGTTAAATACAAAAATAATACAACTGCTACCTCAAAATATGTTCATTGGCTACAAAACATCATTTCTGTATACTGTTTCAGTCGCCCTTTTTATTACCCAGTGACGCATTTGGGATAACAGGTTAAAAAACAATACAACGAACTAAAGTTGCTACCAGTGTAAGAGGAAGTTGCTAAGGTCTTTTCCATTGTTCTTAGTTCTAAATTTATAAACTAGTATACATGTAGATTATTTAGATTATGTCCTATATGTGAAACATTAAAGCTTTGCATCTTAGACATTATCGAAATACTTTCTAGAATATAAAATAATTTATAAATATATCTTGTATGAAAATTGTTATACAACGTATTCCAGTTTGCTTAGAGAACGTAGAAAATGTTTGTCGATGTGCATTTTCTTAAATAACATATATTATGCTGTTTAGAAAGAGACCTTTAAATTGACCAGAATTTTCACACCGGAAGAGGAACAAGACAAAGTCTTTAGTCATCTTGAAGATATTGTACAGGTTAGTTAGTGTAATTCATGTCCTTGGTTTATTGCAACAACAAAAAAATTCTGAAACCAACGCTAAATGTTCTGAACAATTAATTAACACTTACTAACTGTCTATTTTTTTTAAATTGGTAATTTTGCACTTCTATAGAAACATATCATACACGTAGATTTTTTTCTTTGCAGATAATAGAATAGTAAGTTTATACTTGTGCCAAGGGTTGTCGCGTACTTTTATCTGTATTTTGTGTAAGGCTGATAGTAGCAGATCAAATCCTATCAAATCAAATCGAATCACAAAATACATTTGCCGTTGCTGTCATAGTTTTGAAATAAGTTGTATTTATATTTGGATTGCTTGGATTTGGATTGATAATGCTAAGAAACGTTAATTAGGAATGGCTACTTGAAAACGTTTTCTATACATTTTCAGAGCGCTGTTGATGGAAATATGGTATGCATTGTTGCATTTGGCACTCCAAAAAGTGGTAAGACTTTTACCATGTCAAACTATGATTCGTCGGCAAATGAAAGTCAAGGAATTATTCCACGAGCTATTGCCAACATATTCGAGTGTGAGAAAGATTTACAGAAGAAGGGATTTGAGGTAAGAATTATCTTTTTTAAGTAAAAAATAACATTTTCTTGGTATGCTTTAGAACATCATCAATCTTATTTCTTTTAATCCTTAGATATTATCACTTAATATCACTTTGTTATAAGTCCCATCATACTATATCACCTACTAATATATAATTGATTTTACTATATTGAGCGACACTACTATACTTGATTTTACTATATAGAGCAACACAGATCTCATTATCTGTAAGGCAGAAGGTTGAGCAAAGTCAATAAACAAACGTTTAATATTTCCGTATGCATAAAATTCATATCACAGAATATACCTCCGTTGAAATCGTTCATAATCGCTTTTAACATATGTCAACACAGGTAAAGATATTGGCTACTCACCTTGGGACTTATTTAAAGGACGGCGAGGAATCCTTCAGGTTTTACGAAATGAGCAGCAGCGAATCAAAGGAGCAAACTGAAATCACAGTGAAAGGGCTTAAGGTTGGAGTTGTATCATATCGCATCACTTCTGAAGAACAGGTAATACAGCTTAGTACAACAAACATCTCCCTCCCAATTCAACTATCCCGAAGAACAAAAGCAAAACATAAAACTCTTCCATAATCTTATGGTGAAGTGGGACGTCCTGCATGGAGAAAATTTAATGAAATCCCTACCCCTTCAGCTTCTTTTAATATTTGGATATCATAAAAAAGCATTAAATGTTTTAAGCTTACATAAATGAGATGAATGCTACATGTTCCTTAATCTGGATGCTGTTTTTCATTATAAGAAAGTTCTGTTATATTTGAGATATATAACTCTTAAATATTTTAATTGATTTCGTACTTAGGCTCTTGATCTACTTAAAGGAAGCCCTGTGGAAAACGAAGGGATGTCTGCTGGTACTAAACGTGCCGATTTATTTCAGATCACTGTGGATATCTCGATAAACCAAGAGAAAGTTTCACAAGGTATGATAAGACATAATAAAAACTTTCCTTTTTACTATGTGCTTTGAAGTGTTGTTTTTCTTGAAATTCACTGTTAGCAACTTTTTGCTTCACTATCATATTAGGTTTATGTATCCTTTCTTTTCTCTTAATTTTCTTTCTGGTTCACTTGTGCTGCCATGTCAGTTGTTTCACCCCTTTTTTTTGCCGCCTTATAATGGCAACACAATATCCTACATTAAAAATGTATCTAAACATGTTTTGTGTTAAAGATTCCCATTCGAAATGAACACTTATCATCCACGGGCTTAAAGCATCAAGGATCTGTATTTACAGTTTTTGATAAATAAAGTCACATACAATCAAATTGTCCTCAATTTAAGGTTAAGAAAACTGCTTACCAGAGTTAATAAACGTGTCACTTATGTCACCCATTAACTAATAATAACATAGGCCTCATGATGTTGTTAAACATTTAAGAAAACAAAGAGAATTTACTGTTCTAGAAAGAGGTGTGAACACAACACTAAATACTCTAAAATTACTCAAGTTCGTCTGATATTGATTTATAAGATGTATTTTAGAAAATTTTGTCATTATTAAAATATTTATATAACCCATTAACACTTTCAAAAACTTGATATATTCAATTCTTGTCATTATTCTATCGTACTCTAAAAGGACACGGTTTTATAGACTAAATTGCATTCTTTTCTTCTCTTTTACCATGGAAACTACTATCATTATTTCACTTTATATTCCCAAACCATTAAGATTTCAAGGATTCCTTTCTTTCAGGAATCTTATCTTTAGCAACATTCCATGGAGCAGACGCAACAAAAAAAATGACCAACAATGAAAAGAATAGCCCATTGATGTCGATACTTACACCACTCATCACCAACAATTTTTGTCGAACGTGAGTAAAGCTACACACAACCAAAAATTTTTCAAACAATTTCCGTATATGTTATAACTAATTATTCTTTTTAGATAATTTTAGCTTTTACTTTATGAATAATGTTGAAATTTATTTGATGCTAGCTTTCACATGCTGATTTCTGTCATTGTGCTCCATAGGGCAATGATAGTGACAATTACTTTGGATGCATCACAAGAGACGCAGGAAACGCTACACTATATTGAAAAGGTAAAGTAGAGACATAATTATACTCACATGTTTGTATGTCCTTCTCTGACATTATATATTTAAAATACCATTCATTGTAAACAGGAATTGGTTAGCACGCTTCTCGATACTATTCGTATAGAGTTAAACTAACGAATGCTTTGCTTGATGGCTACTTTAATCGAAGTTATTCATTTGATTCACAGATGAGAGAAGCAAGTGAAAAGCGATGGGTGTAACCAAACATGCTCCAAGATTATCAAACTGATACCGAGACAGCTTCCAGTTGAGAGATGTAATCAATTTGAAGATCTGGCATAGCAGCATTTCACCTGAAAAACAACCTCTTTCCAACGAACCCACCATATTAGTGTTTGAAATGATGATATATACCTCCTCATAAGACGTCGAAGAGTTGATTATAACATATTTGTATTCCAGAACTGTATTACATACTGTGTTGTAAATATGATGTCATTGTTACCGGTTTCTTCTGCTTACAGTACATTGTTTCGATATATTGTATCGTGTGCCATTAATAATACACTCTCTAATGTTGCACAAATTACTAATTTCAAGAACAAGTTTGCTGCACTTAAAAAATTGTATCAAAGATTCAAGCCTACCATTTCTAAATTTATAATATATTGGACGTATCAAAATTTCATTTAAACATCCGGACTACTCTCCTATCGAGATGTTAAAAACCCTTTATTCAGACATGTGTAAATTAATAGATCGCTGAATACTGAACTTACATATACCGTACTCAATGTATATCGATGCATGTGTATTCATGAATGTGAAATTCGTGCTCATATTTATACTCTAAGTGTCTTAGTTAATATGCACTAGGTGACATGACAAGATTTGGATTGAAAACTAGTCCTGGATAAAAAAAAAATATATACATATATGTGTCCATTGCTCTCGTTGATTTATAATATAAGAGGCAAGTAAATGCAATAAACACAGTGTTGACTAAATATGAGATTGTCATCCATTAGCACCGTATTGTAATGGTGTCACGGAAAGCGGAGATTGGAGAATGAGCCAACCGTCTTGAGTACATTTAGTAAAGCCATTTCACACAAGTTGTGAAGGACACGTTCGCCACAAAGAGAGCAGGTTTATGAGTTAAAAATATCAAATTGCATTATGTTTTGACGTGATACCAGTCACTAACCCCATTTGCTTCCTGACGTTTAGCAAGTTAATGTTATGAATTAACATCTTGTATAATCACTTGCCTACACTTGCTAAGATACATATCAAATTTTAAAAACGTATAACTTTTTGTTTCATCTTTCTACTTCTTTTTTTCTTTTGTATTGTACAAATGCTTATGCTACCAGCTTATGTTACCAGCCATGTACTCTCTGCAACCTCTTTGTCACGCATAACTCCCTGTATACATGTTCTGGAGTTTGCATTTAAGACGAATATTTTCATTTTATCAACCTTAGAATGAGTTAATGGGAGAGCTCTGTATTCGTGGCAGCAGTGCAAAGAGAAGTTCGGATTCAGATGGAGGCGAATTTTCTGTCTGTCTCTTGTATGTGGACGGCCAGCCTGCTAGGGGGTTAGTGTGTCTGCTGGTGGACCGATCATGCATTATATTGTGGGTTAGGTTGATTGGATTGTGCGGGCGGAGAAAGTGATGTTGAGTGATTCTTTTATTGTGATTTTTGTATTCTTCATGAATCTATTTGGAGTTTGTAGTGACATTATCTTACCTAGCTTGTATATGCCATCGCGACTAGCTATGTCATTGGCTACTTTTAGGTAAACATGTTAGCGTCAAATCTAATCGTAAACGCTGTGTAGAAAGGGTTCTCCTAGCGCACACCACATTGCTTAAAGTGGATGGAGGACTTTGATTAAGTTACTGTAGTTACTGTACGATCTAAGATATATTAAAGTTCATACTCTGGAAATGTTACGCAAAGGTAAAGTGTAAAGTGTCATGGGTTGTACGTAACACCGCTCGGCTAAACCTTAACATTTAATTCATAAACATTTTACTATATCTAGGATAAACCTATCTTTACTGATGGTAAACATCTATTTGATAACATTGACCAACCAAAATGACACACAGGGCACCTATCACATAAACTAACGTGAGTATGTGTATGGCTTGTGTTATCGAAAATTTGATATGCCTTCGACATGAGCAATTACTGGCCACAGGTGTGTAGATTAGCCTTAGATTGTATCGATCACCAGCAGGGAAGCATACTGTTTTCATTGTGTTCTTTGTGTTCTTATTCTGTTGTTCAAGTAATGTTGTCTGAAATGAATATACTGTCTTTATTCTTTACTTTTTAAACAACATGATTTCATTGTCAACATTTACGATCTTCAATTTCCTTTATTGCATCTTCTGTTGTTGTTGAAGCAGAGAACTTTCGTCGCTGTTGTTACGAGGGCCCATTGTAGCCTAACGCTAGTTACTGCTAGTGAGGAACCTAATGTTATTATGTAGAAAGTATTTAATTGCCTACGTGACAATCAATATTTGAGAAATTAGGTCGGGTTAACGTCATGATGTTATTTATGTAATGAGCAATACACGATTGTTCTGGTATATTCCTTATGATGACGCGCTGGTCTCGGGTTAACATCGGCTTACGTGAGATCGCGTGTAAGCTGTGCACATCTTCGTGGATTCTCTGGAATGTTCGTGAGATATGCAAAGGACTTCCGCGAATAGAGAAACCGGGTCGCGTTGTTACTCAGGTGTATCGAGAAAGATCTGGAGGATTCTTGACATGGCGAATCGTATATAAACCCGCCCAGATCGGAGAGTTTCTCAGTTTCTGAACGAATACAAGCGACGACACATATTATACCATTCTACTATAAATCGTCAGTGCTCAACCACCAGTAGTTTCTGAAGGATTGAGATATCGATACCAAGATTGATTCTGCACTTCCATTCAGAAGTTTGAAGAGGACTTTGCTGTGAAAATACAGTTTTCCAGTCTTTATTTCGGAGAAGGTGAAGAATTTCTGTCTCCGTTGAGGAAGTTCGTTACGCCAGGAGTTGGTGGCTATAAAGCTGATTTTGGACTGACTCTGGTAATATTTAGTCGGCGAGTAGTTCGACTTGTGCTTCACTCGATTGTGGCTGGAAGTCCGCCTTCTATTTTGGAGCATCGCCGGAAAGGAGGTGACTGCTGTTTCTGGGATCACGAGAAACTTCGTCGAGGACCAGTGAATTTCGCGGTACAACGGACCGAGAATCGTCGTCATCAAGGTCGTGGCCGCTGAGGGATATCGCCGTTGGAAGAGACCAGTGTGGTTTAAAGTGTATCCTATCTTGTCAAGTTTGTGAGTAATTTTCTATATATTTGTAATTACCACTTATTGTTGTTGGTTCAGACTCCATTGTTAATTATAGTTTACGTTCTCATTTAAAATCTCTAGACTCGTCAATTTGTCTGTGTTCCTTACGGAAACGAACCCAGGCTTGTGTCTCGTTAAAAATTAATTATCGAGACCTCTCGCATTCCAAAGTAACACTGTGAAGTTACGTCAATAAATAGTTGTTGCATTTTAGCTTGTTGAAGCAACACGTGATACAAGTGATAAGACTTGATCCACAGAGAGGGGGTACGCGGCCTGTAGGCAGAACATAGAGCCCTTAACCGCATTGTGTGTGTATAGTTAAGCCCATTGAAAGGGGAGGGGGGGGGGGGATCATTTCCAGTTAGGAGGCATCGGAAAATATGGTTTGAGAATAAATGTATTCTCATGTTCATAATATACTTAAAAACAGAATATTTAAAAAAGGAGCCCATTGAGATAATTCTTTCCGAGGACAGACACTACGCCCCCGGTTGTAGAATATGACTACAGTGATATTGCCACACACAAAACATCTTTCATACGGATACATAACAAATCGCTGCCGTTTAGCATCTTAGCATCAGACTTAATTTACAAACACTCTTTCAGCGTTTAGTCAGTATTGTGATGTTCTTCTATGTATTTACTGTATTTCTGTGGGTGATAACACACTCATAGCCCAAATTTAAAGTATCTCTCCTCAGAGTCGAAAGAAAAACTTCTCAGTACTTCTTCCTTACCAAATGAACCAAAAGTATGGTAGCATTTTATAACAGAACACAATATTGTGTGCACGAAATACTCTGTGGAAAGACGTAAGAAGAATATAAGATACATTTTGGGGTTAGATATTCACCGTGACCAATAGGCATTATTGACAGTTTACATAACAGCCTATACCGTCATTTAGTCCACCGCTAAGAATGCTTCTAAAATGTTTGAATGTTTAAACGTATTATATTAAAATCGCGAGGCATACGGTATTAAAAGTGTACTAGATGAGCTTACTGGAGTGCTTTCTCTTTCAGTTATTTGCAATTCAGAAGGTCTTTATACATTTATGTGTTGTGCATAAAAACAAAAGTATTTAGCAAAAAAACTTAAGGTTGGCGACATTTTCAACCTAAAGTCATGTCCCTAAGACCAAGACGCGTGGGCACGTAGCCAGCTTTTTGGTGTAAGGGGTAATGCAAATGCTCGTCCCCTTTTTAAGTCATGGAACTTAAGTTTCATATTAATTGATATGGCTTTTCATTACACCATAAAGGCTGTACTCTCTTTTACGAATTCGGATTGATAAGGGTGTAGGGAGCTCAAGATGGGGGGGGGGGGACACCCTCTAAAAATATGTGGGCTGTAAGCGGGCGTAGATGCAAATGGTGCTTTCATTTCCTTCATCTGCGTATACGAATTTCCTCTGGTGGGTTATAAATGGTAACCCGTTTGGAGGGGTAGGGTAAGAGAGGATGCATGTCTCCCAATGTTCTCAATGGGGAAGGCCCTGTATGTATCAATGAAACCAATCAGTTTTCATACCAATTTAACCTTTGATCACATGACCTTTGGCCCGTTCTGCGCAATCCAAGGATAACTATAACATCCGTATTTTGTAAGAATAGATGGCAGTCAATAAATCCCATTGGCGAAAAGAGACAGAATTTCGACAGAAGCCGCACGATCGCTATAGCTTAACTAAAAGCTTTCAGTTGAGCTAGTATAATTTGTCATCATACATGCATGTTCTTAAATTTCGGTTGACTGATATTGTGTAGTATGCAAGCTATTGGACAAGAGTTTTATACGGTCTTATACGGTGCTTATTTTAAAATTTTCCAGGTCCCATCCATACAGCGACACCCTAAAGTTAGGCCATGAGGTATATTTTCCCCAATATATGTCCTGTCCGATCTCTTATCTGTAAATGTCTGCTTGATAAACATAGCCGAGGCCAAAGTAAGGTAAATACTCTTCTACCTAATGAAAAATGTGGGTGATGAATTGATTGATACTAAGATTGGGTGGTCGATATACAACCCCTACACTTACTGATTTTGTTTTAGAGATGCATAATTTAATAATCATGGATTCAAAACAAGTAATATTGACATTTTCAATTAAAGAACTGCTGATGTCATCATAAACAGAAAAGGTAAATCAAGTATTGACATACATAGCCACTCCTCCACCGGTTGAACAATTTTGGTCCCGGTTAATAAAAGTATACCCAGGTATATCAAATAGATCAACGGGACTAGTGGCATGCAGCGATGTTTCAGAAATAGCAATAACGGAAAAGTTGTGCTTGCATGAAAAAAAGAAGTTGCAATAAAGCTACATAAGTTTTACTTAGACTCCTAATATTTATAGGGGAGAAAGTTCAAAGTTTCACTCGTTTTACCTATTGAATAAAAGTCAGCAGTTTTATCATTATCTATATATTTACTAGATAAATCCCTAGCAGAACCCAAAACAGAAGCAGGGTCAATGTTGTTTGAGTTGAGAAGGTCTGTTATGATATATATGTGTGATTAATACTAAACATTAAACAAGAAGAACAAATACTTACCAAGAAAACGTTAACGATACTAATAAATCCAGTAATTCCAGAGCAAAATAACACTATGCAAATGACTACAAACATACAGTAACTGAGAGATAAACAATACAAGCGATGAGTCACGATTCCATATAACAGGATACCAAAGCAAAATAACACTATGCAAATGACTACAAACATACAGTAACTGAGAGATAAACAATTCAAGCGATGAGTCACGATTCCATATAACAGGATACCAAAGCAAAATAACACTATGCAAATTACTACAAACATACAGTAACTGAGAGATAAACTAATTCAAGCGATGAGTCACGATTCCATATAACAGTGTAACCAAAGGACTACATTTAAGTACGTGTTAGGCAACCGTGTTGAGCACTGTTTATAACTGAAACAATTCCAGCGACGTGTCACCATTCCATACAACAGTATAATCAAAAGACTACATTCCAGTGTGTTACGCAACTGTGTTGAGTACTGTTTATAAACAATGGATAGGTTAAAGTGGTATAACGTTGCGATCAGCGATATGGTGATGATAATTACAATTTCTGTAGGTCCGATAGATTTTTTATTCGTTTAACGACACTGCTGCCATCCCTATTAATGGAGACAGATACATTCTGTCAATTTTCCAGGCACTAGATGTAGATTTCAGCTCCTTGGCTGCCTTTAACAGGGATTGATTGATATAAGTTAGATCCTCCTTGATGACTATTCCGGTGTGTTTTAATTTTCTACGACTGTATAGGAATTGTGATCTGATTTGATAAAAGTTAAACTTGATAATGACTCCCCTCGGTCGTCCATGAGATTTCGCCCGACTCTGTGACACCGACCGATGTGTTCTGTTTGAAGGTTTACTTGGAGTTTCTCCTTTGCATGGGTCATAATTTTGCGAGTGACGTTTTCTTCCAAGGTCTCAGTTATGCCAAACACTTTGACACAATTTCGTCGGGAGTATTGTTCTATTTCATTTACTTTATGCCGTATTCTGTTTGTGTCGTTCTCTGTTTGGCAAGCTGTCATGATTGTTCTGAGTTGATCGTTCTCTAATTTTAGATTATCAGTTTTGTTTTCCAAATCAAAGATACGCCCTCCTTTTTTTTCCAGTTCTTTCTCTATTTGACTGAGTCGTATCTGTATGACACTTTGGATGGTAGCATGGAACAAATCTTTAAAGGGTTTTCCTGCAAAGAGCTCGTTAATGACTTCGGTAACAATTTCTCTAGTTTGTGAGTCCGGATTTTGGCGAGTGGTACGATTTGCTGCAGATGCAGTTGTGGCCATATAGTTAGGCAGATATCAGCAAATTATGTAACAATATGGCATTTTTTCATACAAGCATGAGTTTTGGCACACAGATAGAGGACACCCTAAGTAACTTTTCAGAAGTGAAGCCATTGCGAAAAAAATCCCACGTCAACCTTGGCGACCATTTTACAAAATGGCCGCCAAAATCTCTGTTTGCTACAGTGATTTGACCTTTAAAATCTAATTGAGAGATGATTGGAGTGAAAGTGTCATCAATGAATGCATTCAATTACATGTATTAGGCACATAGATGGCCACGAAGAATTTAAAATAGCAAGACATCTTTATTCGGTAGTTATGATGTGGCAATAGAAGCCATTTCTGGGACATTTTAGAGAATTTCAAGACGAAATAGTGACGAAAATTGGCATCATAACTAACCACTAAATTACAATGTTAGACCTCAAGAAAACGAAAGGCCTCGATCAAAACCAAGTTAATTGGAACACTCAGAAGCAGGTTTGGCATTAGGAGCGGGATTGCGGGAATCCCGCGGTGTTGTTGTGTATTCCCGCACAGTTAAAGCAAGAGGCTGACACGATTTCTGCAGGTGATACTGCACTGTGACTGCCTCATATTGTGACTGTGACCATATACACTTATAGACAAATCAACCAATTCATGTTGAGAAAGGTGCAGAAAACTTGAAAAATAACCTGGGTTTCTCGCTGACATCCCTCAGCAATATGTAATATTCAAACCTTCAGACCAAATTGCTCTATTTATTCATTCTTGTAACAAAAACCATAATACATTTTTGGGCATTCAGTAGTCTTTTTAACAAGTGAAAATTCCTATAAATTTTGATCACTGGTATTCAATATATTTGAAGACAGAATAAATTGTGCAATACAAATGGCCAGTAAGGCTACATCACAATCTTGCAACCTAACACATGTGCAGGTGTAGTGCTCATCTATACTGGATGTACCAAAATCAGAGAACATACATTGTAATTGAACAAGTTTGAATACCGAAGGCAGACCCAATGTGTTCTGAAGAAAGACTGCAACACATCTTGGTAAATATACCCCCTAACATTTTCCAAAAAGTCACAATTTCAGACGAATTGCAACTTGGTTAGGCTATTAATCAGGCCTAACAAACTAAAGTATGCAGGATAGGCCTATACATGAGTGTATGGATGAAATGTAGGCTGATCCATAAGCAATATACAGAAATATTTGGGGGGGGGGTGGTGGCTAGGTTATATATGTTTAGGCCTAACACACTGATACATAGTACAGGTTCATGTATTACTTGGTGAGTCAGTGTGAAAACTGATGAAATAGTATGTAAATACGTACGTACGTGCAATGATAGCTTATACTGGTACAGTGAAGTCAGTGTACGAAGGTAACGTTCAATTAAGAATTATATTCATAGATATGTGTATTGGTTACTTGCATTATGATTTGGTGATCTGTTGAAAAAACATCAGAGCAACTTCGAATCAATATTGCTCAGGATAGCATGGACCACGGAGGCGGTGGGGGGGCGGGGTGGCACGGGGGCTTTCGCCCCTGCACTTCTCCTGCCATGGGCATTTGGGCTGCCTTAAACTGGGTTGAGGGGGTCCGGACCCCACCCTGCTAACAAATGCTGACTTTTGCACATAACATCGAAAATCCAACATCCTGGGAAAGCCTGGGAAGTGCCATTTCCTGCAATCTAGGAGTCATTTTTACAAACATTATATATAGTTCCACAATGCATACAGCTTAGCAGTGTAGTGAACACAATATGTATTAAAGGCTAAAGTCAGTGATGTGTCAGGTTGCAATAGCAACCGCCGTGTTGTACTATTGTTACTTGCAGTCATGACAACAGCTCTAGTATTAGGTTCATTCAGTAATGATCACTAGAATTATTCTCAAAAGAGTAATTTTGGCAAGTATCGAAAGCAGTCAAAACCAATCTCGAATGAATTTCAGCCAATCACAGTGCAGGAAGCCATTATAAGTATTTATGAATGGAAGTTAATATTACCACTAAGTGTGCTATATTTTGTATATGTAGGGCTCAATCTGACTACAAATTGGACACACATGTTGCACACACAGGACGGCTAACACAATAAACATTCCATTCATAAAGAGGATCTGCTTTGGAGATGTGAAATCAATCAATTTCCAATTACTTGTGCTGCTGACTGAGAAGGGTCATACAGCAAGTTGATGTGTATTTGTATCCTTTTATATATATATATATATGTATATATATATATATATGTATATATATATATATATATAACATATTTATATAAAATTATAATTAAAAATAATGTCGACGAAAGGTTCTTGAGAGACAAACGAGAACAATTCGATAACTTTTTATTTTTTATGCATGACTACTTTACAATATATCATATCACCGAGTGCTTTTAAACTTAGACTATGAATATAAACACAGATTTCATAGTCATGAATACACATGCAATGATTTCTATTAAGTATATGTAAGTTCAGTATTCCGTGATCTGCTAATTTACAAATGTCTGAATCAACGGATTTAACATCTTGATAGAAGACTAGTCTGGACGATTAGATACAATTTGATAAGAGCAATGTATTATAAATTAAGAAATGGTAGGGTTGAATCATTGATAGCATTTTCGAGTGCAGCAAAATCGTACTTGAAATCGGAAATTATTAATTTGTGCAACATTAGAGAGTGTATTATTATTGACACACGATACAATATATCGAAACAATGTAGCAGAAGAAGAAACCGGTAACAATGAGGTAATATTTACAGCCCATTATGTAATACAGTTCTTGAATACAAATATGATATAATCAACTCTTCGACGTCTAATGAGGAAGACACTTAGATGGTGAGTTCGTTGGTAAGAGGTTGAATTTCAAGTAAAATGCTGCTATGCCAGATCTTCAAATTGATTACATCTCTCAACTGAAGGCTGTCTCGGTATCAGTTTGATAATCCTGTCGCATGTTTGGTTATACCCATCGCTTTTCACTTGCTTCTCTAATCTGTGAATCAAATTAATATCTTCGATCAAACTCTAATTAACTCTATATGAATAGAATCGAGTAGCGGGCAAACCATTACCTGTTTACAATGAAAGATGTTATTAAATTTATAAAGTTGGAGGAGGACATACAAACATGTGAGTATAATTCTGTCTGTATACTTTACCTTTTCAATATAGTATAGCGTTTCCTGCGTCTCTTGTAATGCATCCAAAGTAATTGTCACTATCATTGCCCTATGGAACACAATGACAGAAATACATCATATGAAAGCTGGCATCATATCAATGAAAACATGATTCATAAAGTTAAAGCTAATATTATCTCAATAGAATAATTAGTGATAACATTTTACAGAAAATGTTTGGATAAATCTTAGTTGTGTGTAGCTCAACCCACATTCGACACAACTTGTCGGTGATGAGTGGTGTATGTTATGACATCAAAGGGCTATTCTTTTCATTGTTGATCAATTGTTTTGTTGCATCTGCTCCATGGAACGTTGCTAAAGATAACGTTCATGAAAGAAAGGAATCCTTGAAATAGTAATGATTACGAAATATAAAGTGAAATAATGATAGTGTTTTCGAATGTGAAAGAGAAGAAAAGAATGCAATTTATTCTCTAAAATCGTGTCACTTAGAGTACGATAGAATATTGACAAAAATTGAACATATAAAGCTTTTGAAAATGTTAATGGGTAATATAAATAATTTAAAATTGACATAATATTCTAAAATACATTTCATAAATCAAAATCAGATAAAATTGAGTAAGTTAGAGTATTTAGTTTTGCGTTCACACCTCTTGCTAGAACAGTAAATGCTCTTTGTTTTCTTAACATTTTAAGAACATCATTAGGCTTATTGTATTATTAGGTTAATGAGTGACATAAGTTACACGTTTATTAACTATGGTAAGCAGTTTTCTTAACCTAAAATTGAGGACCATTGGATTGTATGTGACTTTGTTTATCAAGAACTGTAAGTACTATTCCATAACGCTTTAAGCCCCTGAATGATAAGTGTTTATGTCGAATGGGAATCTTTAACATTAAACATGTTCTTATACATTTTAATGTAGGATATTGTGTTGGAATTATAAGGCGTGAAACAAAGTGTGAAACAACTGAAACAGTAACAAAAGTGAACTATATAGAAGAAAATTTAGAGAAAAGAAAGGATACATAAACCTAATATAATAGTGAAGCAAAGGAAGCGAACAGTGAATGTTCAAGAAAAACAACACTTCAAAGCAAATAGTACAAAGGGAAGTTCTTATTATGTCTTATCATACCTTGTGAAACTTTTTCTTGGTTTATAGAGATATCCACAGTGATCTGAAATAAATCGGCACGTTTAGTGCCGGCAGATATCCCGATTCGCTTTGATCCGCTTTGATCCGCTCCTGATCATTTCGTAAAACTTTAAGGTTTCTTTGTCGTCCTTTAAATAAGTCCCGAGATGAGTAGCTGTTATCTTTACCTGGGATGACAAATGTTAAAAGCGATTATGAACAATTTAAATGGAGGTGTACTCTTTGATATGAATTTTTTTTATACGGAAATAGTATACGTTTGTTTATTGACTTTGCTCAACCTTCTACCTTACAGATAATGAAAAGTGTTTCTCGATATAGTAAACTCCAGTGTGGTAGCGGCGCTAAATATAGTAAAATCAATGATATATTATTAGGTGATTTAGTATGATGGGACTTATAACAAAAGTGATATTAAGTGATAATATCTAAGGATTGATAGAAATAAGATTGATGATTTTCTAAAACATATCAAGAAAATCTTATTTCACAAATAATTCTTAACTCAAATCCCTTCTCCTGTAAATCTTTCTAGCACTCGAATATTTTGGAAATATCCCGTGGAATAATTTGTTGACTATCTTTTGCCGACGAATCATAGTTTGACATCGTAAAGTTCTTACCACTCTTTGGAGCACCAATGGCACCAATACATATAATATTTCCATAAACAGCGCTCTGAAATATATAGGAATCGTTTTCATGTAGCCATACCCAATATACGTTTCTTAACATAAGATTTAATTCAAAGCAATCCAAATAAATACAACTAATTTCAAAACTACGACGTCAACGGCAAATGTATTTTGTGATTCGATTTGATTTGATAGGATTTGATCTGCTAATGTCAGCCTTACAGAAAATACAGTTAAGAATACGCGAAAATCCTTAGTATAAGTATAAACTTATTATCTGCAAAGGAAACAAAATCTACGTTTATGCTATGTTTCTATAGAATTGCAAATTACAAACTGTAAAAATGAGACAGTTAGTAAATGTTAACATAAATGAGAATCGTTCAACTATTCTCACACAGCTCATATTATTTTTGAAGAACATTTTGCGTTGGGTTTAAGTAGTTTTTTGTTGTTGCTATAAACCAAGAACGAGAATTACATTCACAAACCTGTACAATATCTTCAAGATGACTAAAGACTTTGTCAGCAACACGTTTCGCGTTGGTATCTGGATGTTTATAAATGCAGATAGTAAGTGATAATGCCAGGGAACGATTTTCATGAGTATGGACCTACTAATACATTATTAATGAATGTATTCACTAACCTTTGTATTTGTTTAGTAGAACTACAACCATGCAGATCGCCACAATGACAAATGCAACGATAAACACGATGCTTAGTGGCATCCACGTCGATGTGAGGGCCTCTGTTGCTGGATCTGCATTAAATGAAGTAAATTTAACATAGTTCTTGGGTTATCTGAAGGATAGACACTACGAAGCTGTATGGATATAATAACACAATCGCAATACTTACTGCAATTAAGGACATTTGATGTGTATGTTAAGAAATTACTGCGATATAGCGAAGAAAGCTTTCAAGAGTCAAAGACAAATATACGCAAAGGGATTTGTACCTAGAGGTGACCAGGCGATAAGTCTTGGGTTTTAACAAACGTTTTTAATTCCACAGTTTTATGCATAGTAATATCAAAGTAGTGGTCCCCTACATTTCATAACTTGTGATAGAACAACTGATTCGAGTCTGTCGGGATAGCCATGAAAGTTGGTTGAGTTACGAACGAAACCAATAATAATTTTCTTATTAAGTTAAATTAGTGACATGATGCTCTTTAAACTTACTTTCTGTTTCGTCCGTGAGCTCAATAATTATATGCTGTGACTACATTGCTTCACCGCTGGTTACGTTAAATGATTCGTCATCATTTGTCACTATTATTTCAGAGCTTTCAAGTTCTATGGAATTGTTAATCCATCTCAACCTTAGTTGTGACGAAACGAAAGTAGCTTCACAAGCCAGTGAGTCAACTATTGTTTGCAATCTGCAATTTGCATTTCACTCACATTAGTCGATTCCAAACGTGGAACCATTGCGAAAAGCTATAGGAAATAAATGGTAGGTTTAAATGTTATCTTTATATGATTTTATATGAAAATGTTACATTTATATAAGTAAAGAATTCATATTAAATTTCTAAACTTGAAACAGACGTGAATTTTGTATGTGTTAGCTCGTAGCTAAGTTATGCATGTACTTTGATCGATCACTCGATAGACGATGTTGTATCTTAATCGATAGTTTCATTATATGTTTTTTATGGAAATTGTGCTCATCTAATCGTGCTATTGAACAAACCTACTTACCTTTTAAAAACACAGCGACGCTGCTATAATATTCAGATGATTCAGTTGTTACACGACAGTGATAATACCCCTCGTCAATGTAGGTTATACGATAAATTACCAAGGTACCGTCTTCAAGAACTGTGTGCTTCTCGAACTTTTCATTAGCTAATTTGATCGATTTGTCATGAATAAATATTGCCAAAGGTTCGCTCTCATGAAAGGTTTTACCAAATTTCCAGAAGTGTGCTTGGAACTCTCCTCGTATAATGCACGGAATGTGGCAAATTTTTCCCTTTTCGAAAACAAACATTTGTAAGCTACGGGTACTGGCGAAATTTCCTGTAAAACCAATCGACAAAATTTAAATGTTTTAAGAACAAAAAAAACAAAAAAAAACAACCAAAAGTGATTGAAAAGATGAAATATTTATGAGTACGATATAGATGTATGCTTTTTGTTAAGTTGGGAGGGCGGTGAAGAGGGGGGGGGGGAGAGGAGTGCGTCCGAATTTCAAACTCTGTAATCTTCAACGATGCCATGATCAAAGATCAAACCACGCTTCTGTAACAACAAAAAAGATATTCGTATTGTATATGTTATTTATATTTAAAATAGAGGTTCAAGAACACGACATTTTTCAATTAAAGATCCTTCACTACTTTCAAAAGCAAAGTCAGTAATGGTGAAAACTTACCTAAGGCTGACTTATTTCTTCAAAGATATTTGCAACTTGATCTTTCTGTACAAATTGTTCTAGTATTCTATTTAATCAGGCTATTGAACTGAAAATACATGAAAAAGACAATGGTCAAATTTAAGGATTGTCTCTTTATTATTTCAATCTCCAGTCATCTATATACAAGCAATACTTCACTGTGTGAAGAAGTATTAACTGTAATACTATCCTATCATTGAATTGACTTATTGGATAAATACGATGTAAATATGTAAACCAAGAAATATGTCATACCTTGTGTTATGCAGGGGAAAATCGGGAACAGTTGACGATAGCTTATGCAAAATATTCATACAACATATTGGTTTATTTCGTTGCAACAGAAGATTTCGTCGCCATGTTGTGCTACTTTACACTGGCACTGTAACGTCTAGAGGCAACTGCACGTTTTGAAATTAAGTAAATTATTGTCCATACTTTATGAAGGTACAAAGTACAAAGCATGAACTTCTAAATTCTAACAGTCTTTTGTCGAAAAACATGATATCATCAACAGACACTAACGCATGGATCAAAGTTCGATGATATTGCACAAATACCAAATGAAAGAGATTTCAAGCAACAAAATAAATGCCATTCAACTTACTATTTAATAAACTGGTACTATAAATGTGATACAGTCCGCCATTGTACTACACTGCTTTGTATTGCAAGACATGTACTGTATACTGGCTGCTCTGTATTCAACTGTATTGCATTTTGCTTTTTCTCGGATCCTTCATATGAGGGTAATTGTAGAAAAATAGCAAGCTGATATTTCTTCGTCCATATCAATAGAGGTTACATATTAAGTCAATCATGACCTCTATGTTTTCTTTGCTGCTTAACTGTATCCTTACAAATTTAGACGGCTACTCCTAAACCCATGTAATCTTTTATATGCCGTCGATGTATACAGTTTCCTTTAGTCCTGGGTTCGATTAAATTAATGTTGTTGAACAGTTACAAAAAATATTTCCGGTCGTCATATCAACCATCTTTACTCCATGGAGCTGCAATGTGGTTTATCCGGGTTATTTCCACTGCGTCCCTTACAAGTGAATCATTCCTGCTCAAAGTGAATGCCTTGACCTCAATATAATTAACAATCCCATATTTTTTTCATGGGTTTCTCATTAATTATTTCTTCGGGTGTGTGTACTGTGGGTGAGGGGTGATTTCTTTACATGCAAGTGTCTACAATATTTTGAACATGAAAGATCATGAAAGCTAAACGTAATTTGGAGATCGTGGAGATGATTTAACCGCAACTGAGTTGGTCTCATCCCTAGACAGTATGAAACAAAAAAATAAGTTCCCGCGTCAAGTCACTATAGTAGTTTGACAACAGGGAAGAACTAGGCTAAAAATTGGCACTGGGCATTTTCATCATGAGGGACCGCCAATATATTGGATAGAGCCACCTCAAACACGAAAACCCTTGCGAATAGATAAAATGTGGAACAACTTAGTAATTGGCAAGAATATACTTAAAGAATATATATTAAAGGTATTGGGTCCAACATATGAACTGGTGAGAAGTAGAAGTGCCCATATCGTATATATTTGAATAGAGTAATGTGATTTAACGCAGTCTGCTTTACTTCTAGCCAATTTTGAGCCACACTGCAAATGTTTGAGGCGAAGATGAGGAACTTGTGGGGCCCCGACATAAATGAACCCCGGGAAATTTCCCGGTCTTCCGGTGAGCCAGTCCTTCCTTGCATGGCAACTTTTAAAATGATGTGAACTCCATTGAGTAATACAGGATTGTGTACATTATGGTTTCCATGTAATAATCTTCATCGATGTTTTGTATCAATTATGTTGATTGATTAACTAATGAGTCAGAAAAGAACGACAGTGAACTTGCTTCTTGTTTTAAAGATGCTTTTATTTACATAACAGGGTTATTTGTGATATAAAATAGCTTGAGAAAAGAACGCAAGAATAGTAAACAATTATTAAAAATAATACCAAATATATAGACATCTCTTTTATTTGCCATGTACACATTTCTCACATTTGTTTAGGAAATGATAATTGGCAATTCCCTTCTTACAAGATAACAAGGCACTTATGTACATAGCGTTCCAGGTGACAGGAATTGCCGTATGCACTTAAGGTAATAGAAATACCAGCTTGCCTATTCAATTCCCTCCCCATTGTGTAGCCAGATCTCTAATCCAAATCTCAAACCAAATACATACATTGTCTAATCGAGATCCTACAAACATAGGATCCTATAACGTCTTATATCAAGTTTCATAATAATAATAATAATGATGATGATGATGATGATGATGATGATGATGATGATGATGATGATGATGATGATGATGATGATGATGATGATGATGATGATGATGATGATGATGATGATGATGATGATGATGATGATGATGATGATGATGATGATGATGATGATGATGATGATGATGATGATGATGATGATGATGATGATAATAATAATAATATAAAGCATTTATATAGCGCCTAACATCACAAAGGCCACTAAGCGCTTTACAGTAAAAGGTGACACAGAAAAATGCAAAACTACAAAACAACACAACTGCAAAATATCAAACAACGAATAAAAACACTAAAAAAAAACACCCAAAAGATCAGGAGATACAAATAGACATGGTAAAAAGGCGGATAAAGGTATAAGAAAGTTAAAGTATGGAAAAAGTTATGAAATGTCATTGTTAAAAAGATATGTTTTTAAACGGCTCTTAAAAACAGTCACAGATGGAGCGGTTCCGATGTCAACCGGGAGCTTGTTCCAAATGTCTGGGGCTGCTGCTGCAAAGGCTCGGTGACCGTAGAACGACGTGTTGGTGTTCTTGGGGGGCTCCAGTAGGGCACGAGATGCAGAACGAAGTAACCGGGGTGGTGTGTAAGGCAATAAAAGTTCAGAGATGTAAGTAGGTCCCTGATTGTTAAGGGCTTTGTATGTGAGAAGCGAGACTTTGAAAACAACCCTGTCTCTAATCGGTAGCCAATGTAAATCTCGGAGAACTAGTGTAATGTGCTGATGGTCATTGCGCTTTATCTTAGTGACAAGTCTCGCTGCAGCATTCTGAACTAACTGGAGTCTCCCAAGGTCACGAGCCGGAAGACCATAAAATAATCTATTGCAATAATCCAAACGGGACGTTACAAAAGCGTGTACCAGGCGTTCTGAAGACTGTGAAGACTTTGTGAAGACTGTGTATGGCAAAAACTGTGCTATATTTGTCAGTAACAATTATTTTAAGCATTAAAGAATATAACCCACTCGTGTATCTTGGACATGTACTCTTTAGTGGCTCTCCGCAGAGTGCACTATGAAGTAAATATGGCTTCTACTAACAAGTTAACGCAACTCTGTGTCTCTAATTTGCTCCTAATGAAATATTTCTCTCGACATGTTATTAACAAACTTCACTGATTTTGCTTTTGCATACAATCGGACAGGATTCTGACTGATATTTCTGTTTTTTTTTATATGGAGATGCCAATCATCAACGGTAATATCGTATTCATAATATATTCTAGCATACATGAATAGTCTTCTTTCCTTTCAATTCGATGTATCATTAAAGTCCGTGCTGTATGTTGCAGAATTTGTCGTGGTCGTCGTTGTTGATGCTTGTAGGTTATTTTCGGATATTGTTGTAAGTCTCACTTTGAATGACGGAATTTCTTGCAAGTTTTCCTGAAAGAAGCAGAAAACTTAATGACAAAATCTCCCAATAGCTTGGTCTTGAATACGTAAGAGAATGGGCAACCGATCTAAGATCCATCGTGTTAGGTCTTTGCCTTATTGTGGATTACCCAAAACAACTTGTCTTTTAATCCTGAATGGTTGCATATAAACAATGTCTTAACCAGAGGGTATTTGTTTATACGTCTGAAAACACCTATAGCGACATACGGTTAGATAAAAGAGAGCAAAAGTCGTGACAAAATCCACCCTCTGTGTAGTATAAACTTATTCATATGTAAAAAAAAATATAAGTATGAAGAAACAATTCGCATACTTGTTGTTTCGTCATGTCCACGTATGTTTCTCTGGTGCCTTTTACATAGTTCTTTAGTTCATCGAGGCTCAAACGGGAATGTTGATCCCATTCCCAACAAAGTGACATTGCTTCATACCTGAAGGATTGAGTGTTAACACATATAGAGAAAGAAATGCTATATGAAAGATTACCATTCAGTAAACAAAAATTAAACCTTGGAGGAGACTAGCTACAACATTCAACGTTCAACTAGGTTAAGGTAAAGGTCATAATAAGCTTTCATAGAAATCTTGTTAATAAAAAGCAGCTGTTTGCGTCCTTTTCTGTCATTTTCACAACCTCATTGACCCACGATGCCATAACGGCATACACTACTAGCTTATCTATTCAACTCTAACTTCAAATGGTGAAATAAAAGTCGAAAAATGTACAACTTTGAACGTTTTTTTTCCCGTTAGGATCGCAATAAACCGCACTCATAATATGAATATTTAAATTATATGAACGACATAAGTAGGATCCTGCTGAAGATGGCGGGAAATTTAAGCTATGCAAGTAACTTTTACACGCTGAGTTCCTTTGCTAGGCATGGCGAATTGATTACGTAACACACAGGTTAACGTTCTGATAACGTTCTAATAAACTTGAAGGGTGAAGAGGCGGTCAGTGAAGAAAAATTAACGGCAGTCTTACCAAAGGGCGGATTTTCAAATGATGTACTTTAAGCAAAGGTTCATAAATAAACATGTTAGCTATTTACTGATCGGTTGAATTCAAACTAGTGGATTTGGGGAACTGCGTGCGATTAATATGGAGTTTGGAGAAATTTGTCGGAAGACACTCTACTTATTACCTGCAAAAGTCCTTAATTACTCGCTAATCAATGCTTTTTGACAGGGAAAACTTGGCGAATTCTCAGTGTGATGTTTTGCCATGAAAATATGTCTAAACCTCGATCGACATGTCAAAAGGGTGGGAAAACGGTGACATAACGCTGCTTTAAGGAAGACTTTCTAACTTGCAGCATGTAGCTTCATGATGCAAGAATGACAACTAATTGACAGGTGTTGTCCAGGGGTGTTAATCATGGGGAACGGGGGTGGTGGCAGTGGACACGTGTCCCACTTTCTGAAGGTGGGGATACAATATCAAGTGCCCCCAAGGTGTTTAGGCCTGAAGCCTATCATGCTAACTACGACTCGTGTATCTCATAAAGGGAGCTAAAACATTGTGCTATGGGATTATCATTTATTGTTGTTTAATTCTTTGGGTGTTTATCTGTTAGTCGTGTTGTTATAACCATGTTATTCATTATACCATTAGTTATATACATATGTCCACTAAAGCCATGTACATAGCCGTATCCTTCCTAAATGAAAGTAGGCCTATGATAGTGTGAATGCCTGGACAGTATGCGCTATTTCAGATAGTTTAAGCAAAACGTTCATATTATTCTTTCTGATTTCATTACTCAGTAGTGTGTAACGTCAAGATTCTAGGCACGTATTGTAGGAATGGCGTTTAGAAAGAACAGAAGGTTCTTATTAAGAAATTTACATAAGAAAGAACCCTGGCATGCAAAACCAAACAACCGAACGACTGATGCGCTCTCAACTACATTCCAAATGCATGTAAACTGTGACGGTGTGATCATCGTCAGGTGCATTACGATTACCAACATAATGCTAAATCACTATCTTAGCCAAACGGCAGCTTATCACGTATATGCACGAGCATTAATAAATAAATAATGATAACACAAACCTAACAATTATTTTACACCTTCATTTACAATTTTGTTTCCCCTTAGAATATATATGCTACAGCTACCATGAAAATTCGATAGCGTGCATAATATCTCCAATTATCTTTTTAATAAAATAAATAAAGCAGAGCTTAAAAAGTAGCGTTAAGTCCTATTTTCTAAAAAGTGATTTTAACGAATAAAATTGTCTAATTAACCTTTTTTTCAATGTAAATTTTCTAGAAGATGAGATCTCAAAATATATAATGATTAAATGCAACATACCAGGCATGTGAAGTGCCATTTCTAGCAATCTGGGAAGCATATTTTGGCCGGAAAAAAGTGTGGTTTAATTTAAGTGTAAGCACTTGTCAGATGTGACTATTGTTAAATATATTTATGACTGACATATCGACTAAGGGACCAAACAAGAAAATTTGAAAATGTCTAGATGTGAATCCCTCTTGGGCCCCAGCCGAAGTTTCGCCCCTGGACCCCATCAGGGGCACTAAGGCGGTCATTTGACCTCACCTGATAAAGGCTTTGTGCCAAGACGGTCGCGGTGGGCGATACGCGCTCACTCATTTAGCTATATTCGTGTTCAGTCATTTATGCCCCCTCCCCCGTCCCACTTTTCAATTGGTATTGACGCCCCTGGTACTGTCTGTACCCAGTGAGGATTATCATAATCAGGAAACGCTAGGAATAAGACTTACATTTGTCCAGGACAATTACCAGGTGTAACCAGTTTTCTTAGCACGTCCTCGTGACTTTCTATCTCACTGTAGTCCGGTATGTTTGCACCTTAGAAACAAAGAGACGAGAGCATGAGAAAGTTCCTTTATTACATGAAGGAGTACTCAATGGTAACATAAGAGATATTTAAGACGAACAATTAACTTTCAGTATATAACCAGGGAGTTGTTCCATAACAACTCCCTGATATAACGCAGCTATTCTATTGTTACTTTATTCAGGGAGTTGTTATGCTTTATTGAACTTCTATTCTGAAAACGTTTATAGTACAAAGAGTAACTGAAAGAATGAAGAATACAATAATGTATTTACGACCACATACGTTGCGTAAATAACTCATATAAACCATGCACTGTGTCACTCACAATATGAACGATATCCTATTGGAACATAGAACAATGTGATGACTAATGGTAGCTAAATATTTATTTGGTGTCGTGTAATTTTACAGTGCGAAATAATGTTTATTACAACTTTCCTCATTCTTAATTCTGGCAGGAATAGACAACTAATATTTCTTGCTATGTGATATGAGCCGCTGATAACACACCTGTCACATTACATTTAAATAAATCAGTACAATGGTCTTGGGTTTATTTTGCTTGTTGTCTTGTGTAAGATTTATAGCGATATACAAGTGCAAAGAAACCACGGAACGTTTACAGTTGATAATGTTAGTAAATAAGGTTGTTGTTAAATTTCGGATACCATACGAAAATATTTCCCAGAGAACGACCCCAACAGCCCAGACGTCACTTCCTCGTGTATACGCTCCTGTTTGCCTAACTTCCGGTGACATGTTCAGGAGAACATTTCCCCTATTCTATGGCGGAAGAGTAAAGTAGTTAAATTGGATTTAACGTTAATAAATTGACGGATATCGTGCTTAATATGATGCTTACGGTTTCCAAGAAGGGATATCACAGTCACAATAGTCATATCTTTATTTACATAGCTCTTTAGAAACGTATATGCTACTCGTATACTCGTGTAAATTATATATATATATATATATATATATATATATATATATATATATATATATATATATATATATATCAGGGTTCTGCCGCTGCCGGTCGGCGCCGGTCGGGCCCGACCAGCACGCTGAATTACCGACCGCCACAATCTGCCTGAGTGACTTTTCCGACCGGCACTTATTTTCGATAGGAACTCCAAAAAACAGCTCCAAAGCCGGAAGGTCGAACGTACAGTAACACTGCAGTAATAAACGCTGTTCAAAGGTTCACTGCATGATATCGCGCAGTTGATCGGAGTTATTCACTAGTTTACTGTTTATTTGTACATGAAATTACACTCAGATTTTGTATTCACTACTCGATACATGAGAAGCAGCGTTAGTCGCTCAGTGTGTATATCATAACTGTCGTAAGTAACTGTCCCATCTAAAATTATCATCTCAGCCTGAATGATTTATTTCATAGGCACCACCGGCTGGTCTGTACTCTGGTGCTCCAGATATTTGTCCTAACTTTTTTCATTAATTATGAAAAATTCCAGACATAAGATCTCATTTCAAAGCTGTCTAAATGTGGCTCAGAATACTCGGGAAGGGCCGTTTCCGGCCATCTGGGGGGTTTCCAAAACCCACAATTTTCTTGTACGCTCCGCGCCAACTGATGGTGGCGCTCCGCTTAGATAGTCCTGCTGGCACTCAATCCACCCTGGGCAGAACCCTGATATATATATATATATATATATATATATATATATATATATATATATATATATATATATATATATATATATATATATATATATATATATATATATATATTACGAATTCAATTACAGTAGTAGCTTAGCTTGAGCTGCATCGTTAAACCTCTTGTTGGTTAGGTCATATCTTAGACCCTAAATATGGGATATAGTTGCTTTCTCACTTTACTCTCAGCATATTCGTTCAAACCTGTTAACATATTGGCTTGAGCATGTTAGATTAGATAGTTTCCTGCTTTCTGTGTATCGTCCTCGTAATATAAATAAATAAAACAGCTGACTTTTTTGTGGGTTAGGGATAGTAGTATGTTTTTAGCCCCTCTCGTAAACTTGTAACTAGTGATTCACTCTACAGCGTCACTTGATCATTCAGCTAGATCATTGAATCTAGAACAGTGGCATACAATCAAATGTTCAAGTTTGAGCTCCACGTAGGGCTTTCTAGTAATCGTTGAACTATCTTCCAGAATGCATTTCATGAAATCATTTGGATATAAAAAAAATAGTCTTTTAGAACGTTACAAGACTATCACAAGTTTAAATGTCATATTGGGAACCCAATGAAATAATTTTCTCTTTCTAGTAAAGGCTTCGGAATCGCGCTTGGTTTTTTATTTATTTTATTGGAGGTTGCTGCAACACCGAATAGGAAACAACCTTATCGCCATTATGTTAATGAAGAATGCTATTTTCAACATATAGACATACATTAGCAGGGAAGACATTTTCAATACAGCAACCTGATCAACCTCCCAATTCATGAAACGGAAATGTGTGATCAAAACATATCGTTGTCAAATCATATTCAAATTATATTGAATATTTTAATGCAAGACAGCAAGAAGCAGGGGTTATATCATTAAATTGCAAACTGAAGGAAAGAAAACCTCCGCTATCTTAAGATGTTACTTCTGGGCATCGCTGTATGTTACAAACCACATCTTCACGATATGGAGTTTGCTACTATGAAACACGCTGTTCCAACGGCTTTCCTCCATCAGACTCCGACCTCTACTTCCGCTATTTCAAAGAAAATCTTAATTATGCCACTCGATATACGGACACTAGACTTTCATGTTATTGTGTTGTTATTGATAAATCTGGCGGGCCACAGTGAAATACTCTGCTTGTAGCATGGAGAAATTTTATCCCAACATTCATTATATATTCGTTGAAGGGGTGAGATCTGATATTGATATTGGTCCATTAACTTGGATACAACTAGTAGAAATTACGGTCAAAATACGGTTGATAGCAAACTACAGAGGAGAGGGAATTGGGATCCATTCGTAGATATGTCGAAATCCTCGTTATTCAAACGAAGGTGTCTTTAAGTAGAAAATAAATTGAAAGCCTTGTATAGTGTTTGTTTAAACACTATGGTTGCCATAAACTCTAATACGCTATGATACTCAAGCCAATTTGAATTACTCATATAGAAATGTATGTAAGATCAGCTGTACTTAATATGAATCTCACCTTCGAAAGTTCCTTATCAACTCTTTCTTGTGAAGACGTTTCATAACAAAAATCATATAGCTTGCAGCAGAGGCCTGGAGTATCGGCATAGCAGAAAAGTAACTTTTCGGAACATAGCCCGGGATGTATCCACTGTGTGAAATAAGATATCAATTTTGACTTCATGTTTATACAATGTCACAATTTCAGCAGTGCTACAAATTATATATAAATGGAAGTGTAATATGACAGATAGATATGAAAATATTAATAAAAGAACGAAACAGTCACCAAAAAACTTAACAAAGCGTTTCGTCAGTTTGTGGATAGGCGAGTGTAGGAACTAAAACCCGGCCTTCGTGTCACAGACCTATGTCCGTGCCAATATGGCACAGTAATTATGAGTGTATACCAGATACGGTGCACGCTGTATAGACTTTACCCGCGCGTAGACTATAGACTTTACGCCAGCTCTATTTGACAGGTTTCAAAATACCCATCGTGCTCCCTCACATCACCGTGACAATGTAAAACGTTAAATGCTTCAGTGTAACGTCCGTCACCCTCATGCTTTAATAAATTAACAAAATGTTACTGTTATCGTAAGTTTACACAACCCGCCTCACTTCTTTGGTCTTGATTTCATTGAGTACTCCTGTCACAAAATGTGGTGGTGGTTGTGGGAGGAGGGGTGGCGATCGGGGATGGAGGTGATAACATTGGCAATGTTTTCATCTCACCAATCATTACCAGCACCTCTTCATGCTGGAGGGCAACTTGCTCCATTCCGTTTAAATAATATGATCTTCCAAGTTGCGTGACCACATAAAACAATTTGTATTTAATCCCTCTTTTAAAGCCTACTATTTAGTTATCTTAAAAGATGATGAGTCGCATATATATGATCTCATTTTATTAAGTAATTAAATACATGCTTAGTAGTTTTCCCATACTTAAGTAATTATAAATTAGATAAAAACGTCAAATATTTCCGCATGATCAAGCAAAACTAAAAAAAGAGAGAAATTAATTATTTGCCAGTTGGCTAATTTATTCTTAATACAACATCTGCCTGAGCAGCAAAACACAAACACGAGTTTGCTTAGTGGGTCCTACATATTAAACAATTTAGTTCCAATGAAACTTCGTCTTATAATGCATTCCATTATAAGCACGGATTAACGTATCCTTTAATCTGCAATACGTTTTCGTACTATATAGCGTGCATGAGTAAACAATCACGGAATCATAACGATGTTCTAATGTTGGGATAATCTTCATAATTGTGTGATAAAGTACTACACAATAGTACCATAAGAGAGAGAAAGAGCTCATCTGGGATTGACTTACACCATTCTGATGAAGAAAATTCATGCCCTCGATAACGTTAGCTGCAAAAGTCAGAAATGTTTGTGGTACCGGCTCTAATGCATTCCCGTAGAGAACGCTTTGTCCAAAAGTAATTTCAAGATATTTTCTGACGGTTCCAAAAGCCAAATATTCTTGCAAACAATATGTAATACCTAAAACAAAATAGCAGAATCGATAGAATGAAATTATCTTCATAAGTAACAACGTTTTATATACGTGAGAGCTATTGAACTTTGTAATCAAATTTTACATTATTCTCAATAGCTTCTTTTTTTATACAACTCTAATGGTATTTACCATATTTACCTGCTTTCTCAGTAAATCCGTATGTTTTGACAATAATGTCGTTTTTCGGAAGTAAGATAATGTGACGGACAAAGTACTCCCATTCTTCGGAAGGGTTTTCTGTGTCTGGCAAAGACATAGGTTTTAATGTTAGCGACCACAAGTATTCAAAATTTAAAAAACATGCAATATGCAGTACATGCATCAAATGATAGCACTTCCTATGGATCTTGGAAATATTCTAAACTTATGAAAGATATAAGCGAGGAGCAAATCAAACTAATCAGTAATAAAGTTGAAATAACTCTCGTAGATCATTTTTGGTAGAGTTAGCTAAAAACAAAATCATTGCATGAATCATAGAAGCCATCAAACGACAAAAGGCGTGAATAATTGCAATCATAATAAAGATAGTTAGTACCGGTTCACAAATAGTGCGGCTAGAATAAATCACCCAAGTTTGGAGGCACACATTATGCGCTCCGGAATGCTCCCGGTTATAGATTTAGGTCACAATTTAGGAAGGATGACTTCCAATAAGATAGTGTGACATAGACTTCAAAGCATGGAACGACGATATTTCAACATTTATTGTAAATGTATCTTGATCATCGATGAAATTCCGCAGTCGAAGAAAACCCTTTACCTAAACAAAACATGTTTGACGCTCTATCATTTACGAGAATACCTGAATGACTTCGCATGTGTACAATTGTTTCCGAGATTTTCCCTTTATGCAATATTCCAAGCCAACGCTCTTGTTTAGTTTCCGGATTCAACTTGGCAACAAAAGTAACATCATTTGTATCCAATTTCGTCAGCTGATGTTGTTCGGAAGCCCGATCCCCTCCATCTATTATGTGATACAATACTGGAGAAGGAATCGATATTTAAGTTTGTTACAGAAGGTTGGAAGCATTCATTTATTGCGCATCGAACAATGTGGAAACGTTCTTTCAAGATTTCTTCCCTTTTCACAACATATAGGTTTTTTTTTGCGATAATACAAGTAATTGTGTTAAGCATCCTCTAGTAACTATATCAAATTTTCAGCGACCATTGTACATTAAGAGCAAGAACATACAGGATAACATTTTGGGTATACCGAATGAATTAGGTGCGTCAGATTCAGCGGATTCCTCTGCAGCACTGGGGATGGTCGGGAGTTCACGTCTATATAGCAAACAATAGAAAGATATATGTTAGCGTCAAAACAGCCATTCACATGCACTATTACTTGAGACTGTCTTTATACAGACACAAATATGTAAACTAAATGTTATACATGTGGGAGATACAGCAAAACTTCGGTTACTCCTCTCCAATGAATTTTAAATCAACAACTACAAAGAAAAAGAAGAAGAAAAAACCATTTTATACCTCATTTGTTTCACATTTCGTGGTTTAAATATACACGAGTCATAAGCATATATTTTATCTCATCTGTGGTAATACGCAGGTAACTTATTCACAACATTTAAGTACAAACTCTGCAAGTTTTTACGTTTAATGTAATTAGTCTTAAATGTGTTGAGATTCATAACATTTATAATTACGTTACACTGAAAAAATAAACTAGTCAATATTGCCACGGACTAACGTTAAATTAGTCTATAACGTTAGTCAATGCACACGGACTAGCAAAAATCTTCGTTTCATCGCTGCTTCTTAGTTAGTTTACACTGACTAAGGAAAATATAATCGCAGCTTAGTCGGTGGCGACGGACTAAGGTATTTTAACCCATGGACTAAGAACGATACGGACACCCGATTTACGCCATAATCGTAGCTTAGTCGGTGTCGGCGGACTAATGTATTTTAACCCAATTCGATTCACTTCAATTTGGAAACCGAGAGGCAACGGCAGCTTGCTGGGCTTGGCATAGTTTCATACGATCACTCTAAGCAACTTTCAACCGTAAATCACCCAAGAAGGTCTTTAGAAGAATGGAGGTATTAACTGCATCATCGGCCTACCTGTTATTCCTTTAACTTGAAGGTAAAATTAAAGTTAATTGTTAGGCCACTGGCACTAGTACTGTATTATGGTTAGTGTAACGCTACCGTTGTCACGTTGGCGTTTCGCAATACACAAGTGCAATGACAGTGAGTAGCCTATAGGCTTCTACTGGGTACTGCAGTGCATTCTCAACACTAAAGTGTGCATCCTAAACACCAATTAACAATGTGTTATGTGTGTATTGGGCTAGATTGAACAGTGGCACATAATCTTCTTATTTATTCCCAAACAAATGCTGGAACTATAAGGCTCAATAGTTTATTTGAAGTCTACACTCATTTGGTAAAGATTTCCTGTAATTTCCCATGTGAATCTAAATGGGTAGGCTTTGTGATATTGAATAAGCAAGGCTAGACCTTCAAACGTACAGTCACAGTAGGCTGAACAAATTATGTTGGCTAGTCAACGGTATTATATGTTGCGAGCAGTCAGGATGCACGCTTCAGTTCTATTTAACCTTTTCATTTATCATTTTTTAGTATTTAATTTCCGGTCACGCCCAGGAAACAATTGCGACATTCCTTCACGGTCGACTTGCTTACTGTAAGAAGTATTAACCGTTTTTTCTCAGGAAAGCTTGATAGTCTGAAGTTATTATAACATGTGCTTTTAGTATACTGCCAAAAGAGTAAGTTGTTGTATTTGTATTGATATTTTATGTAGAAGTAACGGAAAATTTAGTATGTTTAGTTTGGTCTAATTGCACGTTTTTTTTCTGTCCAGTGTAGTGCAGGGTTCACTTGCGCGAATTCAAATTATTCTGTTTATGTATATGTATATGCATCGATTCTTAGATTATGATGTTTTTTGACATTTATTTGTAATTCAAGCATATCTGTTTAGTAGCAAAGTGTAAAGGTTAAGATTAATTAGTTTTCTCTTTTTGATCCTAGATTGAATGAAACTCATTGGCGTAAATAATAGATCAGATGATACAGTTTAACGCAGTTGCTAAAACTCTGGGTATTCTCCAGTCTTCGCCGGTCCATTATATACTTTAGTACTACTAGTAAGACTATATCAAAACGACCGAAGACAAACTTAGTGTAACAAAATACTGATTCTCCTCTAGCCTAGGTCTAAACAGGCTTGTTATGTGAGCAAGCAAAATAGCAACTAAAAACGATTAGGCCTATAAATAAGTTGGCTCAGTGCATTTCTGTTTCTAAAATTTTATATTTTTAAAGATCATAAAAACAAACAAAGATTTAGCCCATGTCTTATTATCTCTGTATTCTGGGCATTTGATTCTGGTTGCAATGGTGATGACACTCTCGTTCAAATTTTCAGCTTTATACAGTCTGCTTCAAACTTTGGGATTGTTTTTAGAGACTATAGTGGAAGCAAATCTCACATAACTTTGTGGTGACAACTTTATTTTTTTTTTTTCAAATGATGAATACTTTGCTGTTTCTTTCTTCCAGCAGGAATTGAAAAGCCAAATATCTAAGTCATGGGTGAGCTTTCCTGTGATGTACGACACCAGTGTGGAGGCAACAACAGAAGAGGAGAACTGTGTTATATATGGCTTAAAGACATGTTTTAAGATGATATATTGGTACCCTTCGCAGAACAAAAGAGTTTATCCAAGAGTCCAAAAAGCAAAGGAACAAGTACCATAGAGAAAAAAGATGGAAGAGTGAGTTTAACTATTGTACCCAACTGTTTAATGATATTTAAGATACTTTTCATAACCTGTTTTAAATAAAAAAACAGTCTAGTATATCATTTACGTGCAAGCTTCATAAGTTTGGTCAAATTTTCACTGATCTGTAGAGGGGTAGTCGAGAGAGTTTGGTTAGCTGGGAAGGTAACCAATTGCCTGGTACATCACAATGTTCACAATGCATTCCTGTATATGAAACCTGATGACTGGCAAACCGACTGTGGTGGATGTGGCTGGGAGAGCAATTTTAAAGTCACCTAATAGCTAACCTAGAGCAGCTTTCATGGTAACCACATCAAAGTAAGAACAATGTGTCAGGTATGGCCCCAAGAGCAACAAATGGCCATTGCCAGTAATTATTGGTGGTGGGGTACCCCTGCCAGTGATCTATAATTGACCCCTCACGGCTGACCTAGGTCAGCTCATGAGGTAACCACTTGAAACCTACTGGAAAATGTTGGTTAGGACTTCAGATACAAGGGATGGGCATTGCCAGTAATTTTTATTGGTGGGGTACCCCTGCTAGTAGACCCCCAATATGCCCATCCCCTCATTGACCTAGGTGAGCTCATGATTTGACCCGTTGAAACCTACAGGAAAATGATAGGTATCACTTCATATGTAAGGATGGGCATTTCCAGTATTTTATATTGGTGGGCCACCACTGCCAGAGTCCGCCCATCCCTTACATATAGAATCCTGTCAATAATTTTCCAGTAGTTTTCAACTTGTTAAATCATGAGCTGACCTAGATCAATGAGGGGGGGGGGGCTTTTTGGGGGTCTACTGGCAGGGGTACCCCACTAATATAAATTACTGGAAATGCCCATCCCTTACATATATATAGAGTCCTGCCAATCATTTTACAGTAGTTTTCAACTGGTTACCTCATGAGCTAATCTAGGTCAATGGGGGATGGGCATTTTGGGGGTCTACTGACAGGGTTACCCCACCAATGTAAATGACTGGAAATGCCCATCCCTTACATATGAAGTGATACCTATCATTTTCCAGTAATTTTTCAACTGGTTATCTCATGAGCTGACCTAAGTCAATGAGGGAATGGGCATTTTGGGGGTCTACTGGCAGGGGTACCCCCCCCCCAATATAAATTACTGGAAATTCCCATCCCTTACATATGAAGTGATACCATTTTCCAGTAGTTTTCAACTGGTTACATCATGAGCTCATCTAGGTCAATGGGGGATGGGCATTTTGGGGGTCTACTGGCAGGGGTACCCCACCAATAAAAATTACGGGCAATGCCCATCCCTTACATATATATAGAGTCCTGCCAATCATTTTACAGTAGTTTTCAACTGGTTACCTCATGAGCTAATCTAGGTCAATGGGGGATGGGCATTTTGGGGGTCTACTGACAGGGTTACCCCACCAATGTAAATGACTGGAAATGCCCATCCCTTACATATGAAGTGATACCTATCATTTTCCAGTAATTTTTCAACTGGTTATCTCATGAGCTGACCTAAGTCAATGAGGGAATGGGCATTTTGGGGGTCTACTGGCAGGGGTACCCCCCCCAATATAAATTACTGGAAATTCCCATCCCTTACATATGAAGTGATACCATTTTCCAGTAGTTTTCAACTGGTTACCTCATGAGCTCATCTAGGTCAATGGGGGATGGGCATTTTGGGGGTCTACTGACAGGGTTACCCCACCAATGTAAATGACTGGAAATGCCCATCTCTTACATATGAAGTGATACCTATCATTTTCCAGCAATTTTTCAAGTGGTTATCTCATGAGCTGACCTAAGTCAATGAGGGAATGGGCATTTTGGGGGTCTACTGGCAGGGGTACCCCCCCAATATAAATTACTGGAAATTCCCATCCCTTACATATGAAGTGATACCATTTTCCAGTAGTTTTCAACTGGTTACATCATGAGCTCATCTAGGTCAATGGGGGATGGGCATTTTGGGGGTCTACTGGCAGGGGTACCCCACCAATAAAAATTACTGGCAATGCCCATCAGTTGTATCTGAAGCCCTAAGCAACATTTTCCCGTAGGTTTCAAGTGGTTACCTCATGAGCTGACCTAGGTCAGCCTTGAGGAGTCAATTATAGATCACTGGCAGGGGTACCCCAGCACCAATAATTACTGGCAATGGCCATTTGTTGCTCTTGGGGCCATACCTGACATATTGTACTTACTTTGATGTGTTACCATGAAAACTGATCTAGGTTAGCTATCAGGTGACTTTAAAATTGCTCTCCCAGCCACACCCACCACAGTCGGTTTGCCAGTCGTCTGGTTACAGGAATGCACTGTGAACATTGTGATGTACAAGGCAATTGGTTACCTTCCCAGCTAACCAAACCCTCTGGGATCCCGGTCTATTGGGATCATTATTAACATGATTAACATAATTATTAAGCTTTGAGAAATAACTTGGTGTTATGCTGTGCAAAGCTAATAATAATTTGGTAAAGCTGCTATTCCTGGCTTATAATTTGAGGGACCTAGATTTAAATGTATACCTCCCAATATGTTATAAACTTTTAATGTAAATGTATGTTTATGATAATGTGAGTTATCATGTGCTATATCTGTATCTGTGCTTACACGTATATCATATTTTCTGTCCACAGGTCAATAATGGTGCAGATTTTGGCTTCCTGAAGACAAGTGGGAGGCCATTTGTAGTTAAGAGAAACACTCTTTGTTCGTGAAGACTTAACTGGTGTCGATTTGGGGTACCACTTTAAAACGAAAGTCATGAGGAACCCTTGCCCAAGATTCAACTTTGTATTATTGTGCAGTGCTATACTTTTGCGATTCATGTTTGATCCATTAACTTGTCTTAACTTTGTTGGAAAAAAAAAATCAGATCTTCAGATTTTATTTACAGTGATTTCTTCTCTATCTGTCGAAAGTCAGCCGTTTGTAGACATCAGAAGTTTGATCAGAAATAAATACTGCCAACGTACACATTATTTGTGTTTCTTCTGCTCTCTTTTCTTTCAGTGATGCTAGTCAGTGAAACTAGTCGGGTTTAATTCTTTCAGTGAATCTAGTCAGTGCAACTAGTCTGTCGATACCGACTAAGAAAGGTCAGTCGGGAGAGGCACCATCCTGACTAATGTAAAACCTGCTATAAACTAGTCGGTGGCTCATATAAATTAGTCGGTAAAGACCGACTAATGTCACCAACTAATGTAACTGACTAATATACATTTACCAACTAAGAAATTGTTGATGGACTAAGCTGACGGACTAAGATGACCGACTAAGAAATCCAACTGACTTAGGAATAAATTAGTCGGTATAGCAACTGACTAAGGCTATGTTAGTCGGGAGAGGCACCAGATGGACTAACGTTTTGTTAGTCGGTGAACCAATTTAAGTTTTCAGTGTATAAGTAAGTGATTTAGAAGGTAACGTATTTCATTGGTCCGAATTGTAAAATAATGATGCGTAAATAACCCCTTTAGCTTAAATAGGTTGTTGTACAGTTGTACGGATAACCTTATAACACATTAAAGCGGGCGTGATTAAAGGTTAAAAGTTAATTTAAAGCTTTAATTAAGTAGTTAAGCGTTACAGGTATCTAATTAATCATGTATATTGTGTAGTGTCCTGTACTCGACAAGTCTTTTTTTGCTTATTCTTTGTTTATTGTTGATGTTTGTTTTAAAATTTAAAGGTTGCAAAACATAGTATGTATACACTAACTTGTCATTGTTATTAGCTGAGAGACAAAATGTTTGTTTAAATGCTCTCATTGGTAAAACAAGTGTGTAATTGAGAGTAGATCTGTTTAGTAGTTTGCTTTTGGTGCTCATGATCTATCTTGGGTGCCTCTTTCTTTAAACAAAGCATGTTGGGATCACTGTGACCCTATTCTGGCTGTGATCATATTGGAGCAGTAATATATGCTCTTCGGTTGATTAATAACCAACAACGTCTGAGGAGCTGACCCTCAGAACAACGGGCACTTCTAAAGGAACCTTGTAGGAGAAAGAAGCCCTGAAGTCGAATGATATCTAGCAGAGGCTTTCCGGTCAAGATGAAAGCTTAGGAACGCAAAAATACAATGTCCCATCAATGTTTATTATTATCACACGGTCACAGGCTTGATATAAGGGGACTAGGCGGGGAATGGAACCGTTAAGTCATTCGATTTTCGTGCCCATGCTCTATACAATATGCTTTTTCTTACAAAGTATACCAACATTTCCCAGGAAGACTCTTCTCAGAACTGTTATGCAATTATAGGCAATTGTTATAGAATCCACGGTACTGCTTCCATTTCAGTAGTTTCAAAATTAAAAAGAGGAATTTCAGTTAGGCAAATAAATACTACATAATAACAACAAAAAACATGAAGTGAAATAAAACCATGTAGGACGCCTACAAAAGTTTAGGAACAAAGTAATGTAAACATCATGACAATGACTTACAAGCATTTGTGAGATGTTTATCATATGGATTTATTAAGCTAACAGTAGTGGTGACTTAGGTTTTATGGGCCCAGTGACGGCAGGGGTGTTTTACCCTGAATTCCTGAAACGTGCACTAGACACGAGGTTAGTAATGGAAAAAGGCAAAATTGGAAACATAGCTCAAAGTGAAAAGAATTACTTCGCCCACCGAATTAGTCTTGTTCAGTTTATTTATGTTGTGCACATGAAACATGTGATGGACTATTTAGCGCAGATATCCCCCACAACAATTGCCGAATATAATTTCTAAAGGACAAAATTTAAGGCCTGCGAGAATTCACAAATCGGAAGAGCAAAGTATACGGGCGAAATTTTCGTTTTCAGTTCCGCTTCCAAAAAACTGTAAAGGGTCGCTAACGTTGGGTATCCTGTCCCCTTTTCGTTTACCCAAAGTAGCACAGGAGCAGGTACGGCGAGAGTTCCAAGATATTTTAAAAGACTTGAAGAAAGTACAACAATTCCTTATACTATGTACGAGAATTTGTTTAAGGTGGTCATCATAATATGAAAAAGAATGATAGACGAATTAAAATACCACCTTACCGCACGATCCTATTCCTCAAATATCGTGATAGCTGTGGAATATCCCGACATCTTTCTGAAAATATGACATAAATTGGATGGTTATGAGCGAGTATAAACTTGTAAATAAGTATAGATATTAAATCGTTTGGCAGAGCATTTTTATTTCAGAATCTTAGATTCCTTAACATTTTACACATAATTGGTGCAGCAAAGGTTACTTAGTGAACGCTACTGCAATATAAGCCATTAAACATTCAAAACAAAGAATGATATATGTATTTTTGGAGTAGAATTGCCCATATCGTAAGATATATGATCAAACGCTGTAAAAATGCTGTAAACAATTTATTGATACTGCAATGTATGTGTAATGTGGCGGATCTGTCGATTTATATGGTACCCCATAATCTTTGAAGGAAACTTCAATAGAGACAATTATTTATATCAACATGGAAGAGGTCTTACTGTGAGTTGACTTGATGATGAGAGCAGCAACGACGAACGTTACAACTACTAACGTTATGATATTTTCCCAGCTTTTATTCGAATTGCTGACTGTCAACGAGGTACAAGTGAGAGAAAAAACAGGTTACTAAGCGTTGCGTATATCAAAAATAGCTAAAGTTTAGGAAACTTGAATAATATTAAATAAGTTTGCTTACACATTCGTCGTGTCTAAGTTTACTGTAAATATTTTCGTGCTTTTCACTATTAACAATATCATTATTAACAATATCCGAGTTTGCAATAGTTCATCTACAAGTGGCGGCACCAGCAGGTGGAGGTGTTGAAAGGGAGGTTCTTCACCCTAGAACCCCACTACGGCCCTACGATATAGAGAAATTTAAGTATAATTCCTTTTTCTAACATGTATTTTTGCTCTACAAAATCGATACAAAGGCGAGCAAGAACTATCTAGTGCGTCTTTGCCCTTCCAAATGTCCCCCCAAACTGTTAATCTGCCACCCCCCCCCCCCCTCCGCTCACAATTTGGAATTTCTGGTGCCGACACTACATCTAACGCCATATTCTACAATTCATGTAGTATTTGATTTGTACGATTAAATTAATTATATTGTCACCCGAAATACAGTGTTCAAGTGGCATTTCGACAAATATCCTTCAACAGTTTACGTACGTGTCTCTTCCACTTTGACTATACCGCTCACATCAATTCCACCGACTACATTGCTAGCTGTGCACCTGTACATTCCGTTCACGTTGATTTTAATAGGCAAGTGAAATTCCAACAGTTGAGTAGTAAAGTTTGACTTGACGAGAGCCTTAAGGGCAACTGTTTTCCATTCAAGTTGTTCATCTATTCTTTGAAGGAAAACATCTGGTGGAGGATTACCGTCTACCTTGCATACAAACAGTACGATGTCTGCATCGTTTTTGATGTACAATTTGGATGCAGTTATCATTTTGACTGTTGCTGGGTCTGTTAGAAAGGTACATGTAACAACGCAGTCAAGTCATACAATCTGTTATTCATTAAGAACGGCTACACTGTATGCACCAGTCAAGTTAGAATGGGAAGTTTATTCATTATGGTATCGGGAGGAATATAGGTCTGTTTTTCTTATGGAAGTCTCTGATATTCAATGACCGTACGTAGTCTATCAGATCAGGCTCGATTTCGTTCATTTTCGTTGCAACTATTTTAGTACCAAGGTTTGAACCCAAATTGTAGTGCCTTCAAATTTCTCTATACATATCTCGATTTGTGATGCTTCGGGTTATCTGTAAGTGTTATTTTGAGTGTAAAAAGAGTAAAAGACGGTGGGAAAGCGTCGTAGAACTACACAAAGCTCTGTCGTTGTAATTTTTTGCTATTCCGAACATAACCAACAATATCTAAGTCCAAGTTTCGTAAGGCCCTGAATTGAGGGGTAGTACGAAGTGAGCTATATAAATTGCTGATTTTTCATTTTCATGTTCAGTACTGTGGTTTTCATGGTACTATATAGTGCAAAATTAATGTTAAAAACCAGTGTCATTGAATACACTCATTATGAGTGCAATATATTCCTCATTTCTCGCTTCTCGGCCTTTTGGCTAAGATTATGTGTAGTATCAGTTCTTTTCGAGGGGAATGGTGATACACACCCGATGATGATCACACAGTCACAGACCCGATGCAAGGGGACTGGGGTTGAGAGCGGATCAGTCGTTCAGTAGTTTGGTTTTAGTGCCCAGGTTCTTTCCTGGGCGACTTTTTCTTGAAAAGTATTCCTCATTTCTACATAAGTGCCATCAAAACAAAATTTTACTGTTTTGAAATCTTTAAAATGTTTGCAATAAGATCACCGAATGCAATGAGCAGTGTAGGGAGCCGCAGGTTTTTTGAAAGTATTCTACAGAAAGTATTGTACATTTAGGAAGTATTTAGAAAGTATTGTACAGCAATTTCATGGATAAGTGAGTTAACCGATTTTCAGTAAGTTGCTGTGCTTTTAATATTATTAGCATGTTCAGGAGATAAGTAACTGCAGCTTTAGTCTTCAATTAATCTTTATTGAGGGCTTTTATTATTAAAGTTAACTACTTGGGTCAGTTTAAATCCCAACCTATTTTATTCCACATTAGTATGGTTTGGTGTTACTATGACAATGTTACATTGATATGCATACTGTATGTCATTCATGTATTATCAACGTTTTTATGTTATACCTAACATCTGTCAACTCTGTAAATTGCTACTGCCAACTAGTGTTCCACAGACGAACAAATCATATTTGGTCAGTGAACATGAATCCCAGTGTCATCAGCAGGGATTCTACAAATTAACAAAACATTTTACCTTTTCGTTTTCTGTAGATAATGATGCTGTGCCATCAGTCCTGGGCAAAGAAACAGTGATGCACCAGAAAGTATAATGAAATGGTAATTCCTCGTCAATGCATTTTCACCTAGCTGACACTTCAAACACATGTGGGAAGTTTATGACAGGAGAAGGATTGCAGAATTGATTTCTTTAGGGAATCTGAATGTCAAGCAAAGTAAGTGTAAAGACAATAGAAGTGTAAGTTTAAGGCAGGAACTTGTAGGTAAATTTCATAGAAACCACTGGATTTGACATTACACAACAAGTTTCATATGAATAACCACCAGATGAAAAGGTGTGTAAAACTTGGAACCCGAAGCCAAGATGGAGACCAGTTCAGAGTTATGAGGGGTATTTCATAATTTCAAAAGATTTCAATATGAAGCTTGCATCCCCAGAGAGTACTATTTAACATCCTTGAAAACAATTAAAGCAAGTTTGCAAAGTGAATTCTTCAATGTTAATGCATGGAATGCAAAGCTTACATACATAAGTGATTTGAATTTTAAGTGGTGAAGTATTTGTCAATAGTCAATAGCCAATTGTGGGAGTTCACAAACTTGTGTAGTGTATACCTCTATGTAGCATATTTTTTTACAGTGTGGCTTGCCTGCTCTTGCAGTATGAAGTGAAGCTTAGAGAGAGATGTAGGCTAATAAACATTAACTTTAGTCCCTACAGACAAAGTCAATGGAGTAGAAATAATAGTGCCTCTCATTGGTTATTCTCCATCCTACCCAACCAAATTGTTTTACCACTTGTCAATTGTAGTTTCACAGGGTTGTACTGGTGGAAAGTCTAGAAGAAAGACCCCAGGCAAGTCTGTTTTAACCTTTTAACTTGGATACAGAAACATCATATGGTATGTGTACATTTTGAGGTGACCATCAGTACTTTAATTACTATTATTTTGTTACATAGTCCTGATAGTACTCGTAGGGTGTTACCATCTATGAGAGAGGCGCAGAATTCAGTGAACAGTTACTGTTACATACATTTATTAATTGCAAACTAAAATGATGCAGGGACACTTTCAGGCATCATACTAAACTGTAAATGGCTTATTGGATATATACTATATATCGCCGGTGCCTTTCAATCATAAGGTCCCCGGTTCGAGTCACTCCCAGATTAATGTATGTCGTCAAGTTACAGAGTTGTTAACAATTAACAATTCATAATCATGGACGTTAAATATGAATGTAAGAGACTGACTTCGGTCAGCTTGCGGCTTTGATAAGCCAATGAGGCTTCTTCGCGAGTTCCTGCTTGCAGGAGGATCTAATATAAATATATACATACATTATATACAAATAATTGTAGAGAGATCCTTGTGATGTGTGTATGTAAACTATTGTGTGCTGATGTCTGCATATGGTTGCATTGCAACCTTCAAGAAGCATTTTCAGTTGTACCAAAATGATGTTTCATGAATGAATGGTTATTCAAACAAATTGAAACAGCATTGTCAGGTATTGCTCATTCCCTTACTAGTAAAAAGGTACTTTAAAATTGAGGGTCCAGCTCTGGCCCGTGGTCAGCTGCTCAGATTTGAAGGGGCAACGTTTATGTTTGGAAGGGTACTTGCATGACTCAATCATGATTGTCTGTTTCTGAAATCATCACTGAAAAAAATGGGGGCCTAAGAAGAATGCCCCCTGGCCTAGGGTTTCCATACGTCTGTATGTTCCTGGTCATATCCTCCACCTAGGTTTCGATATCTTTAACCGGAAGTCGGGAATTTCTACGAAAAAACAACATGAAACTAATAATCAGAGAAACGCTGAGAGGGAGGGGAGGTTGAAACCGTTCCGATCTCGTTCATCTTTCGTCAGCTGATAGGTCACTGGTTTGTTTCTACGGTGTTGTCAATTTAGCAGTTTTAGGGCTAGCGTGTTGTTTTCCTTAATCTTCAGCCACGCACATAATTACAATTTTTATATTGCTATTACAACCATAAATAAAATGTTGATAGTATACAATTTTTATGGCTTCTTTTACACTGTAGCATTTGTTTTCCTTGTCCTTGCATTTAAGGCATTCATCAATGTTCAAATATGACATACCTACCCTGCCACCACCCCCTGTGGCTCTGGGCCTGGTTCGCTGGATTACCTATTTTTCTTTTGAGACTGTTTTAGTTGATTGGTACCTGAGATATGGTCTTACGTTAGGTGTGTTACCTTGGTGAACATTGACAGTTTCTCATAGAGAATGGGCCTTGATGACCATTAAGCATTACCTCTATCTGCCTATTATAATGTGTGACGTTGGACCTCTGAAGGCATCACCTCAATAAAAAATCCTAATAGTGAATGCTCACCAAGTTGTTTACGCAAGGAAGATCTGTGTTTTTTCTGAAGTCATGTATATCATGTTGCTTTGAAAAGTCATTGCTGCCTTTAATAAATATTACACACTGTGAAATGTGACGCCATTTGTTGTTTCCTCGAAAACATACACCTCTCCGATCATCAAACATGTATAAAAATATTCCCAAGGACATTCCTCTACAACTCTCATCCAGAAAACCTTGGTACTAAATAGGTGCAACGAAAGTCAGTTTATAAGCTCTTTTGAAGCCTGTCCTGACAGGCAACGGTAAACAATGATTCCTGAAGTAATGTGTCATATTGATTCATTATGAATATAAGAGCGATCCGTGGGGTCACTGAATACATCTACACTTTTAATCAATTTGACCAATGAACTTTGACTTTTGGTGCCACGGCAACTTTGGCTATGGCAACTAACATAGTTAAAATGTCTCAATTGGCAAAGGAACTAAAATATCTCATCGTCACTATGAAAGCGATGAGATAATAATACGTGAGGGGAATCATGTGTTAATGAAAACCTGAAGTACACTAGGCTACACTAATCGGTTTTCAATCTGAGTATCTACATACAATGTATTTTGGTTAGTTATCACAAAAATTAACAAGCTTCATGTTTTGCATTCCAGAGATGTCTTTGTTTCTCTTTGTGGGTCGCTGTACATGCCACAAATACGCAGCATGATATGATAATTATTGTGGCCACTCACCAGTTATGCCAGAAAATACCCTTACTCGCCAATTAGAAGTAATACAGATGATATTCTTAACATAATGCAGTAAAAAATGTGAACACTTGTGAACAAGTGTGATAACGACAACTTTATTATGTTAATGATACTATAAATACTCACACCACACATTTAAGGTCACTTTAGATACAGCTCTGTGGTCGTCTTGGACGGTACAAAGTAAATCCTTATCATTGTGTTTACGATCAGTTGGAAAGGCTACCACCTCACATATAATTGCACCATTGTTATCTTTTGTAGCGTGAACTTCATACATTACGTCTCTTGGAGAAAACGTGTTGTAGTCTAAAGCCCATGAAAATTCCAATGTCGGTATAGGCGCAACCGGAACGCAACATACTGCGGTAATCTTGTCGTTCGCAACGATGGTTCTATTTGTTGTTAGCTCAGGCTTTCCTATAAAAAAGTAATAATAATTGGAAAACATGGTTAGCACCATATAACGATGGTACATTGATTCTATGCATTATCTGTAATTTCCATGAGTAATATATTCATGTATCAAGAAATGATAGTCATTCATACACCAATGCACAAAATATCTTATCGAACACGGCATATTTAAATAATTAATTCGACTTTCCATTACAAATATTGGCACTTTCAATGTATGAAAAGGAGCACTTAAAAATTCGAGGGTGTGTCCGTTCCTCCCACCGCCCCCCCCCCCGAGGGTTATAAATATTGGTGTCGCTACAATGTGCAATCCTTTTTGCATCTTTCGCCTTGACGGATGCTATTCTTGCACTTGTTAAAAAGGGACAATATTATGAAATGCAAATGAAACGTTTTTTGGGTCATTAGAAATCTCTGGTTTTATCAGTCCATTGGGATTCACCTTTATGACCACCTTATTAACATTACCGTAAGTCTGAAGAAGAAAATCTTCCCTCCACAACTTAGATCCTGTTGATAGAACGCAAATATACTTTCCTGCGTCACTGAATGAAATACTGGCAATTTCCAACCAGGAATTTTTCCCATCATCCGAGAGCGTTAATGTATATCGAAAGTCTTGTACGTGATTTGAACCTTGACGTAGAGGTTTGACTAACAAATTATTCTCGAAGAACCACATCGAAATAATGCTGTGTTCGGTATAGTTACTCCTGCAGCCTACTTGTACAGAATCCCCGATGGCATTTGTCTGCGTTATGAAGTCTTCATTGCCACCTGTAAGTTAACAGTATTCTTAAATGGCAATTTCAAATTTCAAGTGATACGGTATAGTATGTATATATATATTAGATCCTCCTGCAAGCAGGAACTCGCAAATAAGCCTCATTGGCTTATCAAAGCCGCAAGCTGACCGAAGTCAGACTCTTACATTCATATTTATAGTGTGTGCTGTTTTATACTTGTGAAGAATTTCATATACTACTCTCAAATTCCTTTGATTATACGTAAGAACTCATCATGTCAAATCACATTTTTTTATGGGCTTTTTGGTATTTGTTGGGATAACATTTCTCGCATTAATTATCATTTATCAGTGCCTTAAAACGATTTTTTATTGTCCCTCGATGGCACGCAGAACTAATTATGTGATCCCGATCAATATTTGACGACGGTAGGGTTGTATAATGCGTATCACTTAATTGGAGGTTAAGACATGTAACTCCAGAAGTAAGCTTGTTAAAATCACTACTTCACACGTGCATAAATCATTTGGTGAGAACGATATACGTATTAGGTGAATTTCATATTTAGGGTCAACAGAACTAACAGAAGAAAGATGCAACGTTTACCGAAGATGAAAATGGATCCTTCGCTGATTGCAACGGCTTCATGATTATTAGACGCAACACACTTGTAGTTGCCTGTAAATTCTTCGTTCACGTTTTCAAAGATGTAAACCCACTTTACTTGACCTCTTTCTGCCGGTAGTTTGGCAGGTGACTGATCTAGCATCAGCCACTTCCTATTAACCTTCTTCAGCAGAGTAACGGTAGGTTCCGGATTTCCGTCTGATACACACTCGATGTTGACGTCGCTGTGTTCTTCGGTTGATAATATATTTCCTTTGTGTAAACGACTTGAAAATGTAAGTTCAACACTCGATGGATCTGTTGAAGAGAAGTTCATTAAGTCAATGGATAAGTCTATATTCTCTCTAGAGGGGGTTGGGATAACTGGGATCAACATATCATATATTAAAGTACTAAAGATAATCAAAAGTAATGCAACTATGTTGTCTGTAAGGAAGTTTGTAAACATGAGCATATTCTGACCCAAATAAAATGGCGTTGATTGGTGGGTTTGTTTCCTTGGAATTTTAGAATCCCACCTTGACACACATTACCAACCATACAACATGCAAGGCAACTAACAATGGGCATCGCGTGTGAATAATGACACAATGCGACGAAAAAGAAGTGGAGGCGGTAAGGAAATACGGAAGAAGACAGTGAACGCAATCATTAGAAGCAGTTTATTGACGTTACGATGATAAATAATTGATTCCTAGATTTTTTCTGGTATACTTACATGTCACGTGTAATGAAGAGGAGCTGGTGAGGTTAAGGACGTTGTTAACTAGGCAGAGCAGAGTCACATTATTGTGTCCCTTGTGGACACGGAACAAAGTCTGTCTACAGACTGTGTGTGTTAAGGATGAAATGGTTGAGTCATTTGTGTCAACCGTTTGATGGTTGAGTCGTGTCTCGTTAATATACCATATTATCTCGGCTTGGTCTGGTGCCAATGCAAATTCTACACAACATTCTGCTGTAACAACCTCTCCTTCGGTGTATGTGTTTCTAATATTTGTTATGTTAGGCTGTGCTGTATGAAAGAAGAGAAAGTGTAAACCATAAATGAAAAGTATTTGACAGTTTGTGTTCATATCCGATCAAAGGCGGTGACGCCGCAATTGCAGCCATGAAGATGCACCTTGCATTTTCGAGTTCATTCCTAATACATATATAAAGTCTCAGTCAAGATAATTTGATTCCGATATGCTGATTTTATCGGTTAGATCCTTAGTAGTTTACTGGTGTATTTATACGCGATGACGAACAAATGATTTGTTGGGTACAGTTCTTACAATTGAGCTAAAATTTCTAATTGAAACAAAAGCAGCAGCATTACAACGGACAATCAATTGGATAGTTGCAGTATAAAATCAGGTTACTCTCTTTAGATATTATGAAATTTAATCTTGTACTAACTTTGAACTTGGAGATGTATGGATTGCTCTTCATTGCTTCCACTTTCATAATACGTTAGGCATACATAGAGTCCAGCATCAGGAAAGGAAGTCTTCCTTAACTTTAACCAGGAAGTAGACTGTTCATTCACTACTGCAAGCTCAAAATTGTCTTTTTCGACGGTTGTTGTAGGTGAATCTAATCTGATGATATTTTCGTCATTTCTTTTCCAAATGATTGTGTGCAAGGTTCTTGAAATGTCAATAACGCATTCAAGTTCGGCTGTGTCCCCAAGTTTGGTCATTTTCGCTTCACTGTTCACCGATTCCGCTTTCAAAAACAAAAATGTTGTTAATATGATGAAGGACGATGTTTTTTAGCTTTTTTTTTTAATTGCAGACGGGATAAACCATTGCTTTTGTTGCACATGACTTTAATAGTATTTTTTGTCATATTACTCAACTCAGCAAATGACTGAGTCATCTGCAAGAAGTTTACTTTAAATCTGATAGGATACCTGCAGTATACATTGAACTATAGACTATTACAAAAAACGACACATCTTGTTTCAAATCATTAAACTGCAGCAACCCAACAAAGATAGTTTTGCGAAAGTAATAACCGGTATTAATGTATTAAACGAACAATAAGTTCGAGCAAAGTAACAGAGTATCATACTCAAAGAAGTTTACCCAATATTTGATATTAGCTAAAGATTAAAAGCGTAAAACCCAAGTTTACGGTGCTCAAAGTTGTAGGTTTAAAAGTAACCAGTGAGATGCTTATTCTCAATTCACAGATATTCAGTGTTGCTTAGTAAAACAATTGAACATGGAAATGAAGGGAACTGATGATGGCTGATAAATAGTTGTTAGCAAAAAGCTGACTATGACTTGTTAGGGACAACAATGATGACACGTAAAGCTTGAAAAAATATGACTTGGCTATATTAAACACTGCTGAACACAATGTGACTTTGTAAAGTATTTTGACTGCAAAAATATACTTCGTGAACCTGTTGAAATCGTGTAAATGATCATCCCACAGTTGTTGTAGAAGATCCGCAACTTAAACTGAGCACTCCTTCCAAAATTTGTGAAACGACTTAATGACACTATCTGATTGAACCGTCCCATTATTGTAAAGCATCGGCAATAAATCTATACCATTTTTATTGTGTGAGACTGGGTGCCCTTACATAGTGCATTATCTCCATTTCCTAGAGGTTTACATTCCCCTAGATTGTCTCACTGCACTTACATGTATATATTGCAATGGTAAAGTGTACAGTACTACACTGTACACTCTAAGTCATAAAAAGGGAGGGTTAACTCTGACTTGGCTACATGTTCCGTCTGGGTTGCTAAGCAACCCCAGCGTCCTAGATGAGAAAAGGCTGACTCAGGGGGTAGGGGATAGAGTCCTGTATGGGGACAAAATGTAGACGGTCCATCTGGGAGTCAGATAGGAAAGGCAGAATACATATGGTAGGAGTAGAGTGCAGAAGGAAGTTTGATAGAAAATGTTGATATATTAGGAAAAGTTGAGAGATTCGTAAAAGCAAATATTATAAAGACGTCAGGACATTGGCGCAGTTTCCTCTAATGAACTGAACAGATGGAAAGAAGGAAAAAAGTTTTGGAACAAATGGAAACAAGGAAGAAATTTTGGACTAAACCTAGATACCAAATGGACCCATATTGTGGTACTGAAAAGAACATAAAATATATTTCTGACCAGCCTATTGTTCATACAGTGTATCATAGTTTAGAGCTTGCCTGAACGGGACGCATTTCACCTTTTGGAAACAACGTGTGGACCAATATAGTTATATCGGTCTCGCCACACAGTATAAAGTATATAGCAAATAAAGGGAATAATGCAACACAACTTATATATATGGAGATGTTCAAGAATCTGACTGTTAAAGATACCGCTGGAGCCACTTAGCCAATGAAAGGATCAGTCTGGAACACCGAAGATAACATAACTTAGCCGTACCTTAACCATCAAGTAATAATTGAACGTACTAGTAAGACACGATGCCAGTTTAATTAAATAAGTACATGTGTATTATATGATTCGTTTGGGCCCAAGATTTGAATGCCTATATTTATATATCGGTTTGCATAATTACACATTTTAATATATGCCAATCCAGTTGAGTTCTTTGTCTCTATTTAGCATGTGTCTTGCTGTATGTTTGGGTCCCCGTATCAGTACGGAGATAACTGATCAAGCTCAGCATTTACTCTTAACGCTAGTCCAGATAAACTGCTACATTTGTATTGTTATATATGCTGGAAATTACATTTGATTTATTCTAAGAATATCAGTGGTGCAGTATAAAATTAGTAATAATTTCAAATTTGTACACTGCTTCTAGTTTTAGTTAAAACACAAAAGCATTTAAACACAATTACGACAACCTATCAGATATATTTTGAATTTTTTGCTGCCTCGAATACGTTGTTACTATTCCTCCATAATTTCAATTGTCATTTTATATTTGTTACATTAACGGGAATTAAAGGTTGTAAACTGGTAAAATATTGAGAAACTTGAGTCTCGTTGGTAAAAACTAGTTGATAAACTTACCAGTGCATGATAGTAACAGTGTGACAAAGCTCCAGAATGTTAAATGTTTCATGTCTGCTCCTCTCTTGATAACGTTGTAACATTTAAACATATTTCCCTAATTTATAGAGCTTTTTGCAAGATGTAAATGTAAGCGTTCAAGGGCTACGTGGTAAACACTAACCTCTGCGCACAGTACACTGAAAGCAAAATCTTCTTATGAGGGATTAAATATTTGAAGGTATAAATAAAGGCTGTAACGAAGGGGAAATATTGTAAAGGTTTACTGTTGTTACGATATCATTTGTTCGGACAACTTACATCATGAGAGTTTGTTGCTGTTTTCGTTGTGTATGTATACATCTAGTCAATCTTTACTATTGATAAGTGAACGTTATATACATAATAATGAATAAATAACTTAAGGAAGTTCACATGTTTCTATAATTTAGAAAGGTAACTTCACTATTTAGGGTGTGTCACTCCTTGCTGACTTTCTTCAGATGTTTAATCTCAAATACTTCCTTGCCTTTGATAATAACGCTGATAGTGAAGGTTATTTACATCACGTGAAAGTCAACCCGATAGAAACCCGCAAGATTGCCAAATTTTGCGGGTACAAGTCTGTCTCCCTGAAATAATGCAACTAATTGGCTCACTTTCATATCAGTGTTGTGTTTCATTTCACTCGGCCATTCAGCACTTTTTATGGAAACTACTCCTGGGAAATCACAAAAAGTCCAGTATATATAGTATATATATATATATAGTTTATATATATATATATAGTATATATATACATGTAACTATATATATATATATATATATATATATATATATATATGGTCATTTTCAAATCAGTGGTGTAACTTTCAATATTAGCACTTATTGCTTTGTAACTCAGTGACCAAATACTAGAATTCTTAGATATTTGGCCATTTGACCATACTAAGTAAAGTCTACCTTGTGTAGCTTAACGAACTTTCTCGTTTTTTCAGGTAGATTTGGTGGCCATAAATATGCTTAAAATATGCTAGTTCAGCCGTACACTCTCAACTAACATGCACAGTTGATGAATCAATTACAAATATGTGTTTTTTTTTTGGCCACATTTTCCCCTTTCTGGACAACAGATAGCTTGCCCATTGCTTACATTAGTGCTATAAATATACTGGAATGAAATAAAAGATCACAATCACCAAACATGCAGCTTTTAATACTTTATTAACATGGGACAAATTTATCCGAAATAAGCTTAATCTGCCTGTGGTCTTTGCTATTGTTTCGGAAGTGACATTGATTGTTTACATGTAATATACTGAACTGTCCCTTTGTTCGAGGCTTAGAGCATATTTCTGAATATTCTGCTAGTGCATACATTTGTGCTGCAGTTGTACGTTACCTTCTGTGAGTTCTACAGTGCTTTTGAGTACATGTTTACAGGTTTAAATTTGCAACACGTTGACCTGTACCAGTATACACATTAATTTGCATTCCCACAATTGCCACGGGGCTTGTACTACTTGGTCCAGGTAAATATCCTACCAAAGTTCAGAATATTTGTTTACAAAATAAAGTTCTGCTTCTGTAACATTTGCAGCAAATAGAACGTATCTTATTGCTTCTTTAATGAGCTATCACAGCAAATTGTCTGAAAAGAGATTTCCCAAAAAATAAAATATAAATTGAACAGGGAATTTTCCTCCCTTTTCTTAAAGGGTGTGAAGACTGGCGCAAAAAGAAACGTCTAATACCGGTAATCTGACCTAGTTTCGATGAGGTGTAACAGAAGTTTTAGACACCACCATCGATCCCAGAAAATACACACAAAGCTTGCTACCGTCGGTAATTAGACACTAGTGTACAGTCACCACATACAGCTGCGGTCAATACCCACAGCACAGTGTACAAACGATACAGCGATGGACAAGTCCAGCTAAAAATTAACAAGGTATCACGTTTTATTACTGTACTGTCTGCATTATGTAGCGACACGAACAAAACGTCACTTTTTCAGACGGTCGCACGCGGTTCGGGGGGTGTCTTCAATGCCATTAACAACCAACTACAAACAACTTGAGTGAACACTCATTTAACTCTAGATTGTTGCTCCAGATGGTCTCTTAGGTCTTGTTCACATTTAAGAATGCAACCTGGGCGATTATTGATATTAAGTCCGCGAGGTGGATCAACTAGTTAAGAGCAAGACGCATTCATATTTCAGAACGAGTAAGTTTCGTCTGCTTGCGAGATTAATATACTGCGCAGGCGTGAAAAGGTCATATCAAATGTTTACATTCCCCCTGTACTTTGCCATAGTCCTATGTGCTGTACGTACTACTCCGTACACCACTGCACGGCAACGCACAATCATCGCACATAAACAGTATACTGTATTCAAACCACTCCGTACTGGCATTACCATAACATTTTAACCCAGATTTGAATTTCTTCCAAACCCTTCATGTGGATGAGCGAACGATCTTGCCAGTCAGTGTTTTACTGCTTGATGTCGAATTTGAGGCTAACCCAACATCGAAGGCATTTAATGTTAGGTCTAAACCTATTAAGGTCTACTGTATCTGCATTCAGTAGGCTAGTGCAACTTCATTATAGGCCAGGCCAGACGCAATGGTTTTAGCCTTTTTCTAAATTCCGTAGCAACCGAACCCAAAATCATCCGAACAGTTTGGCCTCTTCAAAATCTGTCAGTACGGCGTACAAAGAAATTAAGGTTATAACAGTAGATTTAAGTGGACTGTCATTCAGTTTGCTTTCGTCTCACAACCGTTACCGCGTCTTTTCTGCAGTGTTGGTCAAATCGGTTCAAAGAAATGAATTGGGTTCACGAATAGCATCGTTTGGTAGTGTTTCTGTTAAGAAGGGCAACGCTCTGACATCTCGGGTCACCATTAAGTCCGCGACCATTCACATTACATTTATTAAGAATACACGAGCGAATGAAGCCCCAGAAAGGAGGATAAATTCTTAAGACTGCATGCGGAATTGAAGTATGAGTAAAGGAGTGTTCACACTAAGGGAATTAATTGCCCTTGCGGACTTGTAGTACGGTTGCATTCTTTAATGTAAACAAGGCCTTTGTAGCCAAGCTGCTGTTAAATGTTTTTAGCCAATCATTTATGCAGTGTTTGACAAGTGTGAACCTAACTTTTCACTGAAACTTTGATAGACTGTGGTTAGGTTATATTTATGATGTGTTTTGTTTCCAGAATATTAGACTGAATGTCCTCTTCAAATTTGTAAAAGGTTACAGGAATGTGACAGTAAGTTTCACTGCCAAAAGTGTAACCAACATAAATGATACTGTAACTAGCAGTAAGGATGGCTAATGGCTACGCAATGTTAATCATTTCTTTGTGATATAATATTTCATATGCAATTAGCCAAAACAGTGTGAATTTAACCAAATAATTTTGAACGGATACAGTATTGTCTCCAAGTTATCATGAATGGCAGCAAAATCAGTCATAGTTCTAGTATCATGAATGTCATTAAAATATAATCAACATATCCTTGTAATGTTTTTCATACTTTCCAAGGTAAGTTCTATGTGTTTTAGCATGAATCAAGCCTTCTGGGTTGTGTAAACGTTTAGCGTCACTTCCGAAACAAAAGAGACTGAAGGTATATACAATATGTTGTATGTGAGATATTCATTTGCAATATGAGTGCCACAGTAAGAGACTTCAACCCAATGTTTACAATTGCTTTATAAATGCCCATATTTGCTTTACCTGACATTTACCTAACTTTTATAACATACAACTATTGTATTCTGTGTTCTGTATTCATTCACTAGTTGTACGGGTAGTTGACCTACATTCTCTGCTACTTGGCATCAATATTTTTTTTATTTAAATCAGTTTTTGATTAAAGATGTTATGAATATACATTGATATTACGTGTTTAATTCTTTGTTATCAGCAAAAAAAGCCTTTACAACAAATTGTAAACATTTTTGTCACCTCCGAAACACACATCAAATGTTAATTTCACCTCCGAAACGCGTAAGTGGGAAAGTTCCAACTTTTGCAAAACTGCATGGATTTTTGGGCAACTTGGATTGGATATTTAGCTCTCTGTGAGGAGACATTATTTAGGGTGTTTGACTCGGCCTTATCGTTTTTAAATAGTTTAAAGTTAAATTAAGAAAAACAATCCTTGATTTCCAATAAGTTTTTAGTTAACATGGAAATATCTGCAATAGTATTAAAAACTTTCTGCCAAATACTTTTAATTTTAAGTAACATAATAAAAAGCATTTTAAAGTTACATCAGAGTACTGTTTAACACTGTGTAAATGTGGTTGCTTAAAAATATATCTTTTTACTTAAAGTATTCTGGAGTCATACTGTCACCAAAATATTACACCCATAAACGTATATGTTTAAGCTCCCAAAAGTTGAAGTTCCAAAATGTTGCACCCTTTAACATGTGCACAGTAAACATTTCAATATGTATATGGTGTTTGAAGTTTTGGCCCTCAGTGTACAAAAGTTACACCACTGATTGTGAAAATGAACATATCTATATATATATATATATATATACATACATACATATATACCATTTGTATAGCACATTATGTTAATGTATTAATATAACCATCCAGATGTAGATATTTTGATTCACACTTTAGGAATTCTTTCCATTAACATAACTTTCTAACAAACGATATACAGCGACTATTTGATATATTTTAGAGTGTACTGTGTAGTACTCGCATTTAGAGCTAGGCCTACTATAGTGTAAACAGAGTAATGTCATTCATACTACGTAACTACGTACTTTTTGAATGAAATGTCTTGGATTACTTTTGCACATATGCGAATTGGGTCTTGTATATATCACCATATCTGTATATCATATATGTATATCTTTTCCCTACACTTGCTAAGATAAATATCAAATTTCATAAAAGTATAACTTTCTGTTCCATTTTTCTACTTTTTTTTGTATTGTCCAAATGCTTTTGCTACCAGCTCTTTACTCTCTGCAGCCTTTTTGTCACGCATTACTCCCTGTAAACATGTTCTGGAGACTGCATTTGAGACGAATATTTTCATTTTATCAACATTAGCATGAGCTTATAGTAGAGCTCTGGATTCGTGAGCAGTGAAAAGAGAAGTGCGGAATCAGATGGAGGCGAAATTTCGGCGTTTGTCGAGACCTACTCTTGCTATCTCTTGTTTTTGGACGGCCCGCCTGATTGGTGGTTAGTGCGCCTGTTGGTGGACCGATCATGCATTATGGGGACAGTGATGATGGAGATTCGGAAGATTAAGTAAGCATAATTGTTATGTACTTCAAAGCAAACAAACTTTTAAATTGGTCCTAAGTTAGAGTATTTGCATCCTATTTGAACTAACGTGTTTATGCACAAGTAAATGTAAAAATTGAAAACATTTCTGTGACGTCATCACACATTGGTACATAACTCACCCTACAGGGGTCCTATATGGACTAAGTGGTGTCAAAATGTGCGCAAGACTTGGGGAAAATGTCATGAAAGAATCTAGTTCATATCTCAAACGGTTCAAAATCCGTGGCAAAAAATGTCACAATGCCCCCCCCCCCCGTGCAGTTAGGGTTAAATAGGGGGTCCTTTAGAGACCCCCTAATTTTCCCAACCACCGCAGTGTTACCACATCCAATATTTAAGGCTTAATTAACTAACTGGGTTTAAATTTTGAGGTTAATAAAAGTTTGTTTTATCTTATTTGTGTGTAAATGTAACTTATGGTAGTTTTCCTTAAAGATGGACCCACGCCCACGAATGTGAGAAAATGGACTCCCCAGAAAGAACCCCCTTTTCGGGGGTGCGTTCAGGATTTGGGCTTTTAACCCAAGATAATCTTATTCCTTATGAAATTCTCGTCTAGAAAAAAATACATTTTATCCTATTTGTGGTATATGTAACTTATGGTATTTTTTCCTTAAAAATGAACCCCCAGAAACAACCCCCCTTTTCGGGGGGGGGGGCTGCGTTCAGGATTTGGGCTTTTTACTCAAAATATTCTTATTCCTTATGAAATTCTGGTCTAGAAAAACCACATGAGATAAATCCTCCTTCCGGGTAATACCTATAGCTCAATCGTATGCCTGGTCTATATCACATCATCAAAACCACCTGTATCAGGTTTATCGGACAATTTGCCCTTCCTTCGCCCCTTCTAACGATGACAATTGTACGTATGCCTGCTGAAGTAATACCATAACAACATTAATCATAGAATTTAGAGTTCTAAATTGTGTAATGCGACGGTTGTCGTAGGTAAATTTACTCTGGTTATATATTTGCCGTCATCGTTGTGTTGTTTTGAAATCTCATTTTCAGATGTCTGCCTACGGATGCGAATATTTAAACGTTTATTTCTAATAAGTCCGTGAGGTTTTAGAGGTGATGAGAATAGTTTTGAACATTTTCTCATAGATTCAGAGGAAATTACTCTCGATTAAAGTTGAATTTTACATGCCATGGCCTCTTTAAGTGTTAACGCAATTAAGCAAAACCCCATACGCTGCGTATAAACGCAATATACTACCAATATGAAATCAGATTTAAGGTTACAGATTTCACTCTACGGTGTCAACAACACCGTTAACCGATGCAAATATACTAAGCAACAACCGATGAACTAAATGGCGGTAATGTGGATCATTTAATCTAGCTTTCTTTCTGATAGCTGAACAAGCTGTACCGTAGTATTAGAAACACCAACTTGGTTGATAGAAATGATAAGATAACTTACCGTACTTAGACTTGTATCTTGAAGCCTGGACATTGGCTTAAGTTTACGCACGCGAGAATTGACTACTTCAAAGAACACACTGAGTTGCAATCACCAGTCTTCCGGAGACCGGAAGCTCAACCCTTGTAACAAAGGCACAATTGGTTACGTCATAGTAAACAACCCAGGAGAATAGCGGGAATTTTCCGACAGGAATCACAACATAACAAAGGCACGATTAGTAAAGTCATGGTAAACAACCTAGGAGGATAGCGGGCATTTCTCGACAGGAATTGCAACATCACTTTAAGCTTAAACAGTTAATATAGCGTAACGACTAGTTTTCAAAAAGTTAAAATACTACGCAAGTTCGGTTACAATACCACCGTCTCATATCTTCAAAATTCTTTCTCTTATCAAAATTAAGAATACAGTTCTGTGTTAAAGAAACACAGAAATGCTAATTTACATTGTTAATCACGACTTTAGCATTAGGTATGTCTTTACGACTTTAGCATTAGGTTTGTCTTTAAGTTTGTCCTTAACGGTAATTGCGATGCAGTTTACACTTAGTGGGCACTCTGTATTGCATTATACGTTATATGGTTGATAATAGTATTTATTTCATTATATAACTGGAATACAATATGCAAATACAATCCTTAAGTGTTTTATCTGCCTTTCTCATCTACTATGGTCTACTGTTAACTCTCTATATTTAAATGTCATTGTCAACTTCCCCAGGCGCGTAGCGAAGGAGGGGGTGGGGGGTGAAGGGGGCGACCGCCTCCCCCTTGAGCATTTTTTTGGGGGTATGATTTTATGATATCGCTAGTAATCTCAAAGTAGATCTATAGGAGGCATTTTCGGCAAAATTTTTCTTGAACGCTTTGCGCCAACTTATGGTGGCGCTACGCTTAGATAGTTTCCAGTTGCGAATCTACGGCTCCAATAGTTTGCCTACAGGTTGCCTGCTCCCTTGGCAAATATCTCGCTACGAGCCTGACTTACCCATATGTTCAACGGAACGATATTGTTGACAACCATTTTCCGACACATTTTCGGTATTTCAATTGTTCGAAAACAATGAAGCATTCTCCTGTGTGAGAAAGTCTCATGCAATTTCCGGCAGTTTGACAGCCAACTGCCAGCGCAATTAAAACAGATGACATGATGTTTCTTGGCCATACTAGTGGTTTTGTGGATATTTCTTGTCAGAACTATTTTGTGTGAAAGTATAACTAATTCTCTTCAAGAACATTTTGCTACTTTTGACGAACTTTTTTAAAGATTTAAAACCTGAATATTTTTATTCAAAAATGACTCCAGATTTGTTTTTTTTTCGAATTTTTTATTGTTACATGATAATGTTATGATTATTTCATTTAAGCGCATATGAAAGTGATACAGTAGTAAAATCAACATACAAATACGAACTTGACAGTTTATGGACATGTACTGGGCTTAAATTATCTCCAGTTTAATTACAATATCGAAATAATAGTTATATTCTGTATCGATTATATATACATCTATCCATGTCATAATGATAGGATTAAATTAACGTGAATTTTCGCTACATAAACGTTTGTACATTTTGAGTAATGTATATTTACAGGTTTGTAAAAATATTTCTATAAAGAATTATTTGATGATGAAAAGAGCAACATACTCTAAGCATCCTAATGAAATTTGTGTTCATTTCATTTCTAATGTATCGTTTTCGACACTTGAATGTGATAGCTATAAAAAGTGCAGGTGCAGGTGGACACTAACATATTTGTTGTAAGATTTTTTTTAAAATGTACATCCAAAATTGGGATGCATTAAATAATATATGAATACACTCAAGTAATTGGGGTAATGATAACTTCAGATTCCAAAGAGCAAGTTGAAACCCTATCCTTTCTAAGTTTAAACAATGAAAGTTTAGAATAAAAAAAAACAATTTTGCTATCAATATGCAACTGCATGTTGCATTATACCTTTTTTGCTTCAAGTTCACTGAGTATGAACAAACTTTAACAATATCAGCTATCATATCTCGACAATGCAATGTACAAATTGTCTTCAAATTTTAACAGGGAAGCTTATGAAATGTTCTTTTTTTCATTCTGTCAAAATCAAATTTTCCTCTGAACTTTTAAATGAATACGAAAGTTTCTGTCAGTAGCAATATATTGGTTTTCATCGTATGGATACTCCACTCCCTTGAACTATTTCTTTTTCTTAAGGTTTGTTAAAAACTTCGTTTTGATCGCGTTGATGGCGTTGAACGCGTTGATCTTCGTCATCGGATTGGCTGTATTCTTCCTTTTTGTCTCGTTGAAACAATTCCAATACTAGATAACCCTACAAGATAAACCAACAAAAGATTTTTTTTAAATATTCCGTATTGTCTCTCCTTTCTCTGATATCGTATTCCGATCTTATTTCTTGCAAAGAATAACGTAAAATATGTTCATTGTAATTGTCTCGAAAATGCAGAAATGCTGAAACCAGACCCTTAAAGTAGTGTTCAATAAGAGGACTCTTTTCGGTTTATTTTTCTTTAAATCGGCCCTACTCAAGAGCTTTTCATTCGATTTTCATTTGTTCGATTTTCATTTGTTCATAAATTTCATAAATTCTTTACAGATATTTCGTTTTATTATATTCCTTACCTGATCATCCTCCATGATTGAGTCCATTTCTACAATGGTCATCCTCATTGTAGGTCTTCTTGCTGGGTCTGTTGACCAACAGTCTAGCATCAGCTTATAGCTGCGGACACATTAAAATCACTTAAAGTAGACAAATCTGGCGATATAGATTTAGTTATAGATATCCATAATAAAGATTTAAAACAGAACGAATGAATTATAGTGTTTGCATATATGGGTCTATGTTCAAAACATCCTGCAACAATATATCATTTAATAGCATCATGAAAAACTAAGAAAATGGAGATAGTAACACAGAATAAACTCAACTAAATTCATGTGTAGTTTCCGTTATGACAAAGGTTTGACCATGTTTTTTGGCACAACCCAAAAATGTCATAATCGTCAACGCAAATACTTCTCGTGTAACATATTACCTATTCGACCGTTCTTATATGTATTTGTTGATAACTTACTATGGTTGAAGACAGTGATCTGGCCGAGGGAGGCGATAACCTGACAGTATAGCATCCATCACATCGTCATCAGACATAATAGGGTAAGGATGACATCCTGGTGTTACAATGAAATTTCAAAAAAAAAAACAGATGAATTATAACCTTTATTTCTTTTCTTAAAGTACAATGTATTCAATATGGAAACAATTTATGCTCCGTTGATATTTCGATTTATATAGCTAGTTTCATGCAAACTCATTACTCTGACAACATTGAGGTAACCATTGCGGCAAAAATATTGATCCGGTATCAATTGTTTTAACTTTCTTTATAATGTCCAATGAAGAAGAAGAAGACGTGATATCATGTCAAGTCATACCGAATGTGACTATTTCCCATAAGACGACTCCAAATGACCAAACATCAGTCGATTTGTTGTATTCCTGTTGTTTGAGAGTTTCTGGTGCAGCCCATCGAATTGGCGTTTCATTCTGAGGGATCAAACATACAATATACGTCCAATGGCATGATGAATCTTAGGTACAGGTATGTCACTATATACTACTTCAGATGACTTCAATATTTTGTGAAATGCTCTCAAATGTCACTTTCATGAAATAATTTAAAGTAAATGAATTAAAGCTGCAATGGATAAACAACATTTCAAATGGAAATCGTTTATCGTGTCGTGTTACTGTGTTGTATTACTAAATCCAAACGAAACACGCTTTTGATGAGCCTTTCTAGAAGCTGTTCGTCGTCGCATCTCGACGTATCCGATATAACGCCGATAACTCTGTTGCATCCAACTAAGTAAAACTTTGCGAAACTTTAACCAACGCAGGTTGATAATGTGGTGTATTCCTCATTATGTGTGGTGGTCGAAAAGGAGTGGTCATTTTATTAGAAGCAATAAGGAATCTAATTCACTATATGGTACCTACCAATAGAGTGTCTTCGGCACTTTCAGCCTCTGTATGTATGGCACGACTAAAGCCAGAAATTTTGCAGGTTAACTCGGTTCCAAGCAAAATATGACTTGCCGATAAATTCCTGTGGATAATCTAAAGATGAAAAAACAGCTTTGTCATTTAAAAATTGAATAAATGTATTGTTTGACGATCATTCCAAATCATCCATTTATTAAACAAGACAAAGCCGTACTATCTGGACAGGACAATATTACAACAATACATTTAGAGCAATATATAATATAACTAAGTACTGTATAAGCATGCTATATAGTGGGATATATTTGACATATTTTGGTTTGCGCAGAGAGGGAACGATACATGTAGGTGTCGGTTACTAAATACGTACGTTACATGAATGAAGATATTCCATTCCTTGGGCTATCTGCGTTCCAAAAGAAATTAAATCAAACTGGGTGATATCTTCTGACGACGCATGCCTAAAGTTTTCAGCAATGTATGGGCTGTCTTTCTTACTCAGTAGTGATTGTAAATACTCATGTAAGTCCCCGCTCGGTAAATACTCCATCACCAAGTAAAACGGTTCTGCAATCAAGAAGTTAAGTTTAGTAAGAGCAATCAAACACTTTCACAACACCCATGTTAAATAAATTAAAAGCGTACAGTATTCGTCATTCATTGCTTGATTCTATTTCACTCGTATTGATATTTTTTGGTTTCCATATTTCGAAAACTATCGATGCTAAACATATATTTCGCATACAATATGGTAATTATAATTGAACCCAATTGACATGAGGACTTGATCGTAGTATTTACAACAGAGTACTCTGAAAGAAATGCAGTCGATGCTTTCATTAATCCAGAATTGAATAACTATCATAAATTGAATCATTTCTGTTTTATTTAAAATTAAAAGAATTATATCGAATTCACGAATTCTACTGAATTTCGTCGAGTTATTACGTTTGGTTATTAATTCCACCCATCGATATGTTTCGCAACCAGGTCACACTAGTTGTTGGCCACTCCCGAAGGTAGGATGATAAGAAAGTGAATTTGGCAGAACATGAATACATTTTGCTATTCTTCGATTCAACCCTTGAATTTGTTAAATGGCAATCGATGCAAATGAAATACGATAATATGCATGATTCTGGTTTGATGAATTCATCGTTGTCGGATCTCATTCTACATGTGACGTTAAAATTTAAAAAAAAACTATAAGTGATCCTACAAGTAAACTAAATTTGAATTGACGCTACGTTAATTTAGCATATTGAGGTTGAACGAATGCAATACCTGAATCCATGGAGCAGCCGAGCATCTCCACGATATTCCGATGTGGGTCCAGAACCTTGTAAATAGATAGCTCCTGCATAAAAGCTGCCTTTTCAGTAGTTGTAATGTTGCCTTATGAGGAGATAGTAATGGGAATTACACTCAAAGTGATTTCAATTGGATGTATTTGAGAATTTTAAAGAGCTTTGTTATCTTCACAAACGAAAATGTTCATCCTGTTTCGATAATTCCGTGGTGTTTTGGTGGTTAAAAGACTACTTGTGGTTACCATATATTAGCTTGAAAGGAGGTTTGGCTAGACCTATATAGGTCTTAGGGTTACTTAAATGATATTACACGAAAATATTTTATTTTTTATTTAATATTGATATTTATTGTTTAATTCTCACGGTCAACAATCCCACTGATTGACATTAATACCGTAAAATCCAAGATGATACTACTATATACTAAGTCAATATTTGGTCCTCGTACTTTTCACATCTGGTTGCCTACTATATACTAAGTCAATATTTGGTCCTCGTCAATATTTTCATAATTAAAGCTTTCTGTTGTATTATTTACTTAAGTTGATATTTCATCCTTACTTGTCAACACTTTCACAGCTACAATTCTTCTCACATGGGATGCGTCGTTGTTAAATGTCCCTCTGTAGATCTTTGAGCGGGATCCACTTCCAATAGACTCACATAGTTGTAAGTTTTGTTTCATGTAATTAACCAATTCATTGTCATCCTCAATTAAAGATTTATTTGGAGAAGTTGATGAAAGTCTCGTTCTTTTTAAAGGTTGAATGTTGACCTGTGAAAAAAATTAATAAAGTACAATGCTTCAAAAAACATCTTTTACTTCTTAAAGATACCGAGCACGGGAAGACATTTGATGTCTTTGGATTTGAAAGATTTTCTTGAATCTTCATGAAATCTTGGGTACGGTAAAACGTTTCACAAGCAGGGCTTTCTTGTTATCAGATGGGGTGTAAAAAAAAAATAAATTTTCATTGCAACGTCTCTTAACGGTTCAAAACACCGGATATAACATGCATGGATTAGCACTTAATTATGGCTTACGGATATAATTGATGCTCAATATTGTGCTTACAGAGCTTATGCATCAGGCTTACTTTGTAGGTGATGATATTTGTACTCATGTCCATCTACTTTTTAAAAGTTATATGACAAAGATATCATGTAAAAGTAAGTGGCCTGACGTTTCGACCCTATCAGGATCTTCTTCAGAGTCTGAATGACAAGTAAGAGAAACTACAAGGGACAAAATACAAGCACAGAAAACAGATAGATTAATGAGCATGCAGGGTGAACGCAAAAGAGGCTGATGAATGAGGATAAGTTGAGAAAGGGTGGAGAGAAGAAATAAAAGAGGGAAAATGAGAAGATTAAGGGAAGAGGGGATAAAGTTACAGAATGACAAAGTTAGGAAAGTGTGAAGATGACAGAGGGGGAACAAGGGGAGATGGGGGGGGGGGAGCAGAAGAAAGGTTAATCATGTCCTTCCTGAATGTGGAGCCATGAGATTGAATGGTCTGAAGGCGGTGCATCCACAGTCTCTCAGTGCTGAGTCGTACTAGGTCAGGACGGCTACATAAGTTGATGGGATTTGTTGGAGTTACGCATATTCTCATTTCTTACTGTAATCCTAATAGCACATGCCCCCGATTTATCAGGTTTTTCAGCACAATCCAGTTTTAACTGTTGCACAAAGATTTAAGATTTACAGTAGTTACTGTAAGTTACTGTAATCTTACTGTAAATTACTGTAATCTCAGTGTGAATCGGTTGCGCTGGTACATATCAGTGATGATCTGTTTCATCTGCTGGAAGAAGTTATCTGGGATCAGAATCAAGAAGCGTGTAATTATCACTGTTGGAGAGATGACGTATGGCTTTCCTGTAATTCTGTCCATCGAAACGTCAGGCCTACTTCCTTTTTGAATGATATATTTGTCATACAACTTTTAATAAGTTGATGGACATGAGTACAGGTATCATCACCTACAAAGTAAGCCTGTTGCATAAGCTCTGTCAGGCCTGCCTAACTGTTACACGTTCTCTTACACAGGCTCTTTAGTAGATGCAGGTTGCTAACAGTTTTGTTTTATTTTGATTTAATTTTGACAAAGATATCAGTTTGAAACACATGTAGAAATAAGCATTGTGGCATTTACTTACCATCTGTTTTGCGTTGTAGTTCACACTTCTGTTCGACCTGCTAAGATGACATCGAATTAAAATAACAAAAAGGAAGAGAAACAGCAATGTTCCAAACACACCAACGGTACCAGACACAATTTCACTAGCTAGATTCTCTTTGTGTCTCAATATTTCTGGATCTGCAATGAAGATACGCTCAGTTAGGTATCTGGAGATGATGTAAAGCGTCTCAAGTTATTCAGTAGTTTTAACATGTTATATTCACTTCGAAATCAGCTTAAGTAGAAATGGAAATTTATTTCGTCATTCTGACTTATTTATTACAACTTTTTACATTTTTTAATGTTGTATTTCTTTTACATGGTATCATTATTCTCATAAACCTTTCAACCAACGTGACACAGACACAATCACTACTTCAAATGTCTTGTATTCATGTTATTATGTAATTTTTACAAACGTAGTTACTTTATGTTTTATTATGTATTTCTTATTATTATCTTATATAGCAACACAGTAGATTCAATGTAGTATTAAAAAAAGGTAAACAAATTTATAATAAAAACAAAAACTTGGTACCCACCCTTTTGTAAAGATATAATTTTAAATTTAATCCATACGCCGTTTATTAGATATAAATAATCGAAGAAAACGTAGAAAATATATTATAAACCTTTTGTAGATGATACTACTTCGTCTTTCTCAAGATTGATTGCAATGGTAAAGTTGCAATCTCTTGATTGGTGAGTAGAATCAGAACAGGTGCAAACCACCATATTTTCACCCTCGTGTAAAATGGACACAGTTGTGCATTCGGATGAAACGGTACCACCCTCTTCGCCATCTTGAGAGCACCGTGGAGGCATCCATGAGACGTCATCACTTGAGATAGGACGTGCTTTAGTTATCACTTGTATGTCATTTGGACATGTCAGTGTATCTGGTATTTTAATTGCTCTTGTACTCGTTCTTGCAGTAGGCGTGATGAACACAGGGAGTGGTGGCACTGGATGAATTGAAAATAAATGGTGTTTGATACAGTTCAACCTATTTCAAATTGAAAATTAATATAAAATCTTCCATCAGCTATGGATTTTACAACTTTTAATAGTCCACAAATACGGTTGTAAACACATTGCACCAGTCTCTGATTTAACCACCAAATAAAGTGTTAATTCGTTGCGTTTGAAGCGCAGAACATGTCTAGTTATCTTGACTAAATTATATTTGTTTCAGAAGTTGAGAAAATTGTTCTACAAAATGCAATAGCTACTAAAACAACAAAACAGTGCAATAAAGGTGCATTCTTATATACGTGGAAACAATTCTCTCCGTGAATGCACGAAGTAAATTTCCGTTCGGATCAGATTGCATCATAATAGCAGTAGTGAATGATGGTTGAAAACTTACTCCTTAATTATGCAGGTGGTAACACCAGTAACAAAAATGATATCAAAATATCAACAACAAAAAGTGAAACGATTTTAACAGAGGAAGTGTACTTACTACGACTTGTGCTTATATCAGATTGCTTTTATAAATAAAGAGATCAGATACAATTATTATTAAATATAAAATTTTACAAAAGAGACCTGCCAATGGTCGCATAGAATGCTTACTAAGTATTTGGACTGAAAAGACACATGGGATTGACTTCAAGTTCTGTGAATCAGTACACTGACAAATCACGGTAGTCTCCCCTATTGAAGACCTACTCAGAGTAGCTGGTAAACAATTAGCCTTTATGTCACCGTCCTCTGGATCCGAACAATTCGGGGCCAACTGCGTCACGTCTACAGTTTTGATCGGATTAATATTAAAGCTCTGTGATGGAGGACACACTGGAGGGCTTGGACCAATATTAATATGTTCTATGCGAAGAAAAAGTTCAAACCAAATGTTCATAACATGTTTACGAGAGTTAGGCTCATGGTACTTGAGAGTACAGTTATATGCTTATTATGTTTATAATTTGAACTCATAGCAGGAGTGTCAATTGGTTTTATTTATATTTTGTGGTTATCTAAAATAAACTTAATCAGCAACGGGAAAGTCCCTTACGACTTGGTTTGGTCCAACGTGTTCCTTTTACTTGGTTTGTGTTATCTTTCACATATTATATGAATTATTGTATTATATATCCCTTTAAACTATGATACTTAAAGTGTCTGCCACTGCGTTGCAAACACGCAAGCCTGTACAAATGGTGCTTTAACAATGATACCGCAACTCATATTTTGTTTATCTTTCACACGTACGCAGATCTTTGAGAACAATTGCTTGTTAGATTTCAACTATCACCAGTTATGCTGTCGCCGAGTGGATAAAGGCGGTGGCATTTGAAGCAAGGAGGCTTAGCAATCTGGAGGTTCGGGGTTCGATTACCAGCCGGGTAATAGTAAGGTGGGTTTTTCATCCAAAAGCAATCTACGGTTTTCCCATGACTTTCAAAATTGAAACCATTCCACATTTGTGGTCGCTTAAGCGTCGTAAAATAACTGCTAATTATTATTAATATTATGATTATCATTATGTAGTCTGATAATTTATATTTACAGGTTTAATTCATCAGAAATGTATATTTAGTTATATCTCCTGCATCATACTGACCATGCACGACAACAGAGAATACACAAAAGCTGCTGGTTTTTGCAGTATCCGTACATATACAGGTGACATTTGTTGCTCCTAGAGAGAAATAACTGTTTGGAGTAACGGAACAATTTGCTTGAAAGTTTCCATCTTCATCATCGACGCAGAGAGGGAGTTCCCAGTCGACCAACTGGGCATTTTCACCTTCTTCCACTTCCACTGATATTGTTTCAGGACATGTGGGTGGATCTGGGGGTCGATCCTCTGAAAATGAAGAGATAGCAACTCATAGTTTTATGTTTGATGTGCAAAACAACTTGAATTGCTGAAGATACATCAATAAATTTCGTAAGTAATGTCACGCCGGTCGCATTAAGCCGCCGTGCATTGGTTGCAGTCACTTTTCCCATTGTGCCAGAAGAGTTAGGCTTACGCAAGGACGACGTGAGTTTCATTGTATCTTGAATCTCTTCTTTCAAGTTTTATTTGATTCTCAAAACCAATGATATATCTCCATAAATGTGATGAGATCAAACTACACATTGAATGAAGATTAGTATTTATGAAACTCTAGATTAAGAAAATCATTCCTACCCCAAGTCGAAAGTTGATTGGGTGAGTGAATTCCGTCTTGGCGCATTAGAAGAGACCATTTTGGCCGAAAGTAACTACTTCAATGTTTAATTTAGATGCACTACAGAAAAACGCAATTTGGGAGATCTATACAACTGAAGCAATCTAAACGGGAAAGGAGTCAACTGTACATTCTGATCGCACGGCGTCAATAACGCAACGTATTGTGTCTGTAACGTATTACCAAAGATCTGCGTCAATAGCGTAATATGTTCTAACTGCGTCAATAGCGTAACCTACAAGGTTTTATCCTTGTTTCAAAACGTTTTGTTTTTCTTTGTTCTAACGGTCAAACTTGATTCTTAGATTATGTTCCAAAGAAAGTACTCTTGTTACCAAATGTAACGTCTAGCCAGCGTTGAGCACGCGTTTCCAAATTGTCAGTACGTTAAGGTTTTCTATACCTGTAAACCCGACACCATGTTAGATTCATCCCATGTCGTTTGACTTGTCTATAGTATGCCTCATTAATGCTACGACAAAGGAGATTTGCCGTAATGCTGTCTCAATATAACGAAGACCAAGTATAGCGTATCAATAATAACTACACACCATCAGTCGTAGCACCTGCTATAGTCATAATTGTAGTCATAAATACGATGGGCTACGCACAATGGATTTTCAAAGGATTTACAAAATCGCAAACACTGCAGAAAACCACAATTTACCTGCATTGATCCCTACAACGCATGCCTAAAATCGGTCTAAATGTGCTAATCCATACAATACGTTCAGTTCAACAGTGGAAGCGGTTTTGAAAAATTGGTTGACTCGTTTATTGTTATTATTACTATGTGTAATATAGAACTTGAATACATATAAATATGCGTACTCACTGAATGTTCAAGGAAAGCCACCAGCAACATATATGTATTTGCTCTACTGGACGACCTGGTTTTATTTCGTCCAGGGAAGTTGTCTAAGGGGAGAAGTGAGCCTCCCGATAAAGAAGTTTTGGTAAAGTGGAGGGTGTTTAGATGTTATATTTTGCAACTTTTGGAACAATGTTGAGGAATGTTCGACTGTTTAGGTTGTAGAGCATATACATGTCGTACATTAATGTGCTTTGTTAATATTCTGTCTTCCAGTCGGGAGGGGGAGGGGGGCGTGGTCTGTGCTCACTCCCCTGGTTTTCTTCTAGGGGCTAAGGCCCCCCGCCCTGAATTATTCTTGACTGAGCACCTGCATTTCTAAACACATACTCCTATATACGTTTGTGTATTGCATATACCTATATGAAAAAAGATGTCTCCAATAGGAACAAGTTTGTTAACCCAGCCTAGACCTATGAGGCCTACATGTTAAGTTATTTTATCTACTGATGGAATTTTTCTGAATTATCTTTAAACATGCATATAATTGGAACCTTTTAGTTTCCTTGTGTCCAACTTACCTTCAATAATCACAAGAAACGTACAAAAGCTCTGCCAACCTTCAGAATCCATGCACGTACAGGTAACAATATGAAATCCAATATCAAACATTTTACCAGATGGCGGATTGCACTCGGCCATAAAATAGTTATCCTGGCGATCGAAACACATCGGGGTTGTCCAAGAAGTCGCCATAGCAACTGAACCAGTCGCTTTTTGCATCGTTATGGTGTCTGGACATTCTGGTGTAGACGGCTGGTTTTGTGCCACTATACGGAGTTAAAATGGACGATTATCACCTTATAGAAATATGTAGCCTCACGTTAATATAATCACGCTTTATAAAAACCTTCAGTGTGGGCTAATTACAGTACTAACTAAAAACGAAAAAAAGAGAGCAAAATAAGCCATTATTGTAATGATTCATTTTCGCTACCTTTTTCATGGATTATGATGTTACGGTCTATAAACGTCTGGAAAACATATTTCAATGTTCTTAGTTATAAAATGTGAACACCCATAGATTAGTGTAAGAATGCATGAACGCGAATTATGCCAGTCCTGTGCAGTTAAAAGACTGTATTTATTAATATTCTTAAAAATATGGGTATTTATGTATTAGGATACTATACTTACATTTGTAAACAGTACAATAAATATTATTGCTGAAAGATTATGTTCAAATGTTTAGGACGAGAGGCCTAACAAAAATGTTATAGATCGTAATGGATGTTGTTGTGTTATGATGAACACTAACAACAGTATGTTGGTCTATCTTGATGTAACCATGTTGTTATGATTCCATAACAACTCCTTGTTGTAACCAATAAGGCTAAAACTGTACACAAACTAACAAAGCCATCCAAACATTGTCAAACGTCAATCAAATGGACGTTCTTCAAGTTTACAACTTTCAACGAAGTATAAGTAAATAAAATAGTCAACAGAATGTTTGTGTATGCCAAATTTAAACTTCGATCTTTTACAAATCCTTTCGACATTGCAGCAAGAAATCAGGGTGCATCAAGCCGTTTCGAAAAACTGGATAATATTCTGATTACAGTAACTACATTATTAGTTATGTTGGTCATGGCTGACGAAAGTGACGAACTAGCATCGCATTCGCTGCATTGATACAATAACTGTACATTAACTTGCTTTGGTTATTGTTTATTAAGCAAATATATGTCTCGTATTCTCCTTTCGATAGACCCTGATATGTCACGTTTCAACTCTTAAAGGTAATCAACTCATAAATAAGTTGAATGTGATGTTCATAACGCACTTACGAAGTCATTAGAAGTTAATAATACACCATTCATTACCTCTCGATATTTACCAAGAACTTACCTGAATATGTGCTGCAAATGACCGCAATGAGAAGTTGCTTTAGCAACATCTTTCCCTTAAGACTTCAGCAATGTCAAGGTACCGACGTCCTTACTTTTAGTTACCTTTAGAAAATAAACTGCAACTATATTTTGCGTGTACTAAAGTGAATATCTATTTACAGTTCTAGTGTAAGACTGCCCTGCTTGGCTAGACTGCTTTACAAGTTCAATTGTAATAAAAACCTCGGAATATAGTTAAACTTGCCATAATTTTAAAAATTAGTGAACTGTGCAGAGCTTATTATGTCCGTCATAATAGGCTTTTTTGTTGTTGATTGTATAATGTCTAGATCAGGTTTGCTATATCAGAATCATACACAGTTGAATTATTCCAGGTATTTAACACAGTTTGAATTTTATGGTACGAGCCCATTGGACCATTTTTTTAGTTTATCAACTGCTAATGTACGGATCATCAACCGCTAATGTAACAGAAATACTAACCAATCATGCCACAGGCAGAACAAGCTGTGATAAACGAAGGAATTAACTTACAAGCACTATACGTACTTGATATGTGTCTTGGTTCAGTTAGGGTTCAGGTTTCAATACGAAAAAACACTTAAAAGCTTGTTAGTTTACTTTGACATACTAATTGTTCTGATCATTCGAACTACCGTGGGTGTCGTGAAAATATTTCCAACACCAGATAACCCTGTAAATATAAAACATGTATAAATCTTAACAGAAGTATTTTCCTCTTCCCCTTTATATCATTTATATTATGTAATTTACCAAAAAAAATACTTAAGACTATCCTTTTACCCATTAAAATAACTGCAATTTTAATAATTCAAAGGCATAATTCTTTGTGATAATTTAAGAATCTTTTCTACCGTATATTTTTTCATAAGTCACAATTGTTGAAGACAGTACATCTGGCCGAGAGGACGACGATATAACCTTACGGTATGGCGTCCATGATATATAACTTCAGCTACCAAAGGATTGATTTGATCTCGCATGCAGCTTCCATGGAACTCCTTAGCATTGGAATTTAACTGCTGCACAAGTATGCCACTATACTTACTTCAGTTGACTTTAACAATAGTTGGTATTTTGAAAAACACTGTCAAGTATTACTTTCATTTAGGCTTGACTTTATAGACACTTTTCGAATAGAAATCGACAATCGTGTCCATGTCAATAATGTCTTTTGTCCAAAATGGAAGTCAGTGTTGTTAAGGGGTAGTATGAGCTGTTCGTTGGTGGCAATTGGATATTAGCCTTTTGGCGGGTATTCATCGAAACGTTTACAAACATCTCCAACTCTACAGGTTAACACATGCCTATATAATATAGTCCTGGGCGTTAAGGAGAAATAATGTGATCTGATACAATTGCGCACATAACGCGTCTTTTATAAATGCTCTACCCACCTTTGGGCATTTATCAGCAATGCCAACATCTGTATGTACGGCACAACTAAAACCAGAAAGTGTGGAGATTAAATCGGCTCCAAGTAAGATATTACCTATATTATTCGATAAATGCATGTGGGGAATCTGCATGAGAACAGGAATAAACATACTTGGTAATTAATAAGCGGGTAAAATAAATTATTCTATCAATGGATGTTTGTTAGTTATACCAACTCAGCACATTTACAAAACAATGTGGTAATGCACATTTAAACCATCCCAAGAAGTCAAGGGTTATTGCCTAAGCGTAATTGTTTATTAGTTGGGATTTTACTTCAATTTTTTGTGTTCGATGTTTTCAACACTATCTTTAACAAGGAATACTCCTTTGAACATACTCAACATGCCAGCTTCCCCACCCACACCAAACCTCCCTATCCCATCAAACAATTGTTCCATAAGGTTAGTTTCACTTTAACATATATTTGCAACAGACAAATGTACAAAATCAGTCGACGCTTTCACTTATCCCCAATCACAACCTCCAGGGAATCATGTATTTAAATATTAAAGTAATAAAGAATCAAGGTTTAATTCTACTGAATATCTTTGTTGGTTACCTAGGAAATAGGTGTTACAATGAAGTGCCCCTTTGTGGGGAAAAAATATTCGATAAGCTTGATAACCACTCAATGTTAGCAGTTCACCACACACATACAGTACATAGCAGTGAATTTAAAGTACGAGAACCCATTCTATCATCTTTTATCCAAATTGTAATTCATTTAATGACAATCCATGCAATTAAATAAAATTCTGAACACGCATTCTGTTATGGCTTAATATCTTTTTGCACATGACATAGAAACACTATCCGTGGTCTTCATGTTGTTTCTGCAAATGAACTCTTGGATTTCATCAAATATGAACTGAAGCTACTTTAATTTAGCATAGCGATGCTGAAGGAATACAGTACCTGACATGCAGTAGCTAAGCACGTTGTGCTGGTCCAGAGACTTGTGATTGGATAGCTCTTCTATAGATACTGACTGTTCATAAGCTGTAATGCTGCCATAAGATATAACTACATACGACATACTTGTATAACTATTTACAATTGTATAATCCATTGTATATTTGAGTACCGTACTTTCAAGAGCTTAATTGTAGTCCTATTTACAAACTACGATTTCCCTATGTTTAAATCATGTAGAGAATATTGAGCAGCAAATTATAATTAATACTTAGGTATATGGCCTGGCTGTGGTTGATACATAAATCCCAAACAAGTGGTCTCATCGAAGCTTGTCGGGGATTATCGTCGGGGAATATCGAGGATTGTCGGTGTACCGTCCCTCTGTCTGCGTCTGCTTCTTTGCAGTGGGCGAGTTGTGGATGAGAGGGTCTGGGTGTGGCCCGTCTGTCTCTCCGGGGGTTGGTGGAGCGATTATCCGTTGGCTGCGGTTGTTCTCGTGGCGGAACTTTTATATGAGTTACGGACGTTCGTTACATTCATAATGCACAACTGTACGTTCTTGTCATAAGACTGAGGTACACGGATCTCTCCACAAGTTGGTGCGATAATTCCATAAAAGGCATTAAGTCAAACATCTCTCCTGATAGCACTTGACGATTGTCTCAACCCAGTATATATCTTTAACTTAAATATCAAAATTAGTGCATTGGTGTTGGGAAATTTTGCAAAGTGTGGTATATGACATCCCTGGTCAAATAAAATGATCAAGAATAAAATAGTTTAGATCATTCTGTGCTCGTGAGGTCACTGTGATATATGTAAAGGTTTCGTTCAGTTCAGTTAAGTAAAATTCAGTTATATACCATTTCTCGTAAGTTTAAAGCATTATATTTCATATTCTTCCCAGTCTGGAAGTTTGGTTCAGGGCAATCTATGCCTTTATGCTAGAATATATCGATATCCGTGCATTGGTGCTTGGGGATTCTTACAAAGTGTGGTACATGACATGCATGCCCAAATACAAGGGCGGCGGAAGCACTTTTAATCCGGGGGGTGGGGGCACCGACATCAAAGGGCACTTTGCAGAAATTCGATTGGACTGATGCAGCCTTATCTTTAATACCCTTTATAACTCTTATTGTATTATCTTACTTGCGTATACACATCACTCCATCAACGCCACCCCCCCCCCCCCCCCTTCAAGGAAAATATGCATACTGACACTGCAATATCCAATGTGCAAATTGGGAAACAAGTTTTCTTTTGAGACAAAATGAGGTGAAATCATGCTAGTTGCTAATGTAGGAATCTTCCGAATTAGAGTTTATATCTTGTTAATATCTTAACAAATTTTTTGCCTTTTTCGGTTGGCGAGGAGCGTACAAGAAAATTTGTGGTTTTACAAACCCCTCAGATGGCCGGAAACGGCCCTTCCCGAGTGTTCATTCTGGTTCTCTGGCCTCTTGCTATAACTTGAGACACCTCAATTTTTATGTAGAAAAAGGACACATTTTTAACCTGAGGAAAAGTGGGGGGGGCACGTGCCCCCTGTGCCCCCCGGTTCCGCCGCCCTTGCCCAAATGAAATGTACAAAATGCAGGTGTAAAAGCATTGTGATATATAAAGGTAGGTTTTGTTAACTTTAGTTCAGTTGTCATAGTCAGTTACACCTCATTGCACTTAAGCTAAAAGCGTTATATTTTTTATGATCTTGCCAGTATGTCTGTGTCGAGGCAATCGATGCTTTTAACCAGTTGGTTTAGGAATTCTTACAAAGTGTGGTATATTGACATGCCTGGCAATAATGAAAACACACAGGAATAATATAGTTGTGCTGTGCTTTTAAAGTCACTGTTGTGAAAACCGTGCATGTGATATGGAAAGTAAAGTTCAAGTTGTTCACTCAGACTCGATGTCACAGGCTGAAAGCCACAGTTAAAGGAATCAAACATCCATCATATGGATATATGTTGTTCTTTTCATTGATATTCTTATACTTAAATTCTCCTAGCATGTTCATCCATTGCACTATCTGCAGTTAATCACATGTTGTACATATAGTTGTTTCAGTACTATATGCAAGCTCCTTCAATCAAATGATGTGTGATTGCAGATTGTAAAGATCAAATTGTTCACATTTATTATGTTCTTCCATTCAATTCCAAAGTGCTTACATGTTTTTATTGTTATAGAAAGTTTGCCGCACAATCAAAGTTTCGGATACATCATCTCAACTCTGAACTATTTTTTGTGACAATGACTTTAATGCTTCTTTTGCTATTGGAACTATCCACTAGAACAAAAAATGGTGATACTATATATTGATGAGATATGTCATTGGGCACTGAACATCTGCCCAGCAGATAGATGCTGTGATACAACCAAGGCAGTTAACTTCTGTGGTAAAGTAATATTTTGCTTAAACTGTATATATTAGTTTTGTGAGTGTGGTATTTTCAAATGTGAATAAATGAAAAACCTGGTATATGTATAATAAATAGAAACAATGACCAATTTAGGGGTATCGGATCTCAGTACCTCGTAATTGGCAGTCACTTTAAGTTCCATATAGTCTCAAAGCGGAACTTAGATTGAGACAATTGACTGAAAGAAACGTATTGTTACACGTTTTAGGAGAACACCCTGCCGCTTCCCGTTTTGTTCTATTCATAATAGTAGACGCCATTGATGCAGTGTATGATATTGTACTCGGAACAATAATAACCATTCAATTTTCCGTTGTGCCAGCAAAAATCATTAGTTTGTGCGAAAAATTTAGCCATAACCTTTTCTTTCTTCAGTTCATATCAATAAGAGACGCATCCGGCTGAAGGTTATACAAAATTATTTTAAATATGACCTTTGAATACAACGAGTGCATTTTACAATACAAATATAATAGTAATCACAATGATATCAGAAATCATCAGGAACAACCATCAGCCGGTGGTGACTACACAGTCACACACCTAAAGGTATGGTTTGCTGTTTTGTTAATAAAGTTCAATACTGCGATAGCCAGCAATGTTTTGTGACTTTTTATCAAATTTATCTTGGTATCGACTTAGCTTGAAATGCAAACAAAATGAATCTACGGTATATAGAATCCACTGTATATTTCTATAGAAAGTTTCTTGTGGTTGCTCTTAACAGTCAAAGGTCATGTAAAAGATAATACCAACTATCGCAAATACCAAGCATGTAGATTGAAATACCTTTCTTCGGAGAATGCTTGGATGAGCCTCAGAGTAAATGTATTCTTAATGCTCAGGGAAGGGGGCATTGCGACCTCCCCCCTCCCCTCGCCCACCCAGCCCTTAATTCTGTGAACATCCTGGAAAGTGCCCTTTTTGACATGACTATGGTCACTGACGCTACTCCAAGAAGTTCGTGCCCTCCTCAAGGCACCCCTCCCCATTCTCTCATTTTCCCCATATTCAGTTTTCTGCTACTCTGTTGTTGCGTGCAAAGATCTAACAAATCCAAGTTACGTGTAAACATTATTTCATTTCCTGTCCTTTGTAACATGCCGTCTCTTGAACCCAACAAATAGGGCTCCAACTACAACATGTGCACAGGTATAATTAAGTTGCAAGCAGGGTTAGGATGAATAAATAATCCCTTTTCATGAAAGAATACAATTTTTTTTATCGTTTTGTGACTCACATAACAACCATTTTCTTTTCTAATATCTCCGTTTTACCTGGGTAAGTCACCATGTTTAACACAATGCCGTGACGTATCACAATATTGCTGTTTATTTGAACCGACTAAAAGTAGGTAAAAAAGCTTTAAAGAACTGCAATACATCAATACCTTCAATAACTTCGATAAATTTCAATAAGAACTGATTTTGAAATTGAATCTCTCTGCTGGAACTCAGCCAACGCATACACTATTTGTATGAAACCTTTTCTTTGACAAAGACGAAATATGCCGGTCTTTTAGAAGTCACATACTGGCTACAGTTTGACTGGTTGTATAGTCTGTTACTTCATATCATTCAGTATCAACAGAGTAAAGTACACTTCAACTAACGGTAGTACAACTTAATGCAGATAGTGCGTATACTGCCCTTACATTAGTGGTATATTAGGAGATATGACATAACGGTTCATTATATTGGTACAGGAATGTACAAATAGTCAGACACAGATAAACAATGAAAACATGTGTTGTAACATATCAGTAGCACCGTTCGATATGCTTTATTAAAATTAGTATTATAACCTATTTCTATCTTCATTTCAGATTCACTCATCTGAGTTTGAACTTTGTAAGGTAGATGAGAATAGTGATGAACGATTAAATAGCAACATTTTAACATATTATTTCATTTTGTGATGTCGTTTCCAAAAAATGAAGGATTTTTTGTAAAGCTTTACAACAAATTTATGCAGGTCATAGTTGAGAGCGATCCCTATAGAACTTTATTATATATGTATATCTTCCCTGGAGTGTCAGTCAGACGCCTCAGTACTTGCAAGAGCTGCTATACAACATTGTTACGCCGATAGTTAATCATAAATCGTGTTAGTAATTGTTCCCTATATTAATATCATGCATCGCTCATGTATTCTACATCTCCGTACATCTTGGATACAGTAGTATCTACAAGAATGATATATATACTACTGTAAAAAAACACATTATGTTACATTGTATTGTAATACCACTGGAAAACCCAACGGATTGAAAACATTTCACTTTCGTTACGTCATCTTTACATGGACGTTCTCGTTCATAAGAAGTGGTAAGAAGTTCTCGAGGTACTTTGGCATCCGGAATGATTTAAAAAGATTGCTCTGATATATACGTCAGGTTGTGATTCCATTGTCAAAGGTTTTCTTACTGTTGTTATAATTGAGGGAATCTGAAACAGAACCAAACAATACGAATATGAGTCCAGTATAAATTTCACAGAGACCAGGTTAAGACAAAAATGGCATTAAAATGTTAAGTGTAAATGAACCTTGGTTGAAAATACTTTCATTTAAGTAACCGTTACGGAACCTTAACTGAAAAAGAAATATTAAGGATAAGTTGGTCCCTGGCAAAGTTTTTAAGAAAACCACTATGGCTGAGAAAAGACATGATCACGTTACATTACCGTACATTACGGTACTTCCCGTCCGATACATGGTTAAGATTACGCTACACTTCGAGTATTTTCTATTCAGAGTAGTAGGTTGTTTTGCGATTCAGCATTAATATGTGAGAAGTTTTGTATAATTAAATATATGAAGAAACTGCGCTAAAAATAATTCTGCTGGTGCATGGAAAACAATGCAAATGCTGACTGGGTAAAAACAGAAGTCGGTGACGCCCGGGTCAGAGGTCACACAACCTTTCGTGAAAGAGTTGAATGCATTTTATAGCAGATTCGAAAAGGACTTTACAACCGAGAAAGATGTAGTTATGAGTGGGTTGATTAGTGAATTAATGGAAAATGGGTTCAACAATGAGATTTGCACTACTGAACATGAAGTAAGGGTAGTGTTTGGATCAATGAAAACCAACAAAGCCCAGAGCTCTGATGTTTTATGCAATAAGATCCTTAAACTCTGCAAAACTGAACTGGTCGGGATTTTCACAAAACTCTTTCAATGTTCTTTAGACAACGGCTCAATTCTATATAGACTATTCTTCTTAGCTTTAAGCAATCGTCTTTTATTTTACATACGCACCTAGTGTTTTTTCGTTGCCATGAAGGTTTCTATGGTTCTTTCTAAGTATTCATTAAGCTCATCGAAGCTTAAACGAGATTGTTGATCCCACTGCCAGCAAAGTGACATTGCTTCATACCTATAAATAGAAATAGAACTGTTTTATTCAGATCATTTTTAGGTAATTGAAGATAATGTCTCAACAATGTTTTAAGAACGGATGTTACTTGTCAAAGGTCAACACCTGCTTAGACAAATAACACAATATCAAATGCAGTTATTAAGACAATCGTATTGCAAGTAGACCCAGAGCCAGAAGAGCTCACTTCGCCATTGTAAGAGCTCTCTCTTGAATCTCTTGATCCACTCTCCTGGAAGAGAAGCCCAAGAGAAATGATAAACGTCAACTTGCCATCCCAATCTACTTCCCCTTTGCCAAGTTACTAACAACTATCATCACATCCAGCCCACCTACTATCGTCTTCAAAGAGCAATACCTGATAAGCGGACCATTGCGTACATATGCCCCTGTAACCCTGCGGGACTTGCTAGTTCGTGCTGCTCTACCTTTTTAACTCCACCATCGTCCACGCCTACTTCCAAATGTTCTCTACCCTCCGGTTGCATTGTCTGCGAGGTCCACATTTCGGGATCGGATTCTTTCACCAGTCACACCACCCATCACACGCACACAAAGCAAAGGATTACACAACTTGCACTACCTCTAATGTCATTTACCTTATTTCGTGAGTCTGCATTATTCAGTGCGAAGGTGAGACCAGGGTTACTCCTACATTTGACCAAAGATCCACAGTCAACACTTTGAAGATTTTAACTCCAGTTGGACGATATTTCAACCCTTTTAACCACACTATATCGGATATGATCTTTCAAGGCATTCCATTTAACCACACAGTCACAGTTCGCCTCACAAAGAACGTTTGTGGATCCACGGCATTCGAACCATTCAACCACATGGGCTCAACATCCAAGAAGGAAACTACGAAATTACCCCCCCCTCCTTCCCCCTCCAGCCTCTCTTTTCTATCCACATTCACAGGTCTTCCTTCCTAATCCCCTTTCCTTACTTTTCACCCCATTACTTATTACCTCCTAGTGTTAAACCCCTGCTTCCTTTCATCTTTCCTCTCCTTTCTGAGTCTTTTTCTGATCTATTCGTTGCTTTTTTTGTCCAAATTTACTTATCTTTTCATCTGTGCATGTTTATATGTTCTTATTTTATTTTCGTGTCAGTTAGCCTCTGAAGAAGTTCCTGTTAGCATCGAAACGCCATGCCCTCACACGTTTCATAATGAATCAAATAAGTATGCTTTGCTACAACTATGTTCAATTTGTCCATGAACGAACAAGAGGTGGTGCAAACGTGTTAGCATGTCAATCTCATTTACGGGATCATGTATCATATGTATTGTGTATAACAACTTGAATTCGTTTTTCTTTGTCACTGTACCGCTGTGTTAAAGTTTATTCATCACAAATTCTTAACAGTACATACAAAATTACTTTTTCTCGGTAGCTGTATGGACATGTACATCCGCTCCCACCCCACGTAGAATTTAAATTTAAACAACACAATATTGAAGTATTCCATGCAAACAACCATAGGTTTGTGAAATTCATAAAACTAGTTAGTAGTGTAAATTAAAGGATGTTTATAAAAGAATGCTGCTGAAACGTTTTAACTTACAATTGTCCAGGGCAATTAGCAGGTCTTGTTAATTTTCCTAAAACGTCTGTTGATCTTTGTATTTCTTTGTATTCCGGTATTTTTGCACCTAGAAATTAACAAGAAAAACACAATGGTTTATAGAGTAATGTGTTAGAACTAACGCCCCAACATCCATATTGAGGCAACGCAATAACCAGGGATGTATTGATCAGTTGTAAACATTTGGATAATTAAACTATTAAGTAAAATAACTTTAAAAAAGTTACTAGAAATGTTACTTTTTGTTAGAATCGAGTTCTCGACTCGATGAGAAAAGATTACTTACATTAATCACACTAAAAAGAACTTTTTCGTGGTATATCCTAAAGCTTGATCAGATAATAGTTTTCAAGCTTCAAGATCATATCAATACAGCAATAGAATTGATTTGATAAAGCAATGAGCAAAAACATCTATTTAGAAACGGTTGATAATTATATTTCCCAATTGCAGTAAGGTCTTTATGAGATGCCTAAAAGTTAGGGAACATAATGCTTTCAGAAAACGTAATTATTGTGTAGAAAACATATCTCTCAGAATAAGCTTAAGACCGTTTCTTAAGCGTCAATATGACAATCGTGCAGTTGCGAGGGGAGCATGACAAATAAGGGAACCACTCACGTTTCTTTATTCATGATTCTATTTTGTTATATCAGGTTTCATCATACTTCGCGTTCAGATTTCGAAGATGTCTCGTATTAAATATTTAACCGTTACAAATTTCAAGGCGGAAGCCACAGCGAAAAACAGATAGACTATCAGTATATGATGGTTTTTGCCATAAAATGGAGTTTCTGTTATATTTACGTCCCATTGTTTACAGCAAACTGAGAAAATAGAATTAATGAACAACTTGAAGAGGTAAATGAACTTGAAATCATCGGACGGATTGTAAAATGATCTAAATAATATTTGAATACTTCTAGATGAATAAAGCAGAAACTCAATAACATACCATACGAAAATATTTCCCATAGGACGACTCCTACAGCCCAAATATCACTCTGCTGTGTATATTCTCCTTTTCGCTTTGCTTCCGGTGGGATATTCAACCGAAGATCCCCATTATTCTAAAATGAGAGAGGGCGTTCATTAAAAAAGAAAACACTATAAATAGATATCACATATTTACGGTGTCCTTGGATCACTAAGTAAATCATTAAGACCAAGACCGTGAATTAGAACCTTCAAACACTGTAATATAGACTACGCACTTATATCATTAATAAGGCATGCCCCAAGTCGACTCTGAATTTATATGCCATATATAGTTATATATCATGTCAAGCAACAAGAATTTTGGTGGGTTTGCCATGCAAGCTTAGGCCACGAATAATGACAAATGCAGTGGCTTACCTTTTCCAGTTCTTCTTTTACTCTATCTCCTGAAGACGTTACGTAACAAAAGTCATGTAGTTTACAAGAAAGGCCAGAGTGTCCAGATTGAGATATCAGTAACTTCTCGGTACTTAATCCGGGATGTAGCCACTGGAAGATTTATGGAAAACAAGCATCCAGCAACTCAAAAAATGACAAATGGTCTAAGCTTTCTAAATGAAATTATCACATAATGTCACATACTAATCAATGCAGGCCACATAAGGTAAAGCCCATTTATGTTTTGTCAAATTGAGCATACATTGTTTGGATACTGTTAACATTAACATATCATACTGTAACTTGTTTATCATACAATATCACAGTAACTTAAAATTTAACCAGTTGCCCTACGTAGTTCATCCAGATTTAATTCTGTGTTACCAACTACTGTATTTTGATAGATTACTTCACCAGATACTCGACACTTTTATTTTAACCCCGATATATCGCTACTATTGGGCATGTCAATGAGTCTTGGGGAGTTCACCAATACCTTTTAAACCTGTCAGACTATTATGAAATGTCCTCTACAAAATCAAGATAGAGACGAGACGTATGTGGTATATGTTCATAAGTTTTATGTTTACAATGTATATGTCAACCATCACATCGACCTTCCTGATTCGTCTATAAATAAATGTTTGAATTTGTTCGAAATTTTAGGACAATGAATTCACATTAACAATTAAATAAGCTTAGCCAAAAAATGTAGGCCATCTTACGCAATAAGCAAGACTATCTTACACAATATTGATGAAGAAACTTCATGCCGTTGATAACGTTTGATGCAAAAGTCAAAAAGTGATGTGGTACCGGCTCTAATGCATTCCCGTGAAAACGACTTTTTCCAAAATTAACTTCAAGATGAGATTTGAGAGTTCCAAAAGCCATATATTCTTGCAAACAGTATGAAATACCTGCAACAAAACATTTTTTACGAAAAGTGACATCAAAGTTTGCTTACACAATTTCAAACATTGAAACACTTTTGACTATATTACTTTGCAAGGATTTTTTTCTAAAATTACCTCGCACCACATCAAAACATTTGATGTTAAGTACTCAACCTTTAAAGTTTACGGATAGTATAACACTGGAAGACATTTTGCGAACGACGTTACGGTATCATCAGGCATTATTAACATTGATTATATTTAACTGCTAAATCAGTGATGATATAGTTTATTCTCACCTGACATCTGAACAATTCCAAATGTTTCGACAACATTTTCGTTTATGGGGAGGATGGCAATGTGTCGAAGAAAGTATTTCCATTCCTCAGAAGCTATTGTAGCATCTGTGAAAGAAAAATATCAAATGCCAAACAGATGATTGCAATTTTTAACTAAAAAAACAATCCTCCCTCAAATGTAATTAAAAGCATTTAACCCTATATAAATACAAGTTCTACATTACAAATATATCAATATATCTATGCGTTTACGAGTGTGTGTTACGTTTCACGGAATAAATAATAATAATAATAATCTACATTTATTATTATTTTTACGACGTTTAAACGACCACAAATGTGGCTTATGGATAACAACTTCCAATTCAACAGTTATTACTCAAATTTGGAATGTTTTCAATAAATAAAGTCATTTCAGATAGGAAAACCGCAGATTGCCCTTGGAGGAAAACTCCATTTTACGGTCTGGTTTCGAACCCGGAACCTCCCGATTGCTAAGCCTCATTGATGCATTCGGCCACAGCACCCGTCAATGAAGACAGTTAATCTGAACGACTTTACAATTTTCCATTTTCAAAACTTATAAATTTCCCCCAGTTGACAAAATCTTTTATTGCCTGTGTGTGCTTTCTTCGTAAAACAGAATGTATTATATAATTTGGTATCTCGCAATCCATATTTTGAGTTATGTAGCGTTAAATGACATGAATGAATCCCACGACGTACCTGTTTTTCTCCTCATATGTGTGTAAGTTTCAGCAGCAGTGCCTTTATGTAATATCCCAAGCCAACGCTCTCGCATCATGTCCTTGTTCAGCTGTACAACAAAAGCCACATCTTTTCTGTCGAATTCCCTAAGCTTTTGTGTTTCCGAATCAGTTTCTTCTTCATCTATGCTTAAATACAGGTCTGGATTTTAATGGAAATTAATTTGATAGAGACGAAACAGTTCTCATCAATCGTAGAACAAAATGTAAAGAAATAATAATATTCGAAAATTGGTCGGAAGTGGAAGACAGCTGCTTACGACGCTAACCAGCCACAAATGCACAAGAAACGTGTTCCTTAAGTTCATATTGAATATTATCGGGATTAAGACAATATCCTAAGGAATAAGTCCATGACAGTTGCCAGTCTGTGGCACAGACCAGACTCGAATCCATTCTCTATGGACTAGGTATTGGGTTCGAACACAAGTTGGCTTATAGACTGGACGTATCGCGGACTCAGGGACCCCAAAGATTGGACTTCAGAGTTCTGGCGAGTCATAAATTGCTTATGTCCCCTCCATTTCAAGGTTCTTTGGCATAATCTATAGAGTGGCTGCATAGGCTATATAGATACGATTTATACAGATAGATATATCTATGCATAACAGCATGACTGTACATTAGGCTGTAATGAACAACATTCTCAAAAAACATATATCCTAAGCCCACTACGAACTTCTAAAGGAAGCAATACCAGCTGTGTACTGTTCATTCCTTAAAAGTCAGATCAAAAGGTGTTGTTATTGCTGATGTGTCAAGATAGATTGTTCCAGAATTACAGTACTGTTTGAGAATTAGTTGAGTATACTTATATATAGTATAGCAGGTTTTTGAAATTTCAAAGACTAGTTAGAACCAATATTTCATAAGAAATAAACAACACCAATATGTTGCATTTGGACTAGAGGTATTTTGCCCTTTTTTATACATTATATCCTTCTGTACCCTGTTTCTGTAAGAAACGTTTGGATAGACTAGCAATTTGAAATAATGTGTTATCACTTGATCATACGAGGTAAACGGTTTGGCTTTGCCAAGCTTGGGCATGCATCAAAACGACCGAAAAAGTGTGGTTAACGTTGAATGTGTAGAGTACTTTAATATAGCTGTTAAAGGTCACGAGGCTCATGTACTTCAAACAAGATGAGCCTAAACTTGTGGGAGGAGATCTGCAACTCCATGGATTTCCTACTTGTGTTTCTTTTTCTCCATTCTAGTTTTGTTGCTCTAACGTTATGTTTGTTAGACCGTGCTGAAATTGGCTGCAATTTGAAAACGGCTTCTCACCAATTTCAGACCGACTTTGGTAGTTCACTGGGGTGTGAACCCGAAATACAGTCTCAATAAAACTATACCATACATCATAAGAACAGAATCGAACATATGATCAAACGTACCAAGATAATTTTTGGTGACATTGGTGTCAACAGGCGTAAGTACAAAATCTTGGGTTTGGAGAGCGTCTCGTCTGTTTGAAAAAGAGTTGAACAAAATATATTTACTCTAAATATGCCAATGAAAGAGAGACAATACTATTGGTGTATAGTTTAAAATCATGGTTACACTAAGCTCTTGAATACTACGTCTACCTAATGGCGTTTATGCCAATGTCTACTTCGTGTGCATTTGGTGGCATACTATATGTATATTCAGCGAGAGCGCCGATATCACCTCTCTCAGGAAAGTTGCCGAAAGGCAACATGAGAACATTTTTTCGATTTGTTATCAATCAGAGTCTTGTATTTTCTAGCTTTGATATTACGTAATATGAAAGGAAATACATGTTGTGTAAAAAGTTGGGGAAATTTATCCAACGCAGATCACTTTAAGGCTTCCAAGAAAAAAGCAGCGTTTACTGATGAATAAAGATGCTTGTTTTCTAAAACGTTTGGCCCTCGTAATTACAATGAATTGAGATGCCATGAGTTATCGACCTGTCACATAGTTATCCAGCTAGGTGTAGGGTTGAGCTAGTAAGAACTTCTACAAGGGCACAATGATCACATCAATTTGACTGCTTACTGTTTAATTCAATGCAGAAATTCAGACTTTTTCATTATGACGGACATTTTAGTCATCTTTCGCTCATAATCATTCTTAAGCAAATATTGAATGTTTACTCTATTTTTGTGTGTTTACTGACATACTGGCATAAAATGCTATGGAAAAGAGATACCTTAAAATGACATAACTGATTAAAATATTAAAAGAGAGGCAATGAAAAAATAATAACATTAAATATTTAATTACCGTACTGACCTTAGGCTAGAGTACCGTGGAAAACATCTTTCTGCAAAAAAAAGAAATTTATGAGTTTACTTGAAGAAAAGTTGTGACTGTAATCACGAGTGTAATGGCTTAAACTTGACTGAGATGTAAAAATCCTCAAACCAAGGTGTCCATTAAAAATGTTGTTTATGAGTTGGTAAATAAGTTGAATGCATGTAATTGTTAATTATGATTAAATGAAAGAATATAGAGTTGTAACGAGATATAAGAATGGAGAGGGATACATTGAATTATTCCGGAATATCCCAATCTATTTGCAGCTACAATGTGGCGAATACTGCAAAACGTTTAGGCTTCACTTTCAGTAAGAAGTCAAGTCTAGTGCATTCGGCTCTGCAACCTATCACCGTTTGCTTGAGACCAAGACTGAAAACAGCAGAGATGTGTTACAGACGTGTCGTTTGATATGTTGGCATTACTTGGCTTAAATGTATAAAAAGCACAGCCCTGCTTTTGTTAAAGTTTACTTTACAGTTAAATAAATTTAGTTTATCGCGATTGGACACAGACTAATGTTTTACCTACGAAGTGTCCAGGAAGCTGGAAAATTTCCGGATACTGAAAAGGCCCATACAAAATCGTCGTAACAATATATCAACCCGTACTTGAAATGAGCTAATAAATAACTAAAAGCACTGTTTTATACGTTGGATTGTATCAAACATATTTGAAATGTTAACTATTCAATTGTGTACAAGGAAGTACTGTCAAGTGCAAGTCGAAACAAAAAGGCATTAAAACTATTATTAATAGGGATACTTGCTTTGAGTTGACCTGGTGACTATGACAGCAAGAATAAAGGTAGCAAACACTGCCAAGGCGTAAATCATCCAGGAATTATCACTTCGAGATATCGACGTGTTTACTGTCACACAAAAAAACATCGCCAAATTCATATCAGTTGTGCCATTAACGGAAATAAAGTAATATCCGCAGGCCAAATTAATATAAGAAATGAAATATATGCGAACTAAAGTCACGCATAACCCATAACATGAATAAAATGTTTGATTGGTAGATTGTTCACAATATGAAGAATAAAATTAGTTAGGTCATGAATCTTATGTTCCAGATAAGTAAGGATATATGAACTACGGTCAATTGAGAAATGCGTCTTAAAATTGGGTTTAACATAGGAGACGAAGATACCACAAAATTCTTCAGAAAAGACAAAATGGCTACACAACAAACAACAGACGTTTATCACGTGATACCCTTTACTTACTTTCCTTTTCTACACTGACGATACTGCTTACGTCAATATTATCGAGGGCGTTGTTAGCTGTACACCTGTACATTCCATTGACGTGGTTGTCTTTACTTGGCAACTGGAATTCCCACAATTGAGTTGTAAGGTTCGACTTGTTCAGAGGCTTTAAGTCAATTATTTTCCATTCAAACATATCATCCAATTTCTGAAGGAAAACATCCGGTGTTGGATTACCCTCCACCATGCAGATAACCAGCAGGATATCTGCATCATTCGCAACATTTATGATAGATGAAGTAACCATTTGGACGGTAGCCGGAACTGTTAAAGGAAAAAAAAAACGAACGGTGGTATTTTCCTTGTGCTATAAGTATCATTTTAATGAGCTAAATGACCAATGTCAATTTGGAAAAGGATATAATGTTTTGCGTTAAGTTAGCCAACAAAAATCACAAGGAAGTAAACTACTAATTATTCCACAAAAGTGCCGAAACTACAATTAGTTAATGACAAATACGAACAGTTGACTCTGTCGAGTTCTATGAAACCCTAGATTTCATTAAAGAGGGAAATATCCGCATATCCTACGTTAATCAGTGACTGCCAAGCATTAATTACTTTTTACAAGTATTATTTCTTGATTTGGACGGAAAATGGGGAAATCACCTTGTTTTTTTTCCAAAATGATCCTTAGAGGAAATCAAATTGCTTTGGTCTTGACAGTAAGCAATATTTTTGTGTGCACCGTTATAAGGTGAAGACGGAAACTCTGATTCTCAGAAAGGTACATTCATGTCAAATTCCCTCAGGTTAGTAATCGGTGTAGAACATTCACGAGTAATAAACGGTTGTATAGAGCACACTTACACCAAATATTTAACATCTGTTTGGATATTCCCTTCCAGTCGTCATTCGCGACACAAAATAACTCCTTATTATGTTGCTTGCGAACGGGTCGAAAGAATGCAAAGCTACATACACGCGACATATGGTAACTGATGTTAGTATGCGTGTCATAAGTTGCAGGGGAGAATGTTATGTTGTCTAGAATCCAGGAAAACTCAACAATGGTCGATATAGGTGTAACATCAACACAGCAAACTGCTGTAATCGTCTCGTTTACTATGATGGACTTGTTTGCTCTTAGCTCCGTCTGACCTGTTAATCAATAATCAAGATTATAATATGGTAGCTTTAGCATACAAAGTTACTTTTTTTGTCATCAGAACACCCGATACACACAGAGAACACATATACTACTGTAAATCTTAATATAAATTGTATAAATCGGTAGCATGTGCTATTAGGATCACAGTAAGAACTGAGGATATGTGAAGTCCCAACATATCCAGTTGTTGGGATTTGTTGGGATTACACATATTCTCAGTTCTTACTGTAATCCTAATAGCTCATGCTACCGATTTATCATATTTTTCAGCACAATTCAGTTTTTATTGTGGTACAAAGTTTTAAGATTTACAGTATAGTTAATGTAATCTCTGTGTGAATCGGCTGATCAGAATTGAAAACTACCATCAATTCCTAATACATTCAACTTATGTAACAAACACACATTGTAGCTATATTGGTTGCTTTAGGTGAGCATCGCAACTATGTAAAAAGAAAGATATTTCTCTATATTAGTTTGTAAAATTATAAAACGACAGATAATATACATTGCTGATCTGACGACACCATGAAATGACAAACGCTTATTTAATTTGGAAATCCTCATAGGTATATCAACTCTTATAATGTACATATGTATACTTATTGATATCTTTGTTATTTAACCTTTTTTTTTTCCTTTATCATATTGACCAGGTTATTCCTTCTGGTAGGTGCGCTTACCGTAGACGTTAAGCAAAATATTTTCTCTCCTCATCTTCGGGGATCCTGTGTACATCACACATGAATACATACCAGCATCACTGAAAGAAATGTTTGAAATCCACAATGAGGCAGATCTGCCATCGTCTGATCGTTTTGAAGTGTAGCGGCCGTCCTTGTTGTAAGATTTATTCAAGTGACTGACAAGAGGTTCCAATAATGTCTCATTCTCGAAATACCACCAGGATGTCACATCTTCTCCGGTAAAGTTATTCGCGCATGATAGCTTTGCGCAACCGCCGATTGCCTCTGTCTGTATTTTGATACCAAGGCAGCCTAGTATTGTAGAAGAGAAATGTTATTTAACCAATTCAACAGAGACTTGATCGCATGTTTTTCGTTTGCTTTTCGTTTCCGTCTGTCAACGATATTTATGAATTCATTTGACCGACCTGAATGTTCGTTATATTCTATGAGTATTTTAAGTTTTAATTTTTATTGGCTTACATCAGTTTGATATCTGCCTGTTTGGTCCTTTCTCTCAGTCAACTCTTTCAATGACAAATGGTATTGTAAGAGACTTATTGAACTACTTAAGATATATTATTATAACACCCTGCATTTGCCCAAGAAACTGATACAAAACATTCATCAATATGATATTTATGAAGTCATTTGACCGGCCTGTATGTTCTTAATATTCTTAGGGTTTTCTACTTTTCACTCATTTAGCTTTCATTAGTGTGATATCTGCCTATTTGGTCCTTTCTCTCAGTCAAACTCTTTCAACGACAAATGGTACTGTTAGCAGACTTATTGAAATAATCAAGTTATATTATTATAATACCCTGCATTTCCCTAAGAAACTGATACAAACCAATCATCAAAATGAGATTTGAGCAATCTTTATACATGGCAAACCATCAACGGCGCATAACGGCCAAAGAACTGAATTGATCATCAGAGAAATGTTCCGTGTAACTTCCGTATACTTGAAGGTAGAAAAAAACAAACTTGGTTTAAAGAAATGTCTTCATGTGGTTACCTGTAAATAGGTCGCCCTGGAGGAAAAAGTACGCCACCGTCAAAGCCGCTACTTCAATTAACATCTTCGTCTTCTAGCGAACTGTCCTGGCACGATAGGGAAAGACTAGCACTGTGTATCTACCTGCAACTGACTGTACTCTCTTCGTATATAATATTAGAAACATAGCTTCCTGGTTCGTGTACTCGATTGTCTATTAACAAACCGAAAGCAACCATAACTAAACAATGGCGGATACCTCGAACGTTTGTCGCAGCTAAGTTGCGGTGCATTGTTTTAGGATTCGAATCTATTGTAGACACTTACCTTTCTGAACTTTTCCACAAAACTGGAGGCACTTGCCCCACCACACAACAATTTAGCTTCCCTGCCAAACAAGGACAACTGTTCCTCCTCGTAATCCTCTCTTGCGCCCCCCCCCCCCCACCTCTCTCTCCCTTTACAGGCAAACTGTTTGTGAGGCAGTTAATTTGAGTAAATTTGCTAGAAAAAATGTTTATTTTACCCGGTGGTCCTTCTAATTAACGCGCTAAAACCTGGATATTAAGATATTCCCGTGGAAGGAAGTGATCCGTTCTTTGTCTAATATTTCGCTCCTGTCTGGTGGTATCTAGGATCATCATTATTTCATGTGCATACTAATTTTCGTCAAGGAAGAAATTTTCCATCTGAACGTAATTATGAGTATACCTACTAATTTCAGGTGACATGCGGGTGAATCGAAACTACTGAAACTGGATGAAATTAGAACTTTTGAAGACTTCATTACACTTCAGAAAAAGTTTGTGCTCCACTAACTGAGCTACTCAATCCACAGTTTTCCCCCTATGTAACCATTCTTCTTTTTTTGCTGGAGTGAACCACAGTACCTTGCAGGCAGGTCAACCAAGACCCACACCCCATTGCATCCCGTACTGCAGAAAAAGGCAATCAATGGTCTTGACGATAAATTCAGCTGAAATGGATTGTATCAATGGGAATAAACAAAGTAAACCCGTTCTATTGAAGTATGTTTCCTAGTCGAGTATATTTATGCGAGTTCTAAGTGCTTGCCAGAACATTGCTTCTAGCTATCAAGTACTACAGTGCGAGTACTGGTTTCGGGATTTCGAGTACAAGTGTCCAAGTGCGGCCTTTATGTGCAAAGGTCACATAATCAAAACCAACATTTTGGCGGTTACATACACGTGAAAATGGTAACATAACCGAAACCCCACAACCCACTAAGGATACCAGACAGAGTAATAATTGTAGTCCTTGATTACAGGAAATCAAAGAATAAAGTTGACATATTTGTACGAATAACTCTGTCACGACTTCCAGCTAGGCCTGTGTTATGTTAATACGTAATTAGACTCTTGGGAAGCGGGTACTAATAAAGTATCTTGCCCAAGGGGGTGATTGGAAGGGTCGGTTACAAATCTACAGAAAACACAGTTTCAATCACTTCAAATAAACGATTAATAGTTCCAGCTGGATTTGATGTTGGTTTATTTTCTTCTTTTTCTCTTAATAAATGTTGGATTATAAAAAGCTCAATCAAATTATGTTATACAGCCTTGTATGGTAAATCAAAATAATGATTATAAGATCGTTCTCTTTCGAACATAATTCCAGTTCTGAAGAGCCTGTGCGATTGGGATAGACTTGCTGTGTAGACTGGATTGAACCTATGTTACGACGATATATCATTTACTAACTGATGATTTAGTGGAGGCTATAGCACCCCCCCCCGCCCCCATTCCCACGCCCCACCCACAAAGCGTGACTAATTATTAGCACATAGGTCCAAAGAGCCAATCAAAAGTGAAGCCAATAAATATCTGCCTGCACGCGTGTAAACATCTGGATGGAACATATGTGTCCTAACCTCACGATGCTCTGGAAGAATTTAATGTAGATCAAGTAAAAAACAAACGAGCGTGAGACCAGAGGAGTAAATGTCTTCCAGGGATGTAGTTCAAATCGGAAGTTATCTTCATGTTGGCTATAAGGGGCTTACAGATTTAATGTAATATATTCTAGACTATTACATGACACTAAACAGTACGTTCGGTGTAATTTCCCCGAGGCTGATGACGTCATAGGTTCAAAGGTCAGGGCTCAAAGGTCAAACAGCACCTTATTGATAATTATGTGTGCATATTGCTAGTGTTAATTGGATACTTTATAGATTTCTTTGTTATAGATGTCAGGTTGGGGTTCCATTGCTGATAATGCTGCACCTGTGTGAACCTGAAACAGAACAAATGCGAAAATGTAAACAAATGAATTTCTCAGAGACCATGTCTGGAGGAAAAGACATAAAATGTATCTTTATAAACTGTTAGTGTCAATGAAGCTTGAAATAACTTCTTTGGCAAACCAAATTAATTCAGATATGTTAATATGCACTTGAAGTTCCTAGCGACATTGGGTGCTAGTGCATCTCATGAACCCTTTACAGCTGACAGGCTGAGAACAGACCTTATTATACCGTTTAACGGTATTGTACTTTGCGATGACGCGCAATGTCTTACAAAGTTGTGGTTATGTTATGGTAGTTACGTTATATATTCAATGTACTACTTAGTTCTCTTAAGATTAACTATAACTTCAGGGGAAAATACCATATATAAAATCAGAACGGCAAAAACAACTTTTGTTCTCGCACTTTCATGTTTTTCTTTATTTCATTTTTCTTATTTGCTTCTTCGTTGCACATTTGTGTTACATTTATCAGTTACAACTATAGCTTTTACTTTCTCAAAATTTGTTAAGTAATTTGTGGATTGTTAAAAGTTGAATTGTTTCATAATAGACTGTCGTCGTTACTTTTGATCACTTGCGTGTAACTACTTTACTCGGCCTTTTGGCTAAGATCATGTGTAGTATCTGTTCCTTTCGAGGGGTATGGCGATGCACACCCGACGATGATCACACAGTCACAGTCCCGATACAAGAGGACTGGGGTTGAGAGCGGATCAGTTGTTTGGTAGTTTGGTTTTCGTGCACATGTTCTTTCCTGGGCGACTTTTTCTTAAAAAGTACTTTACTTGTATTCTTAGTTTTACATCGCACCTGTTGGTTTCTCATTACCATGTAAGTCTCTGTCGTGCTTTGTAGATATTCGTTAAGCTCATCGAAGCTTAAACGAGATTGTTGATCCCACTGCCAGCAAAGTGACATTGCTTCATACCTATAAATACAAATAGAACTGTTTTAATTAGATCATTTTGAGGTAATTGAAGATAATGTCTCAACAATGTTTTAATAACGGATGTTACTTGTCAAGGTTAACACCTGCCTAGACAAGTAACACAATATCAAATGCAGTTATTAAGACAATCTTATTGCAAGTAGACACAGAGCCAGAAGTGCTCACTTCTCCATTCTAAGAGCTCTCTCTCTTCGAATCTCTAGATCCACTCTCCTGAAAGAGAAGCCCAAGAGAAATGAAAAACGTCAACTTTCCATTCCAATCGACTTTCCCTTTGCCAAGTTACTAACAAATATCATCACATCCAGCCCACCTACGATCGTCTTCAAGAGCAATAACTGATAAGCAGACTATTGCGTACAGATGCCCCTGTAACCTGCGGGATTTGCTAGTTCGCTCTGCTCCATGTTTTAACTCCACCTTCGTCTTCGCCTACTTCCAAATGTTCTCTACCCTGCGGTTACATTGTCTGCGAGGTTCACATCTCGAGATCGGATTCTTTCACCCATCACACTCACACAAAGTAAAGGATTACATTACTTGCATTACCCCTAATGTCATTTACATAATTTCTTGATTCTGCAGTATTCAGTGGATATGTGAGACCAGGGTTAATCTTACATTTGGCCAAAGATCCACAGTCAACACTTTGAAGATTGAAACTCCAGTTGGACAATATTTCAACCTTCTTAACCACACTAAATCGGTATGATCTTTCAATGCATTCAATTTAACCACCAAGACACAGCTCGCATCACAAAGAACGTTCGATTCACGGCATTCGACCATTCAACCACATAGGCCCAACATCCAAGAAGGGAACTATCAAAGAAACCCCCCTTTCTTCCCCTGCCCCCCACCCTCCAGCCTCTCTTTTCTATCCACATTCACAGGTCTTCCTTCCTAATCCCCTTTCCCTCCTTTCCCATTACCTCTTGTAGTGTTTCACCCCTCAGAGTGTATCTCCACAGCCCTTAATTCTCTAATAGATGCTTCCTTTCATCTTTCCTCTCCTTTCTGGATCTATTTCTGCTGTATTCGTTGATCTTTTTGTCAAATTTTACTATCTCTCAATCTGTGCATGTTTATATGTTCTTATTTTGTTTTCGTGTCAGTTAGCCTCTGAAGAAGTTCCTGTTAGCATCGAAACGCCATGCCCTCACACGTTTCATAATGAATCAAATAAGTATGCTTTGCCACAACTGTGGACAATTTCTTCATGAACGAACAAGAGGTGGTGCAAACGTGTTAGCATGGCAATCTCATTAACGGGATCATGTAGCAGATGTATTGTGTGTAACAACTTGAATTCGTTGTCCTTTATGGTTGTTGTCATTGTATCGCTGAGTTTAAGTATATTCATCACAAAGTCTAAACAGTAACATGCAAAATTACTATTTCTCGGTAGCTGTATGGACATGTACATCCGCTCCCACCACCCGTAAAATTTAAATTTAAACAACACAATATTGAAGTATTCCATGCAAACATGAAACATGAAACTTAGTAGTGTAAATGAAAGGATATATATGAAATAATGCGGCTGAAAATTTTTAGCTTACAATTGTCCAGGGCAATTAGCAGGTCTTGTTAATTTTCCTAAAACGTCGGTTGGTCTTTGTATTTCTCTGTATTCCGGTATTTTCGCACCTAGAAATGAACAAGAGAAACACAATTGTTTATAGAGTAATGTGTTAGAACAACGCCCAACATCGATATTAAAGCAACGCAATAACCAGGGATGTATGGATATATTGAAAACATTTGGATAATTAAATTATTAAGTATAATAACTTAAAAGAAATAGCAATTATCTTTAGAAGATCTGAATAGATCGTATTATTTACAATCTTTATAGGCAAAAGTTTGATGAAAGAGTTACTAGAAATGTCACTTTTTGTTAGAATCGATTTCTCGACTCGATGAGAAAAGATTACTTACATTAATAAAACTCAAAAACCTTTTCGGGTGTATCCTAAAGCTTGATCAGATAATAGTTTTCAAGCTTCAGGAATCCTATCAAGATACAGCAATAGAATTGATTTGATAAAACAATGAGCAAAAACACCTATTTAGAAATGGTTGATAATTATATTTCCCAACTGCAGTAAGGTCTTTTGAGATGCCTAAAAGCTACGGAACATAATGTATTCAGAAAACGTAATTATTGTGTAGAAAACAAATCTCTCAGAATAAGCTTAAGACCATCCCTTAAGCGTCAATGTGACAATCGTTCAGTTGCGAGGGGAGCATGACAAAATAAGGCAACCACTCAGTGAACGTTTCTTTATTCATGCTTCTATTTTGTTATATATATCAGGTTTCATCATACTTCACATTCAGGCGGAAGCCATGGCAAAAGCAGATAGACTATCAGCATAAGATGATCTTTCCCATAAATTGGAGTTTCTGTTATATTTACGTCCCATTGTTTTGAGCAAAATGAGAAAATAATAATGAACAACTTGAAGTGGTAAATGAACTTGAAATCATCGGACTGATCGTGAATGGATCTAAGCGACAGTAATATTTAAAAACTTCTAGATGAATGAAAGCGGAAACTCAATAACATACCATACGAAAATATTTCCCATAGTACGACTCCTACAGCCCAAAGATCACTCTGCTGTGTATACTCTCCATTTCGCTTTGCTTCCGGTGGAATATTCAATCGAATTTTCCCATTATTCTAAAATGATAGAGAGGCGCTCATTACAAAAGAAAACACGATAAATAGATATAATATCTTTACGGTGTCCTTGGATCACTAAATAAATCATTTTGACTAAGATAAACCATGAGTTAGAACCTTCAAACACTGTAATATATACTACGCACCAATATCATTATTTAAGGCATACCCCAAGTCGACTCTGAATTTCTATGCCATAAGTAGTTATATGTCATGTCAAGCAAAAATAATTTTGGTGGGTTTGCCTTGCAAGTTTAAGCCACGGATAATGTCAAATGCAGTGGCTTACCTTTTCCAGTTCTTCTTTTACTCTATCTCCTGAAAATATTGCGTAACAAAAGTCATGTAGTTTACAAGAAAAGCCAGAGTGTCCAGATTGAGATATCAGTAACTTCTCGGTACTTAATCCGGGGTGTAGCCACTGGAAGATTTATGGAAAAAAACATTCAGAAACTTATAAGATGACAAATCGTGTAAGATTTTTAAATAAAATTATCAGGACTTTTAGGACAATGGACACACTAACAATTAAATAAGCTCAGCCAAAATAAGGTAGGCAATCTTACACAATAAGGTAGACTATCTTACACAATAATGATGAAGAAATTTCATGCCGCTGATAACGTTTGATGCAAAAGTCAGAAAGTGATGTGGTACAGGCTCTAATGCATTCCCGTAGAAACGACTTTGTCCAAAATTAACTTCAAGATAAGATTTAAGAGTTCCAAAAGCCATATATTCTTGCAAACAGTATGGAATACCTGCAACAAAACATTTTTACGAAAAGTTACATCAAAGTTTATTTACACAATTTCAAACATTGAAACACTTTTGACTATATTATTTTGCAAGGATTTGTTCCAAAATTACCTTGCACCAAATCAAAACATTTGATGTTAAATACTCAACCTTTAAAGTTACGGATAGTATAACACTGGAAGACATTTTGCGAACGACGTTACGGTATCATAAGGCATTATTAACATTGATTATATATAACTGCTAAATCAGTGATGATAGTTTATTCTTACCTGACATCTGAACAATTCCAAATGTTTTGACAACATTTTCGTTTATGGGGAGGATGGCAATGTGTCGAAGAAAGTATTTCCATTCCTCAGAAGCTATGGTAACGTCTGTAAAAGAAAAATTATCAAAAGCCAAACAGAAGATTGCAATTTATTAACTAAGAAAACAATCCTCCCTCAAATGTAATTAAAAACATTTAACCCTATATATACAAGTTCTACATTACAAATATACCAATATATCTATGCGTTTACGAGTGTGTTACGTTTCACGGAATAAATAATAACATTCAACATTTATTATTATTTTTACGACGCTTAAGCGACCACAAATGTGGGAGAATCCCGCAAGTGCTTATGGATTACAACTTACACGTCGGGTGGCATCCAGTTCAACATTTATTACTCAAATTTGGAATGTTTTCAATTAATAAAGTCATTTCAGATAGGAAAACCGTAGATTGCCCTTGAAGGAAAACTTCATCTTACTATGACCCGGTCTGGTTTCGAGCCCGGAACCTCCCGATAGCTAAGCCTAATTGTTTCAAATGCAACCGCCTTGATGCATTCGGCCACAGCACCCATCAATGAAGACAGTGAATCTGAACGACTTTACAATTTTTACATTTTCAAGATCTATAAATTTCCCTCAGTTGACAAAATCCTGTTTTGCCTGTGTGTGCTGTCTTCGTAAGACAGACGTATTATTTAAACTAGTACCCCGCAATCCATATTTTGAGTTATGTTGCGTTAAATGACATGAATGAATCACACAACGTACCTGTGTTTCTCCTCATATGTGTGTAAGTTTCAGCAGCAGTGCCTTTGTGTAATATCCCAAGCCAACGCTCTCGCATCATGTCCTTGTTCAGCTGTACAACAAAAGCCACATCTTTTCTGTCGAATTCCCTAAGCTTTTGTGTTTCCGGATCAGTGTCTTCTTTATCCATGCTCATATACTGGTCTGGATTTTAGGGTAAATAAATTTTATAGAGACGAAACAGTTCTCATCAACCATAGAAAAAATGTTTCGAAATAATAATATTCGAAAATTGGTCAAGAGTGGAAGACAGATGTTTACGACGCTAAACAGCCACAAATGCATAAGACGGAAGCTCAGTGGCGTATTGCTGAAGCGTGTTCCTTAAGTTCATATTGGATATTATCGGGATAAAGACAATATCCCTAAGAAATAAGTCCATAGCATTTGCCAGTCTGTGGTACAGTACGGACTCGAATCCATTCTCTATGGACTAGGTATTGGATTCGAACACAAGTTGGCTTATAGACTGGACGTATCGCGGACTCAGGGACCCCAAAGCTCGGACTTCAGAGTTCTGGCGAGTCATAAATAACTTATGTCCCCTCCATTTCAAGGTTCTTTAGCATAATCTATAGAGTGGCTGCATAGTTATATAGATACGACTTATATCATATATATATAAATATATATATATACATATATATATATATATATATTATATAAATATATATATTATATATATAACATAGGGGTTTAATTGAAGTCCGTTCCTCACGTCCGAGCTGTGCACTTGTGGCAGGTCAAGAAGCAAGATAGACAACAAATACAGCCTGAACGAGATCCCAGAAAGACACAACATATAGGCCAAGAACTCCTTCTCAGCACTAGACTTAACTGAGAGGGAACCGGATGAGTTGTGGCAGGAGGGAGAAGACATCATGAAAAAAGCAGCAGAAAAGAACATCCCAATGGCTAAAAAACAAAAGAAAAGCAAGTGGCTGTCGAAGAAAGCAATAGAAATTGCAGATAAAAGAAGGGAGGTAAAGAAACAAGGGATTCACAATAGAGAGTTACGACAACTGAATGCTGATTTCCAATATCAGGCAAGAAAGGCAAAGAAAATCATCTGAATAGAGCTGAAATTAAAGGAGAGATGGCGTGTTTATACAATGGACTTGTACAGAAGTCATCACAATATCACCACACAATTTACGAAAGGGATCTACGAAGATGAAGCACCGATAATTGAGGAAGAAGTCAGGAAGCTGTAAAGTCAGTAGCAAATGGAAAGTCTCCAGGATCGGACAAATAACCCATTGAACTCTTTAAGGAAATGAGTGAAGAGGGTGTAACAGTAATAACTGTAATTTGTCAGCGAATCTGGTGCACAGGTGTTTGGCCAAAAAGATTGAAGGAATCCATATGCATCCCGATTCCGAAGAAAGGTGATCCCCAAATTTGCTCACACAACCGAACGATAGCACTGTGCTCACATGCAAGTAAAGTCATGCTGAAGGTAATTCAACACAGACTAGAGGGATATATGGAACTCGAAATGTCAATAGAACAAACAGGCTTCCGGAAAGGCAGAGGCACTCGGCACCAAATTGCCAACCTTCGATGGATTTTGGAAAGGTCAGGAGAGTTCCAGCGTCCCGTTTATATGTGCTTCATTGACTACAGTAAAGCTTTCGATTGTGTTGACCTTCCAACACTGTAGACCATGTTGACGGAAATGGGAATTCCCAATCACCTGGTACATGTGATTAAATCATTATATATTGAACAGGAAGCGAAAGTTCGAACCGAATATGGGGATACAGAAAGTTTTAACATCGGCAAGGGAGTTCGACAGGGGTGTATCCTTTCACCTTACCTTTTTAACCTTTATAGCGAGTACATAATGAGACAAGCCAATCTAAACAATGTAGAGCTAGGGGTGAAGATAGATGGCAGAAGAGTCAACAACCTCAGATATACTGATGAAACCACACTGCTCGCAGAAAGCAAAGAAGACCTACTTTATCTGATGGAACGTGTGCAGACATATAGCGCTCAGGCTGGTCTACACCTGAACCTAAAGAAGACCAAGGTTATGTGCAAAGAGGAGCTGGACGAAATTTTTCTTAATGGAAGCAAAGTTGAAATAGTACACGACTCTAACTTTCTCGGTTCTAGAATTGATGACAATGGTACCTGTAAAGGAGAGATTGTGAGACGGCTAGCTCTTGGTAGAGCTGCTGTGACGGGGCTAAACAAGATTTGGAAGGACAAAGCAATTTCAAAAATAACGAAGAGTCAACTGATGAGAGTAACAACTGATGAGAGTACTAGTTTTCCCAGTTGTGCTTTATTGGAGTGAATCATGGACAATAACAAAGGGAATGAGGGAAAGAATAGACAGTTTTGAATTATGGTGCTGGCGCAGTCTATTGAGAATCCCTTGGACTGCACACAGAACGAAAATCTCGATTATGGAGCAAGTAAAACCCTCACTTCCACTGGAAGCACAGATCCTGAGGCAGCAACTAAATTATTCCGGCCATATCATGCGAGCGGACGACTCCCTGGAAAAATCAATAATGGTGGGAATGCGTGATGGATCACGGAAGAGGGGCAGGTCACGAGCACGATTGATGGTTGGTGTCAGGAAGGCGACTGGGCTGACTCTGGATGGACTGCGAGGGGCAACCAGGAGCCGGATGGATTGGAGGATGAAAGTCATGGTCATCACCAGGGGTCGGACACGACTCGACGGCACAAGTTAACAAGTTAATACATAACACGATTACTGTACATTAGGCTGTTATGAACAATATTCTCATAAAACATATGATAAGCCCACTACGAACTTCTGAAGGGAGCGATACCAGCTGTGTACTGTTCACCTCTTAAAAGTCAGATCAAAAGGCGTTCAACTTGTTATTGCTGATGTGTCAAGAGATTTTGTTCCAGAATTACAGTACTGGTTGAGACTTAGTTGTACTCATATCTAGTATAGCAGGTTTTGAAATTTCAAAAAAAAGTTAGAACTGATATTTATTAAGAAATAAACGGCATTTATATGTTGCATTTGGACTATATAGGTGTGTTGCCTTTTATACATAACATCCTTCTACACCATACTCTCTACAAGAAACGTTTGGATGGCCAAGTAATTTCAAATAATCTGTTATCAGTCAATCACGTATTACGGAACTAAATCATGTTTCACCTAGAGAATTCTAACTCCAGAGCGGGTTGACCTCATGTTCAGTCTGGTTATCGCCATACACGTGTACCGTGGTTCTGCATGTCCACAGTATGTTCGTTACTGCAAGATCACGTATATTAGTCTAGGTTCAACACATTTATGCCAAAAGTGTTTCGCGAACTATTCCGTCGGCGTAACCTTCCAGCCGATTTACTTCAAACTTGGTGGGTTTGCGCCTGTGCATGCATCGATGTAATACCCCCAATGAATTATCGTGCCATTGGGTCAAAGGTAAGACAAGCAAAAAGTAGTCGTTGTGCCAAAACGCATATTACAATATGACAACATAGTCGAAAGCATTCAAACCGTGTTGTATATCATCATTTTAATGTCTTCAATGTATTAATTAATTGATTAATCAATGCATAACGCCTGAGATCACTTGATCTTACGAGGCAGACGGTTTGGCTTTGCCAAGCTTGGGCACGCATCAAAACGACCGAAAAGGTGTGACTAGCTTTGAATGTGTAAATTATTTTAATATAACTGTTAAAGGTCACGAAGCTCGTGTACTTCAAACTTGATGAGTCCAAACTTTTGGGAGGAGATTTGGAACTCTTTGGATTTCCTGCTTGTGTTTCCTTTTCTCCATTTTAGTTTTGTTGCTCTTACGTTATGTTTGTTACACCTTGCTGAAATCGGCTCCAATTTGGAAACGGCTTCACCAATTTCAGACCGACTTTGGTAGTTCATTGAGGTATGAACCCGAAATACAGTCTCAATAAACTAGAACATACATCTCAAGAACAGAATCGAACATATGTTCAAACGTACCAAGATAATATTTGGTGACATTGTCAACAGGCGTAAGTACAAAATCTTGGGTTTGGGAAACTTCTCGTCTGTTTGAAAAAGAGTTGAACAAAATATATTTACTCTAAGTATGCCAATGAAAGAGAGACAAAACTATTGGTGTATAGTTTAAAATCAAGATTATACTAATCTCTTGAATACTACGTCTACCTATGGCGTTTATGCCAAGATCTACTTCGTGTGCAATTGTTGACATAATATATGTATATACAGAGAAAGCGCCGATATTTTCTCTCTCAGGAAAATTGCCGAAAGGCAACATGAGAACAGCTTTTTCGATATGTTATCAATCAGAATCTTGTGGCTTTGATATAACAGAATATAAAAGGAAGTACATGATGTGAAAAAACTTGGGAAAATGTATTCAATTGTAGACCACTCTAAGGCTTCCAAGAGCAACGTTTACTGATGAGAATTGATGCTTGTTTTCTAAAACGTTTCGCTCTCGTAACTAAAATGAATTGAGATGCCATGAGTAGTCAACCTGTCACAGTTATCCATCTTGGTGTAGGGTTTAGCTAGTAAGAGCTTCAACAAGGACATAGTGATCACATACATTTGACTACTAACTGCTTAATTCAATGCAGAAATGTCAGACTTTCTTCATTATGACGGACATTTGAATCAACTTTTGCTCATAATCATTCTTAAGCAAAAATTGAATGTTTTACTCCATATGTGTGTGTTTACTTACATACTCGATTGACTGAAATGCTATGGAAAATAGATACATAAATAAACAATAACTGATTAAAATATTAAGAGAGTGAGGCAATGGAAACATATTAAATAATATAAAACATAGTTACCGCACCGACCTAAGGCTAGCGTACCGTGAAAAACATCTTTCTGGAAAAAGAGAAATTTTATGAGTTTACTTAAAGGAAAGTTGTGACTGTAATCATGAGTTTTATGGCTTAAACTTGACTGAGATGTAAAAATCCTCAAACCAAGGTGTCCATTAAAAATGTTGCGTATTAGTTGTTGCGTATAAGTTTAGGCATTTAAATGTTAATTATGAATAAATGAAGGAAATAGAGATATAAGAATGCAGAAGGAAAGGATGAAGAATCCGAAGTTACGATGTGTCGAATACTGCAAAACGTTTAGGCTTCACTTTCAGTAAGAAGTCAAGTCTAGTGCATTCGGCGCTGTAACTTATTACAGTCTGCTCGAGACCAAGACTGAAAACAGCAGAGATGTGTTACAGACGTGTCGTGTGATATTTTGGCATTACTTGGTTTAAATGTATAAAAAGAACAACCCTGCTTTTGTTAAAGTTTACATTACAATTACATCAATTTAGTTTATCCCGATTCGACGCAGACTAATGTTTTACTTACGAAGTGTCCAGGAAGCTGGAAAATTTCCAAATACTGAAAGGCCTATACAAAATCGTCGTTACAGTATAGCAACCCGTACTTGAAATGAGCTAATAAATAACTATACGCACTGTTTTATACGTTGGATTGCATCATTCATATTCAAAATGTTAATTATTCAATTGTTTACAATGAAGTTCTATCAAGTGCAAGTCGAAACAAAAAGCATTCAGCCATTAAAACTATTATCAATAGAGATACTTGCTCTGAGTTGACCTGGTGAATATAACAGCAAGGATAAAGGTAGCACACACTACCAAGGCGTAAGTCATCCAGGAATTATCACTCCGAGATATCGACGAGTTTTCTGTCAGAAAGGAACCAAATTAATCGCCAAAATAAATTTAGTTGTGCTATTAACATAAATAAATTAAAATCCGCAGGCCAAATAAATATAAGAAATGAAATATCTGCGGATAACTACAATCACGCATAACCAAAGACATAAATAAAATGTGTGATTGGTAGAATGTTCACAATATAAAAAATAACATTAGTTAGGTCATAAAACTAATGTTTCAGATAAGTAAAAATAAATGAACTACGTTTATTTGAGAAATGCGTCTTAAAATTGCAATGGACATGGGAGACGAAGATACCACAAAAATATATTTTGAAAAGGCAAAATTGCTATACAAAAAGACAACAGCCGTTTTTCACGTGACCCCCTTTACTTACTTTCCGTTTCTACACTGACGATGCTGCTCACGTCAATATTACCGAGGGCGTTGCTAGTTGTACACCTGTACATTCCATTGACGTAGTTGTCTTTACTTGGCAACTGAAATTCCCACAATTGAGTTGTAAGGTTTGACTTGTTCAGAGGTTTTAAGTCAATTGTTTGCCATTCAAACATATCATCTAACTTCTGAAGGAAAACATCCGGTGTTGGATTACCCTCCACCATGCAGATAACCAACAGGATGTCTGCATCATTAGCAACATTTATAGTGGATGAAGAAACCATTTGGACGGTAGGTGGATCTGTTTAAGGGGAAGAAACGGTGGTATTTCCTTGTTCTAGAAATATCATTTTCTTGAGCTAAATGAGCAATGTCAATTTAGAAAATAAAATAATATTTTGCTTTAGGTCAGCCAACAAAAAGCACAAGGAAGTTAAGAATGAATTATTCCACAGAAGTGCCGAAACTACACTTAGTTAATGACAAATAAGAACAGTTAACTCTGTTGAGTTCAACAAACCCTAGTTTTAAATAAAAAGGGAATTATCGGCATATCCTACGTTAATCAGTGACTGAAAAAAAGCATTAATCAGCTTTTACAAGTAATATTTCTTGCTTCGGACTGAAAATGGGGAAATCACCTTGTTTTTTCCAAAATGATCCTTAGAGGATATCAACCTGGTTTTGTTTTGACAGTGACCAATATTTTTGTGTGTACCGTTATGAGGTGTAGACGGAAATTCTGTTCCTCAGAAAGGTACACATTCATGTCAAATTCTTTCAGTGTAGAACATTCAAGAGTAAAAGATGGTTGTATAGAGCACACTTACACCAAATATTTAACATCTGTTTGGATATACCCTTCCAGTCATCATTCGCGACACAAAATAACTCCTTATTATGTTGTGTGCGAACGGGTCGAAAGAATGCAAAGCTACATAGATGCGACAAATGGTAACTGATGTTAGTCTGCGTGTAATAAGTTACAGGGGAAAATGTTATGTTGTCTAGAATCCAGGAAAACTCAACACTGGTCGATATAGGTGTAACATCAACACAGCAAACTGCTGTAAGCGTCTCGTTTACTATGATGGACTTGTTTGCTCTAAGCTCCGTCTGACCTGTTCATCAATAATCAAGATTATAATATGGTAGCGTTTGCATGCAAAGTTACTTTTTTTGTCATCAGAACACCCGATACACACAGAGAACACAGATACTACTGTAAATCTTAAAGTTTTTTACCAAAGTAAAAAGCGGATGGTGCTATAAATCGGTAGCATGTGCTATTAGGATCACAGTAAGGACTGAGGATATCTGTTATCGCAACAAATCCAGTTGTTGGGGTTTGTTGGGATTACACATACTGTCAGTTCTTACTGTAATCCTAATACTAGCGCATGCTCCCGATTCATCAGATTTGTCAGCACAATCCCGTTTCAACTGTGGTACAAAGTTTTAAGATTTACAGTAATTACTGTAATCTATGTGTGAAACGGCTGATCAGAATTTAAAAAAAACTGATTTCAATCCAAAATACATTCAACTTCTGTAACAAACCCACATTGTAGCTATACTGATTGCTTTAGTTAAGCATCGCAACTATATAAAAAGAAAGATATTTCTCTTTATTAGTTTGTAAAGTTATAAAACGATTAGTTATGAAAAGTTATGAAATGACAAACGCTAATTTAATTTGGAAATCCTCATAGGTATATCAAATGGCATATGTACATAATATAAATTTATTGATCTATTTGTTACTCAACATGTTTTTTCTCTCTATCATATTGACCAGGTTATTCCTTCTGGTAGGTGCGCTTACCGTAAACGTTAAGCAAAATGTTTTCTTTCCACATCTTCAGGGATCCTGTGTACATCACACATGAATACCTACCAGCGTCACTGAAAGAAATATTTGAAATCCACAATGAGGCAGATCTGCCATCGTCTGATCGTTTTGAGGTGAAGCGGCTGTCCTGGTTGTAAGATTTATTCAAGTGACTGACAAGAGGATCCAATAAAGTCTGATTCTCGAAATACCACCAGGATGTCACATCTTCTCCGGTTAAGTTATTCGTGCATGACAGCTTCGCGCAACCGCCGATTGCCTCTGTCTGTATTTTGATACCAAGGCAGCCTAGTATTGTAGAAGAGAAATGTTATTTAACCAATTCAACAGAGACTTGATCGCATGTTTTTCGTTTGCTTTTTGCGTTTCCGTCTGTCAACGATATTTATGAATTCATTTGACCGACCTGTATGTTCGTTATATTCTATGAGTATTTTAATTTTTAATTTTTATTGCCTTACATCAGTTTGATATCTGCTTGCTCAATCTGTCAACTCTTCTTTCAACTCTTTCAATGACAAATGGTATTGTAAGAGACTTATTGAACTAATAAAGTTATATTAATATAATACCCTGCATTTGCCCAAGAAACTTTCAAAAAACATTCTTAAAAATGAGATCTAAGCAATTTTTATACATGGCAAGCGATAAACTGCGCAAAAAGGCCAAAGAACTAAATTGTTCATCAGAGAAATGTTCAGTCTAACTTCCGTATACTTAAAGGTAGAAAATTAACAAACTTTGTTTAAAGAAATGCCTTCTTCTCTACGGTTACCTGTAAGTAGGTCGCCCTGGAGGATAAAGTACGCCATCGTCAAAGCCGCTACTTCATTAGAGACCATTTTATTCTTCTAGAGAACCGTCCTGGCAAGATATGGAAAGATTAGCACTACGTATCTACCTGCAACTGACTGTAATCTCTTCGTATGTAATATTAGAGACATAGCTTCCTGGTTCGTGTATTTGATGGTCTATTAACAAAACGAAAGCAACCATAAATAAGCAATGGGGCATATCTCGAACGTTTGACGCAGCTAAAGTGACGGTGCATTGGTTTAGGATTCGAATCTAGTGTAGACACTCACGTTTCTGCAAAAGGGGCACTTTGTAAGTTTCTCACAAGCCTGGAGGCACTTGCCCCACCACCCACCAAGTTAGCTTCCCTTCAAAACAAGGACAACTGTTCCTCCTCGTAATCCTCTCCCCCCCCCCCTCCCCTCTCTTTTTCTCTTCTCTCTCTCTCTTTACAGTCAAACTTTTTGTGATGCCAGTTAAATTTAGTAAATTTGCTTGCAGAAAAATGTTCATTTTATCCAATGGGCCTTCTAATTAACGCGCTAAAACCTGGATATTCAGTGAGGCTTTCCCGTGGAAGAGAGTGATCCGTCCTTTGTCTAATATTTCGCTCCTGTCTGGTGGTTTCTAGGTTCACCATTATATCATGTGCATACTAATTTTTGTCGAGGAAGAAATTTTCCATCTGAATGTTTTTATGAGTAGATCTATTAGTTTCAGGTGACATGCGGGTGAATCGAAACTACTGAAACTGGATGAAATTAGAACTTTTGAAGACTTAATTACACTTCAGAAGAAGTATTGTGATCCATTAACTGAGCTACTCAATCCACAGTCTCCCCCCCCCCCCCCCCTATGTAACCATTCATTTGCTGGAGTGAAGAAAAAAAACAGTACTTAACAGGCAGGTCAACCAAGACCCACACCACATTGCATCCCGTACTGCAAAAAAAGGCAATGAATGGTCTTGACGATAAATTCAGCTGAAATGGATTGTATCAATGAGAATAAACAAAGTAAACCGTTTTTCTTTTAAGTATATGTTCCCTAGTCGAATATATTTATGCGACATTCTAAGTTCTCACCAGAACTTGGGTTCTGGATATTCAACTACCACAGTGCGAGTACTGTTTTCGCGATTGAAGTGCGGCTTTTAAATCTGAGCACTGACTACGAGAATTGTTTCATCCAAGTGCATAGGTCACACAATCAAAACCCAACACTTTGGGCGTAACATGCACGTCAAAATGGTAATATAACCGAAACCATCCAACCCATTAAGGATAACAGACAGAGTAATATCCATAGTCCTTGATTAAAGGAAACCAAAAGACAAACTTGTCATATCGGTACGAATAAGTCTGTCACGACTTCCAGCTAGGCCTTTGTTATGTTAATTCGTAATTAGACTCTCTGGAAGAAGGTACGATTAAAGTAGGGGTTGATTGGAAGGGTCGGTTACAAATCTACAGAAAAAACAGATTCAATCACTCCAAATAAACGATTAATAGTACCCGTTGAATTCATGTCGGTTTATTATCTTCAATTTCTCTTAATTAATGTTGGATTATAAAATGATCAATCAAATGATGTTACACAGCCTTGTATGGTAAATAAAATAATAATAATGAGATCGTTCTCTTTCGAACATAATTCCAGTTCTGAAGAGCCTGTGCAATTTGGATGAACTTGCTGGGTAGACTAGAGTGAAGCTATATACGACGATATATCATTAACTAACTGTTGAGTAGTGGAGGCTATCGCAACCCCCCCCCCCATTTCCCCACCGTACACGCAAAGTGTGACTACTTATTAGCACATAGCTCCAAAGAGCCAATCAAAAGTGAAGCCAATAAATATCAGCCTGCACAAGTGTAAATATCTGGATGGAACATATGTGTCCTAAACTCACATTGCTCTGGAAGAATTTAATATAGATCAAGTAAAAAACAAACGAGCGTGACACCAGAGGAGTCAATGTCTTCCAAGGATGTATTTCAATCGGAGGTTATCTTCATGCTGGCTATAAGAGGCTTACATGGTTAATTTAATATATTACAGACCATTACATGACACTAAACAGTACGTTCGGTGTCATTTCCCCGAGGCTGATGACGTCATAGGTTTAAAGGCCAGGGCTCAAAGGTCAAACAGTACCTTATTAATAATTATGTGTGCATATTGCTAGTGTTAATTGGATACTTTATAGATTTCTTTGTTATAGATATCAGGCTGGGGTTCCATTGCTGATGATGCTGCACCTGTGCCAGCCTGAAACAGAGCAAACCAATAGGAAAAGGTAAACAAATAAATTTCTCAAAGACCATGTCTGGAGGAAATGACATTAAAATGTATCTTTATAAACTGTTCATGTCTAGAATCAAGCTTGAAATACTTCTTTTGCAAACTAAATGAATTCAGATAGGTCCATATGCATATGCAGTTCCTAGCGACATTGTGTGCCAGTGCATCTCATGAACCCTTTACAGCTGACAGGCTGAGTACAGACTTATTATATCGTTTAACGTTGTACTTTGCGATGACGCGCAATGTCTTACAAAGTTATGGTAATGTATATTATGGTAGTTCATACTTTATCAATTCAATGTAGTTAGTTGTCTTGAGATTAACTAACTTCAAGGGAAAATACTACACTATATAAAATCAGAACGATAAAAAAAAAACTTTTGTTCTCGCACTTTCATGTTTTTCTTGCTTTCATTTTTCTTATTTGCTCTTTGTTGCACATTTGTGTTACATTTATCAGTTACAACTATAGCTTTTACTTTCTCAAATTTGTAAACTTATTTGTGGATTGTTCAAAGTTGAATTGTTTCATGACAGACTTTCGTCGTTATTTTTGATTACTTGCGTGTAATTACTTTTACTTGTATTCTTAGTTTTACATCGCACCTGTTGATTTGTCGTTGCCATGTAAGTCTCTGTCGTACTTTGTAAATATTCATGAAGCTCATCGAAGCTTAAACGAGATTGTTGATCCCACTGCCAGCAAAGTGACATTGCTTCATACCTATAAATAGAATCAATAAAAGAGTTGCTGCAATCAGATATTTTCAGGTTATTGAAGTTATCGTTGTCTTCAGTATCCTACTAGGTAAAGTTAATAACAGTTTGGAAATGTAAAACAATGCCAAATGCGTTTATTGATACCTATGTTTACAGCGGCCGTACGCAAACCGTCAGTCTATGGTATGTGTTTGGAGTGTGAACAACCAATGTGCATCCAAACATAGTAGTTTATGTATTTTTGACGTTTTTTCAGTAAAATGGCGAGTTTATCATAACTTCTAGAAGTGTGTCCTTGCATCAACCAAATAAGTTAGCTTAACCACAATGTCGGACATATTTTTAAAAACTATTTAGATGTTGTACAAACGTCTTGGCCTGTCAAGCTCACTTACGCCAGCATAATTCATGAAAGGCCTAAATTCTTAAACATAAAGCACATACATTACTTTTTTGGTAACTTCATGTACACATTTGTTTCTCTACAAATTTGAAAAAAAATTGTAATATAAATATTTTAGTGCAAAGGTCACAATTAGAGTCAGCCATTAACTGAGCAGCATAATGATATCGAAAGCTTATTAAACTGAAAGCTGATCGTTGATGACAAGTTTTAACTTACATTTGTCCAGGACAATTGCCAGGCCGTGTTAGTTTTCCTAAAACGTCTTTTGGTTTTAGTATGTCTTTATATTGTGGTATTTTAGCACCTACAATAAAAATGGAGCACAAAAAGACATAGCAAGATCGCAGAACTGATGTGTCAACATCTATAATGAAACAACCCTATTGACTAATGCAAAATATTGTGTTAATTAAATTCTGAATTATAATAAGTTAGAAATATTATCCACTTTCAGATGGTTTTCATAGTAGAAGCTCTGAATAGATAGTATTACTGTTCATCTTAAGTAAAAACTTATCGTGAAGAAATAAATTGAATTGTTAATTTTCAGTCTCAACAACACTGCATATTTCCCGTTTATATTCTGACCATGTTTTGTATTAAATCCTTTACTGTTAATATCATAACAACGTAACAATTGTATAGAATAAACATATGTCAGAATATAATGGCTTTCTCCATATGTGTGCATGATGCAGATTGTACAACTAGTAGGTATTCTAGTACGGTCTTATTCGATCTACGATCTTCTAGACTGAGAAAAACACGACAACACAAATGTCAACTATAGAAAGCTTTACAAACAAATCATAAATATTCTGAATAAAAGCAATACTTAATACCTCTATGTGAAAGGAACGGTAATGCAAAATAATACTTACCATACGAAAATATTTCCCACAGGACAACACCAACAGCCCAGAGATCGCTTTCTCGTGTATATTCTCCTTTTCGCTTCGCTTCCGGTGGGAAATTCAAATGAACTATTCCATTATTCTAAAATAATAGAGGAAATGCATTAAACGAAAACTAGATAACAAATATAGAAATTTTGTTTTACTTTGAATCGAATTGTAAATTTTTCTGGCGGATGTAATAAGAGTTATTAGAGTATATATCATGCAGCGTTAAGCGAAACACAAGTCGAGTTTCCATAGTAATTTTTCATATCAAGCAACAAGAAATTTTAATGAATTTGTATAAGGCAGCTTAAGTCACGAATTTTGATACATGCAGGAGCTTACCTTTTCAAGTTCCTCTTTAAGTCTGCCTCTTGAACACATTACGTAACAAAAGTCATAAAGTTTACAAGAAAAGGAAGAGTTTCCAGTTTGAGAAATAAGTAGTTTCTCAGTACTTAATCCGGGATGTATCCACTGAAAAATTCATGAAAAAAAGAACCCAGAAATTTGAAAAATGATTAGTCAAGAAAGTTTTAGAAGACACAAACTTTGCATTTCTCAAAGGATATTTGTACACAACGAAATTCAAGTAATTTTAAAAACATATCAAGAAAATAAAAACCGGAATATAATTCTTACATGTACAGTAGTTGGACTATACAACTTACATTCGAAGTCATCATTTCAAATTTAGTAACACTCACATATGTGATACTTTTTACAACTATTGGAATATTGCTACTACAAATCAGGATGTTATTTCGCAGGATTTTATTTCGTCATCACTCTCAATGTATTAACCAACACCAGACTTCCAACTGTTTAAAACGTTTTGCTTTATCTGTAATTCATATTTGATAAGATTTGGCTCGATGCAACCTAAACCAGTGTGTTCTTTAAATAATTGACAATACACCTTATGACAAATTAACCGATCAGTTGGAAAATAAGACATCATCACATATATTTGATATTATTCTATAGATCAACTTTTACAAGACTAGTCTAAAAGAACTTGGCACTTCTATGAACCTGGTTCTAGCGAAAATGGATCGATGTACCGAACTTCATGACTCCATACTTTACATTATAACGCAATAATTTGTATCAACCCCGAAGATATACTGAATGTAAAAACACTCATTCATTTCCATATTAAGATATCTTACACCATTCTGATGAAGAAACTTCATGCCGTCGATAACGTTAGATGCAAATGTTAGAAAGTGCTGCGGTACCGGTTCCATTGCATTCCCGTAGAGAAAGCTTTGTCCAAACGTAATTTCAAGATACGTTCTGACGGTGCCAAAAGCCATATATTCTTCCAAGCAGTATGTAACACCTGCAATATGTAATAATAATATTTTTGGCCAATATCACCACTACATAATGGTATGTTGCGAAATCAACATTTCAAGAAATGTCATATTTCTTATATTTTATCATGCACAAACTATATACGAATACATTTATGAATGAACCAACATTTTCATCATGCATTATTAATGTTGATAAAATATCATGCTTACAACCACTGATGATGGTGAACTTAAATGATGAGAGCAAAAATCTACCTGACTTCTCAAAAACTCCAAATGTTTTGACAACATTTTCGTTTTTGGGGAGGGTGGCAATGTGTCGAAGGAAGTATTCCGTTTCCTCGGAAGCTTTTGTAACATCTGTAAAAGAAAAATATCAAGTACAAAACAGACGGTCTGCATTGTAAACTAAGGCCAATCCCCTTTAACATATAGCTAAGATAACTTCATATTCTTTAAGTCTTAATATACAACCAGTAGTCCGAGTGTGTGTAATCGTTGTATAATCTATATATAAAGTCATTAAAACCAGGCTAACACTGTGTTGCAAGTGACTGTAAGAGTAAGATTGCACACCATTCTCTTGGTTGTAATGTTATTGTTATAGCCACGCTATGCTGGCATACCATCGTATTGTTACTTTCTTTGTATATGTTAATTTTCACGTATTGTTGTAGTTGTAAGCATCTCAGTTATGTTGGTAATTGTGTCAGTGTAATTGTGTGTTCTTTGTTAAGTGTCTTAGATATATATTGTAAGGAGCTGAGGCTCGGGTAGTCTGGATTGCGTCTCATTGGAATGGATATGGATTGGGCCGACGCACATTGTCGTATATAGTTAATAATTACGTATTAGAAAGAGTTCCACGCAGTCTCAGTTTCGTGTTTAGTTGTGTACATATAATTTAACTGTCTCGTACTACTACGACAGGAACCATGTCGTAGCCGAATTAGCTGGTGAATGAATAATCATATATAGTTACGGTGCGTATAATGACACAGTGCAAGTTCTCAGAACATACCTGTGCAACTCCTCATGTGTGTATAAGTTTCATTTACAGTCCCTTTATTTAATATCCCAAGCCAACGCTCTCGCATTGTTTCCGGGTTCAGTTGTGCAACAAACGTTACATACGCTCCGTCGAATTTCTTCAGCTTGTGTGGCTCCTGTGTATGGTCTTCTTCATCTATGCTTGCATACATGTCTGGATCATTAATGGAAATAGTGATACCTCATGAAGTGAGAATGTGGATATATAATAAACCAATCTAAACGACCAAATAATCAAACATTTGCCATGCAGGGGACTGCTGATTTTACAACGTTAAGCAATCATAACAGCATAAGGAGGAAGCTTATAGGTGACGTAGTACGCATAGGTTAACTATAATCAGCATGTTTTTCTTGATATCTTATATTCTATGCAGAAAGAACGCTTTATAAATGTTTCTACAGCTTTTTCACTGTTCGTTTTTTTTTTCTTTAGGTGGTGGCGTTTTTCACTTAAATTTTAGGAATGATTTTCCTTTCAGGCAAAACTAATCAACTATTTTTTATAATGAGTTTAATTTGATTCAATGAACGAGATCCTACAACGAATGAACATTACCACGCATACAGAAAATAATACGTACGAAGATCATTTTTCGCAACAGTCTCCGAAGAATTTACAAGAGTATCGATACGTTGAAGTGGAAAATCTGGGGTTTGCGGAAGATCTCGCCTGTCGAAAAGAGTTGAAAATTTGCATCACTTGTTGTAAAGTAATGAAAAAAAGACCAAAAAATCAATTGTGAAATACTTGTTATATAGTAATGAAAGATAGACCAACAAATCAATTGTGTATCACTTATTATATAGTAATATAGGAAAGACAATCAATTGTGCATGACTTGTTAAATAGTAATGAACGAGAGACTTACACAGTCAAATGTGCATCATTTGTTATATGGTATTAAAAGAAGTATCAAAATATACAAAGGTGCATCACTTGTTATATAGTAATGAAAGAAAGACCAACAAAATCAAATGTGCATCACTTGTTATATAGTAATGAAAGATAGACCTACAAATCAATTGTGTATCACTTATTATATAGTAATGTAAGAAAGACAATCAATTGTGCATGACTTGATAAATAGTAATGAACGAGAGACCTACACAATCAAATGTGCATCACTTGTTATATGGTATTGAAAGAAGTATCAACAAATACAAAGGTGCATCACTTGTTATATAGTAATGAAAGAAAGACCTACAAAATCAATTGTGAAATACTTGTTATATAGTAATGAAAGATAGACCTACAAAGCAATTGTGTATCACTTATTATATAGTAATGTAAGAAAGACAATCAATTGTGCATGACTTGTTAAATAGTAATGAACGAGAGACCTACACAATCAAATGTGCATCACTTGTTATATGGTATTGAAAGAAGTATCAACAAATACAAAGGTGCATCACTTGTTATATAGTAATGAAAGAAAGACCAACAAAATCATGTACAATTTCGCAGCTGTGCTGCCGGTGATGTGTTCTACTTGTGGTAGCTATTCAATGATCTAGCTGACATTGTTTAGTATTTATCATTTAAATGGTTAGTATCGTCGTCTAATCTATATAGTTCATCATGTCCACTATATCGTTCGACGCCGAGTGAAACCATCCATACTTGGATGTTTTGTATTTTATTTCACTGAGATATTTCGAAGCCTTCCTCATAGTAGACAAATACTGCAATTTATTCGTAGTCATTCAATGTATCATAAATGATAAGATATTAATATGTGATAATTACGGAGTATAATCATAAACAGAAAAAGGGAAAACGGCAATGAAAATTAAATAAGGAGTAAATCAAAAAAAAAAAAAATACATTACCTTATTGCTCTTAGATTAGAGCACCACGACAAACATTTTTCTGAAAATACATGAAAAGCTTATTAAATAACGAAATAATTGATTGAGAACATAATTATATGCAACGACCGTAACGGCTTCAATTGTTTGCCGTGTAGAGGTACGGTATTATTTTCATCTTAATTTATGTGACCATTACGCATGTTATGAAAAACTAAATTGGTTTAATAAATATATCGTATGCAACTAACCTAAAAGTAAACGTTAATAATCCCTTTCTTTCTTTTTTTTTAAGTGTGCCATTCAGTAACTAAGCACTATTGTAACGATGGCATAATTAATTAATTACTGATTGTTAAAAGCATACTGCTTTAGTTGACTATTTTATAAGGTAGTGCAAACACAGATACATCTACACGCATAAGTATAACAATTATAGCTGTTTATTAAAAAATGGATACTTGCTTTTAGTTGACATGGTGACTAGCAAAGCAAGGATGAAGGTAGCAATCACTGACAAGGTGTAAATTATCCAGGAACTATCTCTCCGATATATCCACGAGCTTACTGCCAGAAAAATAACACTTTAACCGTTTAGTTAAAATACATGATGTTTTTCGGGGAATTATAATAATATTAGGCCACCCTCTTTCCCGCCACCGTTTTCCACACTAACATTACTCCCACCATCCCCTCCATCACGGGACATCACATATTTGGTGATTTAAAAAAAAAGGTAATAGGTTGGACAATTCAGAACAATTAAAAATCTTCCAGCCTCACTTGGGGTTCGAACCCAGGCCTCCCCGGGGATTGCTAGACCTGCCATAACCCACAAACTATCGATTGAAGGAATATTCCAAATTTGGAAAGTCGTTATTTAAACGAGGATGGAAACAATTTCTTTTCGGATAAGAAATGGATCAAAATTGCGATAATTTGAACAGCGCATTTTGAATTGTAGTATGAAATAGAAATTAGAAATACCAAATACATATTTAAAGAGCTGTCGGTTGAATTAGAAGTTAATACCAAGTAATTTATTAATGTGCCCTTACATAATATCCTTTCTTGGCATAAACCGTTGACCGTTTTTCCTTATATGGAAGTAGGCAATAATATAAAGGATTTTTTTCTTTATGGTTGTTGGAAAATTTAATATTTTTCCGCTAATCATTTTTTTAAAAGGATGCGTACATTACATTAACTTACATTCCTTTTCTACATTGACGATGCTGCTCACGTCAATATTACCGAGGGCGTTGCTAGCTGTACACCTGTACATTCCATTGACGTAAGTGTCTTTACTTGGCAACTGAAATTCCCACAATTGAGTTGTAATGTTTGACTTGTTCAGAGGTTTTAAGTCAATTGTTTTCCACCCAAACATATCATCAAACTTCTGAAGGAAAACATCCGGTGTTGGATTACCGTCAACTTTGCAGATAACCAACAGGATATCTGCATCATTCGCAACATTGATAGTGGATGGAGTAACCATTTGGACGGTAGCCGGATCTGTTAAAGGAAAAAAAAAACATGACATTCTCGATGTAAGATGATTGGGGTTGAAAGTGGATCAAATTCGTTGGTTTTTCTTGCCCAGATGAAAAGTTGCATATGTATAAGATGTGTTCATGTTATGTATGTACCTTGGGTGATATGGTTAGGCAAGGGAAAATTTCAAATTAGGAAAAGCACATATAAATCTTAACGTTTAAGTAGTGTAAGACCCGTTCTTGTAATAGAGAAGGTTCTCTTAGGCATACTCACACCAAACATTTAACATCTGTTTTGACATTCCCTTCCGGTCACCTTTCAATTCACAAACTAAGTCTTTATTATGATGTTTGCGGTCACTTTGAAACGATGCAAAGCTGCATAATCTCGATACACTGTCACTAGTGTTAGTCTGTGTACCATGCTCTTCAGGTGTGCATGTAATGTTGTCTAGAGTCCAGGAAAACTCAACAATCGTCCCTATGGGACTAACATCAACACAGCAAACTGCTGTAATCGTCTCGTTTTCTATTATGATCTTATTTGCTCTTAGCTCTGGCTGACCTGTTGTAGGAAGCAAAATTGCAAATATGATAATTTCAATGTACACATTTACTGTTTATCATCAAAAACACAATTAATTTATAAAGTAATTTAGATTAGCTTTAATTGCATTAAGTTTTTTGGACAAAACATATTGAAAATCAGGTGTAGAATAAGACCGAATTAAAGTTTAAAGACATATATGTCCACTGTATTCATGTCTGACTCTGCTTCATTCGAAACAAGGGAGACGTCTTGGTGGAGGGGGGGGGGGGGCAGCCTTACAATATAAACTAACGATTTAAGTTGTCAACAACCGATGGTGTGCATATGTGATTTGACGGATGTACGTTTAGTACGGGTGTTTTTATACTGTTTCTTTAGGCTTTCACATTTTTTTGCCTTATTGGTTCTATATATTCAATATTTTGGTTTTTGTTACTATTTGGTTTTATGTTTTACATTTGCAAAGCGCTTTGAGCAGCTTTGCTTATTATGCGCTATATAAGTATTACTTAATATTATTACGTTGTTATGTAAACAATAAATGCACATTGCGGTCTAATTTGGAAGCTGTTCGGGTGTTTCAGTCGGTAGGTCTATATGTACTGCTGTTCTTAACAGTGGCCTGATAAGCTTATTTAACAGACTATTCTTCATGGTTTGCTTACTGTAAATTTGAAGGAGCGCGTAATCCATCCATAACCGTAATCCTGTATACATCGCACAGACATACATGCCAGCGTCAGCCACTGTAACATTAGTAATCTCCAATGACGCATATCTACCATCGTCTGATAGCTTTGATGTGTACCGATCATCCTGGTTATATGGTTCCTTTTTGTGGCTATGGCCGGCATCAGTTATGGTTACATTCTCGAAGAACCACAAGGAAGTCACATCTCCGGTGAAGTTGTTCGTGCATGCTAGCTTTGCACAACTACCGATTGCCTCTGTATGTGTTTGGATGCCAAGACAGCCTAATTTTCGAGAAGAAAATCAAAAATTGCATTTATTCATTTCATTAACTCAATTTTTTGTTATGTTTGTTTTTGGCTTCCGTCCCTCACTTTCGATATTTTTGAACTCATTACAACGACCTGATAGTTCCTTCAATTCGATGATTGTTTTATTTTCTTCTTCTTTTTGGCGTTAATTGGTACTTATACGATATGCGGTATACTTGTTTGATAAATGTCCTCGGACTATTTCTGTCAACATCAAAGCCTATCTATCCCACGCGTGATGAAAGCAGGCTTACTGAATTAATAACGTTATGTTAGTTACCCTGGATTTGCCACAAAAAAAGGGGCGATAAAACATTCAATTGGTCAAAAGGAAAACCATCATTTTAGATTGCAAACACCTAATTAGAAACAATTAACGTAGCTATACGAAGCCCACGATATCAATAGTTTGTTAAAGAAAGATTAAAGGAAGTATTGCGACCCAACAAGAAAAGGTGCGGCTGAAAAAGAAAAAAAAAATATCATCTTCAAAAGTGGTTACCTTCAAATATGAGAAAACACGCCAGAGTCCAGACGGCAGAAGTGATCTTGTAAGGACAGGTAACCGATAGATCGATCTTCATCATGTTCTTTCGTCCTGGAAACAACCGGATGCTTATGTATTAACCTGTAACTGATCATACTCGCGTCGTAGTAAATATGGCGGACTAATTTAACTTCCTGGTTCGTTTATTAATTGATCATGTATGAAAAGTGATCGCAAACATGATTGTCTGTTGTTAATGCGAAAGTGAAATGAAACATGTTTGACGTGTGTCTGTGTTTGATGTGGGTGCTGCGTGGTGTATTAGTGTAGGAGTCAAAATGGCCGGCCACGGCCCCTGGTGATCAGTGGCGTAGCTAGAAGTTTTGGCGCCCGGGTGCAAGAGTAAAAAATTGCGCCCCCACCTCCACTACTAAAAGAAAATGAAATTGCGCGCGAAAAATGTTGGTTTTTTATTTCGGGTAAGCGGTTACAGCCCCCCCCCCCCTCTTCCCCCTAAATCAAGTTGTGCTCATACGCCTATGAAATTTCCACCTATCGAAATCTACTGCCTTGGAACTGTTTAATGAAATACCGAAATTTCCGTGACATGTTGTTATTACAGAATACAGAACAGAATTAAAAAAAGAGAGAAAGCGGTCAACATGGACTGAACAACATGGAGGCACTTGCCCCACCACCCAACAATTTAGCTTCCCTTCCAAACAAGGACAACTGTTCCTCCTCGTAATCCTCTCTTGCGCGCCACCTCTATCTCGCTCTCTCTTTCTCTTCTCTCTATTTACAGGCAAACTGTTTGCAAGGCAGTTAATTTGAGTAAATTTGCTAGCAAAAAATGTTTATTTTACCCAGTGTTCCTTCTAATTAACGCGCTAAAACCTGGATATTCAGATATTCCCGTGGAAGGAAGTGGGTCCGTTCTTTGTCTAATATTTCGCTCCTGTCTGGAGGTGTCCAGGTTCATCATTATTTCATTTGCGTACACATTTTTGTCAAGGAAGAAATTCTCCATCTGAATGTAATTATAAGTAGACCTATTAATTTCAGGTGACATGCGGGTGAATCGAAACTACTGAAACTGGATGAAATTAAAACTTTTGAAGACTTAATTACACTTCAGAAGAAGTATTGTGCTCTATTAACTGAGCTACTCGATCCACAGTTTTTTCCTTTGCTGGAGTGAACAACAGTACCTTGCAGGCAGGTCAACCAAGACCCACACCCCTTTGCATCCCGTACTGCAGGAAAGTGCAAGCAATGGTCTTGAAGATAAATTCAGCTGAAATGGATTGTATCAATGGGAATGTATCAATGGGAATAAACAAAGTATACCTGTTCAATTGAAGTATGTGTTTCCTAGTCGAGTATATTATGCGTGTTCTAAGTTCTCACCAGAACATTGGTTCTGGCTATCAAGTACCACAGTGCGAGTACTGTTTTCGGGATTTGGAGTACAAGTGTCCAAGTGCTGCTTTTAAATCTGAGCACCGACTACGAGAATTGTTTCATCCAAGTGATAGGTCACATAATCAAAACCCAACATTTTGGCCGTAACATGCACGTCAAAATGGTAATATAACCGAAACCCTACAACCCATTAAGGATAACAGACAGAGTATTAATTATAGTCCTTGATTAAAGGAAATCAAAAGACAAAGTTGTCATATCGGTACGAATAAGTCTGTCACGACTTCCAGCTAGGCCTTTGTTATGTTAATTCGTACTTAATTCAGTTGGAAGAAGGTACGATTAAAGTAGGGGTTGATTGGAAATCTACAGAAAAAACAGATCCAATCAATCTAAATAAACGATTAATAGTTCCCGTTGAATTCATGTTGGTTTATTATATCTATTTCTCTTAATTAATGTTGGATTATAAAAAGATCAATCAAATTATGATATACAGCCTTGTATGGTAAATAAAAATAATGATTATAAGATCGTTCTCTTTCGAACATAATTCCAGTTCTGAAGAGCCTGTGCGATTGGGATATACACTTGCTGTGTAGACTAGAGTGAAGCTATATACGACGATGCATCATTAACCATTTCCCCCACTCTACTCACAAAGTGTGACTACTTATTAGCACATAGCTCCAAAGAGCCAATCAAAAGTGAAGCCAATAAATATCAGCTGCACGAGTGTAAATATCTGGATGGAACATATGTGTCCTAAACTCACATTGCTCTGGAAGAATTTTATGCTCAAGATCAAGTAAACAACAAATTATTCTAAACGAGCGTGAGACCAGAGGAGTCAATGTCTTCCAGGGATATATTTCAAATCGGAGGATATCTTCATGTTGGCTATAAGGGGCTTACAGAGTTAATGTAATATATTCCAGACTAATCAATGGCACTAAACAGTAAGATCAGTGTAATTTTCCCAAGGCTGATGACGTCAAAGGTCAGGGCTCAAAGGTCAAACAGTACCTTATTGATAATTACGTGTGCATATTGCTAGTGTTAATTTGATACTTTATAGATTTCTTTGTTATAGATGTCAGGTTGCGGTTCCATTGCTGATGCTGCTGCACGTGTGTCAACCTGAAACAGAGCAAACCAATACGAAAATGTAAAAAAAAAAAATTCTTAGAGACCATATCTGGAGGAAATGACATTAAAAATGTATCTTAATAAACTGTTAATGTCTATGAAGCATAAAATAACTTCTTTGGCAAACCAAATTAATTCAGATATGTTAATATGCATATGCAGTTCCTAGCGACATTGGGTGCCAGTGCATCCCATGAACCCTTTACAGCTGACAGGCTGAGTAAAAGACCTTATTATATCATTTAACGTTATTGCATGTACTTTGCGATGACGAGCAATGTCTTACAAAGTTATGGTAATGTATATATGGTAGTTCATACTTATCAATTCAATTTAGTTAGTTGTCTTGAGATTAACTAACTTCAAGGGAAAATACTACACTATATAAAATCAGAACGATCAAAAACTTTTGTTCTCGCACTTTCATGTTTTTCTTGCTTTCATTTTTCTCATTCGCCTCTTTGTTGCACATTTGTGTTACATTTATCAGTTACAACTATAGCTTTTACTTTCTCAAAAGTTGTTAACTCATTTGTGAAGTTTTCAAAGTGGAATTGTTTCATAATAGGTAGTCGTCGTTACTTTTGGTCACTTGCGTGTAACTACTTTACTCGGCCTTTTGGCTAAGATCATATGTAGTACATGTTCCCTTTCAAGGGGAATGGTGATGCACACCCGACGATGATCACACAGTCACAGTTCCGATGCAAGGGGACTGGGGTTTAGAGCGGATCAGTCGTTCGGTAGTTAGGTTTTCGTGCCCAGGTTCATTCCTGGGCGACTTTTTCTTAAAAAGTACTTGACGTATATTCTTAGTTTAACATCGCACCTGTTGGTTTGTCGTTGCCATGTAAGTCTCTGTCGTGCTTTGTAAATATTCATTAAGCTCATCGAAGCTTAAACGAGATTGTTGATCCCACTGCCAGCAAAGTGACATTGCTTCATACCTATAAAAAGAATCAGTAAAAGAATTGCTGTAAACAGATCATTTGAAGTTTATTGAAGTTATCGTTGTCTTTAGAATCCTACTAGGTAAAATTAATAATGGTTTGGAAATGTAAACAATGCCAAATGCGTTTATTAGTACCTATCTTCAGCGCCGTACACAAACCTACAGTCTATGGTATGTGTTTGGAATTTGAACAACACATGTGAATCCAACAATAGTAGTTTATGTAGTGTTGTCGTTTTTCCAGTAAAAAAAAGGAAGTTTATCATTAACTTTTTGAAGTGTGTCCTTACATCAACCAAATAAGTTAGCTTAACCACAATGCCGGACATATTTTAATAAACTATATATATGTGGTACAAACGTGTTGGCCTGTCAAGCTCATTTACGCAAGCATAATTCATTATAGGCTTAAATTCTTAAAACATAAAGCACATAAATGACTTTTTTGGTACCTTCATGTACACATCTGTTTCTTTGAAAATTTGAAATACACTTACAATATAGAAATATTATAGTACAAAAGCCACAATTAGAGTCAGCCATTAACAGAGCATTATAATGATATCGAAAGCTTATTAAGCTGAAAACTGATCGTTGATGACAATTTTTAACTTACATTTGTCCAGGACAATTGCCAGGTCGTGTTAGTTTTCCTAAAACGTCTTTTGGTTTTAGTATGTCTTTATATTGTGGTATTTTAGCACCTACAATAAAAAAGGAGCACAAAAAGACATAGCAAGATCGCAGAACTGATGTGTCAACATCTATAATGAAACAACCCTATTGATTAATGCAAATATTGTGTTAATTAAATTGTGAATTATAATAGGTTAGAAATATTATCCACTTTCAGATGGTTTTCATAGTAGAAGCTCTGAATAGATAGTATTACTGTTCATCTTAAGTAAAAACTTATCGTGAAGAAATAAATTGAATTGTTAATTTTCAGTCTCAACAACACTGCATATTTCCATTTTGTATTCTGACCATGTTTTGTATTAAATCCTTTACTGTTAATATCATAACAACGTAACAATTGTATAGAATAAACATGTGTCAGAATATAATGGCTTTCTCCATATGTGTGCATGATGCAGATTGTACAACTAGTAGGTATTATAGTACGGTCTTATTCGATCTACGATCTTCTAGACTGAGAAAAACACGACAACACAAATGTCAACTATAGAAAGCTTTACAAACAAATCCTAAATATTCTGCATAAAAGCATTATTTAATACCTCTATGTAAAAGGAACGGTAATGCAAAATAATACTTACCATACGAAAATATTTCCCACAGGACAACTCCAACAGCCCAGAGATCGCTTTCTCGTGTATATTCTCCTTTTCGCTTCGCTTCCGGTGGGATATTCAAATGAACTATTCCATTATTCTAAAATAATAGAGGAAGTTCATTAAACGAAAACTAGATAAAAAATATAGCAATTTTTGTTTTACTTTGAATCGAATAGTAAATATTTCTGGCGAATATAATAAGAGTTATAAGAGTATATATCATGCAGCGTAAAGCGAAACACAAGTCGAGTTTCCATAGTAATTTTTCATATCAAGCAACAAGAAATTTTAATGAATTTGTATAAGGCAGCTTAAGTCACGAATTTTGATACATGCAGTAGCTTACCTTTTCAAGTTCCTCTTTAAGTCTGCCTCTTGAACACATTACGTAACAAAAGTCATAAAGTTTACAAGAAAAGGAAGAGTTTCCAGTTTGAGAAATAAGTAGTTTCTCAGTACTTAATCCGGGATGTATCCACTGAAAGATTCATGAAAAAAAGAATCCAGAAATTTGAAAGATGATTAGTCAAGTAAGCTTTAGAAGACACAAACGTTGCATGTCTCAAAGGATATTTGTACACAACGAAATTCAAGTAATTTTACAAACAAATCAAGAAAATAAAAACCGGAATAAAATTCTTACATGTACAGTAGTTTGACTATACAACTTACATTACCAGATTACCAGATAAATTTAGTAACACTCACATATGTGATACTTTTTACAACTATTGGAATATTGCTACTATAAATCAGGATGTTATTTCGCAGGATTTTATTTCGTCATCACTCTCAATGTATTAACCAACACCAGACTTCCAACTGTTTAAAACGTTTTGTTTATCTGTAATTCATATTTGATAAGATTTGGCTCGATGCAATCTAAACCAGTGTGTTCTTTAAGTAATTGACAATACACCTTATGACAAATTAACCGATCAGTTGGAAAATAAGACATCATCACATATATTTAATATTATTCGATAGATCAACTTTTACAAGACTAGTTTGAAAGAACTTGGCACTTCTATGAACCTGGTTCTAGCGAAAATGGATCGATGTACCGATCTTCATGACTCCATACTTTACATTATAACGCAATAATTTGTATCAACCCCGAAGATATACTGAATGTAAAAACACTCATTTATTTCCATATTAAGATATCTTACACCATTCTGATGAAGAAACTTCATGCCGTCGATAACGTTAGATGCAAATGTCAGAAAGTGCTGCGGTACCGGTTCCATTGCATTCCCGTAGAGAAAGCTTTGTCCAAAAGTAATTTCAAGATATGTTCTGACGGTGCCAAAAGCCATATATTCTTCCAAGCAGTATGTAACACCTGCAGTATATAATAATAATAATTTTGACCAATATTAACACTACATAATGTAATAGAAATGTCATTTTCTTGTATTTTATCATGCACAAACTATATTCGAATACATTTATGAATGAACCAACATTTTCATCATGCATTATTAATGTTGATAAAATATCATGCTTACAACCACTGATGATGGTGAACTTAAATGATGAGAGCAAAAATCTACCTGACTTCTCAAAAACTCCAAATGTTTTGACAACAGTTTCGTTTTTGGGAAGGGTGGCAATGTGTCGAAGGAAGTATTCCGTTTCCTCGGAAGCTTTTGTAACATCTGTAAAAGAAAAATATCAAGTACAAAACAGACGGTCTGCATTGTAAACTAAGGCCAATCCCCTTTAACATATAGCTAAGATAACTTCATATTCTTTAAGTCTTAATATACAACCAGTAGTACGAGTGTGTGTAATCGTTGTATAATCTATATATAAAGTCATTAAAACCAGGCTAACACTGTATTGTAAGTTACTGTAAGAGTAAGATTGCACACCATTCTCTTGGTTGTAATGTTATTGTTATAGCCACGCGATGTTGGCATACCATCGTATTGTTACTTTCTTTGTATATGTTAATTTTCACGTATTGTTGTAGTTGTATGCATCTCAGTTATGTTGGTAATTGTGTTAGTGTAATTGTGTGTTCTTTGTTAAGTGTGTAAAAGTAAGTTGGCCTGACGTTTCGATCCTAGCAGGATCTTCTTCAGAGGCTAAATGACAAGTTACAGTAACAGAGGGGACAAAAAAACCCCTTTGTCCCCTCTGTTACTGTAACTTGTCATTTAGCCTCTGAAGAAGATCCTGCTAGGATCGAAACGTCAGGCCAACTTACTTTTACACATTCTATTACACAGGCTCTCTAGTGGATAAGCAGTTTGCTAACAGTTTTATTTCATTTTCTTTGTTAAGTGTCTTAGATATATATTGTAAGGAGCTGAGGCTCGGGTAGTCTGGATTGCGTCTCATTGGAATGGATATGGATTGGGCCGACGCACATAGTCGTATATAGTTAATAATTACATATTAGAAAGAGTTCCACGCCGTCTCAGTTTCGTGCTTAGTTGTGTACATATAATTTAACTGTCTCGCACTACTACGACAGGATGCATGTCGTAGCCGAATTAGCTGGTGAATGAATAATCATATATAGTAACGGTGCGTATAATGACACGGTGCAAGTTCTCAGAACATACCTGTACAACTCCTCATGTGTGTATAGGTTTCAGTTACAGTCCCTTTATTTAATATTCCAAGCCAACGCTCTCGCGTTGTTTCCGGGTTCAGTTGTGCAACAAACGTTACATACGCTCCGTCGAATTTCTTCAGCTTGTGTGGCTCCTGTGTATGGTCTTCTTCATCTATGCTTGCATACATGTCTGGATCATTAAATGGAAATAGTGATAGCTCATGAAGTGAGAATGTGGATATATAATAAACCAATCTAAACGACCAAATAATCAAACATTTGCCATGCAGGGGACTGCTGATTTTACAACGTTAAGCAATCATAACAGCATAAGGAGGAAGCTTATAGGTGACATAGTACGCATAGGATAACTATAAGCAGCATGTTTGTCTTGATATTTTATATTCTATGCAGAAAGAACGCTTTATAAATGTTTCTACAGCTTTTTCACTGTTCGTATTTCTTTTTTTTCTTTGGGTGGTGGCGTTTTTCACTTAAATTTTCTGGAATGATTTTACCTTTCAGGCAAAACTAATCAACTATTTTTTATAATGAGTTTAATTTGATTCAATGAACGAGATCCTACAACGAATGAACATTACCACGCATACAACAATAATACGTACCAAGATAATTTTTCTCAACAGTCTCCGAAGAATTTACAAGAGTATCGATACGTTGAAGTGCAAAATCTGGGGTTTGCGGAAGATCTCGCCTGTCGAAAAGAGTTGAAAATTTGCATCACTTGTTGTATAGTATGAAAGAAAGACCAAAAAATCAATTGTGAAATACTTGCTATATAGTAATGAAAGAAAGACCAACAAATACAAAGGTGCATTACTTGTTATATGGTAATGAAAGAAAAACCTACACAATCAAATGTGCATCACTTGTTATATAGTAATGAAAGAAAGACCTACACAATCAAATGTGCATCACTTGTTATATAGTAATGAACGCGAGACCTACACAATCAAATGTGCATCACTTGTTATATAGTAATGAAAGAAAGACCAACAAATACAAAGGTGCATCACTTGTTATATAGTATTGAAAGAAAAACCTACACAATCAAATGTGCATTACTTGTTATATGGTATTGAAAGAAAATCCTACACAATCAAATGTGCATCACTTGTTATATAGTAATGAAAGAAAGACCTACACAATCAAATGTGCATCACTTGTTATATAGTAATGAACGCGAGACCTACACAATCAAATGTGCATCACTTGTTATATAGTAATGAAAGAAAGACCAACAAATACAAAGGTGCATCACTTGTTATATAGTATTGAAAGAAAAACCTACACAATCAAATTTGCATTACTTGTTATATAGTATTGAAAGAAAAACCTACAAAATCAAATGTGCATTACTTGTTATATAGTAATGAAAGAAAGACCTACAAAATCAAATGTGCTTCACTTGTTATATAGTATTGAAAGAAAGACCTACAAAATCAAATGTGCATCACTTGTTATATAGTAATGAAAGAAAGACCTACAAAATCAAATGTGCATCACTTGTTATATAGTAATGAAAGAAAGACCTACAAAATCAAATGTGCATCACTTGTTATATAGTATTGAAAGAAAAACCTACAAAATCAAATGTGCATCACTTGTTATATAGTAATGAAAGAAAGACCTACAAAATCAAATGTGCATCACTTGTTATATAGTATTGAAAGAAAAACCTTCAAAATCAAATGTGCATCACTTGTTATATAGTAATGAACGAGAGACCTACACAATCAAATATGCATCACTTGTTATATAGTAATGAAAGAAAAACCTACAAAATCAAATGTGCATCACTTGTTATATAGTAATGAACGAGAGACCTACAAAATCAAATGTGAATCACTTGTTATATAGTTATGAACGCGAGACCTACACAATCAAATGTGCATCACTTGTTATATAGTAATGAAAGAAAAACCTACAAAATCAAATGTGAATCACTTGTTATATAGTAATGAAAGAAAGACCTACAAAATTAAATGTGCATCACTTGTTATATAGTAATGAACGAGAGACCTACAAAATCAAATGTGCATCACTTGTTATATAGTAATGAAAGAAAGACCTACACAATCAAATGTGCATCACTTGTTATATAGTAATGAAAGAAATACCAACAAATACAAAGGTGCATCACTTGTTATATAGTAATGAAAGAAAGACCAACAAAACCATGTACAATTTCGCAGCTGTGCTGCCGGTGATGTGTTCTACTTGTGGTAGCTATTCAATGATCTAGCTGACATTGTCTAGTATTTATCATTTAAATGGTTAGTATTGTCGTCTTATCTATATAGTTCATCATGTCCACTTTATCGTTCGACGCCGGGTGAAACCATCCTTACTTGGATGTTTTATATTTTATTTCATTGAGATATTTCGATGCCTTCCTCATTGTTATTCGTTCGTAGTCATTCAATGTATCATAAATGATAAGATATTAAACATGTACTAATTACGGAATATAATCAATGCAAAAAAAAAAGGGAAAACGGTGATGAAAATTAAGTTAAATTAAGAGTATATCAAAATGAAAAAAGAAATACATTACCTTACTGCTCTTAGATTAGAGCACCACGACAAACATTTCTCTGAAAATACATGAAAAATTGATTAAATAACGAAATGCTTGATTGTGAACATAATCATATGCAACGACGGTAACAGCTTCACTTGTTCACCGTGTATTATTTTCATCTTTATTAATGTGACCATTACGCACGTTATGAAAAACTAAATTGGTTTAATGAATACATCGTTATGCAACTAACCTTAAATAAAAAGGTTTATTATCCTCTTTTGTTAAGTGTGTCATTCAGTAACTAAGCACTTTTGTAACGATGGCTTAATTATTTAATTAATGATTGTTAAAAGTAAACTGCTTTTAGTTGACCATTTTATAAGGAAGTGCAAACACATGTGATAAGTCTAAACGCATAAGTGTAACAATTATATAGCTGTTATTAAAAAAAAATGGATACTTGCTCTTAGTTGACATGGTGACAAGCAAAGCAAGGATGAAGGTAGCAATCACTGAGATGGTATATATTATCCAGGAACTATCACTCCGTAATATCGACGAGCTTACTGCCAGAAAAATAATACATTAACTGTTAAGTTCAATTCAATGATGTTCTTCGGGGAAGTAAAATAATATTAGGCCACCCTCTTCCCCATCGCCGCTTCCACACAAACATTACCCACCCTCCCCCTCCCCTCCATCACGGGACATCACATATTTGATGATTTTTGTAAAAGTAGGTAATAGGTTGGAAAATCCAGAGCAGTTGAAAATCTTCCAGCCTTTATCGGGATTCGAACCCAGGCCCGGGATTGCTAGATCTGCCATAACCCACAAACTATCGATTGAAGGAATATTCAAATTTGGAAAGTCGTCATTTAAACGAGGATGGTAACATTTTTTTTCGGATTAGAAATGGATCGGAAATGCGATAATTTGAACAGCGCATTTTGAATTGTAGTATGAAATAGAAATTAGAAATCCCAAATACATATTTAAAGAGCTGTCGGTTGAAGTAGAAGTTAATACCGAGTAATTCATTAATGTGCCCTTACAATGCTTACATAATATCCTTTCCTGGCATAAACCGTTGACCGTTTTTCCTTATATCGATATACGCAATAAAATAAAGGATTTTTTCATTATGGTTGTTGGAAAATGAAATATTTTTCGGTTAATAATTTTTTTAAGAGGTTGAGTACATCACATTAACTTACCATCCTTTTCTACACTGATGATACTGCTCACCACAATATTACCGAGGGCGTTGTTAGCTGTACACCTGTACATTCCATTAACGTAGGTGTCTTTACTTGGCAACTGAAATTCCCACAATTGAGTTGTAAGGTTTGACTTGTTCAGAGGTTTTATGTCAATTGTTTTCCATTCAAACATATCATTTAACTTCTGAAGGGAAACATCTGGTGGGGGATTACCGTCGACTTTGCAGATAACCAACAGGATATCTGCATCATACGCAACATTTATAGTGGATGGAGTAACCATTTGGACGGTAGCCGGATCTGTTAAAGGAAAACAAAACATGAAATTCTCAATGTAAGATGACTGGGGTTGAAAGTGGATCAAATTGTTTGGTTTTCTTGACCAGATGAAAAAGCTGCATATGGGCATCAGGTATACTGTAAAGACAAGATCCTTGTTCAAACAGTCAACATTAACATTGGTCAGGGTTTGGATTATACTAAGGAAATTAGGGCAATAGGATTGGGGTTGAGATAAGGGGTTGTGGTTAGGTGTTGGTGTTTGGATAATGGTAAGGAGTTGATTGGTGGGGTTAGGCATTTAGGGTCGGGTGATAATACGGTGATTCGTAATCATAACTAAGAATATTATTGATGTGAACCATTAGTGATATATCTTGATGTACTGTTAGCCCGTGATACAATTTTAATAGCCATGATATTTTAAAGTGCTGAAAACCCCCCATATTTACTTCCAAAGGAAAATTCAATTGGAGTAAAAATCTTTCCTGGTAAATTTAACTAAAAAAAGGAGACATCCACAGGGTTGCTGCAATGAAGTATATATAAACTGGTAAAATCAAATTGATTACTAAGACGATTAGATCTCCAATTCTGCAATGAGTTATCTACAAGAAAGTTGACTCATAACATTCCTTTAAAATTATAGTAACATAAGCTAGCTTAAAAATGAGACATTTAAGTGCACCTATTTGGATTTCTACAATGCTTCACCACACAATATACAATATGTGTACATGTAATGTATGTAAATTGGGTGATATGGTTAGACAATTTCAAATTAGGAAGAGCAAATATAAATCTTAACAATTAACGTATCCAGTATTAATCAGTGGAGGACCCGTTCTTGTAAAAGAGAAGGTTCTGTAAAAAATATACTCACACCAAACATTTAAAATCTGTTTGGACATTCCCTTCCGGCCACCTTCCACGTCACAAACTAAGTCTTTATTATGCTGTTTGCGGTCACTTTGAAACGATGCAAAGCTGCATAATCTCGATACACTGTCACTTAGGTTAGTCTGTGTATCATGCTCCACAGGTGTGAATGTAATTTCGTCTAGAGTCCAGGACAACTCAACAATCGTCCATATGGGAGTAACATCAACACAGCAAACTGCTGTTATCGTCTCGTTTTCTAAGATGGACTTGTTTGCTCTTAGCTCCGGCTGACCTGTTGTAGGAAGCAATATTGCAAGATATGATAGTTTCAATGTACACATTTACTGTTTATCATCAACATATATCATATAAAGTAACATATAGGGTAATAAAGATAACTCAAAGTTCACATTTCAAAAGAAACTTATGAAAGTAATTTAACTTAGATATAAATTTGTACAACTGGTTTGTATCTTGTCTTCTCTTAGATACGGCGGAAGTCCAAAAATAGATATCTTAATTGTCGGTGCAGTTAAATAGCCAATAAAAGGCAGATGTTGTTTTCTATCAGTTAAGGCTTGTGTGATGCGCAAGGCGCAGCCCATCAAGTTCTTTGTCTAACAAGAGTACCATTTTCGTGACTTTCACGCATGTATAACCTAAGCACGTTGACAGAGGGTCTCCGGATAGTGTCTGCAGCTAACGTCCACCACAAAGTAATTTCTGTAAGTCCTTTGAAAATGTAGTTGTACGTAAATCATTGATAAACGTATTTGGCGTGACCATCGTAATGTTTATTTAATTTTAAGAGTAGTAGCGTGTGTAACTGACATAACTAAGCCCTTATAGTTATTATCATTAGTTTGACAGGTCTCGCTTTCTTAGAATTTCTTTTATCTCCATAAGAAATAATTGACAAGTTAATTAAACGAACGATCTGGCATGAATCAGTCTTTGTGACGAATTTACTTCAATCGAAGTTTTTACATAAAATATCTTAGGACTAGGCTGACTTAACTATGCACACAACCTATGAACAGTACTGTGTTCATCGTACAACCTGTCCTAGAAGCAAGTCTGAATATTTTGGGAATTCTCTCGTTCTCTCTAGTAGAGGATAAATGCTTATAAAGTAGTGACTGCATTCTGGTATTGGCAGATGTTCGAAAGAGGAAGTGAGAGTGCACTCATATTTAATTATAACAGACTAGGTAACAGCAGATTGCCGGGGTCTTGAACAAGACTAAGTTTAAACATGTTGCATTGCGTTTTTGACGCAGTGGGTACGTTTTGCGTTATTGTTGCGGTGCGTTCGTTTCGCGCTATTGGTTCAATGCGTCTAAATTTCGTCGATTATTGTACTGAACTAGTATGTTAGGACAAGATTGAATACATTTACTCAGCTAACAGATAATGTGTTAGTCTGTTCTAGTACTTAGTCCCTTCCTTACGCTAGCTTGTTCATCGATTCTGTACTTTGATTGCATTAATATTTTGAGGCAAATCACATTGAAAATCAGGTGCAGAATAAGACCGAATAAAACTTTAAAGACATATATGTCCACTGTATTCATCTCTGGCTGTGCTTCATTGAAAACAAGGGAGACGTCTTGGGGTCGGCCAGCGTTACAATATAAACTATAACGATTTAAGTTGTCAACAACCGATAGTTTGCATGTGAATATGTGATTTGACGGATGTATGTTTGTTATGTAAACAATAAATGCACCTTGTGGTTTAATTTACAGTTGTTTCTGTCGGAATAGGTCTGCATGTACTGCTGTACTTAACAGTGGCATGATAAGCATATTTAACAGACTATTCCCCATGATTTGCTTACTGTAAATTTGCAGGAACATGTACTCTTTCCATAACCGTAATCCTGTATACATCACACACGAATACGTGCCGACGTCACCCACTGTAACATTTGTAATCTCCAATGAGGCAGATCTACCATCGTCTAATAGCTTTGATGTGTACCGATCATCCTGGTTATATGGTTCCTTGGTGTGGCTATGGACGGCATCAGTTATGGTTACATTCTCGAAGTACCACAAGGAAGTCACATCTTCTCCGGTGAAGTTATTCGTGCATGTTAGCTTTGCACAACTACCGATTGCCTCTGTCTGTGTTTTCATGCCAAGACAGCCTAATTTTTGAGAAGATAATCAAAACATTGCATTTATTCATTCCATTAATTCAATTTTTGATATGTTTGTTTTAGCTTCCGTCTCTCACCATCGAACTCATTAGAACGACCTGGTAGTTCCTTTTATTCGATATGTTATTTTATATTTCTTCTTTTGGGCGTTAATTAATTGGTACTTATGCGATATACGGTATACTTGTTTGATAAATGTTCTCAGATCCTTTCTGTCAACATCAAAGCCTATCTATCCCACGCGTGATGAAAGCAGGCTTAATTAATTAATAAGGTAATGTTAGTTAACCTGCATTTGCACAACAAAAAAAGAGCGATAACACATTCAATTGGTCAAAAGGAAAACCCATCATTGTCGATTGCAAACACCTAATTAGAAACAATTAACGTAGCTATACAAAGCCCAAGGTATTAATATATGTTCGTTAGAGAAAGATTAACAGCAGTAACGCTACCGTACAAGCAAAGGTGCGGATGAAAAATTAAAAAAAAACATGATTATCATTTTTCAAAGCGGTTACCTTCAAATATGAGAAAACACGCCAGAGTCCAGACGGCAGAAGTGATCTTGTAAGGACAGGTAGCTGATAAATTGATCTTCATCTTGTTCTATCGCCCTGGCAACAACTGGATGCTTATGTATTAACCTGTGATTGTACATACTCTCGTCGTAGTAAATATGGCGGACTAATTTAACTTCCTGGTTCGTTTATTAATTGATCATGTATGAAAAGTGATCGCAAACATGACTGTATGTTGATATTGCGAAAGTGAAATGAAACATGTTTGACGTGTGTCTGTGTGTGTGTGTGTGTGTGTGTTGTGTGCATGGTGTATTAGTGTAGGAGTCAATATGGCCGGTCACGGCCCCTGGTGATCAGTGGCGTAGCTAGAGCTTTTGGCGCCCGGGTACAAGAGTAAAAAATTGCGCCCCACCCCCACTACTGAAAGAAAATTAAATTGCGCGTGAAAAATGTTGGTTAGTTATTTCGAGTAAGCCGTTACAGCCGTTACGCCTATGATATTTCCACCTTTTAAAATCTACTGTCTTGGTACTGTATAATGAAATACCCGAAATTTCCGTGACATGTTGTCATTACAGAATACAGAACAGAATTTAAAAAAAAAGGAGAAAACGGTCAAAATGGACTGAAAAGAAATCACAATCTATAAATTTGCTAATTAAAACAACTACATTCAGTTCAGATTCTTATTAGTAACTGGAAAATGTTCATGCCTGATGACATACATCAATTTCGTCATGTTTTTCTAAAAGTGCCTATTTTTAAACTCTCATTCTCCAATTTCAGCGCCCCCTTAACCCGGCGCCCGGGGCACGTGCCCTCCTTTGACCTCCCCCTCCCTAGCTACGCCATTGCTGGTGATTGCTCTCGTTTACTGATGAAGGAGCTGGCGGTTGTTAAGGTTATAGGGTTATGGTTAGGACCCATACTTTTTCAATCCTTTTCCGTTACCGTGAAGCCGGGCTTAGTAACGTCCTTCCACGTTGTCAGTATTGTAAGGAACAATATATATGCATTGCACTGTAATGAATAATAATTCAATGTTTTACTATATTATTATCAATGTAATCAGTAAAGTAATAAATCAGTCAATGATTGGAAGCAGCGACCACCGCAAAACACACGCATGCATTCATCAAATAGTATGTAGTGAAGCATTGTGAAGATGCTGATGGTAAAACAAGTCATGCAGCTCAACATGAGATCAACCATCCATACACACAAATGATACGGAATGTTTCAAACACCATTTTCAACAAGTAATTATTTAACACATGAATCATCTCAATCCAACACTCAAATATGATTTCTTTTCAGGGGAACATGATGTTATTTTAATTTAAAAAATATTTTACGATATATAAAAAAATTAATATTAATTTTAGTACTATTAATTTTAATATTAAAAATTTTACGATATGCTATATCTTATACTAAGACAGATCTGAACGGCGAGATTCGCATTTTTATGATAGCTATAGCTGTGTGGAATTGTTCAATACATATTTCTACAAATAGGTAAACTCAGAGGTGCTACAGAAGTGGTATTGATAGTTGCTTCACGTATTTCTCGATAGGAGAGGCATGAAACCTTACAATCTAACATTAAGGTCACCAGTCTTGTCCCCACATAAACTCAAGAAGTCAAATAAGGGTCACGAAATATGTTCATACTTCAACGCGCATTTGAATGTCACACTCAAATCATTTTTAAGCGTGTAGACTTATAATACCCTGACTAAATGACTTTCTATTGCATTTAGTAAAGTAACTTGTGGAAGGACAGCTGAGTCTGCGTGAAGGAACTTTTAAAACTTTTAGTAATTTGACTTTTACAAATAATTAGTGATTGAATAGTCAGAGGTCATAATCATTTATGGCATATAAGTTTAGATACACAATTATAAATAGTATCGTGGCATTTGCATTACTTCTGGCTTATAAATAAACATATACATATGACGGTAACGGATATTTGGTAGACATTACGTATCAAGATCTTACCATTTAGTCAAACGATACAAACCTAACCAATAAATTAATTAACTTATAAATTTCAAAGTTTACCTGAATTAGAGACCAGCACTGTGAGAATATCTGGTAGAATTATCAGCTTCATATCTTCCTTAATTTATAAAAAGTAAAGTAAACTAAACAAAATGTATTATGATCACACTACACGGAGATGATTGTATGCTCTGAAATCATAGAATGACTCTTCACGATTAAACATCAAAATACTTTAGTAGTAGGTCAAACAATTACATGATATATAAACAGTTATAACGTTAATAATATGGTATCGTTTTGCTTTCACTTCATTCTAAAGAATTGATTTATGACAATTTCTAATAAAACTAGTAACATAATCCACACTAATGATTTAATAATTAGTAAGTCATGAACAGAACTGACAGTGTTCTCTGTACGATCGTGTCTATAATCGAGTCTCCACGAGACCAAATGCTATAAGGATATGGTATTGATCAACAGTTTTCTGCAATTAGGCGAACAATCAATTTCAGCCACTGAAAAACCTTCAAATCATTCCTGTTACCGATTTGACTGCATAGAATGCAAATTATGCGGGTACCCTATCATTACGTAAGCTACATATGTCTGAAGTGATAGTCAGTCAAAGAATATGGGATGATTTTGCACTGATTTATTCCGATTTTTATTTCATAGTTAGCAGAGCAATAATATAGATACAGTACGATCCTTGATCAAATGTTGACAACTGGATATCACACAGTTCCATTTCTATGATATCACACCACATCCGAGCTAACCCCTGCAAATGTTAAACTTTGCAGAATTTGCTCAGAATGCAGTGCTCAATTTGTATAGGAATATAGTCTGCTGGTATCAACACATGTCAGGTGATCGCCTTGCTACCTTCCGTCCTTGTTCACAACGTTCACACTAGTTCCCAAGTGTTTCGTGTTCATGCTCAGTACATGATCAATGGCTTTCGGTGACCAGTATGCAGCCTTTTATTTACATTCAGTTTGCTGCTGAAATGTAGCTACTCCGATGACAATTAAAGAAACAATGAGTTTCAATTAGAGTTAACTTTTCTCTCCCTCTAATCGTGTGACAACAAAGAGAAGTTCATGATTCAAACGATGTTATGAGCATATCTGCATCAGCAAACATTAACAGCCGTCCGTCCGAGCAACGTGATCGCCCCCTCCCCCCTCGCTCTCCCTCCGCCTGAGTGTCCCATATCAACTGAAAAGGTGTGTATGTGCACATAATCGATTAAGGAATGAGCTACTTGACGAAGTCTCGAGTTGGTTTTGTAAGCTTTTCACTACGCATCCAACTAAGTTACAGTTTTGGACTAGGGCACGAAACATGCATGAAACACTTGGTATGTAAACTATGCTACTCCCTGTTCTGTGGTTCAGAAATCGAACCCGCAAGTCTACACTCAAAACATTTCACTGAAGCTTCGTTGTCAACTCCAAGAGACATGGCCACACTCGACATTAAGCTTAAGCGAGTCCACAAAATATATCACGAAGGGGTAATTTCTTGTCATTATATCTTCTATAGAGGCTAATAACAGCAATGGCAGTGGTTACATTGTTTGGAGGTTCTACAGAAGCTGCTGCAGCAGTGCATACTACAGTACAACTATAAGCCTAACGTTAGAATAGTCATTACAACTGTTTCGTGGAACTAGGCCAGTGTCTGTTATGTAGCTGTGGGCTGCGCAAAAACACTAAACCCGCACACACTGTACGACATATAACGGCCTGACTCAACTCGACCGTCGTTAAATGGACCAATTATTGGTTCTTGTTTGAATTATATACATGTCCTATTGCATGACTGTATACTGATTATACTTGTGAAAGCAAGCATCTGTCATTTAATGTTAATGAAGAACCAGCAGTCCAGCAGAATATTATTATTATATACAATCATGGCCATCTAACTGTATGATTAATGGCAATAAAAATAACCAAATATTGCCAATTATGGATGACATATGTTTTTTATCTACATGTTAAAGTCAAAGAGCTGTGATGATGCCATTGAAACTTCATTTCTAAAATAATCAAGATTCTCCTGCCTATCTGTATTCCCCAACTGATTTAGGTTGGAGGGAGGGATGCTGAACTTGTGTGGAAATTAAGGGCCCCCAGAAAAAAAAAAACATAAATTGACATTTAGTCAAATGGTGCATTCTGTGGCAAGTTTAGAATATAATTTAGGTCTTTTAAAATTAGCTCTAAACTTAAGGTATTGCTACTGTTTACCTTGTGTTGGTTGAAAAACAAGAGGAGGGGATGGTTCACCTGAAGTAGTGGTCCAATTCTTCTCTGGCTACATGCACAACCCTCCCCTCCCCCCGACTGACAATTGTTGGTAGGGGTTGGGGGATGGGCCCTCCCCTAATCCCTCACACTTTGTGTTCACCAGTGCTATGCAAAAAGGTTGGCAAAAATTGTACTCATGCAGGCAAGTACAAACATGTTCCTGAAGAATCAGTAGGCATTACACAGTTCATAGAGGTAAATTCTCCAGTTAAAAGCCTGCTGAAGAGTGGTTTGATTTATATTATGCAAGCCCACCATAGTTTCTCAACCTAACATGAATACTTTTGTTTTAATGTTTTGTTTGATACTGTATGTCTTTTGTTCTGTTTTCTTTCTTTCTTTGTTCCCTTTAGGAAGTGCTTGCTGGAGTTGTCATTGTTCAATGTAAGAGCGATGTCCAGCATCAGGGTATCACTCTGACCTTGGATGGATCGGTCAACTTACAGCTCAGCAGCAAAAGTGTCGGATTATTTGATGCATTCTACAACTCGGTCAAAGTAAATCTCTTTCACAATTACATTCCATGATCAGTGTATTTCTCGTCGGTAATTTTAGTCGGTTCTGTAGTGTCTCATTGTTTGCTGTTATTGTGTGAGTAGTGAATTTGGTTATTGATGCAGGGAGGTTTCTATTCCTCTAAACAGGTTGTACTCACTTCTGCTTACATTTGGCTATATAGGCACATACCCATACTAACTTACATTTGTGATGTGGGAATCCCATGTGACCTGTCTTGATGGTAAAAGATGGCTGCAACAATAACAACAAACACAAGTGCAGAAAGTAGCTATGCTTGGAGCCAATAATCGCCAAAGTAAAGAGCACATCAGATATCTAAGGTGTCCTGCTGAATAATTTGATAAAAACAAATATGTAGTTTATGAGAATTTTAAATTTCATACCTGTTATCAAGAACAAGATATGAGCTTCCAAACGCAGAACACAACGGACACAAGCCCAGAGTGGCTAAAAGGGAGTTTGAACCAAAATTCACAGAGCCATATTCCAGAAACCAAATTGAGTATAAAGTTTTTGTGTGTGTTCATTGTGGTCACATTGCATTATTCTGATAAATATTCAGATATATAAAGAGGATTACCAGGGACCTCTCAATTGCTTACATATTCACTGCAGGAAATGTGTTACATCCTTCCACCTAACTATGAAATGAAATTTTCTACACAACCTTTGGTCAAAGTTTTGAATGCCTGGGTAAATCTGTCCACTTGGCCTTGAGGCCTTCCGATAGCAATCACTTTGCAAAATATTCTGTGGAACCAACTTTGGTGTCTGTTACTACCAACATTTGCTCTAGATAATAGCCATACTGGCAGATAATACTGAGCCATAATATTGAGATACTGTACTTAGGTTTCAGCATAGGAACCACAAATGTCTGAAATGTTTTAGTTAAAGATGCCTTTCTGCTTCAAAGCAAAAACTGTTTTTATTCCTGTTTTGTAACTTATTACAATCAAAAAGATATTAACAGCCCATAGTGGAAAAATTGTGCTGGCGACATTAACTGTAAAAATATGGTATTGCAAAAAACATTGAGGGCCATAAATTTTTACACGGTTGGTTCGAGGGGTTACAATATTCTGTGACTCTAATTTGTGTATAGTGGTAGAACCATGTGGAGTTTCTGGAAAATGAGATGCAATTATCCCTTGTACCACATGATGATTTGGCAAAGAAAAGCTAGGTTCTGGTCAGGAATGGACAGATATATCTGGTTAGGATTAGCCAGGTATCTGATCAGGAATAGTCAGGTACTGTATCTGGTTAGGATTAGCCAGGTATTTGGCAAGAAATAGACAGATATACTGTATCTGGTAGGAATAGTCGGTTTCTGGTCAGGAATAGACAGATATCTGGTTAGGAATAGCCAGGTATTTGGCAAGATATATAGCCAGGTTTTTTTGGTAAGTAGTAGCCAGGTATCTTGTTTGGAATAGCCAGGTATTTGGTTGTCTCAGTAATTTGGATGTACTGATGAGATACTAACATATGATCTATAAACAGGTTTAAAGAACATGTTTTATTGTTTTTACTTACACAAAAGGTAGTAATTGTTGCCAAAACCTGCTGCTACTAATCACCATTAAATATTTGAACATTCACAAAAATCACAAACTCTTAAATCCTGCTTTAAGGTCATCCAAATTTATCATTTGGTTGTTCATCACCATGGATTATAAGTGAATAATTACTTGTTGCAATTCTTCAAACCCCCACCCCACCCCCAAAAAAGGCCCAAGTTCATAGAAGTTTTATATAAAAAAAAAATTATCTTTTGTATTATATTCTCTGTCACACATTGAATGGGATTATATATATCTTGCATATTTAAATTAGTCATTTTGAACGATTTGTTTTAGACATAATTTATCTATGACTTATGTTAGTGTAATCTTACTCTTATTTGCATTTCCTTTATTTCCACAGCCCATTCAGCTTTTGACCGGTGTTCTTCAAGTTGTAAAGCCTGGTAAATTTCCAGCTGGAAGAAATGAATTACCTTTTGAATTCCCATTAAAAGCAAAGGGAAGCAGGAAGCTATTTGAGACTTATCATGGAGTCTTTGTGAATATACAGGTAATAATACCCAAAAATAGGAATATTAATTACATTATTGCCGTTTAATTGTTTTAGCGCATACCTGATGGTATTTGTGGTGTTTAGTCTTCGTTTTATGAAATTCAAGTGAGGTCATAAGTAAACTTTCTATTTCTGAAATTTTGTCTGAATTAACTTAATTTCAGATTTAAATGCAACTAGGATATATTTACTTCTTTCATTACCAGCTCAAAGGTAACAAAGTCGTTTATGAAATGTCAAGAAAAATCATGTTTTGTGCAATACTCACTTTGACATACTATGCTCATAGTAATGATCAGCCCAGACAAAGGTTAACAATACCAATGAAGGATTTCACTACTGTGTTGCTAAAGCTTTTTAAATAGGTTATAAGAAAATGGAGAAAACCACATGCATCGTTCATTTTTTTCCATCATCTATTTTATTTTATAAGAGCTCTCCATTGTTGTTCTTTCAATACTAAACACATACTTCCATAGACATGTTCTTTAATTTGTTGTTAACATATATATAAAATTATCATGAGCAGAAGTGTGTTTACTTATCTGCAAACAAAACTATCTTAGTGAGACGAAAGAAGTTTTTCTCAGATGTCAAATACTGTTATTGGAATTATGATGTAATATTTGAGATATTATTATTATTATCATTAACCAGCATTTAGAACGCTATTCACATGCCAAAGAGTGTACCATAGCGTGTACAACTTAGCCCTGGTAACTTGTCATACTTACACACCAAAGTGTGCAAAATCCAATCAATATCTCCTGGGGCACCACATTGCATCACAACCACGTGTCCCCCAGGGGACTTACCATAGGGTGCAGCCACAAACCGGCGCACGCAACTATATTTACAAATTACCTAGCAAGTCCCCATTTATACACCTGGGTGAAGAGAGGCAATGGAGATAAATAGCCTTGCCCAAGGACACAGCGTAATGATCTGGCCAGGACCCCAACCTGTAATCCTTAGATCACAAGTCCACTGCCTTAACTACTTGACTACAACGCTCTCTCTATTCCATAATTGTTTAAACAATAGTTTGAATTTGTACCTGCCTGTTTCTTTGTTTTTCAGTATACTGTGCGAGCTGATATGAAGCGGCCATTGCTGGCAAAAGATATGGCCAAAACAGTAGAGTTTATCATAGAGTACACTAGCAAGAACGCCAAAGCTGAGACCAAACCAGTAACATTTACAATTACCCCTGAGTCATTACAGAACATTAAAGAGGTAAGGGAAATTAAGAAGCATATGGTTGAATTTGAATTGGTTTTCACCTAGAGATGAGGGAAGTTCTCCTTGTATGGATGAGAAAAAATTAAGAATATTCGAATATTAGGCTTTTGAATATTTAACGCTGCATTTGTAAGGATCAAGAATGTTACAGTAAGGCTTAATAATGTAACTTATCATTCCTAAAGGAAAGCTTCCATAGAGGATGAAATTCATGAAAAAGAGACAAATTTCTAATTATGTTTACGTTCTTTCATATGTATGTACACAATGTTTGCTTCACCCCAAGTTTCAGCCTTTAAATCATCCAACACTTTCCTAAAATACTATTGAAAAACGAGCAGTTATGGACATGTTTTGTTGCCTCTCTAGTAGGATTATGCTAATAGATGGGAGATGAACAACTTTTGTGGGGTGTACTAGATGCTTGCTGGATCTTGGTCCTTGATGTGTTGTTTGGCTTTTACTTGTAGTATGAATTTATTAGTCACTTTTATATTTGACTTGTAACTTGACTTGCAATAACATCAAGTTACTTGTGTCTTGACAGGACTTGATGACAATAATGTCTTATGTCTTCACAAACATTGACTTGTGAATTGACATGACTTGATGACATTAATGTATTGTGTCTTCACAAACATTGACTTGTGAATTGACATAACTGAAATTACTTGGTTACAACACTATGAGATGAACCCACTGTGATCACTTTGGTAGCTAAAGTGGCTGTTAGCATTGTTTTGATTAAAGTTTCTATCCAATTAAAATATGCCCATGAAAATGTCGTTCAGTAGCCAGTTCATCCTGCAGGTGATTAATATGAGATGTTTCTGGGTAAAGAAATTTATTAAATTGAACGGAATCATTCATTTCTTTTTTAGTTTCTTTTTGTTTCTTCAAATTTAGGATGTGTTTTACTTGTACCAATTGCAATCCTCTTGAGTTCCATGGGTTACCACACTCAGTTACTACTAGCAACACTGTCTGGTATATGTTTTAAAGTTTTAAACCATGTCCTCTACAGAAAAAAAAGTGGACTTTTGTATGAGTGTATGTATGTATGTATTTTAGATCCTCCTGCAAGCAGCAACTCCTGAAGAAGCCGTCATTGGCTTATCAAAGCCGCATGCAGACCGAAGTCAGTCTCTTAGATTCATATTTAACGTCCATGATTATGAATTGTCAATTGTCAACAACTCTGTAACTGGACGACATACATTAATCTTGGAGTGACTCGAACTCGGGACCTTATCATTGAAAGGCACCAGCGTTAACCACTGAGCTAACACTCGTAACTTTTAACTTGATTTATTTATTTCTTTCATTTATTTATTCATTTATTTGATTTATTTCATAGTTGTAACATATTTCTGATTCTGTGAAGATCATTCATATAGCAAGGTAGATAGACTGGCCATTGGTTTCATTGTTTAAACTCTACCGCTACATCATATGTTGTTTTTGATGGTTTGATCTGTTTTGTTCCGTTTGCAGCAAAAGTCTAACATGCCAAAGTTTAAAGTGAAAGGGAAGCTGGACTCCTCATCGTGTTGCATAACAAAACCACTGACCGGTCATGTGGTCGTAGAAGAATGTGTGGTTCCAATCAAGTCCGTCGAGATACAATTGGTGAGAGTAGAAACCTGTGGCTGTGCAGAAGGATATGCTCGAGATGGTGAGAATAAACTTGTACAAAAATGAAATTGTAATATCTCCCAAAAAAGGTCAATGTTTAGCTGTAATGTTGTATCCAGAAGACAATTTCAATTTGGAGAAATCAACGAGATATTGTGTAACTTTAAAGAGAACATGTGGCAAAATGTTGTTAGAAATTTCCTGAACACATTTGCCTGTGAAATGGATTTAAAAAGGATGCTGGAAATATATAGGCAAAAGAAGGTAATAAAAAGCATCAGTGCACTCTTTGAACAGGCCTGGATGTTTGGATATTGAATGGTTATAGTAAAAAAAATATGTTTATCTGTATTAGAATAATTGTGAGCCCAGAGTCTGTATATTGCTTAAGATAAACTCCTCATTGTATTCATCATGAGAGACACACCATTCAATCTTATTATACTTCTAGAAAAAAGACTTTTCACTTCTTTCCATTCTCCAATCTAAAACTAAATATTGTCCATTCATATCGATTTATCAAACAGCGACAGAGATACAGAATATCCAGATAGGAGAGGGCGATATTTGTAGAGGCATCACGATTCCAATCCACATGGTCTTCCCACGACTCTTCACATGTCCCACAGTAGCCACGACTAACTTCAAAGTTGGTGAGTGTTGTTTGATATTGAAGCTGAATGCAATGCCACTTTATGTTTTTATATCAATAACATCTTCATGAGGTAGCATACTCCATATAATGCCCCATATAACCTACACACTAGCTCATCAAAGTATGGTGGTCTCATAAGTCTAGATAGAATTTATCTATTTGAAGTTATCTATCTATCTATCTAAACCCTACCCATCACTGGATAGCTGACAAGTTGGCCATTCACGGCACTATCAATTTTCCATATCAGACCATTGGTATGAGAGCCTGAAGTTTTCGTCTCTTATCTATTTGAAGTTATCTATCTATCTATCTAAACCCTACCCATCACTGGATAGCTGACAAGTTGGCCATTCACGGCACTATCAATTTTCCATATCAGACCATTGGTATGAGAGCCTGAAGTTTTCGTCTCTTGTAAAAACAATATTTGTATGCTGCTCTCGGGAGACCGTAAGTGGTCTAAAATTGGTCCAATTGTCGCACGACATGTACTTTCATTCATGCTCTTCAACATCCAAGTCACAAAAAACTAGATTTTGTTTGATAAATATATAAAAAAAATGTTCTCTTGATGCTTTTCCACACATTTTGAGAGGAAGGATAATTAGGCTGTTTGATATATACTCTATATGGAGTATGCCACCTTACGCATACAAAAGACTCTCAGAATTAATGTGATTTAGCTTAAATCATATGTGCATATAAAAGGAGTGTTACTTTAAACACATGCACTTTATGGTCACTAACGTCCTGGTTTTACAATCAATAACTCTTTTTGTTTTGTTACAGTTTTGGGTTTCAGGTTCTATCATGGGACCAGCAAGTAAAGCCTAGCTCTGATAGTTGTAATGTATTAAGAGAGTATTAGAGTTTTGAGGATCTAATCATGTACGAGATGTATATTAAATGGCCACTGTACCTTTACATGAGGAATACCTTCGTTGCTGTATACTCTCCTTAGCAGACAGGTTACTGTGACTTTGTGAGGGTATCTTACAAAATGTAAAGAGAAGTTAACCACATGACAGGAATACTAGTCCACAAGTGTCTTTCATAAATCTTGGTACTCACAAACACATCCTTCCAGAGCAAAAGTGGACTTTCTGAATGGTAAAGAAAGTCCGGCTTATCAGGTTTCATTGACTCAAGTGCAGTCTGTGCCGAACAGATCAAAACGTAAAACCGTAGCCACTTAATATACTAACCTATAGTCTCTATTTAGGTAATACTCCATCTACCCCCCGGTCATTGATAAACTGTGCAGGTCTATATGGATGAAGTATGAACTGTGACATAGTGAGCGGTAGTGTTGATATACAGAGTGTACAGATGGTTGGATATCAACTAATATCAGCAAATTTAATTTGTGCCTCAAATTTCTTTTTGCATTTTCTTTACTTCCTTTCTCTGTTCTTCTGTTATGCTTTTTCTTCCAGTTTCCTTGCTCTTTACTTTTATGAATATTATTCAGTTTAATAACTTTCACCATATTCCTAAAAGCTGATCTTAAAAACTACTAACCTAGCATGGCATGTTTTTCATCATTGTGCTAATAATAGTTTTGAAAGCTAGTCCTCCCTTTTTTTGTTTTTGCATATTTAACTTTGCACTGCACCTTTAGAGCAATTTTTTTTTTTCTGATGCAGACTTTGAAATCAACATTGTAGTTGTCAAACTTGTCATGAAAAATGATTACCTTTTGCATTGCTCTTAACAGTAATGAATATTATTCAGTTAAAATTATAACTTTCACAATATTCCTTAAAGCTGATCTTATAACTACTAACCTAACATGTCATGTTTTTCATCATTGTGCCTAATAATAGCTTTGGAAAGCTAGTCCTTTGTGTTTGCATATTTAACTTTTATTTCTTTTGCACTGCTCCTTTAAAGCATGTTTTTGTTGTTTTCCTTCTTATGCAGACTTTGAAATCAACATTGTAGTTGTCATGAAAGATGATTACCTTATCTCAGAGAACTTTCCGCTCTCTATCTATCGCAATTAGTTTGCTCTTACTCTTCCCAGCTGAAGCGATTTCTGGTATTGGTTTGTTTTCAAATCATGCACTGCTGCTATGCATACCACATATAACTGTGATGTTGTTACTGTCCAGTATGCATAATCCTATGTGTTATTTGTTGCATCATTCCATGAGAGGAAACCTTAAAATAAAACTAGGAGAAAGCATTGTTTACTATGTTTACATACATGGAGAAAGAGTCTTGTGATTTACCATTCATATGCAAATTCATGTTATTTACAATTCATATGCAAATTTTTGACAAGCCTCTGACATACTGTTCAAGGAGACTAGTAAAAAATACTTTATAGAGAAAGTATTTACTTGCATTGAAGATAAGGCACCTAAAATGCAAACAAATTATCTCTAACTTAAAAATTATAAAGGGTAAACTTGGGAATATGTTGAACAATCAGTGAATTGAATATTTTGTTTGTTGGATTCAGAGTCTGGTTATAGAACTCACTATTTAGAAGTATTAGTTTGGATGTAGCTACAAAGATATCTTTGTTAGGTTGAACCTAGAACTGAAAAGAATTAGGCAAAGCTACAACCTCATGCAAAGCCAGTGGCACAGCCTCTGCCCCCCCTATGCCCCCTGCCCCCCTCACAGAAATTTTCAGGGACGAAGCGAGGACTGCAGAAAATGGCACACGCATGCAAAGTTGTATGAGCTGGGAAATGTAGTAAATATTATAAAATATGATAGCAGCATGATTTTGCATCTGAGCCCAGTTATGGAAACAAAATCTCTCAAAAGAGAGCCAGCCCAACCATCTAATTTCAAGTTTTTAACTAAAGATAGATACCATATGGTGTCATGAAAAGACATATCAAGGTAAAACAAAATGTCAGACTCTGAAAATGGGGAGAACATTTGGCTTTTCCCTCTCACCCCTGTGCAATGCCTGTGCAATGAAAAGACAGAATCTACCGTTGGTTTTTGTTCCCATTTTACCATGTCTCTGTATTCTGTAACATTGCACCATGTCTATGTATTCCTTAACAGTGCACCATGTTCTCAATGCATATTTTATCACCTGCTTTTTTATAATCTCTCCTTCTTGTTAATATCATGTTTTTAGTTTATTGAATTGTAAGAAAAACTTCAAACAGAACCAAGGATAGGATATGATGAAATAGTCATTGAAAAAGTGCCTAATTCAGGCTAGCACTTCACTTCAATTTCTTAGATAAACATACATTCATATAGATAGATAAAGATATCTCGAGATCCGGCTTTAGGAATCACAAATGATTTCGAGTTGGTTAGCATCATGTTTGATCTCTAGAGTAAGGCAAATATGTCACCAAGACAGAACTAGTATTGTTCGATACAGGTGACAAACGCCTACAGTGGAAGTACACCTTCCTTACCGGTTTCGAACCTCTGGACATACAACCAGTGTCCATAGCCTAGTGGTTAGGGTGTCCGCATATAATGCGGTAGGCGAATCCCGGTGGAGGCTGGAAGATTTTTCACTGTTCTGGATTTGCCAACTCACTACGATTTCAATTATATATATATATATATATATATATATATATATATTATTATTATTATTACTAACCTCTTTCGTCTCTCATGTCATACAATTAAACGTAGACGATCAATACACTTGCTTTCACAATACATACATCATACAGTCATATATGTTTCGTTGTTGTCTATCTGAACAATATCTGTGATATTTGTGATAATAAATTCTATACGTATATAATAAATATAAATATATATATATATATATTTATATATAGATAAATATATATATATATATATATATATATATATATAGATATAGAGACTCACTACAATATGTACCTGGCACAAACAGTTACTCTGTTAGTTTGGTATGGTAGTTACCATGGTTTTAAGTCAATATATAAATAGCACTGACTGACTGTGTCACATGATCGTATTGTTGCATTTTCCGGCAGTCTTTCATCACAGGCAACCAATTTAAAATTGTTGATGCTTTTATTGTGAAGAGTTACAAAGGCATGGCAATACGTGATTGGGTCATTGTGTATTCTTCTGTGAGGACAATGAATGGCTTTTTATGGGTTGAAAGAGGCTTGTAAACTATAGTAAAGCAGTGATGAGGTGTTAGTATAGGTAGTATGATATGGCTAATTATGCAGGAAACACCATGGTGTAACTGATGGTGGTGTGATATGGCTTGTAATGCAAGAACTACAATTTCTGTAACTAATGGTGGTATGATATGGCTAGTTATGCAGGAAATACCATGGTGTAACTAATGGTGATATGATATGGCTAGTTATGCAAGAAATACCATGGTGTCACTATATTGTTGGTGTGATATGGCTAGTTATGCAGGAAATACCATGGTGTAACTAATGGTGACCGTATGATATGGCTAGTTATGCAAGCAGGGGCGGCGATCTGTTTCAAATATTGGGGGGACATTTGCTTGGATGCAGGCGAATTACTATCAAAGCGGAGCGCCACCATTGGTTGGCGCGCACCATACAAGAAAATGTTTGGTTTTGATAGCCCCCCAGATCACTGGAAATGGCACTTCTCGGGCTTGAAAATGACCAACCAGATGTACACTTTTGCCTGAGAACCAAGTTTTACCTAATAGATTTTTTTCTTCATTCATCATACCTTTTTTCAAGATTGTCACCAGTCACACATGTTCGACCTCATTGCATCTCCTGTGGATCATTGCTTTTGTAGGTAATTCTACGTAACGCCCCTTAATACCCGTCAGCCCCACTTTTCAAGGTTTTAAGCCCATTATTTGTTCAGAATTTGAATAATAAATTCACTTCAAAACATACCCATAATGTTGCACAAAATTTAATCTATTGACAACCAATATAGAAAACCCCCCTCAACCCCTAACAGACCGGTCAAAATTGCACGAGTAGAGGGAAGTATGATGAAGAATGTTGTTCAAAGAATTTTCGAAAATTCAGACACAGTTAAATTATTGGTGTAAAAATATTGAAACCTCTTATAACGGCTACTATAAAACTTCGATATCATAGAAAATACCAAAAAAATATGCTTGAAGGGGAGGGCGGTCTCCACCCTTCACCCCCCCCCTCCCTTGGCTAAGCACCTGCGGTTAGAAATCTTGTAGGAAACAGGCCAAATGGAAACCCAGTGAACCCATATCGATGTGGATCATATGTATGATTGTACGTACTTACACTCATACACAAGATTCCAACCAAATTTCATTACGGATGCGGTCCGTCTAGCTATTCATTTCGAAAAAAAGTAAAAACTACTTTCGGTCATATATAGTAACAAATTGTGACACGGTTAAACAGGCGCCTTGTGAGGAATTTGCCAAGGGAGGGGCAAAGCTTGTACCCAGACTATCTAAGCGTAGCGCCACCATAAGTTGGCGCGAAGCGCAAAAGAAAATTTTGGCCGAAAATGCCTCCCAGATTGCTGGAAATGGCACTTCCCAGGCCTTTTAAGTTGCATCTAAGCATTTTCTATTTTGAAATTACTAGCAATATCATAAAAAAATACAAAACATATGCTTAAAAAAAAACTATGCCACCAAATATTGGGGGGGATATTAGATACTATATCCCCCCAACAAAAATATTGGGGGGGACATGTCCCCCCATCCCCCCCCATGATCGCCGCCCATGTATGCAAGAAATACCATGGTGTAACTAATGGTGGCGTGATATGGCTAGTTATGCAGGCAATACCATGGTGTAACTAATGGTGGTTTGATATGGCTAGTTATGCAAGAAATACCATGGTGTAACTAATGGTGACCGTATGATATGGCTAGTTATGCAAGAAATACCATGGTGTAACTAATGGTGGTGTGATATGGCTAGTTATGCAAGATATACCATGGTGTAACTAATGGTGGTATGATATGGCTAGTTATGCATGATATACCATGGTGTAACTAATGGTGGTATGATATGGCTAGTTATGCAAGAAATACCACTATTTACCACTATGCCAGTTTCAGTGCTGCATAAAGTTAGTAACAAAACATCGTTCCCTTCAGTAGTAACAGGATAATGGTTCCTCTCTGTTTGCATGTACCATTACATCAATGATCAAAATTAGCAGTAATTTTATTGCCATAGGTTACCTTCATAGGTGAATCTTCTATTATGTCATCATATACTTCATTGCAATTTCTTTTTCCTTTTTTCTCTTATAGGATTTGAAGTCAACATGGTGATCGTGTTGAAAGACGAACATTACATTACTGAGAATTTTCCACTGGAACTTTTTAGATTTTAAGGAAGCAAGAAATTATTGAACTTTGAATATCATCTACTTGCCAATAGACTGAAGATCTTAAATACTTAAAAGTCTGGAAGAAATGGTATTGTAAATTATGTAGTCTGTGCAGCAGAAATAAGACTTGTAATGGCTCTTGATTTACAACTCATATTACAATTCTCCAAATGCTGGTATGAGCCATCTTGATGAGAGAAAAGGATTTGCATAGTTTTACACGCAAAGTTTTACACGCGATAATTATATATTATTTTTGATTCCCGGGCGTTTGTGTGTGTTTGGTGGGGGGGGGGGATGGCTGGGCTGGGGGTGCATGGGTGTGAGTTTGACACATGTAAACATTGCACATCTCAAAGTAGCCTACCATCTGCTGACAGAGCATGTACTACACATGCTGCTTGTTTGGGAGGTCAAAGGTCATGTGCGGCCATATAAGAAGTCAATGTTTGAAATCCTTTAATAATTTGACAGGAATACTACCATGGACACAGTTTACAATAATGTCAAGTGTATCTCACTCAAGGGCGGCGGAACCGGGGGGGCACAGGGGGCACGTGCCCCCCCACTTTTCCTCAGGTTAAAAATGTGCCCTTTTTCTACATAAATATTTCTAAATAAAAAAAGAGTTTACAAAGCGAAACCCACGTCGAATGAATTATTTCGGGAAGTTTTAAATGTTTACTACCACAGGCGTAAGAGCCCAATTTGATTTGGGGGGAGGGGGGCTGTAACGACTTGCCCGAAAAATATTACCGAAATTTTTCGCGCGCTTCGCGCGTTCAACATGTTAATTTGCATATCATATAGTCATGCGTTGGTTATTACATCGCATGCCAATAACTTACAATCATTTGCCGTGTTATAACCCTTCCAAATTGGTTATAATTATTGGGAAAGTCGTTACAATCATAATGATCATAATAATATCAGTTTAACCATTGAAAAACACATAGAAAATTATTTTTCTTTCAGTATTTTGACATATTTCATTTGCTTTCATGCATGTATCGATCGCGTGTGCAGGGACTTGGACTTTATAATGATTTCACCTCATTTTGTCTTTTTCCTTGTTTCCCAATTTGCACATTAGATATTGCAGTGCTAGTATGCATTGTTTCCTTGAGGGGGGGGGGGGGGTGGCGTTGATGGAGTGATGTGTATACGCAAATAAGATAATACAATAAGAGTTATAAAGGGTACTAAATATCAGGCTGCATCAGTCCAATCGAATTTCTGCAAAGTGCCCTTCGACGTTGGTGCCCCCCCAGATTAAAAGTGCTTCCGCCGCCCTTGATCTCACTGTCTAATAGATGACAGAGGTTTGCATTAATTAAGTATATAGGCCAAGTAAGGTCAGTTGAGGTCAATGTAGGAATACCATGGAAGTAATGTGGTTGGTAGAGTGCCTGAGGTCAAACTTGACAGGTAACTCTCCTTTGTAAACTACAAGAACGTTATTATTATTATCAATGAAAGTCAAGGACAATATGTGTTAATTAGGTGATAATGTGTAAGATTTTTTCTTAAACACTATACCAGTTAAGAATGCTGTCATAGGCAGTTCATTGTGTGAGTGATAACTTGCATTGTAAGCAAATTGATGATGTACAAAACATTTGAGCTTCAGAGGTCAATTAAGGTCAATAAAAGTTAAATTATAATTTCCAGATAAACATCTCAAAGATGGGAAAGGTTACTATACAGTAGCTCATAGTGAAACAGTTTGTTCCTCAATTTTTTTTTTTTTTTGGGTCACATAGCTGTATAATACCAGACCAAACATGTTTTATTCAACCTCAAAGAGGCCCACTGATTAATTATGTGCAAAATAATGTTATGAAATGTTTCTCTTTGTTGTGTGAAATGGAATGTGATTCACTAATGCTCTGTACTGTTATTAAGTTTAATTATCCAACCATGTGGAATATGTACCAAGGCTGGCTCAAAGTTTATTCCATTGTGATATAGCACAATTTGTAAAAAATAAAATGAAAACTTTTGTATTAAAACTGAAAGAGGTTAGATGGCTTCTTTCATATCACAACTTACACAATTATCTAGTTTCTACTTGGAGGAATTTCCTTCACAAAAAATCTATTCCTTGTTTCTAGGAGAGGTCATTCTCTGCCATTTAAAATAGCTAATTGCACCCATTAACCATCAACAGGTGATTTTCTTTAATCACAAGGTACAGGCTGTGAGTTAGTTTGTAGAGTCTCTGTATTTACTAATGTCAAAAATATTACAAATACATTTATCATCTTATTATTAAAAGAAATCTTGTGTTTGTTTTTGTTTGTCCTTCTTAAATGTTCAATGAATCTATGCAATCATGTTAGCATGAGGGGGGGGGGGGGCTTGTTAAAAACTCCCCTGACTGATCAAGTTAGGAAGGTGCATGTGCAACTTAATGGATGGACCAGAGGTGAATCAAGGTATTTTTAAAGAGTAAGTGCGACACCTGTGGTCATTGAGGCCGACTACCATGTGGGGGGTGGGTTCTAAAACAGCAAAAAAAGTTTATATGTCAAAAAGTGCATTCTGAGGTATGTTTAGACTAAAAGTTAAGTCTAAGTAGTTAGCCCTAAATGAAAGGTTGTGCTAATAAATTACTTTGGGTGAGATTGAAAAAGTGAAGGGAGTCGGTGTACACCTGTAGCAATATGCTCATCGTGACGGGTACTTTTGTGACTGCAATTGTACGGTAGGTAGGATGTGTCGGTTGAAACGTTTATCCATGTTCAAATGGACCATACAAAGTGACGTTTTTTATATAAAATGACAACGGAGGGATAAACCATGGAACTATCCCAGGATTATAGCTCCATGGATAAGCACTGTACCGTGTACCCTCTATACACGTTCGACTAACTAGCTAGACACCAACGTTGAGTTGGCATATTATCGCCCTGTAAATTGACCTCATAGTAAAATCGTCATAAACTCGTAAATACGACTATGACAGCCGAAAATACAAAATTCTTCAAAACCAACTGAACTGTACACACCGCTGACCTAGCCCAGTACGTGTATTTGTGTGTATACCGCTAAATGGACGATTTTGGAACGAGCAAGGAATCTAGTTCTGCCTACGATATTCCGACAGAACTAGGACTAGAAGGAAATATTGAGATACCCGAGAGTGTGAAAAAGTAGGTTTCGTAATGTTCACGTCTATGTCGTAGCACACACAGCAGTCTATCAATTAAGGGTTTAGTTAGCTCGATCTGTGCTGAGGTGGGCTATAGTATAAAGGCCTAAACGTATAACGTATTTCCGGAATTACACGTTGCACGATCTTGTTTTGGTTATACAGTAGCAATACTGTAGAGATTATCGCACAATTTAGTGTAGGCCCTGGCCGCGTCAATTCTTAGTCGGAAATGTGGTAGAAGTAGCTCACTCCTATATTAGCCTATCTTTAAGTTAAATTGTCTTGTTATGCACATATGAATCAAGCCTAGATATATATCACCTAAAAATAGAAGTAGACCTACTGTAGGCCTAGGTATGTTGTTAAATAAAGCAGCCATGTTTCAGTTGTCTGTAACTGATGTGTAAGTAGATATGTCATGGTCTACTACTATAATTTTTCAGTTGATTTTAGATCACCAAGAATTCTTGAGACAAGCATTCTCGAGACATACAAGATTAAGGTATTATTCCGAGTTGCAAACTGGTAAACTAGTAATGAATAACTCACAACGTACTGTAGGCTTGAAAAAGGGTTTAACAGATTTTTTGAACATTTTCAATATTTGCAGACGACTACTGCAGAGCCATATACAGTCTGTTATTGCAATAAATGCAACTATACTCAATATTAACTAGTTTTCCAGTAGTACTTTTTAAGAGAACTCACCCAAGAAAGAACCTGGCCATGGAAATCAAACAACCAAATGACTGACCGCTTTCAACCCCAGTCCCCTCCCATCGAGACTGAATGTGTGATCATCGTCATGTGTATATCACGATACCCTTAGAAAGGGAACAGATCCTACGCATGATCTTAGACAAAAGTTTTCCAGTGGTGTAGATAAAAACAGCAAACAAGTTCAAGATATAACTTCTGTATGTGGGGTTGATTTATAATATAAATCTTAACCTACTAGCACTGATAATACAAGTGTAGGATCTGAAACGTTCCTTGGTAGAGATACTGTAGCAGACGGGTCATTCCATGTCAAATCAACCAGTGGTCTCTACATGAGCTACAGAGCTCTCTTCATGGTATAAAGACTGAATTATGAGCTTTCAAAGTCGGAAAATATCACAAAAGTGGCTTTCCGCAAATTGTGCATGCACAAACGGCCATTTCGACCAAATTTCAACGGGCCATATCTCGAAAACGACATGGAGTATGACTTTACTTTTTTGTTTGTGTTCATTTGGGCCATACTCAATCATTCTTATGAAATTTCATTTAAATCTGAGAGGGTCACCTGGGAAATCTTTCAGAAAATTGGTTGATTTGAGACAGAATGACCCAGATGTTCAACCTCTTGGGTTCCATGTTTCTGAACATGTTACTAATCCAATCATTTCTGTGACCAGTGTAAGAATGTTGCTCTAGTAAATACTGTACACTGTGTTATGTTGTTTGTTTTATTTTGTTTGTTTGCTTTTATTTTCATGATAAGTAGAAGACAGATAAAACATTAATGATGACAAAGAAAGATATTCATGCATCAATCTGTATTGCAAACCTCAACAGAAAGGAATCATTTAGCAGGAAAATAAAAGTTGCTCTCAGTTATAATGTAAAACTGAGAACAACATTGTATTTTCCCGCCAAATGTTTTAAAACTTGGAATATAAGTTACATAAAAACATAAACTCTTAAGTTTCAGTTTTGACCAAAATCATATATTGACAAGGGCAAATAACTACTTTGTGGTTTTCAATAGCACACCTAAACCATTTCAAGTATATAATTCTTTAAAGGCATTGAAGACTCGCCCCAAACAGCGTGCCACCATCTTTAAAAAGTTAACTTTCTGTTGCTTGCAAGTGATGTTTTGTTTGTGTCGCTACAAAATGCAGACAGTAATGAAATGTGAAACCTTGTTATCGTTAGCTGGACCTGAGATGTCCATCGCTGTATCGTTTGTACACTGTGCTGTGGGTATTGACCGCAGCTGTTTGTACTGACTGTACACTAATGTCTAATTACCGACGGTAGCAAGCTATGTGTGTGTATTTTCTGGGATCGATGGTGGTGTCTAACACTTCTGTTACACCTCATTCTAAACTAGGCCAGATTACCGGCATTAGACGTTTCTTTTTGCGCGAGTCTTCACACCCTTTAATGGTTTGTGATCATCCCAGAGGTTGCTCATATACAGTAGTTTTAGATTCAATAAAAGTTCAGCAGGTCATTCCACATTTTCTGTTAATACAGTCAGTGCTTAAATGATATATTTGTGATTTTTCTTCATTTTCACAGGATGTCTCTCAGTCTTTCCAATGCTGGAGTTCGGGACTGGATATTCCGTCGCAGAGAAACCGTTCGACCTTGGGGGGAATTCCTGTCTTCAGCGAGGTTCTCAAAGCCATCTAGTGTTGCCAATGCAAGCCAACGGGTTGTAGCAAACATTGAACACTTTCAGAGCAACTACATCTTTGTTTTTGTTGGCCTTCTACTTTATTGTTTGTAAGTGCACACATAATTGTACATTTTACTGCAGGATTTTACATACAGTGGAAATATTTAGTTTTAATACTGTTTGATAGAAGAGACTATTAAGAGGTTAAAGATTCTAAAGGCAAATTCATCTGTAAATTTGTTAGAAACTTGAAAAGCTTCATTCCTGGTGAGGATGAGGCAATTCATCTGTAAATATGTTAGAAACTTTCAAAGCTTCATACCTGAGGAAGTTTTAGAGGCATTTTCATGTTAAGTCACCAGCATGCTTTATTGCTACCCTTGCTTGTGGAATTTAACATGTGTTCTACTTACTTGCATAGGCAATCATTTACAGTTTTCTGAATTAAGCTGGTTGTTAGAGAAGATATTCAGTATATAACTGTTAATTGCTACTAGTTGTGTATATAATTTACACAAAATCTATCTGCAAAATAATCTAGCAAATTGTAACATTAATGATTCTTCCTCTGTTAAGTGGTAAATGAAACTACAAATTTATTATTCCTCCTCAGAATCACATCTCCTCTCCTGCTGATAGCATTGGCTGGAGTGTTTGGTGCCTTCTACTTTGTGAGCGTGAAAAATTCTGGACAAAAGCTGAATATTGCAGGTACAGTAGAAAATATTGTTCCATACTTTTTGTAAATTGTGTTATGCTAGAATAATTAGCAGAAAGACTAACAGAGTTTCATTAAAAGTCCAGTATATATAAGCACAAATAGGATACTGAAGAGATTCTGTAATACCACTCTGAAGTTCCCTTTAATTCACACTATATGCATCCCAGCTACCATCCTATTGTTGATTCTTGTAACATATATATCTGAGACATACATAAGATAACATTATGACCATGTTACGAACATCATCCCCTCCTAGCACATCTGGTACATAAATTTCAATTGTAATTTTCTCACTCGTCTGAAGGTGAGTTATCTTTTGCTTTTTGGTTATGTGTGTTCAGGTCATTAGAGTTACAAATAAACTTGGTGAATAAAATATTTGAGCATTTTTAATTTTTTGGGGTCATGTCACAATTTCTGTTGCAGTATCATATTTGTGCATTTATATATATGCCAAAATGAATCGGAAAAAACGCGACATACTTTCAGAGTGAATTGCTGCCATTGTACAGTTAGACTAGTTAGTCATTGGTAGATTCCAGCTGTTAGGAATGTTTGTCAAACCCATCATGTGATGATATGACAGAGTTGATTACTCAGCATCAATATCTGAAGTGTGTTTTTTTTTTAATGTTTTTTTTTTAATGCTTTGTATGTTACTTTGGAAAACACCTTTGTCCACATTCACCTGCAGTAACTCCAGAATATATGTGAACCTACATATATGCTGTGGGGTATATACAGTAGCATCATTCAAACATACATTTACCTACAGTAACTTCAGAATATATGTGAACCTACATATATATGCTATGCGGTATATAGCATCATTCAAACGTACTGTACATATCATTCAAGCATACAATTTTATAAATGTAGTTCATTACCATTGGTTGTATGGATATAGAAAACAAGCCACACCAATGTCAAGATGAGAGAATCACTTAGTGATTGTAGGGCACAGAGGTCAGCAGTGGCGTAGGAAGGTACTTTTGAGTGGGGGGGCTGAAGACTGATGGCCGGCCTGGGGGAGGGGTCTAAGGGGAGGGGGTGTCCCCCTCCCCTTTGGAATTTTTTGCATTTCCAGGTAGCCTCAGATGCAATTTGGTGCAATATAGCACACTTCAACACCCACTCCATTTTGTAAACTTAATTTTGTATTTTCACCAGGCCTTAGATGCAATTTGGTGCTCCAAATGAGATTTTTTTTCTCATTTGGAAATGAAAAAGGGGTTTTCTGACTTGCAAAGCGGGGGGGCGGAATGATACTTCCGCCCCTCCACATTTTTCACTGGGGGGGCTGGCGCCCCCCCAGCCCCCCCGGTTCCTACGCCCTTGGAGGTCAGGATAACATTACCATTACTGTTGTTCTTGAAAGTACAGTACAAGTTGTGAACTTACATTTTATTTTATATTATTTTTCAATTTAGGTTATGAGTTGACTTTATTCCAGCAGTACGTAGCCATCGCTGCATGTTCTCTTCCGATCTTCTTCTTCATCGGGGCAGGGTCAGCCTTCTTTTGGGTCATAGGTGAGTTGTGAGCATTTTCATGTATATGTGGGGAAGGGCATTTTTTCATCGGTAAAGGAAGCCCATTTCACATGCATCAGTTGCCCCATTTAAGAACAATCAGGAACCAATTCCTATAGACTTTAATCTGTGTTTATCAGGGCTCGAAATAGACGGGGGCGAAGGGCGATTCAGTTGTTAACGCCGGTGCCTTTCAATCATAAGGTCCCCAGTTCAAGTCACTCCAAGATTAATGTATGTCGTCCAGTTACAGAGTTGTTGACAATTGACAATTCATAATCATGGACGTTAAATATGAATGTAAGAGACTGACTTCGGTCAGCTAGCAGCTTTGATAAGCCAATGAGGCTTCTTCGCGAGTTCCTGCTTGCAGGAGGATCTTAAAAATCCAGTAGATGAAGGTTTGTTTATCCTGTGATATCATCATTTCATGGTTTTTTCTTGTTTCTCTTCTCTTCTCCAGGAGCATCCTTTGTGGCTATCATGCTCCACGCTGTGTTCTTCAATACACAGATTGATGGTGTGGATGATGCAGAGACTGAACTCATGATGGATGAAGTGTAAGCTACTATTCCCTTGATTCTACTCACTCCCTACCTTAATTCCTCATCAGCAATTGATATTTTCTTTGTTACAATATTATTATATATATTTTCTTTAATATATAATTGCTAATTTCTTCTTATCTTGATATTCATATCATTGCATCTATCTTTAGGGTTCATCGTGTATTAAGAATCATACACCATATTTTTAATTGAATGCATTTAAAACCTGCATTTTTTAGGGACCAGAGGCTTTGAGATACATTGACCAGTTAATGCATTTTTCAGTACTTCAGTGTGGGTACTGTATGTCATGTAATGTTAACTTCAGTACTGTTAGGTGTTTCTCTATTTACTTAGGCTTTAAATAACTAAATGAAATGAATGGTGCAATGGACTTCAAATAACTGGACTCTACTGTGCAGATGTATGTGCAGTAGTTTTACATTAGGAATGGTAAGATTCAAATCTGGTTAATGCAGGCAATAGAATTCTCATTAGTCCAGATTTTTTACAGTAAGCCAAAGGTTCACCAATCCTACCTACAACAAGCACAGTATCATTACAATACATTAATATGTGGCATCAAAGAATCAATACCACTGAAAAATACAAATTGGTTCTCTAATCTTGTTGGTAAATTAGTGTTGTTTTGAACACATGAAATCATACCTATTGTACAGTTACTGCAAATAGTCACAAATTTCTCAATTTTTAACATTGTCAGCTAATTTTTTGCTTTTCTTTTCTATTTTGCTTTTTTTTTCTGTATAAGCCCCATTCACTTTCAACTTACATGAGAGAATCTGACATCTACACTCAGATTCTTGCAGCTTTTCTATTGTTTTATTTTACAGCTATCTTTTTTAATGCTCGCTGTGTGTGTTTTCTGTTTCTTGTTTCTTAAAAACAACCAATCCAATTAGACCATCAAACGCTTTGTTTTTAGACTTTGTCAACAACAACAAAAGTAGAAGTTTGTGTTCCTTCTCATATGTGAAATATTCTTACCTCCCTCTAATCGTCACATTGTCTGCAATGGAAATAACTCTCTTTTAGAGAGTGTCTTCATTACATTACTGAAAAAATAAGGATAAAATTGGGGATGTGAATGTTGAAAGTGCCATGTAGGTGAAACTGTTGTGATATCATGCCAAGTCAAACCCATCAATGTGAAAATTTGTTTTGTTGCAACGTTTTTGTTCCTTTTTATATTTCATAAGGGGTAAAAAATGGGAAAATTTTGCTCTCTGGTATAAAAATTTGACCAGCGTTAGTTTTGTGATGTCATCACTTGAACGTCGTTTTGAAGTCAGAAGGGAATTGTTTCATGTGTACAAAACTGATGTGTATTCATTATCAATTTATTTTATTTTCAATATCTTTCTTTCTTCTTTTTTTTTTTTTTTAGAACTGTGGGCTAGACGGTATCCAGGACCTATCGACTTCACCGACTTACCAACTCACAGACTTACCAACATTTGGCTGTTGGGTCTTGAAGAGGTTACGTTTGAAATAGGTTCTTTCTGTCGCTATGACAACTAAATCAGTTTGGAAATCAACAGTGTATCACAGTGAACTTTAACCCTAATAAGTTTGTGACTTCATATTTTTATATGACTGGTCACCTTGGGGTGTGTTGGAATGGGGTCTTAACCTTCCTATTGAACTTTCTTTTTAAAACTGAGGTGAAACTTAATACACTTTTAACAGTTCAAGTTTATTACAGCAAATTATAAATCTATTTATTATCATTTATATTTCTAGCAATCTCTCTCTTTATTTAAGATATTTGTTTTCTACGTTATCAAATCAAGTCTGTTTAGTTATTAGGTTACACAGGAGACATACATTACTGTGTTTCTATGTTGGTCTGACAAACATACATGAAACACACTGTTATTGATTTTTGTGGGTTTGGATACATATGGGACACACAATAATATGGTAATGTGGGTTTGAGGTATATATGGGATGTCCCATTTATACCTCAAACCCACATTACACACATTGTCATTGAACATTATGTGGGTCTGAGGTATATAGGGCACACTCATTGTTATTGTTATGTGGGTCGTTGGTATATATGGGACGCACATTGTTATTGTTAAGTGGGTCTGAGGTACTGTATATGTGGGACGCACAATGGTATGGTAATGTGGGCTTGGATACATATGGGACACACATTGTTATTGTTTTGTGGGTCTGAGGTATATATGGTACACACAATGTTATGGTAGTGTGGGTTTCAGGTATATATGGGACACAGAATGTTATGGTAATGTGGGCTTGCATACATATGGGACACACATTGTTATTGTAATGTGGGGCTTAGGTATATATGGGACACCCATTGTTATTGTTATGTGGGTCTGAGGTGTATATGGGACACACACTGTATTCTTGTGTGGACCTGAGATACACAGTGCACATTATATATACCTAAGCTACATAGAGTATTGGTTGTAAACCACCAGCCATGTTAATAATCTGGACTATATAATCTCAAACTGTATTCTGTTTGATTGAGTTCATTCAATTCAAGATATAGAGATATTATCCTAAATAAGTATTAGGTGTGATTCACTTTCAAATTACTCTGGTTGTGTATATTAGCCCCATGGAGTATGTTTACAGCCTGTCCATCAGGCATCCCTTTATTGTTTTCATTACTTCTCATTCCCAACAATTTCATGTTTCTAAGATATTAATTACCTTCACATTAAGGTCATTCTATAATAATCTAGTGCTGTTATTACAATGTAAAGAAAGCACACGCACACACACACCTAAGATATAGCTTTAATAATTCATATATCACATATTGTTTGTTCTTTGAGTTCTTTGTATCAAACATTAATCAATTTTTTCCTGTTGGCCTTCTGTGTGGTTTTATTCTTCTTACACCAGACTTTAAATTAAGGATAATACCTGATTAAAATGTGGCTTTGTTGTGTGACTGTTGAGCATATCGTGCCATTGACGTCAATGTAAACAACATGCCCAAAAACAAATATTTATATGATGACTATTTCATTTGGGGGAGCAAAGTCCTATTTTAATGAGTCAATACATACGTCTGTGTCATTAACCCGAAATTGAAGTGTTCTGTACAGCCCATCTTCCGAACATTTAGTTGCAACAATTCATGTGTTTTATTTAATCTTTTCTGTTTGATGAGTAATATAAGTAATATTTACTAAATGTCTTCTAAATCTATTATGTGATACAGTTTTGAGAGCTTCTGTAGTTTCTTTTTCTACACAATAGTTCCAAGTTTTATATTTATTTTTCTACTATAATATTAGCCGTTTGAGAGTTTTCATGTATTTTTGCTTTACTACATTCATGATTCCCATCCCGTTCCACCCCCCCCCCTCCCCGACAACTTTCTGGGTACAAAAAAAGTGAATCTCAATCAAACATGTACATGCACAGTGTTGTCAGTTCCTAAGCTTCAAATGATGGTGAATTGGCCAGCAACAGGTTACAAATATGTGTGTACACATCAGATCATATGACTGACTGTGTGATTATTGACTAGCTTTTATGGTATTTCTCATCAATAATTCAAATTATTTTATTCAACTAATTTTGTCGCTATTGGGTGTTAGGCTTAAAATGTCACGCTATATTAAAATATTTCAGCTTGTCTTTTGGAACTTTTCTTCATGTGTTGAAACTACTTCCTGTCATATTTTTGGTTCTACTATCTTTTGTAAAGTTCTGTAGAAAATTTAAAAAAAAAAAAAAAATTTGAATATTTTAAAACTGCACCATCAACTATGAATGATGGTTTGACAGTCTTAGTAACAAACATCACTGCCATTTTTTATGAATATTCATAAAGCTGTTCTGTTAGTCCAAAGTGCAGTAAGGTGAAGTTACATTGAGGTGAATGAACCTACTTTCTTTTTTTTTTTAATTTCGACACCCACATATTAGGTTATTCATGACATGTCAGTGGTTACCATGGTTACAATACTTGGCCAATTGCCAAACTTGACGGAAGTGTAGTATCATTTAAATAACTAAACTGGTTTCTCTTCAGCTGTCGGTTGTTGAGTTTAAAGTATATAAGGTTATCATAATTGTGTTGTGTTGTGGTTGTGAAGCAATTACTAGATCCAGTATTAATATCAGTAAGTCACGTTATTTGAGTAAAGTTGTACTTAAAAATGTTATTAATATCTCCATCTAGTCACGGGACAGGTGAGTTATCCCACATTACCAATGGACACAAATAAGATAGGAAAAAGTATTTCTGTCAAATAGTGATTGAGACAGAGAATTGTCCAGTATATCTTTAAACCACGGCCAATGTATAGTAATATGTCTGGGAAAAGATGCATAGCAATTGTGTGTAGTCTGTGTTAAGTAAAAGATTTGAAACTTATTCGCTGTACAGTTATGCTACCATTATCTGATAACATGATATATTTGGATTGAAGTACTTGCTGGACTTTCCTTTATGCAGAGCTTTCTTAGTTACACTACAGGGTAAATGTCTCAGTGAGAAACATTCTTACTATAAAGGCCAGGATCTTGAACCTACTTTGTAAAATATAGAAAATCTAAGGTGAGAATGTGGTTAGTACTGGACCTTGAGGGTGGGATATTTCAGGGCTAGCAGTAACTAAAACACCGAAGGTTAGAGAGCAGAGTTATTCTTCCAGTCTTGCAGCTTTCCCGTCCAGTTCTAAAAACAACAGAACTTCTGTGGTGATGAGGATATTGTGTAGAATCGTATTTCGTGCCCAACTTCCACATCCCAAAACTTTGCTTTAAAAATCCGTTAATCGCACAACGTTGATGCGAATAGGACATAAATGTCAATATTGTTGTACTGTTTAGTAATGAGAGCTACATATCGGTGTTATCTGAGACGGTATTTTCTACATTTTCATATTGACACACAAGCTAATTATTGTATAAAGATTATGAGAGACAAAAGTTTTGATCCTAGCAGGCAGGATGATTAGATTAGATTAGATCAACTTTATGAAACCACGAGGGTCATTGCATGCGATCACCTCCTCTCTGAAGAAAGTCCTGCTTGTAGATTGGCATCGGCTGGTCCTCATACTTGTTCCATATAAATGCATAGTTTGACATTTTAAACTACTCTGAAACAGTAATGAGCATGTACCTAGCGAGCAATTGCAACACGGATGTGTGTCATACTGTGCAAACCATGTACATGAATATGTAACTTTGTGCTGGGAGTTTTTCTGGTTCGATTACCGCACTAGCCGAATGATGTGAGTTAGAATCTGGCATTTCTCTATTCTGAGCGTAGGCTTATGTGAATTAAACTGAAATTTGTGTGTAAAGTGGGTTACAAAATTTTCGAATTTTCCTGTAAGTTTTCTTTGGGCTAACAAATATTTATACCATTTATTCGGTTTTCAAAACTTTCTGAAGAATAAAATTTGACTCCACTAAAATCTGCGTGTGTTTTTTATTAAATTCTCAGTCGTCAAAACAATCAGTATTATGAATGTTTAACAGTTGCACACACATTGGTGACTGGTAGAATATTTAAACACCAAGAAATAGTGGACATGAGTATATATGCTGTGTTTTATTGACTTCCAACGATAGTGCGTTCATGCTTTTGATTTGTACATTTGGTACTTTTTAGTACATTGCATTACCGTAACGTTAAGTACGCAGTTAACGGCTGGCTAATGCTTTCTGTCAAGGGCGTAGGAACCGGGGGGGCTGGGGGGCGCCAGCCCCCCAGTGAAAACTATGGGGGCGGAAGTATCATTCCGCCCCCCCCCCCCCGCTCCGCGAGTCAGAAAACCCCTTTTTCATTTCCAAATGAGAAAAAAATCTCATTTGGAGCACCAAATTGCATCTATAAGGCCAGGTGAAAATGCAAAATTATTGACAAAATCGATTGGGTGTTGAAGTGTGCTATATTGCACCAAATTGCATCTGAGGCCACCTGGAAATGCAAAAAATTCCAAAGGGGAGGGGGACACCCCCTCCCCTTAGACCCCTCCCCCAGGCCGGCCATCAGTCTTCAGCCCCCCCCCCCACTCAAAAGTACCTTCCTACGCCACTGCTTTCTGTGGTCCACCAATCAAGGCGGTGGATTTGACCAGGTACGCCAGAGGAGGGCTTCGTCTGGTGGGAAAGTCAAATGGAGATGGGTCGCATGGTATGAGATTAATTTAAGGAGGCAAACCACAAACATTTCGCCAAATATGAATAATCTGTGTATCACCGGCGTATCATGAGGTGGCCAACCGTCGCGGGTTTCATGTACCGTCACCGGATTAAAACTGTCCCCAGATTGTATGTATAGTGTCACGGGAATATCTCCGAATTTGAAACAATACTTTTTTTCAATTATCAAGTCAATAGCAAGTCCCCGGATGTCGTGAAAAATATGGTCACATTATACATGGCCAGAGTTTTATTGGAAGGTGGGAGAGGTGGCGGTACAACTGTTGGCTGCAGTCCGTCCTGGGAGGGTATCAAGGGAGGTGACCCCTTCAATCGAGACATTATTGTTTGGGTGAGGAGACTTGGCTGTAAAATTGTGCCATCGCTACCATCATTAGTTTTAACACTTCATTTGTGTATTACAAGTTTAACTGTTGCCAGTGTCTACGACTTTGCGAGCCTGCGCTTTAAAATGTAAAGTCATTTGGAAGATGGATAATGCAAAAAAAAGTAGATTCTTATGGATTTTGGCATGAAGAAGGAATATGCAACATCTTTTAGCAAGTGTCGAATGGGATGAAGACAAATGCTAAGATACTGACAGTGGCGCATCCTATCATTTCCTCATTAAAATCATTGGGCGCAGCAGAGTAAAAACGAATCGAAAATCTGCAGGTTATATACATATTTCACAGATCATGCCGCCTCAATTGATTGTAATATGATGCAAATATAACAACGAACTATTCCTTTTCCCTTTTACTGCTAGTCTTATAAATATATATATAAGGTACAAACTTATTCGGTCACGCACACGATAGGCTACTGACCTTTATAGATCAAAGCCTTACCATCAAGAAAAGCTTCATTTCAGGTTAAGAAACAGGACTATTGAATTATGACACAGTGTTTTAAGCAACAACAGGAAAAAAAAAACGACCGAAAAAAAAAAATTCTTATGTCGAATTCCCCCCTCATGATAATTCTGTTTGCAATCTTGGGTTAATAACCCCATAATTTCTCACATTTCGATCTTCCTTGTCTCTGCTCCAATAACCCGTCGTTTTAGTTACACAACTTCGTAAAATGTCTACAAAGCCAGCCAGCCACGGGATATATTCTAATTAAAATATAATGTCCTTTCGTCGTGTATGTAGTAACGCCGCCAAGCGTTTGTGAAGTGAGTGGAATAGCGTTTAATATCCTTATGATCACCAAAATGTTGAAATCTCTCAAAATGCCCCTACAGAAGAAGATCCCCGAGGGCATGGTAACTCTATCAGCATTACGAATATTCTATGCCAACAAAATCTAAGAATATATAGTCAGCCAAAGATGGTACCGACTATTATTACTCTCTTACCTTATTTTCTTTTTATCCTATGTAGATTATGATAACAAATTCATGGTGTAATACAACATATAATGAGTCATGTTCCTCGCATTTCTTTTTAGATTTTGATAGTTTCACCTCATTTTCTTGTCAAATATGACATCTTTGGTTGCTTTAATTTAGGTTAATTGACATAGGCTTTGGTATCGATCGCTTTAACATTCATATATAGTGTTCTCAGTTATTGCTTCCTAACCAAAACCGAACAGGTTTGGTCGTTTTTATTTTTTTTATTTTTTGAGTTTATATAAAGAATGAAATCTCTATATTGAGATGACTGGGCGCTTGGTTGCACGACTTCTATTGCTTTTCTTTTCTTTCCGGATTTCATCTCAGTCGGTTCTTTACCACTTGTGAAAGATATCGAATGTCATTCGATAATTAGCCTGTTCGAAATTAGACGGATGGATAGGCTAAAGCACTATCGATCGCAGTTTCCATCTTTATATTGGTGCTTTACAGAAAACGTGGTGCGCCACGGAGAAGAAAAAAAAAACATACTATTGCTAGGGAGCTAATTTCATAGAAACTAAGGAACATTTGATCCTTGGTATGCAATTCCACATTCGTACTCAACTAATGGAGCGAGCTGCAATAAGGGTATAGGGTTTGTTAATGGTGCCCGAGGCAAGGCCGATCATAATACATGCAGAAATGTACAGGTATGTGGTAAAAAATGTACATGATTAAAGGGAAGGTATATGTAAGGAAACGGCATATGTTATTGATATATTAAAGGCATTGAAGACTCGCCCCCAACAGCGTGCCGCGCTCTGAAAAAAGTTAACTTTCCGTTGCTTGCACGTGAAGTTTTTCTCTTTTCGCTACAAAATGCAGACAGTAATGAAACGTGATACATTGTTATCTTTAGCTGGACCTGAGATGTCCATCGCTGTATCGTTTGTGCACTGTGCTGTGGGTATTGACCGCAGCTGTATGTACTGACTGTACACTAGTGTCTAATTACCGACGGCAGCAAGCTGTGTTTGTATTTTCTGGGATCGATGTTGGTGTCTAACAAATCTGTTACACATCATTCGAAACTAGGTCAGGATTACCGGCATTAGACGTTTCCTTTTCACACCCTTTAAGCGACTGACGGACTAGTTCTTAACGAGCTACATGTTGTCAGTATGTTCAAGGGTTGTCACTGTACAGAATCATCCTGAGACATGTTTTGAATGTTCATTTGGGAATTTTTATATTGATAAACTCTCCACAAAATTCACTCAAATTGTTATCATTAATAGATAACATTCTGTAAACATATTTCCTTAACCATGCATGAGTTTATTCCTTGTTCATCAATACTGCCTCAAATTTGCCTAATTATTACCCCCTGACGAGTACCCCTCCCCTACCCCACCACAACTCCGGTCCATATGAGCGGGCTATGACGATGGGATTCATAGGCTCAAAAGCAATAGTTGCTTTATGCATGAGTATACTGCCCTCTGTTAGAAAGTTTGCCAAAACAAACAGAACGAGACCAAACACATTGCTGTAGGTTTGTACACAATACTGAGCTATGTTCACTGTCCATCGGTCTGAGTTGATTAACATTTAATTTGCATATGTATAAGTGTGCTAACCAATCATGTATGTTTCTAACATCCAGTTCTAGGAAAATAATGACAATTTTGTTGGTACAATTTGCATATTATAAAATAATGCTAATTTACACATTATTATAAACTGTTGCTCCCCCTTCCTCCCCAAGGTATATGCTAATATATTTTAGGATCAGAACCTTAAGAAAAGTACTTTTAAAGGTGTGAATAAGTTTAACGTAATTGGAAGGTTGGAAATAATACTAAGGACACTTAAACGTGATTGACGCCTAACATTGTTAAACAAATTAATTATTATTAAACGGGCATATGAGTCCAGCCCAGAGAGATTATACAAATGTAACAGATTGCATCGTTAAATACAACTTAGAGCCATTAAAGATCAATTAAATTGTTAAAATTAAGCTGGATCCTGAGATAGTTTAAAAGTACAGCTCGTCGAAATCAGTCAGAGAATATAGTCGAAATCAGAAAATAAACATTCAAAATGATAAAGTCAACATTTCGAGGTGACAAGTCGAAATTTCGAAATAAAAATATGGGAATACCACCACCACCTTTGTGGTTTTCTGCTCCTCCTCACTTTTCGGTATCTTCTACACCACTACTCTAGCATTTGTGACCCAATATGGGAGTGACGAGGCTAACTAAATTAGTATCAAAAATATGAAAGTAGACTTTTACCGGGTGTTGTCTCAAACAGTCTTCACAAACCAAACAGGTTTCACAAGTTCTCGTTCCATATATGTATCAAAGTTTGGAAATATTCATTCTCCTGTTTTTTCTTCAACTAAATATCACATTTTCGCGGTGCCAGAATCTCTGTATATTGATGTAACTGTTTATGTTAATGAGCAGATTTTGTTCACCTTGTCTATACGGTGGAGCTATATGTATGTATGCGACTCTTTGTTGGTATTAATGGATAGAGAATTTAGGACCAATATGACGATGTGCATAAGAGGGTGAAGTTTGAAGATTTCCATATTTTCCACAAAACACAGCAAAAATTTGATAAAATATGAAATAATTAGAAATCTTGTAAGACCATAATTTTGCTAATAAATCGGATTATTCATTTTTGTGCAAATTTATAACTTTACTTTGAGGAACCAGACTGGGGGTGGGGAAGAAACTGATACACTGGTCGGAGCAAGCAAGCAGTCCCCACCCCTCCCCCCTTTCCCCTCCCCTTCTAGTTCGTGTGTTTGAAATGTCCATGAGGAGCCAATCATGTATAAAATATCGCTATGTAACACGAACGACCACAAAAAAAAAAACAGTCTTCAAGCTTCCAGAAGAAACAGGTTTAGGAACTTAGCTATACATTAAAGGGCATCCATTATATTTATAAAATAATTTTCTATTTGCGGTACTGTTTATCCATCAATCCATCATACTTCTGACTGAACCAATCACCACTTGATCATATTTTGATCTCGACAATATGGAAACGTGGAGGTGCCCGCTTCTTTCTCTGCAAATTTGCCGCAAATGCTGATTTCAAGAGATTTATTAAATGATCAATTTATCATTTTGCTGCAAACTCATGACATCCTTGACATGCTGATGCGAGCAAAATTAATCACTTTGGTGGCAAAATGTTGAATTGAGCATATTTATTAAATGCTCGATTTATCATTATGCTACAAATTGTTAAAATTGATGACATTTGAAAAATAATCATTTTTGCGGCGGCATAACGTTGAATTCCATATGTATTAGATTAATGGAATTTGTCAATTTGTTGTAAATTGTTAATATATTTATTGACCAATTTAATCATTTTGTTGACAATTTCTGCAATATCTACAAATGATCAAATGTTTATGTAAAGCACCATAACGTTTCCATACTAACAACCATCACTGAAGCTAGTTCGAGCAATGATCAGTGCATTGTTGCAACCATCCATGCATTTATCATATTTTTAAAGGGATTATCCGAAGGATTAAGTTCATTCTCAATACCAAAATTGACGAATTTTAGAAATTTGGTGATATTTAAAGAGCGTGGATTTTTTAATGATGTTATCATGGCAATTAATATGCAAATATTTACTGTTAGTCTTTATAATATTTAAATCTACAAAGAAATCCTAGACCGTAGGTCCAATCAATTTCACACTTGGTGGGTAGGTATACCTGAACATGTAATCTCGTGCCTGCGTGGTTGATGACGTCATAGGTCAAATGTCAGAGGGCATATGTCAAGAAACCTAAAAAACAAATAATTTCAAACATTTCTGCTTGTCAGTATGTTGGAAATAGTTACTACAAGGTTTATGTAGAGAATAATGGGACAAATTTTAAAACCGTATTAATGTGGTTTTTAAGGGTACAGGTCAAAGGTCAATATAAGTCAAATGTCACATTGTCCTGAATTGTGAAAAAAAAAGTGTTTCGCGAACTCATTCTAGACCGTAAGTCCAATCAAGTTCAAAATTGGTGGGTCGGTGACTGATCATGTAAACTTGTGCTTGCCTGATGGATGACGTCATAGTTCTAAGGTCAGAGTATATTGAAACCTAAAACTTGTTTTTTAGCCATTTTCCTGCTTGTCAACATGTAGGAAAAATTCATTATACCAGTCGTCCTACAGGGGATGAGATATGCAACTTCATGGAATCCCTCCTTCTTTCAATTATGCCATCAATTAATTTATCTTTGTTTCATTAATCACAAATAATAGCTAACTTTACTTAATATCCCTTCTGTGATTAATCAAGATCGTGAGGTGCAACAATTAAATGTAGTTTACATAGTTATAAAAACAAATGAAATCCGTAGAACGTGGTCATTTTAAATGTGATGTATAGATATATAACGTCTCTGAGTACTGGCAGATTATGTGTTACCCATGGAAACTGCTCTTCGCCACGTACCTTCGTAATTAAAAAAATGACCTAAACTAATCCTTAGATAGACCTTTGAAATTCATTCATAAACTAGCGAGTTTATCATCAGCTGTCCCACTTAACGTCTTGTGAAAGGGCAGAGTCCGGTCCCCTGCAAAACATACTATAGGAACCCGATCTGATTCATTTCGCATAGTGATGCGACCTCCTTATACCTTCTAGGAGGCCACTTCCTCGCCATCAGTACAAGCCATCTACGTACCTCATTATACAATGTAGATTAAAACAGTCCTTCCTATAGTCTCTATTCTCTTTTAGGTTTGATATAATTATAAGTAATGCCCAAGGATAAAATGTGATATGTATATCGCTCGGGCTATGATTTTCAATTAAATGCAGGTTTTAGTCAAATTATGAGAGAATTGATAGTGCTGAGAAGAAAGTTTTGATGACGGATATTCACATTTTTACTGTTCCATGATGGTCTTATGAAGGGTACGATATTACCCATGTGGTGTCGATACATCATCATCTTTATACGAGAATGGTCCGTTATAAAGGGGTCCAGATGTTATCTTTGTGGTGTCGATACATCACCTTAATACGAGAATGGTCCTTTGAGAAGGGTCAGATGTTACCATTGTGGTGTCGATACATCACATTAACACGAGAATCGTCCGTTATGAAGGGGTCCGATATTACCCATGTGGTGTCGATACATCATCTTAATACGAGAATGGTCCGTTGGGAAGGGGTTCGATATTACCCATGTGGTGTCGATACATCATCTTAATACGAGAATGGTCCGTTATGAAGGGGTCCGATATTACCCTTGTGGTGTCGATACATCACCCTAATACGAGAATGGTCCGTTGTGAAGGGTCAGAGGTTACCATTGGGGTGTCGACACATCACCTTTAATACGAGACCCCCAATCAGTCCCGAAACAAAGACCTTGCTCACTCTATACACCTCATAGCTGAGATTTTATAAACGTTCAAAAAATATATGGCATTATATTCAAATCCTTTATGTGGAATTCAAAGCTCTATAACACATTTTAACTGATGTAACCTGAGGGGGGGGGGGGGGATATGATCAGTTTGATCCCGAATGAGTAAAATTCTGCTTCTATTACAAGCTATTTTCTCTCTCTCTCTTTTCGCAACAGTATCATTGTGAGGTGCTGTTCGGAACTTGGGTACGTGTTTTTCCAGTTTACCTGCTAGCTCCACCAGTATAGGTTCTATCCTAAAAGGATGTGAACACTCCTTTAAAATTCGCTCTGGTCCTACCGGCAGTGTCAGCAGCTTCTCCTAGATTGCTTTCAGAACCCTTTAGCGTGCTGGTCTCATCTTTCTTTCTTGATCAACTTTTAAGCAAACCTCTCGACAGAGGCATTTAATAAAGCTTGTCTGAGTCACCTACTCACACACCTAGAACTCTAAAATGGCGATACTTTCACAAACATCACTTGAAACTCATCCAGGCTCCGTTTAATTGCCTCTTCTTTCGCATACATCTCTCCCGAGGATGACTGAGGTTAGATGGGGGAAAGTTCGCGCCAAAATATGAACACCAAATCCAGGCCGGGTTGCCCTGGTCACGTGAGAATGAGCAGCAATCGATCTGCCCGCTACGAAAACCAATGCAGCGTCTTCAGTCAGCCTACTAGAATCATGTATCATTCAAGCGCATTCAATATCGCGTAATGTGAGTTTATTTAATTTAGTACATACTTTTGACATTTTCATATTCCAGGGCACTCTTCATCTTTAATCGCTGCAGCAACTGAGTCTGTGTTTGATGAAAACGGACTTGTATAACATTAACTTGATACTCGTTTGGTATATGAAAATGTATTTATATATATATATATATATATAGATATATATATAGATATATATATATATATATATATAGATATATATAGATATATATATAGATAGATAGATATATATATATATATATATATATATATTTATATATACTCACATACACTGTAAAAACTAAAAGGGTTTATTTACCCCAAAATAGGGTAAATGTAAATCCCGCATGTGGACACAAAGTATGGGTATTTATAACCACATTTAGATGTGCATTTACCCTTTATTGTGTCGCTATGCAGGATTTACATTTACCCACTATTTGGTTTCTTTTACACAATTTAGGTGTGAATTTACCCATTATTGTGTTGCTATGCAGGATTTACATTTACCCACTTTTTGGTTACTTTTACACAATTTATTTGTAAGTTTACCCTTTATTGTGTTGCTATGCAGGATTTACATTTACCCACTATTTGGTTACTTTAACACAATTTAGGTGTGAATTTACCCATATTTGTGTTGCTATGCAGGATTTACATTTACCCACTATTTGGTTACTTTAACACAATTTAGGTGTGAATTTACCCATATTTGTGTTGCTATGCAGGATTTACATTTACCCACTATTTGGTTACTTTAACACAATTTAGGTGTCGATTTACCCATATTTGTGTTGCTATGCAGGATTTACATTTACCCACTATTTGGTTACTTTAACACAATTTAGGTGTCGATTTACCCATATTTGTGTTGCTATGCAGGATTTACATTTACCCACTATTTGGTTACTTTAACACAACTTAGGTGTGAATTTGCCCATATTTGTGTTGCTATGCAGGATTTACATTTACCCACTATTTGGTTACTTTGACACAATTTAGGTGTCAATTTACCATTATTTGAGTTGCTAAGCAAGACTCACATTTACCCACTATTTGGTTACTTTTAAACAATATAGGTGTAAATTTATGACTTAGTTGTGTTGATGTGTGGGATTATTCCATTAGATCTTTTGGTACTATTATGCTTAAGATGTACAACTACCTCTTTGATGCTGCTGCACATAATTTACAATTATATTAAAGGTATTCTGTATTGGCCCAAAATTATAGCATGCTATAATCGCTAGATGTTTTCAAAGAATACTTTCCTGGAGGTCACTACCCTCCAATGGTTCACAGACATTCTACATTGAGCACACAAGATGACTGAATGTCTCAGTGAGAAAAATTTCCTCAAGAGTGGTAATAAAAACAGTTCAGAATTTTAAGCAAAGATGACCATATTTGGCCAACACAGCATACCTTCATTGGGCTACATAACACAATGCAATTTAATTGTGCAGATTCTTGAATTAATATAATGGGTAAGAATGTTAAATTAGGAGAAAACTAGAAACTTCAAACATGAATACTACACTGCATAAACGTGATATGAATAATCAATGCAATAGCATGTTTATATCAATCTAGGAATATTCATGCATAATGTACAATATGGTGAAGCAACACTTAAAGTTGGTAACATATGTGTATACTAGTAAAACCTTGACTAAAAAATGTTACATTTACTAATGTATGATCACATTTTCTCAACAATTAGAAACTGCCACAACCCATTACTAGGCATGTCAGGTATTAAACCATGTAACAATTTTCATTTACATCGATGAATACATTTGTAAAATTAAGGTGTGCCAATCTTTTAACATTAACATAAATCTCTATTGACCACAAATATTACTTTCAGGTTGTCTGTTATGATTATGCTGTATCACTGTCACCTTAAAAATCTGGTATCACTCAAAAAGTGCATTACTTTGGCATAACATTGGTAAAAAAGACCATAACTCCCACTTTTATAAAATGGCTCAGCAAAAAATTGAGAAACTTGGAGAATATTGGGATAAACAATAATAACTTACTAATAAAAACAATTTGTATGTAAACAACTAACTTTGCAAATCAATGCAGGTACATCAACATGCTTTTGTTTATGATCAAACCCATCAGTTCTCACTGACCATGAATGTTGCATCAACACAATAATGGTTTACATGATAAGACCTGTATGTTACTAAGTTGTAAATTAATAACTCTAAAACATACCTTAACTCTAATGTATGATTAATTATACAGTTCTTAGTGCTTTAACATTTCATGTTGATTTATCTTGAATACAACAGTACACTCAAAAAGTTGCATTAGAGTGGTGCATGTTTATGTGCACCACCCCCACCCCACCAACCAAATTTTGTTGTGACAGAACAAGCCACAATATATGGAACTTTCTTGTCACTGATCTAATTGTTCCAGCAATTGTCTCCATGATTTTATTTATATGTGCATCAAGCATTACAAAGATTATCGATAACAACTTCCTGGTCTTGGTATAAATTGACAAAAACAAAATCAAATCGAGCAAAGATACGGTGATGCTTAAGTTTAGGCCTATGATTGTGAATGATCACCATTAACCATCTGTGTTGAGTGTAACCGAGGCTAACTGAGGAAGACTAGCATACAATTAGTCTACACTAAGCTTGCTTCAACTAGGCTGAACGTTAAACCTTAATCACTATACCCCTCTATGTTTATTGTAGACCCCACAATTTATCACAAAATATTACTGTACACAATTTGCTATTCTTAATGCTCATCAATCTTGGTTTGAATGTATAAAAAATTTACTGGCTTAGATAATTTGCTTAATATCAACTAATTGCTGTTTGGCCTTCTTATTACACCCAGTTCTAATTGTATTAACAGCTTATTATTGACTTTACTATATGACACCTTTTATAAAGTTGCATTAGTGTTCCAACTAAATTTTCGCCCCCAACTTTGCTCTTCGTCATAACAAGGCATGTCACAGCACTTCAAACTTGTAGTTGCCCCTGATCTCACTGTTTCACCAATATTGTAATGTTTAGTATTATATATCATTTAAGTGTATTAAGAATTACCCAAATTATCATTTTACACATTATTTGTCTTGTAAAATTGTGCTAACAAACTAAATCCCTGAAAACAACACTATGCAAATCCAGCAAACAATCTGAAAAACATAACTAACAATAATTCTGGGTCAACAAATAACAGAAAAACAATAGAACTTGAAGAAAAGTCACAAAATGAAATAAATCATGCTTGAAGTTTTGCAATTAATGAAATGATCTTTTGAGGCAATTTCCCCTTGTCTTTGCATTGCAGCAGAACATTTTGCAGAAATGTCAGTGTTCCTTTTACTTTGCCGTTATACTGTATGTTGAAAACATAATATGTTGCCAGCAGGATTAGAACTGCCTCAGGGAAAGATGCTGCAGTACTGCATTTTTCGTTTTCTGCAATGATTGTTATGTTTGATGGGTCCAGCGGATCCCCAGTGTATGTTATGACCGGTGTGCTGATTTCAACATCCGAGCTAACCTATCAAACAATGAAATAAATAGGATGATTAATTCCTGATAACACATTTTCAAAGGTAATCCAGCTTCTTCAGAATCACATACACTAAACTTGCATTTGATAATATTACTTGGGAGCTGATTTGAATAAGCATCATTTCTAGCTATAAATGAATATTGCGAATGTTTCTATAACTCAGGGTATATATAAACCAGAATGTCAAATAACTTAGTGATTCCTTGCCATTATGAAGCAACATTAGATGGCATATTTTCCAACTTCCACCGTGCTGACCTGATATCACCAGAAGTGCCATTGGCCTTAGAGTATCGAATAATAGGTGCCTATATAAGAAGATTGAATTTGAAACCAACTATCATTTCTTCAGCGATCAACTTTATTAAGACTTGGCTCTAATTGAAGACAAGTGAACTGTGACCTCCATACAATACATTCGGGATTTGCTACTTACCAAATGCTACCTAAATTCAATTCATGATATGTGGTGGTAATTAAAGGGTTCAGGTTTTCATGTTTGTTGATCTCAAATGACCTCTGACCACAATCAAAAACAGGAAGAACCACCTACTCACCAAGGGTTACCTTGTGTTATCTTTTAATTCAAAGAAAAAATAGGGATCATCTGCTCACCAGGGCTATCTACATATTACTCTTGAAGTGCAAACCATCTTTCACTTCTTGAGGTATAGTGTTTACAAACCGAGGCCTCACACACACCCCGATCAGCATTGCATAGATTTCTTTGGCCTTAGAAGGGTTATCGACATATTACTCTTTACATCTTTTGCAAGTTTACAAATAATACACCAACTAATGAAAGGGTTATTAAAATGGGAAGCTTACATCATCATCACTGTTTATAAACAGAAAGTTGCGATCTTCTTTCAGGAAGCCAGGTAGTATCCAGAGAGCTGCGGTCCATGTAGCATCTGTAGCAGAAATAAACACTGAAGTTATTGTCTTCATTCAGTGTAAATGAATGTAAAATGTAACACAACAGTAAAAAATTTCATGCTGATTTCCTGAAAATAACATAATGATTTAGTAAGTTGATGTAGTGTATCAATGCAGTTTTATCTCTGCACTCTTAAAAATAACTACATTGAAGTGTTCCTTAATTAATGTTTTATTGCAGGATTCAGTAAACCATCTAATTCATCCAATGACGACACTGTTGCTACTTTGCCTCATATGGTCACAACTTGTCTCCTTGCTCAGATTATCCTGTATATATGAAACAGGATTGGCCACATTTTTCTTCATTATCTTGAAAGACCTTGGATTTTTTTTTAAGTTTTCAAACATCTGCCATCAGTTTAACTAATTTATATTTTAAGAAGCTGACAAAATGCTTGTCTCAACTGAAACTGTTAAGACATATCTCCTAGTCTACATAATAGTAAACTTTTTTATTATTTTTGGTAATTAACTCAGCACTTTGAGATGTTAACTTACCCCTTTTGTCTTTTTCTGTCAATTGCTGAATAAAGTTGTTGTATTCAACAAGGAATCGAAGAGTGCCCTTTGAGTGATTTGTGTTGTAGGTGATGATCTTTGCTGCAATGTCATCAAGATTTTTGTAGAACATCTCCGACACTGCATCCCAACTGATGATGGCTGAAAAATCTTCTATGATCTATGAATTAAGGTAATAAAAAGGATGATAATGACATTGTATTAATAAATAACTTTCAAACAGGAACTTTCAGCCAAGTATTCGTGTTAGATCATTAAGTCAGTAAAAGAATCTTGTTTTGGCAGTTACTCATGATTTTCTTCAGTCAAACCTCTATTTTAGTAGAAATTCTAAACATTCAAATACTCTTACATATCATCCATGGTATTTAGATTCACCTACTTTTTTTAAAATCCCTGTCAAAGCTAACAATGTGTTTCTTCCATGGTAAATAAAACAGCTATGATTAGCTCACTTGGCAGGTTAATTTGTGGCAAAATGCACTCATGACCCTTTTCCTTGAACTTTGTCTACCTCAAATGATTCTTGAACTAAAAAAGGTAGGAATCATCTACTAACCAAATGCAATCAACATTCTAAGGGATTTTTAAGAAGCCAGTAACTGACAATTTTAACACTTATTGCACTGTGTTTCATGAATATCAGCTATGATTCAAGGAAGCTTCCCTTCCTGAGAAATCCTGAGAGCAAGCTATGCAGCATGAACACAAGTTCATTCACCCTTACATACACAAGCCTTAATATTGGCTTATGATTTCGTCAAACCAACAATTTCCAGTGTAGAACATTATAATCATAAGTCTTAATAATTAGGAATCATATGTTTGAAATTACCTGTTCTGCACAAAATAGAGTAGGAAATTTGCCTCTGATTTCTGCTATTGGTGGTTTCTCCTCAAGTACAAGTCTCCTTCTCTCTCCAAATGTCAGTGCCATTAATGACTTAATTTTGTTCTTGTCTTGTTTTTTCTTTGTTGATTCCTTTTGTAGTTCCTTAATGTGCAGTTTGATAGTCTCCTCTGTTTCACCCTCAGGTAGAGTCCAATCAGCTCCGTCTTTTCGTTCTCCCTCGTCAGTTGTTGCATGTGTAGATGTCTTCCTCTTCTTCACAACTACATCCCTCGTCATGTGTCTCCTCTCATTTCTGAACTTATCTTTGAGTGCATTTTTCAATGCATCCTACAAAACCAAGATGCAAAAATGAATGGAAGCTGCAGTATGATGAGATAATCTGATATCAATGTTACATATTCTGTTAAAATACCTTTCTTCAGTCTGGACTTGTAATTTAAAGAGCTATGAAATTGTGATGAACACTTGAACAAAAAGTATATTGTAATTTTGTTACAAGGTCTTAAAAACAGCTGAACAATTCAAATTAAACTTCAACATTATTGTTAGGTATAAAACTCGGCAACCTCACAATGTAATTTATGCACATGTTTCATCATGTCACCTCACCCATTTTAAAGAGTAGACACCTTGATCTTACAAGCATGCACATCTGGACATTCATGTCAGATGCATGCACAATGTGTACTGGTTCATGCATCTTCTCAGGTAGGCCAGTAAATTATATGAATATGTATGTATACATATATGTCACAGGAGGGGGCTAATGTGCAAACATCTGCATGTATACAAGACCCCAGACTACAATATCCCCCCCTCCCCCACCCACCCTGTGCTGCAGCAGTTCAACCCTTGCATCCACCCAGTTAAGTTCCCTCAAACTGAAAAGTACTTTTACAAACCAACAGCAAAATTAATCTATAGTGGATGTAAGATTTTGCCCTTGAAATGGCAGGAGAAACAATCTAGTTTTGAATGCCCCATCATTTGATGTCTTTATTAAAAAGATCCAGCTGTACATAGTTCTTCACTAGCACCAGCTACTGGATATAAAAATGGCTTTTGACAATTAAGCAAATACAGTGAAAATAGTCTCCTGTCTACCTGAAAAGCACCAATTTGACTGATACCATTAGTAGTGGTAGTTTTGTACAAAGTAGTCGAAATTACACAATCTAGTCAGGTGCTTTTTATATGTACATATACGCCCACCTTCTAGATAATAAATGAAGAGCTTAATCATATACTTACATAAGGCTCACAGAATGGTAATTTGATTGCCAAGTTTGGAAAGGACTTTATGACTGCTTTAGCTGCTGTATTGTATTGATCTGTAGTAGGATACCTACAAAAAAGAATATCACTTTATAGTTGATTCACATACAGGGTTAGTGCCAGCTGTAAAATTTAGGAGGGGGGGGGGCAATTACCCACTTAACCAACTCTTTTGGGGGGGATTTAGTATATTGGGGGAGCCTTTTTAAAATGTGGAGTGAAAGGAAAAGATGGTACTGTCTGGGGCTCCAAAAGCTCCAGTTTTTAACCTTCATATCAGCAGGACAGGGCTTGGTTGGGTCAGACTCATACAGGCCCAATGATCTCCCATAATAGAAATTTCTTATGTTACGGGATACTGCGGACCATCTCTATAGTGGTCTCTTGTATCATTCTTGAAGATATATTGTCTAAATTGTTTTGTTTTTACTATGTCATTCTTAATTCCTTGTTTTAGTCTGATGTTGATCTGGGATTGAAATAAACCTTACACACACAAACACCAAAAATTACATTTTTAAAATAATATCAACAACTTATTTTGCAACTTAATAATAACAGTGAAAAGTTCACCCATTTACCCACTAACCATCAAGTCCTGCTTGTACTAAGTACCTTACCTAGCACCCCCATTCCCCCCAGACAGGCTGAGTCAGCTAAAAGGCTATGATTTTATATTTGAGGTCGCTGTCTGAGCTTGTTTGTTTTGGTAATGTGGATATCCCCATCTGAAGTTAAAATATCAACAGAACTTTAACAAAGTTGTAACCACATCATTCCAAGGTTCCACAATATTAAAATCTGTAGGTTATTGACACATGACGTCTTTATATGCAAAAAATCAAATGCGAAAATACAGGCTTCCAAAGGTGTTATTGTTCCAGGTTAAATAACACCACAATTTCAAAGATGGCATACTTACACATTGACATATTTCAAAGCTAGTAATTCTGAGATGTTGAAAAGTCAAGATTCCAAAGACTTGTGCATTATGCATGCGTATGACATTTGAAGGCAAAAATTTACACTGGTTTAGTATTAGTGATTGAAAAGACAAAATATTAATATTCAAATAGGGAAAGGTACTTACACAGTAAACAAACACATTTTGTCAAATGTAGCTTGGATTACAGCAGATTTAATTCTGTTGCTGACAGGTCCCCCTTTTAATAGTTCTACCAAGATGTCTCTCCTAACATCATCTTGATGCAGCTCAAACTTGTTTGGCCATGGCAAGAACTTTTCTTCTTCATGAAAACTATCAAGCATGCAAAAAGGGTAAACAAAACTTTATTAGCAAAATGTATAGAATTAGCACTTTCAATAAAGTGACCCTAAACAAATTTTACATGAACAATACAGATTATACTTTGACACAGGTTGAACAGCTTGATTTTCACTACTTCAGCTGTAAGTTGTTGAACATGCATGTCAGTACTTAGCAAAATGTGACTTCATATTAAATGGCCTCTTCAAATAAGGGGCTTTGTACTGAACTTCTTTAGGGAATGTGTGGGACTTACTGTTAACCAACCAAGTTCCACCAACCCCCCACCCCCCATACCCTAATATATTGTAGTGATAGCTTAAAGAGAAAATGCAGTCACCCTGATTTGAATTAGTATACTGTAGTATAATATTTCTATTATGGCTCTTCCTACTCATGTGACAATGTTTTTGTTACTGAATTG